>NC_066315.1:47560364-48760364 GCF_022539315.1 Serinus canaria
GTAAAACAGGCCCTATGCTTGCCCTAATGTTATTGTGGTAGGGCTATATCTGAGAAAAACATCAACTTTTATAGAACATCAATGAGCCTGGCAACCAGAGTTACATCACAAATGCTCTGGACATGGGGTAAATGAGAAAATCCATGACAATCAAGAGTTAGTTTTCCCTCCTCAGGCATATACATCTCAGCTTTACAGGTGGGGGGACTGTAGCTGCACAAAAACTAGCCTAATCTTTGTATGCTACTGCTGCAATCTTGTCGTGCTTCAAAACCTTTTGTGAACAGTTGCTAGGCTTGCAACAATTTCTGGGCCCTTTGGATTAGGACATCATTTAGACAACAACTGCCATAAACCTGGGAAAGTTTAGGAGTGCTCTGAATGGTGGAAAGTGATCTGAACTCACAGAGGACTGTAAGATGCCACATGTATCCCACTGCACATTCCACACAAGGCTGTGCAGAGAGTGCCATGACTCCCTTAGAATTCTCCTCCTCAGTGCTAGTGTTGTGTTTATGCTGCAATCAGCCACTCCAGGAATTTGCATCTTTAACTGCAGAGGGACCCATCTCAATCCTCCTCAGCGATGCAGGCCCTCAGAGTTGTCATGTAAAGGAGAAACATTGTGCGATGCTTGGGAAGAAACAAAAATGGAAAGCTTGGCTGAGAAAAGACAAGAACACATCAATAATCTGGGAGCCTGGCTTAGGCAATTAAGTCTCTTTGCATTTATTCACGAGACTCACCAGGAAGACTCATGTAAAAAACCTCCCTTTTCTCTCTACTTTCTACAGAAAAAAAAAGCTACATCTCTTTTCCTACCACTTTTGGGAGGGGAGGAAAACATGGCAGAAATCAAGCTCAATTTTATTTCAGCAAAATGCTGAAATTATATGTTGGACTCCTCATATCTGATCAGGAGAGAGTGAGTAGGCACGAGGAGACTTTTGAATTGACGGAAGGATGTGTAGGCAGCCTCCTATACAACAACTGCATGGGCTAGAAAGTATACGGCAGACAGTCTGACTGTGACTCAACCCATTTGGGTTCTGAAAGGTCCCTGCAGGATGCCAGCAATCTTCCTGCCTGCATCACTGGCACTTGCAAACAGCACCTGCTCCTCCTCTCTGACTTCTGAAAGCTTCAAATGCAAAAGCTTTCAGAAGCTTTTGCTTCTCAGCCTCCGCAAATGTAGCTGCTGGGGAAGAAGTGTCCCTGAATTACAATTGTGTGAGTAACCAAATTACCAACTCAGCAAACTCAGGGGAAGGGGGATTTTCTAGTGCTGACCATAAACCGAGTCAGCTTCTAATTTTCAGGTAATCAAAGTAATCCTTGGCGCAACCAAAGTCCACGTGTTGGGGGTTTTTACCTGGAAAATTGTAATAACTTTTAAAACTTGTTATCTTTAAAACTAAGTACCTTACACACCACTCTCAAAAATTTAGAAGCACTGTATACATTATAAAATGGATCCAATTTTCAGCGTGGATTTCAACATTGCCTTCCCACCCCAGCAATGATTTTTTTATATGGAAAATCTTACATGCAATATCAAACAAATATTTGAACAAAATAGATAATCAGTAGGAAAAAGGATAAACTTTTTCTTCTGCAGATGAGACTTGAATTTCAGGCTGGAGTAAAATGATATTTTTCCTACAGATGAAGACCCTACTACTCTGATAAAGGGCAAAGAACAGGACATAAACTTAGGCAGCCACCTGGACAAAACCCAAAATAGGTGACCAGCCAATGTTCAGACCCAAAGCTGCTAATTTTATTTGTATTTTCTGCCTGAAGCACCAATCCCTTGTGCTTAAACAAAATGATGAGACACAGTATGTGTCCTCTCAAGGCAGAATCTGACCCCAAAACAGCAGTGAGTCCTGCTAGAATACAGCTGGTCAGAAACACAGAAGAAAAATATAGACAAGCCACTAATTTGTCAGTCATGAAATTCATTAGAATGAGAAAGGTTTTTTCCACAGACTCTTTACACTCAGAAAAATTAAAAGGCACATTGCTACAAGTTACCAGTAAGAAAAATTTCAATATGTCTGTATTGAATAAAGTCTGCCTTCAATGGTAACTTATAATTTTATTTTTAAAATTAGTAGAATGTGAAGCTGAAGTAGTTTTGGAAAGGAATAAATTGAAAGTGGGGGAACACATGACTTGTCTGCTACAAAAGAACAAAAAAATTATCTGTCACAAAGCTTTATTCCAATCATTTTCTTCTCTGTTAAATTTAATTATACACTCTAGCCATCCTATAATTATGGATCTTGGGAAGATGCCAATTATTTCCTGTGGAAATTTTTAAAATTTCTTGCAGAAATTCAACATTACTTCCATATATCAATGTATTCCATATACTATGTCATCACCTTTTAAAAGCCAAACATCTATAGTGATTGATTATTTAAGTGCAACATGAAGAAATTCCAGTATGTATCAGTCACTGATAGCACCAGACAATTATTTAAAGAGAAAGAAAAGATAACTCAACAAGAAACTAATTCAATAGGACGCTTATTTAAAAAAACAAATGATAGCTAATGACACCACACAGTCAAAGAGAATGTGTTTGGTTTTTTCCCATTCACTAAACAATCTTTCTACTGGAGGCTCCAGTCATCTTGTATGGCAAACAAAGCCCTGAGGTTCGAACTCTGTTGACTCAAAGTTTGTGTAAACACTGTGTTTATCTGAAAGAAGACAGCTAGCAAAGAAAACATATTACTGCAATATCATGAAAAAGCATACAATGGGGGGGGGAAAAAAAAGTGGATTGTGGGGAAGTAGTTAAAAAAATAACAAAACAAGGGGAAAAGTGTGGTTATTTCTGTTTCCTACTTTACCATGTGACACCCATATTTTCACCCTCATGCCTTTTGCTTTCAAGATGCAGTTACCCATCTGCTGCAGTGCCTTCACGCCCATGTTCTTTAAAGCATTGCAGTTGTATTTACTCTTCCTACTTTAGTGTGCTAAAGTACATTAGTTTTCTACTGGTCTTTGAAGCCCCACTGCCAGACCCCAAGAGGGCACCTCAGTTTCAGACATCCTTCCTACCTAACTAATCTATTTGTTATGCAAATTACTCCTAAGCAGAATCTCTTATGAGAGGCAGAACAAGGAGTGAAAAGGGAAGAGATTACTTATTGACTGTATTCTCTTCTAACTTCTGCTTATCCATTATTTTCATTAATACAAGAGCTAAGGGTCATGGAGCAGGAGCATCCTAAGAGTCACAGGTTAGACTGCAGGGAATTATGCTGCCCATTAAAATGCAACACTGCCAATACACTCACTGAAACCATTATGACTTCCTGATAGCGTCTCTGCTTAATACATCACATTCTATCAGGGAAAACTTCAGTTATTCCCAGTTTGTTTCAAACCAGCTCTGATTTTCAGCCTCAATTTCTAATTACTGCATAGCAGAGATAGTATCTGGGGCTTAGGAATTAACCCATGGCACAGGAATCAATTGAATTGCAAAGAGACAAGTTGAAAATAATCTCTCCTCCTAGGAACCAAACTATTTCCAAGTGTCAGCAATGAAAAGAGAAGAGCTCCTGTCAAAAAAATTTTTCAGGATGCAAGTATATAGCTAACAATTGCTTGTGGAAACTTCAGCTTGACCACAGAAGGAATTTTATTAGGGTACAGGAGTAGAAATACATCTGAAAAAAAATAAGCAAGGTCAACAGGCTGTACAAGTAGAGCAAACTGGCATTGTGGGAGGTTTGGGAGCCAAAGGCCATGAAGGAAAGGTAATGTTAGATGTGAAATAAGGAAAGTGAAAAAGGAACAGGTATGTCAGGGCCCACAGGAAACTACTGTACACCAGCTAGCAAGTCAAGGAGATGAAGAGGGAGAAAGTAGGTATCTTTTGCAATCAAAGACTATCAACACTGTAGGAGTTGCACAACACCATCATCTCAGAGGTGTTCCTACTGCGCCAGCAATGCTGTGTAAACACTAAGTAGAACTCCTCAGAGTGGTGGATAGACTAACATACTCCCAAAGCACATTTACAGTCCCCAAAGCAGCTTTAGGCAAGCAATTGAATCTGAGAGTGCCTCTGCAAGGCACTGCTAGTGGATGTGTACTCTTTCTCAGGAGGGAAATACATGAGGCAGTCAGGCACTCTCCTAACAGGAACCATGCAGGAATAAAACCAGGCAGCTCAAAACAACAAAAATTCTCAGTAATGCAGCAGCAAAAATACTGCATTATAGAAACAGGGCTGAGCCGGCAGCAAAATCCTTTCCAAAAAGAGGCTAATTACATGCTTCACTGAATCCAATTTTTAAGACAGCATTTGCAACATGAACATGAAAAAATAAGAAAAACTTGAGAGATGCCAAGGAAAGCTCTATTTCAACAGATTTTTTGTCCTCTTTCAAACATTTCAAACTTCTTTAAAACATGTCTGACCCATTTGGAAGCTCTGGCTACCTCTAATTCTCTAAACAGAATTTTCATAAGTATGAAGTAGCACAGTCCAGATCTTATCAAATTTTAATGAGAAACAGTAAGCAATTTTCTTTTTATAAACAAAAACACTATTCAGCATAGTTTCTCCAGAAAACATGCTCTTTATTCATTACCTATAAATCCCTTGATTTCAGGGATTTATAGGGGTTGATAAATAATATTGTATAGAATACAAACACTAATATTGTATAGAATACAAAGACACTACCACAGTGTCTTTTTAAAGAGTTATTGCTAGATTCAGACAGAGGAGAAAGATCCATTTAAAGAGCAAATCCTACAATCTCATAATCTGGTATTATGTCCATACATATCATCAGACCCTTTGCAAACCTATTAGAGCTTTGACACCAACTTACTTCAAACAGAAAACAGATGATAACATATATTAAAAGATCACTCTTGACTTTTAGTGGAAATTATTGGTGTGTCTACTGTTTTCTTACTGTACACAGCCTTCTTTAACCAGGTTTGCATGAGCATTTCTGTTCGGGAATTAAACCATCCCTATGAACTCCAGACACTGACTTTTGTGACTGTCCTCCCTATCTGTGCTTGCTTGGTTTATGCTTGGCAAGCATTTTATTTCAATAAAGTTCAGGAAAAGTTGTTCTCTTCAGAGGCAGGAATTATTCAGCTGTATGCCTCTTCTTGTAGGGATGCAACACATAATCTCCTCTAACTACCTTTGAAATAACCTTGAAATAATGTAGGAGGTGGAGTGGGCAGGGGGCAGGAATGGGTTACACAAGTAAATCATGATGCTTTGTACGTATTTTACTCCCAGCCTGACATCTCCTACAGCAGTAGTTTTAGTGGAAGCATCTTAACTCTCAGTACCCTGCCAACTCAGTCACCTCTCAAAGCACTTGATCTTCAAATCCTCCTTTCCACAAAAAAATACTGTCAGTTTTTGGTAGACTCGGAGGAGGTCAGAGATTTCTGCATAATTACTCCTTTCTGAGTTTATGGTCATCCATTATGCATCTGACAAAAGCACAGGTTCATTTCTCTTCTCTTTGCAGGCCTAAGCAAAAAGGAGCACTTGCAAAAAGTAATATCTGAATATTTGACTCAGCAATAGAATAGAATACTTGATTCAGCAATGACAGACAAGACACTGTGCAGCTTTCTCCTAGAGCTTTTACAGAGTTATGTCATGTTTTAGCGTCACATGGTTTGTCTTCCTAGAGTTTGCTATTAATGATACCAGGATTTTGATTCTCCCCTCCAAAGTCAACTGCAAACAGGACATAATTGCTGTGAACAGGCAACTGCAAAGATCTCCATGACAAGAGGAAGCCTTACCCGAATATAAGCATCCTGGTGATGTTTAGCAAAGTACAGCATGTTGTCGAGGGCCAGCATTCCAGGAGGGGTCTGAGTAAAATCCATTGCTGGGTTTACATGATTCTGCAAAAAAAGAGCAAGATCACTCAATGAGCACCTTTACAAAACCTGTCAGTCCCCCAGTGTTGGTGAGCACCGTGTTAGTGTGCTGTGTCAAAAAATGTTCAGCAACAGAGCTCTTTTTGCTGAGCAGAAAACTCCTAATAAGGAAATGGCCCATGCCTGGAAAAACTCTACAATCAAATGCAGCCACTATGAGGTTGGCATGTCAGTAATTCACTTCTGCAGCTGTGGAATGGAGTTTCCCAAAGGCTGTACTCTTTAGAAGCACGGACACCCATGTCACTCATGGAGATAGACTCCTAGGTGGTACTACAGACTAAAAGTGCATGAAAATACAGATAATTGAGCCAACACCAACACACCTATTTATACAACTGTTATGGAACTATTGCAAATAAACCACAAAAAAAGAGAAAAAAACCTACCAGGCTAAATAGGTGTATCAAGTCTATTGTATCTTGTGGACTCCTTAACACAAAGGTACTCAGATAAAATTTTATATGAAAATAAACAGATTCATCTTGTGGAATTCAGGTACATTTTTTGTTACATTCTGAACCTATTAGTTTCATCTATGGAATTAATGTATAAACATACCATGTAAAACTAGAACTCATTAGCTTCCACATGCACGTACATATTGCGGATGTTTAGTTTCACACACTACATAAAAACTACGGGTGCCCAAAATATTCATTAACTCAGCTGATTTTTTGACTGTATGGAATAAAATGTACATTTGAATAAGCTTCATGCAGTTCATGGTTTAGACATGAAAGTTGGCCTGGCTGCACTAAAGAAGCTTCTCAGAAGTCCCAAGAATATGTCTCCATCGAAAAATGCCTCCCTTCTGCTAAGCTCTTTTTATCACCTTTGCAATGTCTTCTCTACTCATCATTCTGACACAGAAAGATATCCCAAGCTCCTTTGCAATGACATTTCTGTTCTGGAAGACCCAGCTGACAGGGACTTTAAAAGTGCATTTACTACCAGAAAACTGGCAAAGCTCAGCACAGGTTTTTTCCATTAATCTGTTTCTGTGGTGTGCTCAGGGTCTGATCCACCCCCTTCACTGATCAAAGCATAGGTTTTACTACTTTTCCTTCTGTTGAGTCTGTCAGGTGGTAGAAGTGAGTGATTCTACTTTTTTGTCCATTTTAGCTTCAGATGTATCGTATGTTAGTTTTAGCCAGTCAATAATTCACTGTCACATGAAAGATTAAAAATACTAGAAAGCAAAATTTATACATTAAGATGCCTGCTGCCACTTCAAAAGTAGACAAATGTATTATTCTGAAGATGGCATGCAGAACCTGTTGGTTGTACATTTCCATATTAGGGCTACCAGTGTACAAGCAAAACAGTCACAGGCTAATTAGGGAATTAAGAGGATGCCTGGAACCCTGGATTTTATACAGAAAGATCTATGTAATAAGTATTTAAGAAGGGTAGTTGGAGTTTAGGAAGAGGAAACAATGTCTCACAGAGTTGTAAGTTTCAAAAACTCCCCTTTAAACTTTTTTTTTTTTTACTTTCATCCGCTCATCTGAATGATAGACAATAGCCTTTTATGACTATTTCCCCAACTCAACCTTTCATTTTCCACATTGATGCATTTATCATTCAGAACATTTAAAATCAGTACAAAATTTCTTCACACACATCACAAGCCCTACAGACTTCAGCTTCTGGAAGGAGAAAACTTCACTTCCTACAATTTTCAAGCATTTCAAAAAGGGCATTTCAAGAGAGGCTGAGTCTCACTGACACAGAAATGGCCCCCTCAACCCAGCATGAATATCTTACAGATCCTTCTCTGTATTTGAAACTACCTCCATTTTGGCCACAAAGTACAAGTCCTTAGGAACACCTCTTGATACTTTACTGTGTCATGAGGTCCATTATCTTGGGAAAGCTACTGGGAACCACAGGAAGCACCAGTCAGCAGGGAACCCTACAGCACCAGTTTCACAAAAACTTATGCAAGTAGAACTGCAGCATAGGGTTGAATGTGCACTCTTGGCTCCCATGTTACAGCACAGGTAGGGTACACTTGGATAAATACCTGACAAGCACAGATAGTTTCAAGACCTACCTGCATTTCTCCAGCTACTAAAATACTAGTACTTATTTCACTGGAATTTACAATGGTAAAAAAATGCAGGACACAAATAAAAAGCCTGACCTAATGTTGCTTGAATAGTTTTTTGCTTCATCCCATTCTAAATCAACAAACAAACAGCAAGGACATGAGGAATCTCATGACATTTGGTAAGGATGACTCATTTTGTCTCTTAGCATCACTACCAGTTCTATGTTCAATCAGAAAAACCATCTCTCCATCACTTTTACTTTATCTCCAAGTCAAGCCTATAAGCCCAGCTATTTCCAGCTATTTTCAGTTTCTTTCTGTTTTGCAAAAGTTTCTGCCTTGTGGGATCCCAGTATAACTAGGGCTTGATCTTCAGCTCTATTGACTTAAATATCTAGAAATACAGAAGCAGATAATAGCTGAAGATCCACAAGACAGTTCTGGCATGTGTGAGACAATACATTACCTTCAATTATTCCTCAAATTCAAAAGGAATGTCAGACACTTTGTTCCCTTCCTTCTTTCTCCCTCCCCCTAAAATCATTCCTTTCTTAACATGATGAATATTTGTGGTTGAAATATTAAGTTATTAAGAGTGGGTTTAGAAATGAGATACAAAGTTACATTATCTAAAATGCTGTAGTGAATAATTCAGAAGAAGGCAAACACCCCACCTACAATATAATTTATTAAATATATGGAACACAGCACTTCAGGCATATTTATTGCATCCATTTAGAACAAAATCTATGGCATTTTTTGCTTTATGAAAAGCTAGGAGTAAGAAATATAAATGAAACAGATTCGTTACTCCCAATTTTTCAGATAATTTTTGAGGTTTTTTTCCACTAGGCTGAGTAATATCTTTGCATTTTTAAGCTTCAGCATTTATGTGGTTGTGGTATTTAACAGCTTATGCTCTTATGCCATACATGTTAACATACCAGAACATTTAAGAATTTGTTAGCCAACTCAATAGGATACTGTGGGAAAAAAAAGAGTTCATTGCTTTTGATAAGATGAAAAGTCAAAATCACATCTGCTTATGCTATTAAAAAAAAAAAAAACAAACAAAAAAACCAGAAAAATATCACTTGGCATGTTTCACAATATGATAGCTATTCTGGCTAAATCCCAGTGCAGTAATTACAGACAACCTAGCATTCTAATGCAGGCCTGGCTGTGTAAAGCTTTCTTCTGGACCCTGAATGGCTTCACTGTCTTACTCCTGGCAGCAATGTCTGAGGGATGTATGGATTTCACTACTAGGTACGTGTCCTCACACCGAGGTGCCTATTCACAGCAAGGGTGTACTGTCTGTAACTGCTAATGGAATAAGGACCACTTATGCCTTACATTATTCCTAACAACAGTATTTTCCACGTGAACACGGTGAAGTACAGAAACTATTTATTTCCCTGCATTTCTAGGTGATTAACATACAAATTTATTTCTGTCTTGACAGGTATTGACAGCTTATCACAGATTTTGCAATGATGCTGTGTGCAGCAGCCATGTAAATCAGTCGCCAAATCATGCTAGTCTATCCTGAAAACAGTATGGAGCAGGTGTTAGACCCACTAATACTTCTCCCAATCCCAAAGCAGCTCATATGAATCCCTGTTCTGCATGCCTCACTTCTGTAAGTGTCATGACAAAAACACATCAGAAGTTTCCAGGGAAGAGTCAGGACTGCAAAAGAACTGATGATAGAACAACTTCCAAATGTCACAAGAGTCCAATTTTAATGGCGTCTTTCTAAAATGAACCCTCTCAAAACTGGTCATATTTTATTTTTTTAACAGAAAAAGGAACAATCTGCCTACCAAGGTAACACCAGGGACAGCAATTTCTTTCTTCCATCTTCAATTACTCGCTTACTCATTTTCTTCATCCTTTTAAATCTAACCTACTGTTCTGTGGGCTGGGAAGGAAAGCAATTACCTACCTGATTCTACAGCTCCTGTGCAAAACCTTCCTCAGATCAAATTGGGAAATCATAGTAGTAAATACGTGGATGTTTGTTCCTCAGAACTCAGGACAAGAAGAGTGGGAACTTTTTAAGTGAGATTTAATGTGAATTATGAATTGAAAAACTTATGCTAAAAGTATCAACGAGCACAGAGACTCACCATTTACCTCTTCCCTAAATAAACCTGAAGTTTTACAGGCAAAATGTTCCCATCTGTTCATTTACACAAGAATTAAAAATAAGGAAAAATACTACATTAAACCAACATTTGTGAAGAGGTAGTCAGCTAAAATTCTTCATGAGGAAATATTTTTGTCTTTTTATTTTACAGCACTGTATTCAAAAAGATGATGATGTTGTACACCATTTCCATCATCACACTTAATGAAATATAACAGTGACTTGGGAATTTTCAGTCTCTGTGTAATCAATGAAAGCAAGAACTAGCAGATTTGTTTTTCTCTTGATAACTACTTAAACAATCAAATGTGGTTTTTTTTCTTCCAAAGCCTATTTTTTTAATTTATAACAGAACTCAGTGCTAGAATGAAAATGTATCAGGAGGATTCCTGAATTAAAAAAAAATAATCTACCAACAAAACCACAAAAAACCCACACTCTAATGCAAGTAAGAAGTATCCAAAGTTCAGTAACTGCTATATATTTGAAAGAATATGAAGAAAATAATTTAAGATACTTTCAGCAAGTCATTTAAATCACATTCACATTATTTCACCACATATAAAGAACTCCAACATATTTCTACTGGATATAATATTCATGAAGATATAAAAATTATATCTGCATACAATGATGGTGGTTTTCCTTAAACTCATTTCTAGGTCTTTTCAGCTTTGTGTTTTGGCAAATATTTGTCCATTTCTACTAGCAGGTAGAAATTTTGAGGTTTGGTTTTCTTTTTGTTGTTATTGGTGTGACAGCTTTGGGATACATATTAGTAGACAACAAAAAAATGAAACACGCCCCTGTGTAGGTAACATGTTAAGCAACAGACATGCTGGATCAAGTTTGACCTCACCAATATAAATCTAATCCTTTCAATATCAAAGAAATTTCAAGTACAATCTGCACATCATTTGCCCTACAAAAGATAGAAAAGCAGTAATTTGAGTACTGCCTATCCTTAACTCATTGAGCTACTATGTAATCTAATGTAAAGAACAATAGAGTTCTATGTAAGTCACCAGCAGAAATCTGTCCCAGTCCTGTAAAGATGCTATAGTGGTAAAACTTGTAAAAATCTGAATGTTAAGGAGGTGCAATTAAAGCACCTAAAAATCACTAAATAGATCGCAACAGGTGTGTCAAAAGCACTACATATTTTCAATCACGAATAAATTATACATTATAAAGCAAGACAAAATGTTTTTGCATAATTCTTTGTATTTTACACATGCCTTTGTTACATGGAGCTAATGGTTCGGATTCCAAAATCTTAAACCCTACAGGCTGCCAATAATTTGAAAGCCTAGAAGAATCCAAAATGACTGCTTTAACTCAGATGATCACATTTTGTCCAATGCATAAAAACTGTGAGCCACCTTTCAGGTTTTATTTCAGATTTTAAAGTTAGATGCATGTTTAGCACTTCACAGATTATTGACTTCTTACTACTGAAGTAATGTTTACTGGGCAAATGTAGTTATCAAGCGGTAACACATGCACTCTTTCAGGGTACATAGAATGAATCAATGGGATGTGGTCATTTCAATTAAATTTTTTCAGCATGGAAAATTACTTTCAGATATCTCACCATATCCGCTAAGCTTACAGAAAAATGGAATAAGCAGTCAAACATCCAGTTGCAGGTATAGTTGGGACTGTGTCAAAAAACTAAAAGCCATACTAGTTTATTTATTGAGATTACCAGATCATTTTACAGCCAGACCCTGCCATATTCCCTGTCTACCCTGACTTTTTGGGCAAAGTTAGTCCACTTTAGATTAAATGGCTGCCGGATGAGATGTGAACTAATCCAGATGGCTTTCACTGCAGGGAATTAGGGACCCTTCCCATGAGACCTTCTAGAGGCTCAGCTGCAAGAGTGTGAAACAGGTGTCTCTCCAGCCAGGGCTGCTGGAGAGCAACCAAGAGCTACAGCTTTTCAGAAAGCTCCAGCCCTTACAAAATCACAATGGAACATATTACCCACCTTCTGGCCAGCAAGCCACTTTTGTATTGTTTAAACTACAACACTGATGAAGTACACAGGGAAGAACTGGCACACAGCACCCCCAACCTCAAAAGAACTACTGTTATAAATACGGGCTTTTTTATGACTTAGGAATGTTCTGGGAGATGATTGCTTTAATTTTACCAATGTCATTAAAGCTGTTTGCCCTCCCCACACAGATAGACACTAAGGCATGAATTCTCCTCTTGCCCAGCAGGAGAAATATCAAGCTAGCAAGAAGACAGCTATGTGAGAAAACAGTGTGAGCAGTACTAGCGGGAACAGCAAGCCAAAGAAATTAATCCATCTACACTGCAAATGAACACAGATTAAATGTTTGTGACTAGACAGAAGTCATACCCACAAGACCCAAAAACTACCTCAGCAATTTTATCTCTGTGCCTCCTATCAAATGTGTCAATTAGTTAGACTTAGGGTTCCTAATTTTGTCAAGAAAAGCTTTTTTTGAGTTTGGGAAAATTTAATGCCTGTTCAGTAAGATTGTGACTTCCACTCATTATTTAAGCATAATGGCTCCATAATTCAGGAGAAATTCAGAGCTCTTCAACAGATGTTTTTTACAAAACTTAAGGAAAAGATACAAAACAGTTCATGAGTGTACATATATATTTCAGCATAAGCTCCAAACAAATGAGCTACATTGCCTATCAATAAGAAAAAAGAAGAATCTCTACACCTTTTTCTTAAGTAAAATGATAAGTTCAAAACCAAATTGTGCCAACTCTTGGGCTACTTGGAGTTTTTTAAGCCTTAGACTACTATGAGAGCATATATTTGATTGTTTTGGTTACACTCTGGGCAGTTTTATCTAAACTTTTTGACATAACATTCGCTTCTGAAATTTAAGGTGCATTAATTGAAACAACTTTCAGTTGTATTTCCTTTTAAAGAAAAATTGCTTAAATTATAAGCAAAAAAGTAAAATCAAAGTCAGTCAAGTAAAAATAATCATTAGAGGAAGATTATTTCCTGAGGATGTGCATCTACAGGGGGGCCACTTCTGTGAAGCAGCCACTTTTGTGCTGAAGTGGCTTCTTTCCCATGTCATCACTGAAGAGTGAAATTCTGAATACCTTCCTGCTGCAGCAGCTATCATGTCCAGAAAAAGATATGATGCTTGTGTACTATGGTAGGCACAACCACAGAACAAGAAGATTGCCACTCCATTTGAGCAGTGAATTAGAGTTGTCTTGGAATTTCATGACTACCAATGGCAGTGGTGGCTGGGGACATCCGTGCATCTCTACAAACCACGCTGCTTTGAGAACAGAGAGCTTGGAAAGGAGTCTGAACTCAATGCCAAGCATCACGAGGTAGGCTGGGACAGATCCTGCTCTCCCTTTAGATATTTCTGTAGAAAGGTTTTGTGATTTTCCTCTTCAAGCAAGCTGGTCAAACCTCTGTCATATGCAGAAGGAAAGGCCCAGGCTGTATTGAGTTCAAATACAGTGAAGAGAAGTTAGCCCTATGTCTGAGAAAACCCCACTTCAAAAAGAATAATCCCTGTGAATCTACTGGCTGCTTGGCAGCCAGATACAACAGCTGTCCAAATTTAAAATGGAAAATTCTGTCCCAGAGCTCTGGAAAACAGAACTGGAATGGCCTTTGCAGTCAGGCATAGGGACCTGCAGAGCTGGGTGAAAAAGCCAGCTACCATTTAGGAGCTCTGTGGTTCACCCACTGACACTTATTTTATTACCTGTGACCAAGTCAAGCTTCTGATAATTGCAGAGGATAAGATGAAAACTAATCTACAGCAAAGGAGCTGTCAACATATGTGATATTTTAGCTACTTTTGGATGGACATTCCCAAGTACAAAATTACCACCTCTACAGTCAAACCTTTCCCCTGCTGGAGGAAAGCAGCCACGCTCTGTAGATGTCAGGGACAGGTTTGGAATACAAGACCAATCCTTCCTAAAACCTTTGAGTTTATATTCTGCCTTAAATCAGCAATAACCAATGTCCGTTCTGTAGGATACCCTCATCTGTCCTCAACAGCAAGGTAATTAAAAAAGTATACAACCAAAAAATCCCCAAAACACATTACAAAGATTAAAAAACTGCTGGATCCATTCACTAAAGAATTTCAGTTCCTTTGAATTTCAGTTCCATTTTTCTTTGCCTCCCTCTCCAGGAATGTGAAGCTCTTCTGACTAGAGTTGGGCTCTGCAAAATGCTGATATGTGTTGTATGTCTGGGTACTGTTCTGCTCTGCCTTCATTCTCCTCCACACAAATGTCATAAAGAGGATGCAGCTGCAACAAAATGTAGGGAGATTTTTTTTTTAAAAATAAGTAATTTTTAAAAGAAGACATATCTCTACTATTCTATGATTTTATATGGGGGCTGTGTAACAAGTGGACTACATTTAACTACCAAAATATTCAGAATTCAGATATGAAAGTGTTTTTAATTTGGGGAAATAAATTGGTTATTTTAAAACAATCTGTTGATTTATTTATTAATTTGTTTTTTTAGAAAAGGTGCATTTCTCCCTTGTCTTTGAATTTATTCTCAGGCCTCAGTTAATGAAATCTCATATTGAAAAAGAATGTTTGTAGCTCTTTGTAAGTGAAGAAAATCAAAATACTTTGTGTCCTATGCTATTTACTATACTTTAAATATTACAACATGCAAAAAAACCCCATGAGAAATGAGACAAGGAGGAAAAAAGCAATAAGCACATGTAAGTAACACACATATGTGTTTACATGCATGCATACAGTAAAAAACTTCATAAACCTAAATATTTGCTGTAATTACATTAAATTGAATTTACACCGTTTCACAAAACTATCATCATTTAGTATTAAGCAGGGGTTTGTCTAGAATCATCTATCTAAGCCAAGTCTTGTGAAAGAGACAAAGCCAACACAACAAAAGAATTCAGATGTCATTATATCTGACCAGTTTTGTGGGGGATGGTTCCCTTTTTTTGTGTGTGTGTGCAATTCCTGAGACATGGTACATAATATCCAGAGAAAGACATCCAAGGTCCATCCATCTCCTAGTGAAGGGGTCAGAAAATAATTCTTCTGTTAAGAAACAAATTATTCAGCCCGATGACATTCAAATCCATGGAGCTTGCCTGCCCCCACCAGTTCTTAACTGGGATGCACATGGCAAAGAAAACTATTCAGTGAAACCATAAATAGTATATATATAAAAGAAAAAAACCAACCAGAAATGTAGTACTCCATTGTGACTGATTTTAAATTAGCACATTTGCATTTGTTAGTGAATTTTCTTCAAGAGAAGCATGCTTTTTCAAATCACAAAGACTTTAATGCTTATTTTTTACAAGTTTGCAATTGAAAATATGGGGAAAAGTACAAATAGTAAAATATCAGCCTTTTACCCCCCCTTCTCAAAACAACTATCTTCATTAAGAAAATGATTTAAAGCATAATTCCTTCAACTCATACATATAATAAGTACAAAATCATGAAATAAATAATTAAAAATCAAAACACAAAAGGAATGATGTTATACAGAGCCACACAGACACACGATCTTAGATATTTCATTCTGGTTAGTTTTAACTTCATTGCTGAAGTGATACTGAAAGGTCAAAGAAGCTCAGTGGCCCATCAAGACTTTTTTTCCCTTCCTTTTAAATCTGTTCTCCTCTGGAAGGACTAAAGCTAAGAGGAATTCAGCTGCATATGGTAAAAGGCTGGTTTATTAATTTTACCAGTGTTCAAGTTGCTAGATGCCCATAGCTCCAGACAAGTAGTCCTAGGAAATCACATGCAGCTGTATGGTAAACAACAACAGCAGCTTTAACATACGGATTTTGTGGTCTCTCTCATTGGTCGCTATAAAGATGAATCTGACCCAGGGACCTCATCCTGTGTGTGTCAGCTCAGATGAACGGCACCAAATTTATACAAAATTAGTAATTCTCTACTGCACAGATGTCATCAGGTCTGCCTTTCCTGGTTACAACATAACCCATTTTCCTTAATAAGAAAAAAGTTCCTCAAGTTTTGTCCAAGTCATTTAAACCCTCATGCCTCCAAACAGCAGTAATTCTCTTGTATGCTTCTGTTAGCACCCAGGATCCGCAGACAGCAGTCTGACAATGAAGAAAAATTGCCCTGTCTTTGGAATTTACAGATAATTCTCAGGCTTTTCAGTCATCCTTGCATATTTATTTCACACTGCAATCACACTTGGCTGAGAAGATGTGATGTCCTCCAACAGCATCTGCCCCTGTGGCCAGAGGAGATTTCCCCTCTCTCTTGGCGGGGGTTGCACCCTCACTGACACATAGGGCAACTGTGGAATCCTTTGAACCCTTTAGGGAAATCCCCAGGGCCTGGTCTTGGAGGAATACACCATAGAGTCTCCACCTAGGCTGAAAGAGAAGCTCCCCCACGGAGCCTTGCATCCATCCCAGTTCCTTTCCCCATATGTCCCAAATTCTAGCGATTTCTCCTTTTCCTGTTCCCTCATTGGTTGTGGTATCCCTGGTGGCCGGCCCTGTCTTCCCTGTGGCCCAGCGCCCTTTGCCCTGCCCTTTGCACCATCCCCGTGCCCTCAGAACATTGGCCACTGACCCCTACTTCAGCCTGTGCACAGCACATGGCTTGATGTTTTGTCCCTGATTTCCCTTCGGCATGCTGGAATAAACATTCACTAGAATTTATCATACAAAAGGCCCTTCAGCCTCTCTTTACTGAGCTAGCCATGGCACATGTAGTGTGAGGACTTGATTGCTTTGCCTGAGCTTGGACCCAAGTGGCTTTTCCATAGGAGATGCTTATTGGGAAGTAGGTAGCAGCATCTCCCATCTAAACCCCACGCTGCTACAGGCAACCAGGCTGCTCCCCTGCTTGTGCCTAGCAGGCATCCGCCCACACATCCTTACTCTGCTCAGAGTGGTCCAGGGGCTCAATGAAGAGATTTGTGGCTCAAACACTAACCCTGGGGCCTGCCCTGCTCCGAATTATTACAGAGGAGATGTCTCCCACCACCACACACTGACTTGAACATCTCAGCACATCAAAGTGTCAGTGTGAGGAGTGCAACTTTGCCGAGTTGCAAACCTCAGCAGGGAGTGCTCCATCCTACCCACAGGAATCCTCTTTTCAGCACAGCCCTGCATTTCCACAGCCTAGCACCAAACACATGCCATGGCATGGAAATATGGAATTCTTTGTTTATGGCAAACAGTAGCTTAGAACTAAGAAAGTCTGCTTATGGGAAAGATCCCAACAGGTCACCTAACAGCACCAAGCATGAGAGTAAACTTGAGGGATTTCTGGATTTTTTCCTCTCAGGTTTGAAAAGAGATTTACTGCTAATGCTCACATTTGCAGAGCATACTCTGAGTTGGCATCAAATGTAAGTTTTTCTGATTAGATCTAGAACTACATTTACAAAATCTTGTCTTTTACAGATTCGTAAAAACTCCTGTCAGATCAAAAACAAACAAACAAACAAAAACTCACCACAAACAAACAAACAAAACCAAACCAAAACAAAACAAAATCCTACCAAAACTAAAAGTCCCAGACTGCAAGAGAACCTACACAAGGCTGAAAAACACTCAGAACACAGGAGGATATTTTGGGGAGGATAAAATATCTCACCAGTAAGTGCCAGAAAGGAAAATATTTACAGTGCACTGTATAACAAACCATAACATGCAAGCCAAATTAAGTAACCCCTTAGCCTAAACATCAAACATCTGCTGGCATTCAACTGAGAAATGGGAATTTACAGCCAGAACAGTTATTTCTACATTTCTAAGGCTGAAAAGATTGTGTCCATGAAAGCAAGCTGTTGAAAAACTTTGGCGAGCAGCTGACATCTGGTGTGATACTGGTGCCCTCTGCAGCCAAATATTACACTTCAGTTACCAGATTTCTTTTAAAATGAGATTCCAATGTACTACAAAAAATATCAAGCCATATACAGCAGGGAAACCAAGTATTTCTATCTGTAGGTGAATTTTAAAGAAAAACAATCCTGACAGACATTCAGTATTACGGTAAAGAGAAGATCTAAGTATTTAGTTAGAAAACCTTCTGTGAGATTTCCACATTGAGCTTCATACTGTAAAACAATCTAAAAGATTCATCTAATAAATTAAAACAATCCTTTGTTTTTCAACAAGCAAAGTGAAGACTTCAACTAGTGAAATGGAGCCTTTGTGGTTTTGGTTTTCTTTTTAAGTTTACTTTTAAAAAACAAACTTAAAAAGTCAATTTTCAGATTGAGTTATCTCCATATAGATTCAGAAAAATTAACTGTAGAATTAACAACTGGCTTGCAGATTGCAGCTCCTCCAAATGCCAGTATAGACAAATAAATTCATTAGTTACATCTTTAATATCCTCATCAGTTCATTTATAGATCTTTACACTTCCATTCTCTTTTTCTTTACTTTTACTTAATGTGTTTTGCTCACCTTTCTCACAGAGCCTTCAGCACCTTTCTTGTGGTTGCTCTGCCTGACATCTATCAAGCAGCAATGTTCACAGAAACATCAGGAAAGCAAGATGTCAAAAGCAAAGGGAAACTTGAGGAAAATATCTAAATAACTGGTAAATCTGGTTGTGCCACCTGCAGTTCAACTTGTCTGTCACTTTCCATTTTTAAACTTTAATTTCAGATACTTTAAAATTATTTTAAAGCGTTAGAACAGAATACCTAGAATTTTCTTTCTGTGCAAAAGCCTTAGCAAGTTTTAGCAATAATTTAACCATTTTTAGGAATGCTTTATTAAGCACTACATCGCTCTAACCAAATCAATTTTTATGTAATTGTTTGTCAAAATCCTAGCCCACTCATTCTATGCAAGGAAAACTTCTAAAGACTTGCTCTTGTTTGAAATTCCTTTTGAACATGGGCTGCATTTGGCTGCATTATAAATACTTAGGATTAACTGAATTTAACAAATCTCTTTGGAACACACTTTTTCTGAAGATGTTGCCTCTCCTGAGCATTCCCTGGCCCCACCTTCCAAGCTTACAGGAAGAAAAGCAAACCAGGAGTGGAGTGGAAAGAGAGGGTAAGTAGAGAATAGTGAGAGATGAGTGCCAAAGTCAGGAATTTGTGAGTGAAAAGGCTTAAAAGAAGTGCAGGAGTGCTAGGGCAGAAACCAAGGCAGTCCACACAATATTAATAAAATTCACAAGCATTTCAAACATTCACATCAACTGAGATGTTTTCACTGTTTTAAGGTCAATATTACTTGAGGTTCTGGGCTGTTATTTCCAGTGATTAATTACATCATGTTCTTGTGATACTCCTGTACACAGCCAGAGGATTACACAGGTAAAAGTTACTCTGTGAAAATAGAAATTAAAGAACTGTATTTTGTCTAAAACATTTCCAAATAAGTGTTTGTGAATGAAAATACAGTCATATGAATATTCATCTCTGTCTCATTACTTAAAAGATTATCAAATACTGACAGTGACAGTCACTATTACAACTACCTTCTTTCTTAACACCAAGAAATAAATATGCATGATTAGTTTTCATTTTCCAAAACTTACCTGGAAGAATAAATCAGTAATGGCTCATTTATATGAGAGCTACTGAAAGATTTTAGCTTCAAAACGAAATGACAGGAGAATGAAGCTCACAAAGAGTGGAGAAGAGCAACCTCTGGTGGTCGTAAATGTAAAAACAAGAGGAGAAATCCAAATTTCTCCAAGAGGAGAAATCCAAGTCCTGTCTTATCCCACTGGTCCAACATCAGGCGAATTTCAATGGCAAAGGGCAGAACCTGGGGGCTTTTTTTACCTGGACCTATCATCTGCGAATTTAACTCTGCTAAATAAAAGGATACTCAAATCTTATGAAAACTATGTATTACAATGAGAGGAGAGGACAAGAAGAATCTCCTTTCTGGCAGAGCGCTGTAAGACATGGATTTTGCTGTGCTGAAAGGTGCTTTTTTATTAGCCAACACTACTAAATGACAAAGGGTTTTACTTTAGAAGGAGCCATATTTACATAAAGCAATATGGCAACTGACCAGAAGGTCTGGCAAAACAAAAGCTCAGCAAAACAAAATCTGTTCAGAATTGGGTTTTTTCCACAGCAACAAGTGATTTCACAAGTTTTGAAATAGTAGATAGAGAAAGAGAGGGTTGTAGGAGTAGGAAGAGTGGAGGTGGATGGAAAGCTACTAATAGCTTTCAGTAGTACAGACAATCTGTCATCTATGCTGTTCTACCATTAAGCCAGTGATTAAATTTTATCAATCTAAAATTTAAAAAGGATCAGGTCTAAATTTTAAAAGGATCAGATCTAGTTTGGCACATATGCAACATTGTTCTAAAAATGTTCCTCTGCCACTGCCAAAGCCAACAGGAAAATCTAAATGTAAGGATTCATTGTTTTTATTATAGTTGAAAAGCTTTCCCAAATGATAAAATCCTATAATCTCCACTTTGGTAGAGTATAATCTGCCAAAGGAAATAACAGGGAGATGGGAACTAAATAGCTGCAGACAACAGCTCACAATCTTTGTGATGAGCTTTTCAGCATTTTAGACCAGTTCCAGATTTCAGTCTCAAATCACAAAGTCTCAGCTTCCTGTTCAGGGCTTTCACGGTCCTACAACTCATAACATTGCAAGACTTCAAATATTCAGGCTTTCCTTTTTTTTTAGGAAGAAAAAGGATGAACATCCTCAGGTCTTCAACAAGAATAGCTAAGTAAATGCATCACATGGTGTTTGCTTCTGTCCATCTCCCTCTCACCCACTCTCCTAGGAAAGTTTTATCCTCCCTAGACTGGCAAACTGGTACCATTAATCCAGATGATTAGCTGGAACCAGGAGGCTTCAGAGATCCAGCTGACAGTAACTCCATAGAATTTAGTGGCTGGTCATACTCCTGCAGGGTTTGGCATCCCAACTCCATCCCAGTCTTGCCCTGTGTTAACTTTAGAGCCCAACTCAATCTACTGCTTAATTGACTACCACTCATCCACACCATGCAAATTACCTAGAATTGTGCACTGCCATTTCACTGCATGACTTCACTTTGACTCTTTATTTTCTGCCTGTCAATAATAAAGGTTGAATGATCATCACATAACAACCTAATTCTTTATCTACTCACTTTCTATCACTGCAAATCTGAACTTTTTAACTTTTTTTGAATACACACACATCATCTCCAGCAAACCTGTGACTCAAATCTTCAGTCAAATAATTTGTCATGAATGGTAGGTTGCAATATATCAACAATTGAAGTTAAATTGTTCAAAACTAGGTTGCAACTATTTCACAGCCTAGAATGACAAGCAAAAGGTAGCACCCTACCTTTAGAAAAAAAAATACTTGAACTGTGGTAAAACTATTTGAGTCAGAACCCCACACCTTATGGTGCAAAAAAAAAAAAAAAAAAAAAAAAAAAAAAAAAAAAAAAAAAAAAGCATTTTGCCTATAGATCAGTTAAGAGGTGGGGCTCATTGTGTTGACTATTATTACTATGGCAAACACTTCCTATTTCTAGATGATGTGCCCAGTTTTTAATGTCTTGGACAGCATTTATTAGGCAAGTGAAATTTTCACACTGAGACAAAGATTAATATTTGGTCCATGTGCCTAAACCTAGTCCATCCATTTCTGAAAATAAAACACAAGAGAAATGCAATTTGTGTCTGTCTTTAGAAAGTCCTGACAACTTTTAGTGCAAAAGTTGGAAATGACTAAGCAGGCTTCATACTGATGGAGGAACAGTGTTAGAGGAAGAGGTGGAGAGAGGGACACTAGGGAAAATCCAGAGGAGAACCACCTCACAAGGAGAGAGTGAGGATGTAAAAAAGGAAATTCAGGGAGAATGAATGAATGAATGAATGAATGAATGAATGAATGAATGAATGAATGAATGAATGAATGAATGAATGAATGAATGAATGAATGAATGAATGAATGAATGAATGAATGAATGATGATGAGTGATCAGACATGCTGGAAGGAGATAGATCCAGCTGGATATCAAAATAGAACAAAGAGCCCAAGGGGAGTGGGAACTCAAAACCAAAGACTAGGGAAAGAAATTGAGAGAGAAAGGCCAGAGAAGCTAAGAAGCTGGAAAGCAAAGCGTGATAGCACAGCACAGGGAACCTCCAAACTACCAAAGCTCAGTGAAAAAACCCAGAAACAGCCTAAAGAGGGAGTTAGCAAAACACAGAAAGGAGGTGTGGTGTGTCAGCCCTGGCCAGCAGCCATGCACACACCCAACTGCTCACCTACTCCCCTCTTCAACAGAGCAAGGGCAGGAAAAGGATGGAAAAGCTCACTGGCCAAGATAAGGATGGAGACTGTTCCATCATGGGCAAAACAGACTTCACTTCTGTAAAGTCAACTCAATTTGCTGCCAACAAAAACAGATTTGAAAAGTGAAAACAAACACTAAAACAACACATTTCCCCCATGTTTTCCCAAAGCTTAAACTTAGTCTTTCACTCTGAAATCCTGGGGTGGGGGTGGGACACAGAGAATGCCATGAAAATGAGAGAGGCGGAAAAGAAACTGCCAAGCGAGCACGCGGAAATTACACACACCAGAGCTCTACTAGGTAGGTTGAAGAGAACAGCAACTAAAGGCTGGAGTCATTTGAGTTTGTGCCTCTTGCAGGTAATGATTACAAGGTATTAATTACATTATTAGAAATTATTTTCCCAATAACCTCCTTTTGGCAGAGTCAAGGAGGGAATTCCCTCTGGGGAATATATCAGGATGTCAAGGAGGTTACCGTGGACAGTCAGCTCATGAACTATTCTGAGACAATGAGAAACACCACAGAAGAACCTATGAGAAAACTCTTAGTTCTTATCATCAAAGTGCTACTTGGATACTGTGCTGTACAACAAGGGATTTTTGAAAAAGATAAAGATAAAAGACCTAAGATAAAGTAGATTAAAGATAAGTAGCTTAAGATAAAACTAAGTAGCTGCTCATCTGAGCCATAAAGAAGAGAAAAAAATACAAGTCTGAAAGGAATCTTAGAAGCTCCTCAGGCCTGTATTTTGCCTAAGGCATGCTTTAGCTAACTTGCAACTGTTTTTGAAGCTTCTTTCCAAAACGTTTTGGACAAATCCTCCAAAAGTGGAAAACTTACTAATATGAGGAGAAGCAGCACCAAATCCTTGGTGCTGCTTCTCCTCATATTAGTAAGTTTTTGCAATGTTTAGCAAATCAGCTATGCAGGCATTTAAGTCATCTATATAATTATTCATGTCTTACTTCAGACTGCTCTAAGCTACCTTGGTTGTTGGTGTTTTTTTCCTTTCACACAGTCCTCATGTGCTTTTTTTCCTGGACCCACCATTGTGAAATATATAAACATTTTTATAATTATTTGATCTCCACATTTAAAGTTGTGGCAAATTTCGTCCCCAGCATTCCAATTAAAACTCTTTCCAACAAAGGAATTGCCATCACTGGCTTTTACCTTACACATGGCCTCCTCCCTCAGCATTGGCACACACACTTGAGATTTCCACAGCATTCAGGCTGACTGGCTAAAAAGGCAATCTTTCTAAGTCAACTCTTGTAGGACATCTCCCTCATCACTGCAGGAGCCTCACCCTCTGCACACAACCTGCATTCAGTCACTCCACAAGCCACTACAGAGTTTACTGAAATAATATAATGTTCTATATATGAATGATGTCTAAGAAATGCAAAAAATGGCCTCAAGAGTTCATATGTTTTGAAAATATATTTCCAGATAAATACTAGCTAAACATTCAACTTTTTTTGTGTCTACATTACACAGTCTCTCTTATCTTTTCCCACAGACAAGATACTTGCCTGCAGATTAAATTCTTGCCAGGGGTCCTAAATGAACACCATTGTTCTCTGTATGATTGCATAAAATGACATTATTTCTGTTTCTGTAATCCAAAAGGTCATCTAATTTGTGAAAGACATGGTGATTCTTCCATCACATTTCTTCAGAACATGTTAACTTTCTTAGGCTACCACCACAAACATCCTGAAAGTCAAGCCCATGCCTGACTTTTAAAGAATATCCCACCATTCTCAATTTCCCTTTAACTTGTCACCTTCTATCAGACAGTTCCTAACTGATTTCATATCTCCTTCATTAATCCACATTTAATTTTGCTACACTAGCAAATTCCAGTATAGCACAGCAAAATTATGGAATCGCTCACTTTCCATGTTGGCTTTTTTCGTTTATACAAACCATTTATATTTAAATGAAGAAAATCACATCAAAACAAACAAACAAAAAATCCTCAGAAGCTCTAAACACTGAAAACTTGAGAAAAACCATTCCGGTGTGAGATTATTGGAGTTGCTTTTTCCAACATGTTAAGTTTCTTATTATTTGTTCACAGCTGCCTATAAACAAACACATTCATTACAACATCTCAATGACAGTAGTGCTGTTTCAAGAATTATGATGAAAATATACAGGATTATGAGGTTTCTTGTAACTATTTTCCACCTCAATTATAGGAATTAAGTGTACTCAAATACAAGGGGGACTATTCAGGCTATTTAATTTGCTATTGACTCAGAAAATAATAAATAATTCAATGGGGTGGAATGTATCCCAGATCTCCTAATTGGGTCACTTTTCTTGTAGTCATCAGCATTTCAATAAATCTCACAACTGTCTCATATAAAAATCTCTTTACTAGGTCATCACAACCATCGGGTAAGGTCCTGTGGTTGCTTTAGCTGAATGTAAATTTCTAACTATGCAGTTTTACAAACTACATTGTAAGCTTCTGAAACCATGTCTCGGCTTTGTCTCTTTTTCACATTACATTTGTAGGGGGGCAAGGCTTTTTGATGTGGCTGAGAAAAATAAACAGAATTCTTGCAATTCCCATACAGAAGGAGAACAAGCAGTCCAGGAACAACTTAATAGCCAGATATGGTTTTACTTTCTTCCTTGAAATGAATATTTAATCAGCTAAAGAAATTGGCTTCCTGACCATCAACACCAGTGGAATGATGACGGCATTCCAAGTCAGACTCTTGTTTGGCAGGTTTCTTGTGCCTCACAGCTGAAGCAGAGGGGAGACAAACCTCACACTGTTCAGATCATGATCAGTTTGCTAATGCCACTCTCTACCTGCAGCTGATGAAAGCACTGAAGACATTTTATGGAAAAGAAGCAGATGGGGCAAAGGTAGCTGGGAGCCAGAACACTTCCCATGTATGAGGCTGAAGATGAGCAGCCAGATTTCACAAGGGGCCCTGCTCCGTTTCCCAGCCCTGTGGGGAAGGTAATACTCCTCTTCAGCTATTAAAAATGTTGTACCTGCAGTGTCACCTGGACTCTTAGCTCAAAGTAAAGCTTCTGTACAAAAGTAGAATAACTCTCCTCACAGTTCACTGTTGACATTTTTATAATTTGCACTTTGCCTCACCATACTGCTAATAGAATAACCTGTCCCCCATTAGGGCTCTCACTATGGTGCTTCTTTCACAGCTTACTTTCACATATTGCTTCTTATCTCCCACTATGCTTCCCTACATTTTCTTCACTGCTTTAATCCCAGTTCCCATTCCCCCCTAAACTTTGCTCCCAATCCCCTTTTGAAAGGCTATCATAATCAAATTGTAAACAGTGCTGCAGTTACCCTTGACAACTGCCAGAGTGTTTTCACTAGGCTTCCCAATGAACAGCTTCAAATGGGAGTAATGAAGCTGAGGGATGAGTCAACAAAAAAAAACCCCTCACACTGAGCTTCAAAGGCTCCTTCAAAGCACTAGTTTTGCTATCATGCTTGCAACCCAAAAATGACAAGTTCCTCCCTTCCCATCTATTTACTTGATTACTCCTTACAGATACAACAGCACTGTGGTAATTCTTTCCTCATTCATCAGTAATGAAAAGAGCTATCAGAAAGCTAACAGAAAGCTCTACCCAGTTCCTTTGTGGTTTTGGGAGAATTGAGCCCTGTGCCACAGAGCTGGGCAGAGCACTCTAACTGCACAGGAAGCTTCAGTTTGCACCAAGAGTGCTGAAAACCTCTCTGTCTGTAACTGTGGCTGCTGCACAATATTCAGTGTGTATCTGCTAGGCCAACAGGACAGTAATGGATCACAGGAGATATGAAGCATACCATTTTACCTAAGGAGAAAGAAAACTGCAAACTAACTTAGAGTAAGCAATAAATCAAGATATAAATTCACTGTACATGTGCACGCTCTGTTTCTAGAGGGGGAAAATACACATTATAAGTTACTATAAATGTGTGCAACAGTTCAGCCAGATCATGCTCTTCTACCCAACAGGGTTTTGTTGGCAAGCCCAGAACTCCAATTCATCTAAGTCAGGGTAGAAGAGATTCTGCATCCCCTACTCACAGACTGAAGGACTCTAAGCAAACAAAACACAAGTGAGTCCATAGAGACATAACTCAGATTTATTGTGCTCATAAATCCATATTATTGCTAACAAACTACAGTGACTTTACAGGGCTGTCAGAGATCCATTAGGCAATGCCTGTTCATTCAAGTTATCATTAAAAGTTAGATTCTAATGGTGCCATGTCATGCAAAACTACATGCTTAAACTTCAGGTAGTTATTACTTCCAGCTAGAATCATGGAATTATTTAGGTTGGAAAAGACCTCTGAAATAATTGATTCCAACTGTGCTATGATCACCACCAATCTATGTCCCTAAGAGCCACATCTACACATCTTTTAAGTACCTCCAGGGTCCATGACTCAACCACTTCCTTGGGCAGCGTGCTCCAATGCTTGACATCCCATTCCATGAAAAAATTTTATGAAATATCCAATCTAAAACTATTTGTCTTGTAACTTGCTATTTGGGAGAAGAGACTGACCCCCACAGGGCTACTACACTCCTTCCATGGAGTTCTAGGGAGTTGTAGGGAGCAATGATGTCTCTCCTGAGCCTGCTTTTCTCCAGGCTAAATACTCCCAGCTACCTCAGCTGCTCCTCACCAGCCTTGTGCTCCAGACCCTTCACCTGCTTTGTTACCCTTCTCTGGACAAATTCCAGCACCTCAGTCTCCTTCTTACTGAACACAGTACTCGAGGTGTGGCCTCACCAGTGCTGAGTACAGGGGCACAATCACTGCCCTGCTCCTGCTGGCCACACTATTGCTGATCCAGGCCAGGATGCCATTGGCCTTCTTCACCATCTGGGCACATGCTGGCTCACGTTCAGCCAGCTGTTGACCAACACCCCCTGGTTCTTTTCCTCTGAGCAGCCTTCCAGACACACTTCCCCAGGTATGGATCATTGCACAGGGTTGCAGGACCCAGCACTTTTACTTAACCTCATACAGTTGGCCTCAATTATCCTCCACACACTCCAGGAATCTCCTAGAATGTTTCCTCTCTCCTGTATCATATTTCCAGCTGACAGCAGGTACATTCAAAGTGCCTTGTGAGAACAAGTGTTACAAGACAAGATCTTGAGACTTGTCCCAGATGTTTGTGGAATATTTTGCTTGCTTCTTTATCCTGTTTGGATGGCCTGTAACAGACCCCCACCATGAAATCTACATCACTGACCTTCTTCCTGGTCCTTACCCATAAACACTCAATCCTATTGTCACCATTACCAAGCTCAGGGCAGTCAAAACACTCCCTAACATACAGGGCTACTCCACTACCTCTGCTTCCTTGCCTATCCCATGTAAAGAATTTATAGCATCCATTCCATTAGCCTGGCTTCTGCTAAAGCTGTCACTTGGAGTTAGCAGGGTTTCTGGGGAAGGGGAGGAAAGTTATTCCTTTTTAGGAAATAGACAGAAGAGCAAGTAAAGAAGAGACTAATGAAAAGATGTACTATAATGGATGCATACACCCCCTTTCAGTGGACTACCACACAAAAATACTCACAATAAATCCAAGTTTTTTATAGTCTCGAGTGTACATAGATTTCCTTTTCTCCATGCTGCCACTGCTGTTGTTAGGTTCAGATTCGGCATCAAATGCAATTCTTCTGAGTTCAAATATGATATCCCGTTGAGCCTATGTCAGAACAAGGTTAAAAAATTGGTTAAAACAACTGATCTCTCACTTAATTAAACAATATCACAAAAGATGTTTCAAAACACAGTATTCCTGCACACTGCCCAAAGCTTCTGTGTCTAAATTCCCTACTTCACACTTGGAGAGACAGTCAGCAAGAATGACCTCATGGTTCCCACATTTAAAAGTCCTCACATTTATGAGATTCACACATGGGGTACTTAAGTTTTGACTTCCAGAAGCAGGACCCATGTTAGCAAGGCCTCTGCCTTCACAATTTTAACCACAGCCAAGAGATCACACACATTTCAAATTAAGCTGGTGATTAAGCTGGTACTTAAGCACCTTGCTGGATCTGAACACAAAATGACTCAGCACTCTGCATTTATTGTGGTAACTATCCATTTTTGCTACTGCAGAAATAGGCAGGAGAGGAATTACTGCAGCTGGAAATGTCCCAAGACAGTGATAACCACACTACCAGCAATATTAACAACACTGTGTTAGTCACTCTCTATGGAGATATGCACTAATTTACTGCATGTACAATCCCAAGAGTCAAAATTTTCCATGTCAAACTTAGGAAGCATAAAATCCTACAGCATGATGTTACTTATGTTTATTACTGTCTCACTCTCCCACCTTCTCTTCTCCAAACTATTAGCAAGTCTTAAGATAACTTCAGCTTAAAAATGAAATCAGGTTCTTCCTTGTACAGGGCCTAAATGAAGGCCACAAAAATTAAAGAAACAAAACACATCATTCCTACAGCTCATTGACCCTGTGTTTAAATCTCTTGAATATCTTAGGGGAGTGTCAATTTTTGCACAATGAACAATATCAAAGTCAATGTCTGCCCACAGTGAGCAATAAACAAATGAAGTACTTTATAGGTTCCCAGCAACAAAACCAGGGTTTTTTGTTACACAATTTAACTTCAACTCTAGCATGCCAGAGATTTTCCATGCCAACATTTAATTTTGCTCTACAGAAGTACTTTTAGGAAGGACCATAGTGCTTTGGAGAAGAGCAAAGGAACAAATACTAGACAGCTGCTCAGAGTTTCTGCTCAGGAAGACAGAAAATTCAGTTTGTGGAACTACATGATAAGGAGAACTGCCTGGCCATTTTGTACTTTTGCACAAGGAATGAAATACCTAATGCATCTTACTACCAAAATACATAACCCAACTTCACAGACAGAGAAAATGAATGACTTATGTAAATGTTCCTAGCAAGTGTTTTTATTCCTCCATGAAGAGCTTTAGGTACATGAGAAGTTGCTGTCTTCCTGCTAAGACCAGATCATGCCAGATGCTTACTTGGTCTTGTGGATCCATTTTTGTCATCATTCTGTCTTCCAGAAGATTAAAGGTAAGTACTTGGAGAACATATAGCTGGTGTGCCATTTCATTATTGATGGCCCTCTGTGCCCTGATAACATGCTGCAAAGGAAGAGAGACAGGCTTTGGTGAATCAGAAAATTGCAGTGTGTGCAGTCAGGGGTTTCCATTCCTAAGTATGTGCTTGCTATGCAATAGTGTATCTGTACTTCAGAAATGAAAAAAACCAAACCCAAAAAGCCAAGAAAACCTCAAACACAAAACCCACCCCCACCCCTTAAAATAAAACCAGGACTAGGACTACTGATTCAGATACTGTTTAAATAACTTAAGGAGACAGGAGTTTACACTACATAGGGTCTGTGCATATACTGAGAAGTAGAATTTAAAAAAAAACAGTGCTGAGAAGTCACTTCAAAGAAAAAAATAATTCCATCCCAAGAGCTTTAGAGCTCTGTATTTTATTTGTTTTTATCAAGAGATTATATATATTAAGAAAATATTTAAGAGAGTAGCTGTCTGAGCACAAAAGTATTCAGGCTGCAAACACAGCCAGAGAATACAGTGAATAGAATAGCAGGGCTCAACAGGGAGTCAGCATCACACCACAATCCTGCCTCTACTAGACAATTCCAATCTGTATGAGGAATACTGCTGAGAAATACATTAGTTTATGATGTCCTATACATGCAGAATTATCCCATTCAAAAAGCAAACACAAAACTGTTGGACAATTTAAAAAACCTTGGTGTGCCAAAAACACCAAGTAGTTTTATATGGGAAACAGACCCAGACCTCTAAACACAGCAAAGGACATAAGAAAAGAGTCATCAAATAGGAGCTGGACATGTCAACAGATGTTGGACAGTTCCAGAGAATAAAAGAATCTGTCTGCCAAAAGGCATTGGAGCATTTTATGGCAATAAATAAATAATTATCCTAATGATTGTTCCAAACTTCTAAAAAACTCAAACAGTGTAAAAACGGGCCTTCTGAAATAAACTCTGGGGGTTTTATATGCCGTGAAATTATGATAGCAATTGAGAAAGTGTGAGGGGTTGTCTGTTTGTTGTTTGGTTCGTTTACACTCACTGCAGAGAAAGGTTTTCCCTCATTCCATTGAAGATGCAATCTATTCAAACATCAAAGGCAAAATCCCTGATTTTTCATGATAGCAGATGCAGGTCTTCAATATTATATTCATTAACTATTTCATTAGCTTTAATTCATGCTTCTTGTGTACAAGTCATGATGAATTGTGTCAATCAATGCAGAATAATCAAGAGAACCAAAAAACACAGGGAGTGTTTAATACTGTATTTTCATGAAGAATCACAATTTCTGACTTGGAAAATAACCATTCCAAAAAGCAGTTTTGAACCTATTCAACCACCATTCAAACCTTATCTTCTGTATTATAAGGCTTAAAAACATATCAAAATACAAAGGCAATTAAAATTTATTAAGACCTATAAACACCAAAAATGGAGTCATCTTTTCTCTCTCCTACTCAACAGTAACTTTCACAACCATATACTTACAGTTAAGATGATGGAACGAAGCTGCTTTTGTGCCAAAATGTTTGCCATTTCCTGATAAGGTAAAAAAAAAAAAAATTAAAAAAAATAGCCAGAAGCAGGTATTTTCATGTCATAGCTAGAAAAACACACTGGCTTAAATGGTCTTATATTTCTGCATTGTTACTTATAATTGAAAGGAAGCAGCATATCAGCTTTAGGATTGTATGCATTATTTGAAGTTCAAAAAGTCAAAATACCATGAGAAGAGAGATCAAGATAGTTAAAAGTACATCACACGCTGAGGGCTTTGGTGATCCAAAACCCATGGTGAAAGACTTCAGAAGAGACCTCTGTGAGTTCAAGAGAATATTTACATGCTTGTTCAAGCACAACCTTACCCCATAAACAATACAGAAGAAAGCACGGACTGGAAGCCAGCCAGGACTTTAGAACAAGATGTCAAATAAAACGTTTATTTACGTTGATATTTCAGCTGTTTTAAAATCAAGTGCTCTAACTTCCATTCAATAAATCAGCCTGCAACTCAGTACTGTTTCATTATAACAAATGATCATTCTCCCCTGTATTTTAGTAGCGATGTTGACATTGCTCCACTCTTTTGTTTTAAATTAACTTGTCTTTCTAGACCTGTCTGAAATCACCATCGAGGTGGATGTGATCCTTTAGCTCTTAAGCAGCTGATCCCAACTGTCTATGCTGCAAACTGTTCTACAATGCATGGTAGGGAATATTTTACACTTACCAAGCATAAGAGTCTAATCTTAACCATACCTACAAGAGCATGCCCTATTTTTAAGTTCCATGAGCTTTTCCATCAGTATAGAAATGTGTGTATCTGTGTTTGTTAATGAGAGATATGCTTGCACATGCAGGGCATACCTGCTGAACTTTGTGAGAGCTGAAGACTAATGCAGAATAAATGCTAGTCACTTTTATTTATTAAAAAAATCCCCATAAGACATAACAACTGAGACTGTAACATTAAACATATGAAGGATGGATGACTAAGACACCCCTGCAGAAGCAGTGTAAATAAAGCAAGGGTTAGGTGAGAACTTGCTCAGAAAAGAAAATAATTCTTATTCTGAGATGAGAGGCAGTTAGAGATGTTGAACTCTTTCCCTCATACCCGGTAAAGGGTGCTGCAACAGAACATGGCAGTGATAAAGAAGGAAGAAAGACCAAAGACATGAGAAACTCCTCTTCAGGTTGAAACCTTTTCTGGTTGCACAGGTTTCAATTCCACATAACAGGAAAGGAATGGATGATATAGATGGGTCCATCTCTTCCAGAAATGTGCAGCTGAGCTGTAGGGGGAGTGCCAGGCACATGATACACTTCAATGTTGCTTGGAACAGACTATGTAACCACTGCCAAAAGATTAACAGGTACAGAATACAGGATGGTATTTCTGCATTCAATTCAAAGAAAATAATATAAAGGAAACTCTTCTAATTATTTTTTAGAAGATTATCAAATTGTTACTTCTTTCTTATAGCTATCATTTTAAAAGGTGTTATCGATATACTGGGTTTTTTCACTGGACTAAAATTGATTGAAGCAACAAGCACTCAAAAAACCAATTATTGCATCAAAATTAACTTTGTCTCCAAAAAGGCTATATTAGCAGCTAATAAGCTGCCTCTTCTAATATAAGTGCTGTCCTAGCTGATGAGAACAAGAATTATCTGACCAAATTTGCCATCTTATTTCCCATAGCAATGTCTCTGCAAAAAATGCAGACAAATGCCAAAGAAGTGTTTCAAACATTCATAGTATCATTTCAATGCTCAAGCTCTCAGCTCTTTCCCAATAGACTTTTTTATTTTCTTTTCTTATTATAACCTAGGTTTCTGTAGACGATTTGGTCCTTGACAGGGACAGAAGAAGAAAAGTAAGCAAAGCCACCAGGGAGACCTCATTAAAAAGAAAAATCTTGGACTTCTTGGGTTTTGCATTACAGAAACAGAAAGGCAGGGAGAAAAAGTGAGGGGAAAGAATTCAGACAGCAGTGCCAATTTAAATCCCTTCCTTAATTGCAGAGCAGCCATCCACATCATACCTGTAAGTCGGCAGCAGAGAGGGTGCCAAAGTTCCCAAAGTCATATGAGTTTTGGTGCAGCTTCTCACTTCTAACAATATTAAGTAGTGAGTGCTGAACATTAACTTTTGAGTGCCCATCACCAGATAATTGCATGAGACTTCATCACCTCGGTTCACTGTCTTAGAAAGACAGAGTTCAGTAAGTGCCATCTGTTAATGCTATTTGGAAGGCAATGGACACCTACCTTCTCTATTGTATGGTTTACTAATTAACCACAAGACAGACATAAAGAGAAACTGAATACATTCTGACTGCACATTCTGGGTTATTAAAGGCTGAGGAAAAATTTCTGCAAGTGTCAGAGCTATTATCCTTCAAAGCCAAAGCAGATCATTATCTCCTGATGATCATAAACTCCATGACTAACAGTTTTGTGTCACAGCAGCAGGTACTACAGGTGACGTCTGTCTGGCTCACTGCCAGCCTCACTAGGTGGTTCCACTGTTGGCAACATACAGTTTTGCTTGCTGGCAATACACTACGTTACTGTCATTCAAGGAACACATGCCCGCTGATTAATACTAAAGTCTTATCTACATCTGACATTGTTCCTCCACTTTGAATATGACAAGTCATACTTCTCACAGAAACACAGTGGCAACTATTCACAAATTCAAAAAAGCAAAATATTTTGGTTTCTTACAAGGATCTATTATAAATTTATGCCAAAATGGAAAGAAAAGTTTTAATTCTAATTTTTAGTTATTAGGTGCCTTCTTGCCTGTATTGGAGGAAGAACAAAAAAAGAGGGGATGAGGAGTGGAAAAGCCTTTTTTTGCTAATTAAACCATGGGTTTACTTTCCCTGTTTGCAGTGTCAAAAATATTTTTAAGAAAAAGAAACAAACCCCAAAAATACCAACCAAACACCCCTGAAAAACCCTCATTAGGGCTTTGATGTTTGTTTAAACAGTCACCAGCATTTAAAAATGTAAATAAGCATAAGGAAAGTCCTTTTCAGAACTAATCAGCAACTCTCAGTGAACTTGTTCTGGACAGTAACAGTATGTCACCACAAGAATTATCATCACTGTTCCTGGTGACAGAAATGTTAAATGAATAAATGCCTAAATCTGTTTTGACACAGATTAGTGTAACTAATCGGCTAGTAACTTTATAAACATGGATAAAACTTCGTTATTTCATAACACTTCACATTCCATCCCCATTTAACATCAAGTAGCAATCTTGAAATATTTCCTGATATCTGGCACTAAAATAGCACACTATAAAAGTCATGAAATGCTTACATAGCAAGATATTTTTGTTTTCAAAAGAAACACACTTCTTAATAAAAAATCTGGGGAGAAAACATTCTACCAAAAAACCAGCCTGGGTTTACAAGCTGTGCTGGCAAAGAGTTCAGTACAATAAATACTACAGTCAGCCACAGTCAATATGGTTCATATGAGGTCACAGGGAACTACAAAAGCATGGAAGAATGCTTAATCCCTCCTAATACTGGCGCAAGATGGAGGTAGATCCATTAAAATGAATTATATTTCAGCATGAAAAAACAGAACTAGTTTCAGTTTGAATAAAGTTCAGGAAAAGTGTGATGGTACAACTGCAGGTATGAATATATGAAACACTTTTTCTCCTACAGATGCGCAGGTATACAGCCCCCATCAACTTACCTGCCTCTTGTCATCCGGTGCTTTAAGGAAGAGTGCATTTATTACTGCAATGGTGTACGTCTGGATTTCTTGGTCTGTCCTGTTTGGAACAATGTTGTAGACGTGAGAGAAGAACACAAATGCACGTGAGCTGTAGAAATTGATCTTCCAGCTGCATTTTTGCAGGTAGAAGTGGAGGAGCTATTTGCACTTCATGTTAACCATGTAAGTTAGGTGACCAAGGTTGGTCATGACCTGGCTTTCTCCATTATTGAGAGAGAGAAGATGTCCTGAAGGGAGACTCAGAATTCAAAAAAGGTAGAATGAACAACTCCTTGAACTGCCATTGACCCTGCACTGATCATAGCAAGAGTCTCATAACTGGTTTCTGTCAGGTGCACAACAGCTGGAGATAGGAAGAGGAATCTTCCCTAAAGGCTTCTGGAAATGAACCTGCTGGTATTGAAGCTTTTCAGGTGCATTGAAAATGTCCCAGGTGGGAGACAAGCATAACTATGCACAGTAAGTTACTCTATGCTACAAGAGGCAGCTCCCATCCATTTAAGCACTTCACATTTAAGAAAAAGTCCTTCCCTTTTCAAGTATACATTCAGCAAAAGTTGAGCAATTTTTGTCTTACACACTTCCCAGAGTATGGCAAACAAAACAACCCCATCTGTATGCAAATTAAGCATTTCATTACCACAGGGTGCTCTTCTCTTCATTCCACCCTTCCAATTACATAGGTAGCTTATAGAAAAACAAACAAACAAAAAAAAAAAAACCAAAATCAAAAAACCCATAAAACCTAACGCCCAGGCAACTCCAGAAATATTGTTACCAGTTATGCAGTCACTTGTAGTGGAGGCAGGAATCATAAAGGAGGTTGCTGGTCTTTATAGTACTGTTTTTTCTCCAAATGTTGTGCTGTTTTTGGGGGGGAAAAAATATCCACCATATCAAGCAATAGTCAAAGCCACTCACCCCTGCAGATGTGGGATTAGCTGCCCAATTGTGATCTCCTGGGCTACCTTCTGGTACAGGTCATGGCTATTGAGCACCATCGATTCCAGGATTGCCAGCGATCGTTGCAAGATGGAGATGTCCGAGGCAAATTTGTTCACGTAGCTTGCTATCTGCAAACACAATCATTCAGAGAATTTTCATCTTGTCATGAAAACAGGGAAAGGTAAGAAAGAAAACTGTCAGCATGGTTCAGAGAGGCATTCGGATAAAAGGTAGTCTTGTCCACATGCCAGTAATCAGTGAATACCTGAAAATGATCAACCAGGCACAGCATATACCATCAAAGAACACAGCGGCACAGGGTCTACAGCTGGCACAAGTCACCAAAGGTTATTGTCAATATTTACATGACTGAAATGTATGCTTTGTCATTACATTACAAACATGATAAATCAGCATTAAAACATTCAACAATTCTATTTTTTGTGTAGAAAACTTTGGAAAAAACAAAGAAACTAGTTCTCATATTCACCTGTTGTGGTTTGAGAGGAAATGAAGTTTTTTGTGATGGTGTGGTCAAGCCAATCGGTGTTCAGATTTTAATATTGGCAACCTGGTTTGTCCACTGAGGGCATGGATATGCCTCTGAGAACACAGGGGGTTAAAAGCTGTGAACTCCCGGGGGAATTTCCTTTTGGGTTCTGGTTTGGAACTGAGCAAACCCTCCCTGCCCGGCTCCGAGCTGGGCAGGGGGAGAGGGGAGCCATGCGGCCGGAGGGAGGTAGGCCAGGCCTGGGCCCAAGGGTGGAGGAGAACATTGCAAGGCTTCGGGCAGCCATCCCCCATTCCCGCCCCCCACCCCCTGGAGAGAGGGAGAGAGAGCCAGAGCCCGTGCCTGTGATAGCGCGGCCGGCGTGAAGGAGAAGGGGGGGGTGCCCAGCAGAGAAGCCAGCCATGGGAGTTCATGAACCAAACCGGCAGAGCCTGGGACTTTTAACCCTTCTGGGGAGGATGGAAACCTTGCAAATGCTGATTCCTCCTGAAGTTGATGAGATTGAGAGGATGTTGAGAAGAATCCTAGGTGGGAGGAGATGATGGAGTGGCCTTTGGCTGGACTTTTCTTGTACAGCCACAGCAGAACCACTTGTGTTCCTGTGACACAGAGACTGCATTCTAGGGGGAGACGATGGCTCAGAGCCAGGAGAGTGCGGTGATGTGGAGGTGTGTGAACAGAGACGACGGGTGAGGAGGGTGGTGGTGGTGCCCTCCGTCTTCGAAGGAGACGAGGAAGATGAGGAAGATGATCTCTGTTCAAGAGACCTCTCGGCCCCAGGGGGTGAAATTTGGGGGGGACAGGTGTCCCAAAAGGAGAGGGACTGTGCTCTTTTTTGGAACTGGACAAAGTATCCTTAAAGGGAAAAACCCTAGAAGCAGCTCTGATCCATGTGCAGTGGTGAGAGTACTGGACATGGAAGGAAGAGGTCACAATGGCAAATGTTCTCCAGGCGGTGCCACACGTGACACAGAAACACGAGAAGTTTCGACTGTTTCCTGGAGAAGTCTGTGGTGCAAGAGGGACTCTTCTCTTCTCGAGGAACTGAGAATTGATTGTCTAAAGGGTGGTGATGGAATTGGAAATTTGGTGGGGGGAAGGAGGAGAAATTTGGAAGGTTTTCATCTTGTGTTCTATGTGTTCTGTGTGTTTTTCTTTGTAGTTTTAGGTTAATAAAGTTTTTTTTTTCCCTTTCAACCTCAAGTTGGAGCCTTCTCTGTTCTGTCTCTGATCACATCTCACAGTGGATGCCAGGGAAAGAAGTATTCTCGTGGGGGCACTGGCATTGCGCCAAGCTCAAACAATGACATTGCCAGAAAAATTCTGTACAGGCTAAAAATATCTAAGCTTAAGGCAAATGTTTCAAAAGAGAAACTTTTAGTTTAGATTTGTGGAAAAACACAATATAGAAAAACATGCCTTTTTCTTCTGCTCAGTGTTACCAATAATGCTGAAAGCTCTTTCCAGGTTACCAATTAAATCTCTGTTGATGATCCTGACAACTGGTTCCATAACTCTGTCTAGAGTCCAGCTTTTCATTAATAACCTTCCCTTTTACTGCAAGCTGCCACAAGCAAATGACACATTAATTAAAACCAAGTTCGACCTCTGCTATTTTGCAGTGTGGCAATGACAAGCTGCACACTCATGTGCAGAGCCAACACAGCTGTGCAGTAAGATTTGGCAACATGCATTCTCCAGCATGCTGCACAGCCCATGTACCCAGCTTCCCGGGAAGAAACCTGTCTTCTGCTGATGCAGAAAGTAAGAACTTCAGGGATTTTCCTCCAATTCCCCAACACCAGCACAGACAAAATGAAAGGTACCCAAGGCAGTACAGACTGAAGTGCAGTGTGACCACAGTTACTTGCTCTCTGCAGCCAAGTAACAGACTACAGCAGCCCTGTCTCAAGTCTGATATGTTCCTTCCAGAAAATTTAATACATCTCTTCAGTATTCCTGCTACAAGTCACTACTTAATCATAACTACTGTTTCAAATTCTGGATGCTTGCTGAGACCTAAGAATTGTTTCCCTTTAGGAGGAAGAAAGGCCAGCCCTATGCTTGGAAAAGCTGTTCGCTGCCTGTAAAACTCACATTAAAATGTTGATACATGGACAATAGTATTGTTTTTGCACTTGTGTCATTTTAAGTAGCACTGAAGGAGCAAAACAACCAACTTTGGCTGGAGACAAGAAAAAAAAATCTGTCCCTCTTTCTTTTTCTAATCTATTAGAGTACTTTTGGTTTTTGCTGTTTGCTCTGCTACTTGGTTTGCATTAGCACAGCAGGAACATCCTACACCAAATGAAACTCAGTTCTGAGAATATACATTTACTTTACTTTCTGTAAATAACCAAGCCATGAATGCATGGAAAACAGGAGGAGAGAGGCAACTCGATTAGCCTTTTTCCATTTTGGACTCTCAGTATCTTCTCCCAGCAAGTCCTGAGCCGAATAATATTTACAACAGTATACAAAGCACAGTGTGCTTTTTAGAGCAACAATCTGTGTCCAAAGCACTGTGCTACCCCACCTCTGTTAGTGGCAATCCAGATGTGTCTTGATGCATTGCAGCCAGATCTGCCAGGCCTCCACAGGGCCCACATCAGGGGCAGTGTATGGACACAGCAACTCTGCACTGCTCACACATTAAACCAAGTGCCCCTGAATGCCTCAGTTTTCAGGCATCCATGAATTGCTCGTGCAGGAGGAAAACCATGTGTCCAGACTGAGCCCCGAATTGCCAGATTTCTGTCACCTCTTTAGGAGCCCTGACATTTATGAATTATTGTTGGTGCAGCAGCTCCTTCAGGTGGCAGGTAAACTTTCACTGGGATATAACACTTTCATACTTAGTGCTTCACTGGGATATAACACTTTCATACTAGGGACCTGCAGAAATGTAACAGTATAGATGACTGGAACCTTCGTCTAGGAAAGGCTGCCTTAGCCTCATTTATTCTCCTGACCTTGGACCATAACATCTTTTAATCATCAACACAAACACAAGGTATAAAGCTGTCTTGTGTGTTTAAAAAGACATACCAGGCTGAACATAGATGCAAAACATCTGCTGGGTAACTTGCATGTCAAGCTGCATGTATTCATAGCCACCTTGCTGAAGCATGAAGTCTGGCCAGAAAAAATAGGCTTGTCTACCTTGAAAAATAAGTCATGCAAGTTCCAAGGAGAACAAAACTGCATTAAAAAGAAATTCTATTCCTGCACTTGAAGTTCTGGATGTGGGACAAAAAAAGAGGGCCTTCTTGAGAAGAAACAGAAATCAACAGGAGTTCAAATCTGTGTTATTTGCTGTTTTCTGTTTATTAAGCATCACACAGAGAGAGGACTTTCAACATCCAAAAATAATCCTGCGTTCATTAATCAAAAATTCCGATTATTAAAATAATGCAAGCTCAGCAAAATACTACATCTTTTTCAGAAAGAAGCACTTGATGGCTTTGCACTTCCACGTGAAAACCTGTCACATGGGTGTGTCTCATTAAGGATAAAATTATTTCTTCAACAAAATACCTGCAACCTTAAAATCTGCATATATAGCCACATACAAAAGAAGAGTCTGGGTGCTTAACTTCCTTTCAATTTCAAGAGAAATTGGAAATCAGACCTTGAATGCTCCTTTGAAATAGGAGCTAAATATGTAAACTGAGAGTAGATGAAAAACCTATAGCAAACTGAACTACATCATCTGAGTTCTCCTCCTGGTTCAGCATCACTTAAGGCAAAAGAGAGAATTCAAAAGTTAAACAAAAAGTTGTTATAGACTACTACTACTACTACTACTTTATATTATTATTATTATTATTATTATTATTATTATTATTATTATTATTTAAAAGCTGCACCATAAAAAGAACACATAGGGAAAAAACAGTGAAAGAAACAGATATGATTTTCATTATGCATATTCATTAGTTATTTGCCTGCACTATCCTCTTGTCAGAAATGTACAGAAAAATCTGTCAAAGTTGTGGTCTCTGTTAAGATTAAGTGCACAGTAAAATTTTAAAGGGTGCATATAATTTTAAAGTAAGGAACTTGAGCTGCACTTGACTACAGAAAAAACAACTGACAGTTGTGACATACAGAAATACTTCTCTGGCTGTCACCCTGTTTTCTGCACAACATATTTTAGAAGGTAAAGCAAACAATTTGTCAACACTAAGGCTCTGCATCATACACTTATGAATCAGCAATTATTTAGGTAACTTTTAAAGATTTTATAAAAATATCTTAAACAATACTACAAACATTATTTCTCCTCTTTTAGGAACTAAAGATGGAAGTACCAAACTTGTGTCGTGCATTTTTGTCATGGTTTAGGAATGTTATTTCCTTGTTTAGTGCTCCCATTGAACACCCCAAACAATGCATCACTCACTCACTCACTCACTCACTCACTCACTCACTCACTCACTCACTCACTCACTCACTCACTCACTCACTCACTCACTCACTCACTCACTCACTCACTCCCGTGTACTTCCTGTGGCAGACCTGAGGAGAATTGGAGGCACTGAAGGTAAACATCATGGGTTGAGATAAGAACAATTTACTGGGAACAGCAATGAAGCAAGAAAAAGAACAGTAACAGCAATACTATCAATAACAGAGGGCAGGAGAGAGATGAACACTTCACCTGCCAATGCTCACAACGTGGAAACCTGGAATATCTGAATCACTGCCACGCTATCCCGACCCAGAAGGAACCCCTTCCCCTTTCCCCAGAAAATGATTTGAGGTGGTATAGAATAACTCTTCTGGGTCCTAGCCATGCCCACTCCTGGGTGCTGTAAAAATTAACCCTGTCCTGGCCAGAAGCAGGATAATTTTGATAACCAATCATTGTAACTTTTTCTAAGAACTTGGAATCCAAATCCTTTAGGCAACTATGGAATCTGGAAATGAGCTATATGTCATCATAAGCAAGAAAAAAGCCTTGAGAGAACTTTGCATATCATAAGGAAGCTTTTCCAAATGGTGCTATTTTCCCTTAAAATAAAGAAAAAAGTACTCCTTGAAAACAACAAACTTAATTGCTGCACTTGGAATAGCAGTCTTTAGATACCCAAAGGATGGGAGAGAGTCTGCATCCAACACCAAGTACCTATTCATTAGAAGCAGTCAGGGGTTCCCCTTGGGGTCTCATTCAGATTCTATATTTTTAAGTTTAAAAACTACTCCAGGAAAAATTCAGACTGATTCAACCCATTCAAGTTTAGCTTTCATTTAACATGAAGCTTCAAAAGGCAGAAGCATTTGATTACAAGTTTCCCCTCAGCAGAAACTTATCAGCTCCCTTATCCATCCTGTCAGTCACTTGAGTAAGCCCATCAAGGACCTCAAGTGGCCTGGCAAAAGCCAACTTCAGAGAAGCTAGTGAGGATAAAATTGTAGATTGCTGCCACAGAGATGAGACATGGTCCAAAGGTGCTCTGCTAAGTTTGTTCCATGCCCACACTGCTCCACTGAGGGCTCTGCCTTTCTGGCTTCCAACTGTATGCAGATCAGAACACTCCTGAGCCTCTTTCCTCAACCTCTGCCATTCTCTGTCCCTCTGTTTCTCTTCTAACTCTCTGATCTCATGAGAAGTTTGAACAGAGAGAAATTAAGAGATAAGAAACCTTGCCTCAGGAAGAAGAAAACCTCTGCTTCCCAGAGGTGGATTAAGAGAACTTTTGCTTTCATGCTAGAGCAGCTCATCCTTAAAATAGCACCTCATAAGTTGCCATGGCCCATGAAAGCAGCTGTTGGAAAGCTGTAAAGCATGGGAGGTACTTTCACACTGCAAACGGATTTCCCTTTCCCAGGTGGCTGATTCACTGTGACACTGAAGCCACAAGAGAACTGTTCCTTGTGAAAAAGTCTCCACAGCATAGCAAGAGAGACTCGTCTCCCTAAGAGAGCTGAAGAAAGACTATTCTAGAGGTGGTAAACTGACTAAAAGTCTCAGATTTTGTCTCTTTACACTGTCAGTGGGAAAGAAAAGAAGGTGTGAGAGGAGGAGAAATGTTCTGAAGGCTTTATTCTGATTCTTATTATTCTTCCTTTTAGTTTTGTTAATAAAGTTTTCTTTATGCCCTTTAAAGCTTTGAGCCTTCTTTGCTCTCCTCTTAGTTCTTATCTCACAGCAGAAAATGAGTAAATAATTCTAGTAGGTGCAGTGGCATTTGGCCAGCATTAGACCCACCACATTCCCCTATCATTCTCCTTGGTCCCTTTCTTGCTCAACAGTTTCACTTCTGGTTTTACCTGCCAGTTTTGGTTTATATAGGTACTTTGTGAAAATGCTTTTGTTTGTGTTTTTTGCTTGGCTTTTTTTGTTTGTTTGTTTGGTTGGTTTTTTTAATTGGGTCATTATCCAGAGAAACCTATAGAAGTGCTTGGCAGACAGTCCGCAGGGCAAAAGTTGGACAAAGACATTTGTTTTGAGCCAATAACAAAGTAAATGCTCTAAACTAACTTTAGCAAGTTTCTTCATAGGTTCTTCATAGTAGGCTCCCCTAGAAAGCAAGGTATATTCTGGACTTTGTGTCTCCTGCAGTCAGTTAAAAGCAGTTGTAGAATTTTCTTTGCCATTAGAAGGTAACAACAATTGTCATCACAACCTACCTGTACTGTGAAATTGGAAAAGAAATTTAAACACCAGACCAAAACTCAGATCAGTTACACTATTTTTTTTCTTATGACCAAAACTGAGGTTTAGTATCTAAAGTACCTAATGCTTTTTCCCCTAGTTGATCCTTCTTTCACTTTCAGCAACAAAAGTAAATTTCTGCTTTCCTTAGATGGTAGCAATTTTCTAAAAAAATTTAAAGCCTTAGCTCTGACACACTCTGCTAAAATGAAGGTTTCTTTGCCACAGGTTATATTCATTTAATTACTGCTTCTGATATTATTTTAGTGAAGAAACTGATATCTTTTGAACCTGTTCAAATACACCTTAAGTTAGGATAAATTTAATCAGGTTTGAAAATTCTTTGTAAAGAAGAATTATATGGTTTTGGGGCTTTTCTTCCCCAATAAATGAAAAGTGTTGAATCATTAACACAATCTTCTTCTCAAGTCTTGTAAATGTCTGTACCTAAAGAGTACTACCATGTTTCTGCTGCTTTTGTGCATCTCTGACATGTAAGTAAAGAAGAATATGTTGCAAATTGTGAGCAGACCTGTTTCAAAACCACATACCTCAACTGCAAGATTCAGATGGGCAAAGTTCAGCTTAATTAACTTAGATATCATCCTAATTTCAAACTGTAAACTAACTCATTTCTCTTCTTTCAATACCCCAGAGGAAACATTTCAGTGCTGGGGTCCTTTCCTGGAAATATGGCATTACTCAATTTAGTTTACATTACCTCTAAATACTATCTTTTTGCTTTAACTGTATTTTATCTGCACAGGGAGGTCACAATGTAATTGAATAAGCAATTTATCATATAACAAGCCTAATACTGTGTTGATTCCAATTCACTCCAACTGATTTCCACAGAAGTTGAACCAGATTCTGCCGTACAAATATTTCTAGTTTGAAACAGCACTTTAATCCCATTTTTGTGTACCTTTTTTGACCAATGACCTAAATAATGTACCTGGGGAAAAAGGAAAAAAAGAAACAAACTCAAATCACAACTCACCTCAAATATTTAAACTGATATAGAACAGATAGCATTGATTCCAAATTTACCTTTTTAATGAATGCCACAGAGAATGTATCCCACGATACAATCCCATGATCCATCAGCTCAACAAATGCAGTCAGAGTAAAGGACAACATATCTCCAAAGCTGCAAGAGACAGGAGTCATGACAACATTTACCAGTAATGCAGCAGGGCAGCAACTGAGGGAATAAAGCAGCAGGAAGCTTTCAGAAAGGCAGGAAAAAGAAGCCAATTATGGACTAAGAGGTAGCAGAAGAGCAAGAGAGGCTATGCCTTAGGTAGTCTCCAGAACAATTTAGCATGGATAACAAGAATAGTCAACTGGAGAAAAGCAGTTGTAAGAGAAGAAGTAATCCCTAGGAGAACACTGCATGCAATGCTCAAAAAAAAAAAAAAAAAAAAAAAAAAAAAAAAAAAAAAAAAATCAGTCAGTCCAAATTACACTTCTCTCAAAAACTCTCAAAAATTCAGAGATTTAGGTCTAACAGAGGAAAGTGAACTTTTTCCTTAGCACTTATGAAATCCTCCTTAAATTGAAGGCCACGTAGAGGTGTCACATTTTGGTACCTCTGCATCAAACAAACTGATGGGAAGTTAGAGCATTTGTTTATTCCTTCTCTTACAACGAAACAAATATATTTTAAAATGCACGAGAAGAGATTATATATCTTGAACAGCAGCTTTCTAACAGTTAATGCCTTGTTTCTTTCTTTAAACCTGGAGATGCATCTCTTTTACTCTATCTATGAGCAACCAAATTGCAAAGCATGCAGTTCAAATTATTTAGGTTTTGCAGGCCACTACCCTGCATTTTACACCTGTAAATTTGAAATTCAACACATCTTTGTATGAACTCAAGTAAATTCAAAATGAGTTTAAACTCATCAGAGATAATATGACTAGATGCACAGGAATTCTTCATGTTAAACCACAACTTTTAAAGATTAGCTTCATTTCTATACATAGTCAGGGCACCAAACAGTCAGCAGCCCCAAGGATTTCAGTGAAGCCCTTCCATGAAGTAACTACTCAGTACAAACAGCAATGCAGAGATCCTGAAAGGGAATTACCTTCCAGGGCATGTTAAACTGCCTGCAAGGTACTCTGCCAGCAAACCATTAAACAGCAAAATTATACAATCACACAGCATGAAAAGTCCCAGTGATTTTAATACAGCAGCTTACACCTAATAAAAAGATAGATAGAAGAAAAAAAAAAACCTCTGTAAGACTGGAACTGCAAAACTTAGCATGTTGAAAACCTGAGTGAGTAATACAGCCTTAGTTAATCAATGTAATTAATTGGTGTTCTTTGATCTGTGGTTTATCCTACTGTCCTGCATGAACCCAACACAAAAAAGTGAACATCCACTCAGATGGAAGATATTTACAGCAGTACAGAAATAAGGCAGACAAATCAGCTTCAATGCAGCAACTCCAGTAGCTGGATTTGGTTTAATCTGCCTTTTAGGGATATCTGATGGCAAGATTCAACCTTTAATGGCCTCTTCATTTAAGAAAGGGCATTTTGCCAGAACTCCTGAGATTCCCTCCACCAAAAATACCTCTGCCATTCCTGACATTTCATGAGTAAAACCTAAAAAACACCAAAACACCTTTCCCTTCAGTAAATACGGGTATGCACTGTGGCTCTGATTACAGTTCATTATGACAAATGAAAAACCTAAAGAGCAAACAAGAAAAATTATGTCTCTAAAAATCCACTGTAACTTGGCAGGGAATACTTTCTTCAGCAAACAAATAGTCTAGAAGTTCTGGGTTTTGTTTTGAGAGGCAGAGAATGCTCTGTTGCCTTTTTTTCTTGTTGTAGCTGGTTTGTTTGTTTGGGGTTTCTCTAATATTGCAAATCATTTAAGAACCACATTAGATTTAAAATGTCACCATTAGCATTCCAAATAACCAAGGATTTCATATTAAGATGACAATAAGACTCTGAAGGAAATTTAATCAGCTCTGGTCCTGTCACATTCCCCAATTAATTCTTTTTGCATAATATAGTTATTTATGAACCCACAAATAAAACAGCAACCCCAGGAAAGGCTTTCTTCTAAAAGCTTGTAGCATATCCTAATGCATCTTCATGACAAAATACTCCTACAAATACAAGGAATACTAATATTATAAATATTAATATTATTATTCTTAATTAAATCTAAATAGGTTTCAAATATTCAATTTAAAAGGTAGGCCATATAGGTTGATAAGTAGTCAGAAATCTCTCCCAGTGTTAAATTAAGCACATAATCTGGCAGAGATAAATTTTCACATCTATTGTTTTAAAATTTTGTCAGTTAACCTGTATTTAGTATATGATTGCTCTTCAATAAACAAATTGTACATGAAAACTTATCCCTATCAAGAAAAGGTAAAGTTTAGAGGGCTTACTTAAACTGCATTAAACTTGTGCATGGATATTCATCTTCAGAATAGCAGTGGCTGGAATGTTAAGGGATCAAACTAACCCGGATTCACCAGTCTCATTAAGTCTTTTCATCAAAATTATTGATCAGTCCTACCAGATTAATACTGATTAATCCATGCTCTTCCACAGCTCTGGGGAATAAACCGGGCTAATGGAGCTGACAATTCTAGTTTGAATGTATAAACCTAGTTTTAGCAGGTCTGACAGTGATACAACCATTTGGGATCCAGAAGGTGAAAGCACTTTTCAACTTAAAACGTTCAGACACCTCATCAGATGTCACTCTGGTGACTCTGCTTCAAATAATTAATGACTGAAGAAGTGCAACACTGGGACTAATCAAGCAGCAAGAAATACTTCAGCTCTCTTATTATGCAGCACCACACACACACACATACACTATTTCCTTCTAAAATATGTGGCTGTACACATGCACCTGCCCATGCACGGATACACCAAGTGCCATTGCAAAAGTCAAAAGCCAGGCTTAAGGGATAAGCATTAGGAGCAGTACAGCTAAAGATGAAAGCAATCTGCAGGGTAACTAGGGCAAGATTAGGATTAAAGCATCTGCAGGGGGAGGGGAAGGGTGTTGATTCATTGTTAAGTGGTTAAACACAAGCGGATAGGTAGAAATAGACTTTCAAGAAACTCTCTTCAAAACACACACAGACATACTCACACTATTAAGAGCAGAGACAGAGGCTAGAAATTTCAGGGTAATCAAAGCTGGTTTATAAAATTAGCAATATTTAAAAAAAAATGTAGGAGCTTTTTAATTCAAGGCCTCTGTAAGGGTTTTGATCGTACAAAAGTAAAAACAATAATGGGGCCTCTTTCTTCATAAAATAATTTTAGAATAATCCATAGCACAAGGCACAACAGTTCTGTAACTATCAAACCCTTACTGCTCGGGCTAAATTACTCAATAGTTTGAGGACAATTCCTAATTAAGGTGCTTTTTAATGCAGCAAAAGGGGAAAAATGATCAGAAAGATGCACTGTGTAATTGCAATTTCATATCTCATTAATGCTGACAGCTTAATAACCCTTGGTCTCAGGCAAGCTACTTCTACAAGCTCTCTTGAATGCTGCTCTGGCTCTTGGATGCCTTACAAGGGATGAAATTTCACTGTTCTTTGATGACTCCCCTCTTCTAACCCCCATTGTGAGAGCTGGACATGAAGCATCTCCTCACCCACAGCAGGTTCTGCCAAAAGCCTGCTAAGCAGCAGAAAGCTGAGGTTTGCAATGCCATCAGCTGTCCCAGCATGAGCCATTCCAGTGGATGGCCATGCTCTAATACAGCCTGTGGGTCCTCAACCTCTCTGACAAACCTGCCTGAAGATTAAGGCAACAGCTGCTTTCTGCACCTCTAGGCTTTAGAGGAATACCAGGTCAAACCTGTTAATTTAAATTCCTAAGAATTCTCTGTATTCTTACCTTAGGAATCTGTGAAGGAAAAAAACAAACCCAAACCATCCCACATATTCTGATACTAGTTTTTTTTTCACTGAAAATAAAAATTGTAGGAATGTGCCTGTGATCCTGATTACCACATCTGTCTCTCACATGCCTTCCTAGTATAATTTCTACAGGCTAAACCATCGTTTTATCCTGTGTGCTTATTTTGAAAGATGCCTAGAGCAACTTGGAATTTTGAAATAAATTAATGGCAGTTTAGCACCCAAATCCCCTAGATGTTTTTAAAAAAGAAATTTAAAAAATCTCAGTCCATGTTTCACACACATAACAAAATGGACATTTTACCACTGTTACAGAGGGAAAAACATTTGGCTGCTCAAATGATTATGTAAATCAAAATAGTCAGGCTCAACTGTCATCAGGTAACAAACAAAGGAACACAAGCTTTTCCAAGCTCATGTTTTATATGAAAAATACCTTTGTTTAGTGGAATCTGGAAATTAATTGTTTCTTCTCTGTTGCAACAGCAAGAGAGCCCCCAGCCCACTGGGACTAGAAGCCAAATACTGCACATCTTTACACAAACCATTTTCATGGGAAAAACAGAACCAAAGCTGAGCTCTAATTTTGCAAGGGAAGAAACAATTTAATTGGGCAGGAGGTAACAGGAGAGTGGCAGCCTACTACTAAATGCAGGAGTGGTTAACTAAGTCCCTTATCTGGGCTCACAGCCTAATACTGGGCAGCTGAAATGCCTGACATCACTGAGGTCAACATCAAAGAGTAAGAACAGCTTTTTAAATTGGAGCTGTCAAGGATAAATGGTCATGAATAAATTTAAACAGGGGAACAGAATATATCTAATCATCAGAAGACAAGAGCTCTGGAAAAGCCATGGGGGCTGGAATCTAAGTCTAAAATGAAGACTGATGATGTAGCAGGATGCTTTGCCAGCACAATGTGAACTTTATATTGCTATGGCTCCTCTTCACTGCTTCTACACTGCCCTGTTTCTTCAAGCAACTTTTCCAAGGGTAAAACTAAGCCACTGCAAAATCAAAGCAGGAGCAAATCACACCTACTTGGTACATAGTACAGATGAAAATGATGGACCAATCTGTGTAGTAGCTGCCCCTATTTTTCTAGATGATTACAGAAAATACTTAACTGCTCCACAGCAATTGACACAGATTTTTTTTCTTTTTTGCTGTGCTGGCTAAGCACTACCAAAATATTTCTTTGTGATACAGTTTCACTGCAACATTAAAAGGGGTCAGCGTTACTGATTTCAAATCCCTTGCATTCCAAGAACAAGAAATAGCTCTGTAACCCTAGTTACAGAGTCAGGGTTTCACTATGTCAGAAAATTAATTTTCATTAAAGAAAAACAAGGTGTGAATTTTAAACATAATTGTAAATATTCTTGAATAAATCCAAGTGCAGATACACTTACTATGGAGTATGACTAAATCCACTTAAAGGTACATTAAGGATGGGAAACTAGCCCAGAGGAACTATTACAGACTGAAGATGTGATTAGAATTACCTTTTTTCCCTTATTCTCCATTTTTTAAATTCCTGGGTTTGTTCATTTCATGGTAATTTCCTCAATTTTCCTCAAATGGACTACTTTTCCTAAAAGCTCAGGCATCACTATGCTGGAAAAACACCACTCTCCAATCAGTTTGGTTTGACTACAATTTAGCACTGCAATGCAGAAGTCAATTAATAGAGCTGTTTCATGGGATTTAAAAAAATTTATCATGTCATCCTTTACATACAAAATAACATTTTTTTAAATTAGTTCCTTGGTTCCTTTAAGTATCTTTAGTCAAGAAGACTGGAAGTGGATGCTGAGAAGTGTTTTAGTTTAGTTCATGATATCAAGCTCTGTGAGGTATTTTATCATTCTTATTTCACTAGATCTTTTCCCACAAATACATGGGGGAAAAATAGGGTGTTGGATAACTACACTCATAGAACACTACTGTAAACACTTTACCTTCAAAACATGAGCAAGCCAGCTTCCAGAACTATTGGTTTCACATCCTCAACAATGGTTCTGGTATCTTTTTCAATACAAGTCCCAGATTCAATAATTTGTGCTACTTAATTGTATTATCTTACATACTACTTCTGGAAATCAAAATATTAATCTTGAGGAAATCAAAATATTAAAATCTGAGTACCTCCATGTAAGCTGAAGTTTCTATTGGCAGGATTTAACTCCCAAAGTTAGAATAAACTTTAGTCACAAACACGTACTTTACTACTGTATTCACTGATGTGATACATCTACATTGACCAATAAGGATCCTCTTAATAAGTATCTTAATAAGGATCAAGTGGGAAAAACCTTGTTCTCACGAGTAAACACAGCTAAACTGTGTAAAAAAAATAATTCAGGTCATCAGTCAGATCAGGCCCTAAAACAAGGGTGCAATGCAACTGTAAGTCAGTATTTCAGTTCTGTCCTGAGGACAAACTTGATCCATAGAAGTCTACACTGTAATAGAGTTTGGAAACAGAGAGGTGCTGAAAGACTATATTCTTCCACAAAGAACTATTTTCACAGCGGTGAGGAAATGCCATCTAAAAGGACAGAAGATCCCTTGTCTCAGCAGGGGTGATTGCAGAATCACAGAATTTTTAGGGTTGGAAGGTATGTATGAAAATCATCTGGTTCAACCTGCCAAGGCAGGGTCACCTGGAGCAGGTTACTCAGGAACACATCCAGGTGGGGTTGGAATATCTCCAGAGAGGAAGACTCCATGAACTCCCTGGGCAGCTGTTCAGTGTTCTGCTGCCCTCAATGTAAAGGAGTTCTTCATCATGTTGAGGTGAACTTCTTGTGTTTTAGCTTACAGCCATTGCTTCTTGTCCTGTTGCTGGGAACCATGGGAAAAAGTCTGGCACCATCCTCTTGGCACCTGCCTTTGAGATATTTATCTGCATTGATGAGATCCCCTCTCAGTCTTCACACTAAACAGGCCCAGCTCCTGCAGTCTCTCCTCTTAAGAGAGATGCTCCAGAGCCCTTATTATCTTTGTAGCCTTCCAGTGGACCTGTCCCAGGAGCTCCATGCCTTTCTGGTACTGAGGAGGCCAGACCTGGACACAGCACTGCAGATGTGGCTTTACTAGAGCAGAGTAGAGGGGAAGGACCAACTCCCTTGACCTACTGGCCTCAGTATTAGGATATCACTGGCCCTCCTGGCCCCAAGGGCACTGCCAGCTCGTGGTCAAGTTGTCATCCTCCAGGACTCCCAGATCCTTCTCTCCAGAGCTGCTCTCTACTTGGTCACTCCCCAGCATGTACTGGTGCTTGGGGTTATTCCTCCCCAGGTGCAGGACTGTACACTTTACTTACTTGAACCTCATTAGTCTTCTTTCTACTCAATTGTCCAGCCTTTCACAGTCCAGCTGAACAGCAGCAGAGCCTTCAGGTCATGCTGCCAAGGTGATGCTGCCAAGCTTCATGGCACTTTAACAATTTTCCTCAAAATCTAAACTTTTCTATGATGAAACAAGTTACTTTGTATTGGGTAAAGAAACTGAAGTTAGCAGAGGATTTAAATTTCCTGCCAAATTTATTCTTACTGTATAGTTTATTTATTAGGCAATGATTTAAAAATAAATGTTTTGGAACTTGGTTTACAGCAGATCTGTGAAAGTATGACTTAGCACAGGTTTGGATGGGGAGCTGCATTTCCTGCATGATAAATCACATCAAGCTCTCAGAATGACAGACATATGCTTAATTGATTATTCTCTTTCTTCCTTGGGTTTTAGCTATACTTGACATGTCAAATTTGCAAGGCAGTCAAGATATTACAACACCTCTTGGGATTTAAATTTATCAAAGCCTGTGCTTAACCCTGAGCAAACAGAAGCATTCTGTTCAAAATCATCAGGGAAACAGGCTGGGAAATTCTGATATGAGGCCATTTACTATTTTACAGTTTTCCTTTTTACAGCTATCTGCAACAATTAGCATTACCTGGGACCAGCAAATAATAGGAATTCAAACTGGGACAATGACCTTACTTTTCACTAACACTGACCATTAAAATTGTCAGCTATCAATCACATAAGCCAATGAAATTCAAGAGGGAATTGGGAAAGGGGGGAAATTATTTTTTTACTGAAATTAGAAAAGAAAAGAAAACAAAAGCTTTACTTCAGAAATAGTAAAAGCCCCTGCTGAAGTTACAGAAATAAAGCACTCATTCCATAGGCAAAGCAAAAAAAAAATAAAAGGCTTCATCAGAAAATTCTAACAGGCATCAAAGAGCAGAAAACAGAGAAGATTGAAGACTTGCTGGTGCATATGCAAAGTTGTATTTACATATAAAGATTAGCACAAGGGCCTGAACTCAGTCATGCAAAAGAAGAGGTAGGATGCAAGGTGATGATCTAATCAAGTTCTTACCAGGGCTTCATTATCTTCTGCAATTTCTGATATCGTCTGCAAAATTAAAACTTGCAGGTGAGGAAAAACACTTTTAAACATCTGTACTCTATTTACTGCATACAACCCCCCCGTACTTGAGCCATAAAATTCACAGACATGCAAACAATAACAGGCAGTAAATTGCTAACAATTTGCTGTGAACAGAAGCAGTTCAGTAACTGGTAATGAACACTCCAAATCAATTTTAAGTATTTATTCAGGATACTTGTGTTAACTTCTGTTAGGAAAAAAAAACATATCTAGACATTCTAATTTAGTAAAACATTTGTGCAAAAAACCTTTGATACAAAACAATCAAGGTTTACACCTTAAGCATCTTCTGTACTGCTTCTATGACATGCAACCCATTGCCTGGAGACCTCTTTTATTTACTTGTAGTCTCCACCACTAATACTGATGTCAGAGTCATCAGATTGTTGGAATTTGTATAGCTAGGATGGTAAATGGTAAAAATGGCACCCATGATAGATACCCTCTTTTTAAAACACCACTTAAACATACAAAAAATAACAGAGCTGGAAAGAAATTTTTTTTAAAAATCCATTTCTTACTTAACCATTTCTTTTGCCTTCTAAATCTACTTCACAGTTTTATTTCAGAGGCTTGACTGCAGTTCCATACTGAGCAGACTAGTGTTAAAAAGGAGAGGTCCCTCTTTCCTTTCTGCACCTTCCCCCCAGGTCTTCCCTTTTGCTCTTTCCCTCACAGCAAGCTGCACAGCAGTGTCATTCAGCTCAGAAGAGCTCTAGGACTACAAGCTCTCCAGTCACTCATTCAATTCTCTAATTCTCTCCCAGAACACAGCTACAGTTTTGGGGCTTTTTTCCCTTTTGGTAAAGCAGCAATTCCTCCCAGCTTTTCAAGAGGAACCAGTCTCAAGGAGGGCAGCTTTTGGGCTGGCTTGAGTGAAGGCCAGTGGAGAAACCACAGGAACAGTGGATTGAAGTCCTCTGCCAGCTGTGAGCTGCAATACTCATGCCTGAAGATGGTGCTGCCACAGTTTACCCTGTATCCAAGCACAGACTGGGCTACAGCCTAACTCAAATCAGAGAAGTGACAAGATTTTCTCCTTGGATTTCATGCCCTTGGTTCTTTTATGCTACATCTATCTAGTAGCCAGTAGCCAGTAGCCAGTAATAATGAGTAAACAAAAAACATCCCAATGATCAGACAGACTTAACAAGTGGGGGAAAATACCCCCAGCATGCTTTTATGAGCAGTAAAATTTAAAACAGTTTCCATAGTAGGAGATTCGAGCTTCAGCAGAATGTCACTCCTGTGCTTCTACAAACTAAGTGCTTCCATGCTGTGGCAGATTCTGCTAAACCACAGAGAACAATTGCCACAACAAATGGGTTTTGTCATCTTCCAAATGTGCATGGATCCTTGCAATTTTCTACAGCATGTCAGCCAAACTTCATAGCACTCTTCCCAGGCCAGTTTTTAAACTAGCTACTTTCTTCCAGGTGCTGACTTCAGCTAAGCAGCAAACAAACTTGAATTTAGGGCTGTGTTTTTCTGATAGAGAAACAAGTGTGGTGTTTGCAAACTGGTAGCACTTCAAAGAACAGATTCTGTTTGGCCAGAGATTTCTCACAACAGGCTCTAATCAGAACATTTTCTCCGTGACTGAGACAGGGATTACAGAACAAACATCTGAGTCCTAAAACAAAACATTTAGACAGCAACTCTCTTAGCATTTTCAGAACCTTTATCCATCCTGAGTAAATCAGCAATCAGTTATCCTGAGGTCAAAAAGTGTGCAAAGTAAAAGAAAATATCAATTTAGAATAATGTGCAGAAATAATTGAATTATATAAGACATTTCTGGTGAAGCAATACAAAGACAAAATTTTGACTTCAGAGGAAAGATAGCCATTGTATTAAACCCAACAATTTCCACTGATTTTTCTTGCTTTGGTGTGACTAGAGCAGCAATCAATCTAGGACATCAAATGTTGCAGCAACACATGATTGTAGATTGACTTTTACGACTGAAGACGTGGATGGAGGCTGCTCTCTAAAGCAACACATGCTGGTTTCATCTATCATCAAACCAAAACATAATAGAGAAGGAATTGGCATGAGCAGGAGCTCCTCTCATATTTACCCACAGACCATGCAAAAGTCACCAAGGAGGAGCCAAGCTGATTCTCCCAGCAAGTCAGCCTGGAAAGAAACTAACTACAGTCTGCCACCTCCATCAGCTTTCCTCTTTCTATATACACATAACTTTTTTTCTCCAGAGGGCTGACTCTGTGGTAGCAACCAAACAGCTCTGTAGAGCCTTTCTTGGTGAGTTACCAAGGTATGGTCAAAAATGCTGGAAGCCTTTCTGATTTAGACACTGTAATTAGCTCAATACTTATCTTTTTTGTTTTGTTTTGTTTTGTTTCCTAAAGAAAGCATCCCTCAATTGCACTTGCACAGATGGGAAGAAAACCACAGCCAAAAAGCAAATGTTATAAGGGCAAATTAAACAGCAGTTGTGAAAAGCTGAGATTCTATAGTGGTGAAAGACAAACCCAGAGATTTTTGCACAGGCAGGAAACTCAAAATAGATGCCAACCTAATTCAAAATAACATGAATGACAAGTTACCAGGTTAGACATTTTTCTACCATAGTATATTTCCTGTCTGACCTCAAAGGAACTTTGTTACACACTTCCAAATGAATCCCAAGGAGCAGCAGTGAGTTCTCTTCGGACTTTCTCAAGCACACAGACTTACTGCCTGCTCAAATACTGCAGGTTACACCTTGAACAGTTTCCAGCAGAGACCAGCTTAGCAGGCACCTGACTAGATCAACTCCTATCTGTTCATGTGCCAAAGCCGCTGTACAAAGACTAAAGATGCCCCAAATCTAAACCCCAGCTGGAGTAACACAAAGTACACAGGAAGGGCTTTTCTGAACTGGGGGAAAAAACTAAAATGTCCTTCATGGAAGCCAGTGTGGAGCCACTGTAGCTAATGATACCAAGACCTAAAGCAGTCACACCACTTCAGCACAGCAATTGTTTCAGAGCCTGCACTGTTTGAACATGAGCAGAATTGTGTAAGAGTACCACTAAGGATAAAAGTTTTTGATGCAGTATGACCCCAGAGAGGGCCACTGTTTCCAAAGGTGGAAGATGCTCACAAAAACTTCCTCCTCTACACAAACACTGATGGGATGATGGATGAATGACCTGCCAACCACATTAAAGCACCTTTTGGCTATTGCTTTTCAGGCAAACACAAGGATAATGCACACTTTACATAATAGGCAGTGTGAAGAAAAATACAATAGTACAAATTTCTGGCTTCTCTTTGTAACAGGTGTGGCTATCACAAGCATATGACATCTGGGAAACACTTTGACCTGGAATAATCTACAAAATTATTATTAAGTTACACAGCAGCCCTCAGACCCATCACAGCCACAACATCCCACAACTATATACAGTCCAACAGACAAAAGCATACTGGAAAGATACAGAAATGGAGATTTTAAGCTTTTCCCCTTATTTTTTCTTGGTTTTTCAAATACTACAGTTTTGTCTGGAGTTAAAAAATAAAAAACTGTTTTGCTCAATTGTTTTGTATTATATTCTTCATACTCTGGAGAATATTTGGAAATATAAATCCACATAACATTTTACAAAAGTGGTTACCAAAAAAGACCTAGTAAAATTGTCTCCTCTCCTCATCCCTCTTCCTGTCAACAGGGTGTTGATATAACCATTTAAAAGGAGTCATTTAAATGCTAATATTCCCAAACACAGGCAAAGTAAAAAAAACAAGTCTGGAGAAATAGCATTTAGGATGGGGGGACCAGCAACTCTCCCTCTCTTCTCTCCAAAATGTGATTTTTGACAGTTCCACCTCCAGATGACCTTGAGATTGGCTCAGTTGGTTAAAGCATAGTGTAAAGCACACTGTTAGTAGCACAGAGGCTGCAGGTTCAATCCCTGTAGGAGCCATTCACACAAGAGTTGGACTCAATGATCCTTCTGGGTCCCTTCCAAGGGAGACGATTCCATGATTTTATCTATAGCCCACAGTGTGTGCTTTGCATATGTAAAAGATGTAAGAAAAATTGTACTTGTGTGTGCTGAGAGGGAGGGTGTAATCCAAGCCTGAAGACTGATGGGGAAACAAACCCAAAATAGAACAAGCAGGAGAAAAGTAAACCAACAAAAAAAGCCACTCCAGGAAAAAAATTCTACTCCACCTTCTTTCTTTATGGAAACTGCACTGAAAGATAGAGCTGCACCCCTTTCTCATTCTCCTGCCATTACCATCTCCACAGAGGCATAGTAGGATTACCTGATTTTATACACTCTTTTGGATTTCTGCCTCGTAGACAGCAGTCACCCTCTCCCGACATTACAGAAGCACTAAGAAATGAAGATTACATAAAACCCCTGTTGGACAAAAATTGATTTTGGCAGCAATGTCAGATTAAGTAATCTATGCTTCCAGGTGAACCTTCACAGGAATAGTTGAGCCTGTTTAAAACCCTGTGCTGTCAAAAATATAATTTAATTTCCTCCCTCTATTGGCTGACTGTATTTCCAACAGTTTAGCAAATTGAATTGCATCACTGAAGAGTCAAATAAGCATTGGAGTTAAACAAGAGAGAGAGCAGGTACTACACAGCCAGGAAGGGTGGAAAAGGACTACTTTATATAGTGGCAAAAACCTACTAGCTTAGTATTGTCACTATCTTCTGAAAATTCATTTTCCATTTATCTAGCAAGTTGGGCTTTCACAACTGCTTTCTGGGCCAATGCTGTGAGCTCAATCAGGGAACTAAACTGGGTTAAGGAATATTGTATTAAAAGTAGCCTCTACTGTCACTTTTCATAACCTACACCACTTTTCCAGTCCAGCTTGGTAGAAATAGTGCTCGTATGACTCTCCAGATGAAGCAGGACAGGAATAAGTTACTGTGAGCAAGGGCAGCTTAAACGTTTTGACAGCACTGCTGAAATACTCATCAGACTAGGATGGAAAAAATACCAGCAGGTATTTGAGCAACTGTCCCAAAAAGTGTGCTAAAGATGGAATAACTCCAACCCAATCTGTCTTCAGCTTTCCACTGGGCTGGTATACAGTATAATCTCTGTAAGACAAGCCAAGAGCTAGAATTTCACAGAACAATGCAATTTGTCCTTAAAGCATGCACAATTGATCTCCCAGAGACTTCCAGCTGTACAGCAGCCAATCCTGAAACTGCATGTGCTCAATAGAAGGCTCCTCTTAGTCAACACACAAAACTCATACAAATATACATTTATTTAGAAGCTTACATGAACTTGATCTAGCTGCATTTATTATTTCCAATAGGAAGATGGCAAAATTTAACAACTAAAATTAAAAGAAAGGTGCTTTTTTCTCCAATCTGCATATGAAGGAATTACAACTCTCTTATAATTAAAACTGTCTGCTAATCAGGCTATCTGCTCCCTTGTCTTAGCAGCATCAACTAGCATGTTCCTGTGCCATGGCTGTATGACAATAAAGCTGCTCAGCACAGCCTCATTGATGAAGCAGATGTCTGCAGAACAATCTTCTCAACAGCAGCATAAACAATTCTGTTCTGGTTACTGTCAAGACAGCTAGGCTTTGCATAGTGTCTCCTTTTTTTTTCTCTTTTTTTTTTGGCAGAAACTGTGTGTTGTTTCAGCCAAATGGCAAGTCATAGAGATCAGGATAATGCCAATTTAAAAAATGCTGAAAATTCTGGGTAGACCTTCCTCCTTTCCCTCCCATGAGATCACCATTATTATTATTATTATTATTACTAGCAATAACAAAAATAAATATAGATTCCTTTTATAAACTCTTTGGTCTTTCAATATTTACAGCGTGTGAATTACGTTTTCTTTTTCTTGCTTTATAAGGCATTATGAGGACTTTTTTTCCTTCTAAGGAAGGCTGAGACTCTGTTCCAGTCACACAACTATTCTGATACATCAAGTGAAAAACCTCAGGACTTTAACAGTCTTCTGCTACATCAGAAGGGCTCTCTGTACAGACATGATTTTCTGAAGCACAAGTTCTAGGCTCAACTACAGAATACAGCTCTGAATGAGGGAACCATGTTGTCACAGCTCGGGTAGCAAGAAGACACGACTCCTTCTTCCACCTTGGTTCCTGAACATATTTTTTATCAGTCATTAGGACACCTAGGACTCAGCAGCATTCCTCATTTTCTGCCCCACTCTAGGGCATTGCATTCTGAGGGGGAGTGGAAGCAGCACACACTTACACTTCCCCTTTAGAGAGTCTGTACACCCAAGCAGGTAGACTGCACAGTCAGCTCCTCTTAACTAGGCATGGACTGGCTTCTGAACAAAAAGTTTAGCATTAGGAGTGTTGTGGAAATCACTTTCTGAAAAGTCTCAGAAAAGAAAAATAGCTGCCTGCACACATCCACCCCACGCTTTGGTGATACAAATGCCCAGTCTGAGAAATGATTGGACATCATGGATAATTATAGAATAGAATCAGCATTTTCTTGTTCTTCATGACTTGTCTTGCAGTCTTTTCTATAATTTATAGGTCGCCCAAACCATAAAAACAAACATAAAACTACCTTCTTTTTTCCCCTTTTTCAGTTAATAAGACTTGTAGCAGTGCTGTGGAAGCAAGAATGAGCCTGAAGGAAAAACAAGATAAGACATCTCAATCAACAAGATCAAAATACATGTGGACAGCTTCTGAGACATCACATCTCTGCTGATATAAATATATTTGTATTGACAAGATGCACTCTCAGCTTCACTAAGGTCCACTCACACTACCACCAACCCCTACAGCTTTGTGCTTGCACACACCATGCCCACAGTCCTCCATTCTCTAACACACTCTAATTTTCTTCAGTATTCAGGAATATAACATATGGAAAACTAACTAGGAAGCGCTGTTATTTCTTGTCAACTTTTTATACTACTACTTCTTTTTATCACCTGAGAAATGAAACAGAAGTAACTAAAAATCCAGGGATTTACATTCTCTTACTCTGGTCACTGTACTTTAACAGTCATCAGCTTCACTGAAATAGTGACTAAGTAGCACAATAAACAAAGCCAACTATAAATAAAATATAGGCCTCTTCCTCAGTGAAAGTTATATAAAAAGATAGAGTCTTGTTTTCCAGAGGCTACCAGTAAAACTTAATTACACACTCAAGTTATAACTTGAGAGCTGCTTCTAACATGGAATCCATGTGCAAAGAAAACCTCAGAGCAACTTTGCACTGAGCACGATGGCACTTCTAATGAGCACTGCCTGGCTCCTTGGGGAAAATAGAGAATAAAGCTTGAATTAACAAAATTCATTGATTCCTAGCACAGCTGCAGCACACCATGAACAGAGGCGCCACTCAGCCTGGCCTTACAGATGTAGGGCTGTTCCCAGCTGCATCAGCCCAGGGCAGCTGGCACAGCTCACTGAGGGGATCACTGTGGAACACCAGCAGCCACCACCCCACAGGATGTGTCCCAGGTCTCAGTGCCAGTCCCCAGACTGTGCAATACAAGAGCAGAGACAGCCACCACCCTCACACTGTTTCACAGCACATCTGCTCTCAGCTCATGGCTCAGTGACACACCTATGGTCTATTGCCACAAAAAAGGGCTTCTTCTGCAACCACTCAGGACCAGTTCCTCTCTTGTTTCTTCAAGTCCCTAACTGAGCAAAAAACTAATTTTAGAGAGTTAGTTTTCTAACAGAATCATGTACTTTGCAAAAAGTTAACAGGCTGATTTGGCTTTGTGAGGCACACAGACACTGGAACCAACTCTTGGAACCAGCTCCTGGGAAAAAAGTAGGACTGGGCTGAAGAACAGGGGTTAAAACACAGGAAACGGGGGAAGAAGGCAGGGAGCTGGACCATCTATCAGCAGCACCAAGACATTAGGTTTGCTTCAGCTGTATGAGTGACTCATAGTCCCTTTCAAACAAGGATGGCTGTACAGGAACAGCACCAAAGTGGCTAAGATAACTTCATAGTGAAGATATACCCTAAATTCATCTTTATAAAATACATTGTCTTCTTAAACTGGGCCATGAAAGAAGTTTCTGCCCCACCCCAGAAATTTCTGGCTCCTCATTCCTCCTCTAATACCTGCCCCCTTCCCTTTATAATGCTAGAGTAATTGTAATTGTAATTTTGGACACTATGGACACTGAGAGAGCCGTGTAGGTTCACCTATGGACACAGAGAGAAGCATTTTGGTGACCTTGTCAGCTGCACAGCCCACAAGACAGTGTTGCTGTGCCCAGGTTGGGAGCAATGGCAAGGAGCCTTCAACTTGATTTATTCAGTGAGCATCTTGTGTGAGACCTCTTACTAACAGTAGCGCAGAGAGTCCAAGCAAAAACAAGAACAGACCATAAGAGGACAACTGACTGATTCCAGCTGCCTTTCTTTGACAGCCTAGGGTGCTGAATGAAAAAAAAAAGTTTCTTTTCTTTCTTTTGAGGAAGTAGTTTGCCTGTTTGCTTAGTGTGCTGGCACAGCAGCGAGTGACAGACCCTGATGTGAGGGAGCAGATTCAGTACCTTGAAGAGAGATGAGAAAGGAAAGCAGAAGCACCATGGTAGGCTTAGGCTGCTGAGCCTCTGTATGTTTGCTCCTTTCATCAAATCCCCAGTTCTGTTAAATATGCACTCATCAGCCAGTGATGTACAGTATAAAAGCAGAAGGGAATGTACAGCACAGCACAGATGTCCCTGCTTTACAACTCCCTTTGCAAAACCAGACTTGGAGAAACCTGACCTGCTCATACCCTCAGGAGCTGAAGAATGTCTAGGCTGCTGAACATGAAAGACTGCAGAGTTGCTAAGAGCTCATCAACAGGTGAAGATGCTGGAAGCTTTTACAGTCTGAGTCTTTGTGCAATGCCCAAACTCAAGAGTATTTCTCCCCACAGACAGAAATACTGATAAATACATTAGACAGGTACATCGATCGATGCATGTTTGATGACACATTACATCAGCTAAAAAGAAAAAAAAATTAAATCCCTCAAAATGCAGACACTTACAAAAACAAAATAAAATAATGAAAAAGAAAAAAAAAGGCAGTAAACTCTGCTCATATGTCCAGTTTATAAGCCTGCTGTGTTGTTTGAAAACTTATGCTGCCAGTCAGGACTTATTACAGGATATAATTTGCTAGACAGTTTTTTCAACAGCAGTGTTGCCTTTAGTAGTTTCCCTCCCAGACAGTTATTTTTAATCCAGACCAGTCTGCTATAGCTTGGGTCATCCCGCAGCTACAAAACTGCAGTACAAACGCATCTGAAGGGTGAGGAGGGCACTTGCTTTAGTCTTAGTTCAGCTAAAGGAAAAATTATAAAAAATGAGAATGTTCCCTGTCTGTTTCAACAGAAAATAAAATGCTTTCATTTAAATACCTTTTGCAGTGGAGTAAGTTAACCATTAGACCTAAATAACGTCACAACAAAATAAGCCACAAGGGTAGGGACTGTTAATTTTCCTGTGTTCTGATCTTCACAGGCATATGTGAGCCTGTCCATTTAGAATACCTTTCATTAGTACAGCAACTGCATACGTGTGTTTATATTAACTTAAACTTGTCTTTGCTTTTTAACTTAATTTGGTCCATAAACAACAAATACCACATGAATAAAAGACAAGTTGGAAAATTTGGTAACTAGAAGCATTTAATTTTAAAGTGGCATAACACGTGATGTGTGCCACAGATCAAATCACTGCAAAAAATAGACTATAACCACAAAATGCTGAAGATTAAACCATGAGCTTTTGGAAATCTAGTATATAACTGCAGTTAGAAAATAAGGATTCAGAGATCCATAAGTCATTAACCACACAATGGGCAGGAATCCAGCAGAGATTGTTTTTACGCTGCCCAATCTATGAATTACCAGATTCTATAAAGTAGTTAATTTTTCTGTGGAAAATACACAGTATATCTTGTACAAGACCCTCAGAGACCATCTGTGTTCCACTTCAAAGACCACTTACTACTTTTGCTTTACTTCCTAATACTATTTACCTCCTTGAAGCCAAGGGAACACAAGGATGTTTGTGAGGGGATTTGAACTGATTTCAGTTTTCTTTCTCTCAGGAGATGGTGTGGGTATTGTTGACTTCTTCCTGTGTAGAGCTTGACATTAAGTGCAAACCTCTTACTTGAAATAAAATGCTGACTGTTAGAGCATCATTTAATAGTGCAACAATCCAGTTGATATTTTTCTGCTGCACACTCCACATTAAGCCAATGGACACTTACTCAGGACTTTGGTCCTGAATTTCACCAATGATGAAATTTGGTAAGGCATTCTGGTAAAGAATGGGTGTATTTTTAGATGCCAGCTTTCATTTTTATGTCAAAAACCCCATTATCATATTAGAAAAATCCCATTCAAAATCAAAACAATAAAAAATGGAAATAAAGAATTTTTTCCATTTGGGTTTTACCACACATTTTCTCAGTTACATGAAATTTAAAACACAGTTTTAAGTCATATCACTTAAATATCAGCCTTTAAATATACTTTCAATGGCTTATTGAAATTCCTGTGAATAGAGAAGAAGCTAGGACCCCAGTCTCCCCAAAATTTATGGCATAGGCAACACTTGTGACTTCCTGCTTTGCTCATCCCCAGTCCTGACCAGCCTATTGTTAGGGGAAATTAAAAAAAAGCAGTATCTCATTGATAATTAATAGACTATCCTAGAAGTCTAGACCTCTTGAGATATTTAATATATCAACTCAGAGAGCATAAAACCATCCCACATGGAAGAAATGTCGTATTTTAAGCAGAATACTCACTCTGTGCCACTTTCAACCATTTGCGTTAGAAGGGAAATGCCATCCAGGTTTATAAATTCTTGGGCAAACGTAACATCCCGTGAGTAGTTGGCTAAGTCTTTCAGTGCTTCTAACTTTGCATCCATACTAGAAGACTGGATCCTCTCATGGAGCTGCTGTGCATTTTGAGCCTATGAGAGGAACAAAACAAAGGCACCAAAACAGCTTGTGTTACAATGAAAATCATGAATAAAATGTCCGTGTAAGCAGGAACGATGGCCATGTTTAATATTAATGATATTTAACTTCCATGCTCAGAAAAGATTAAGTAGCTCAAATTCAAATTACTTTTGTAATAGTATATTACCCATGTATTACTCCATTATTACCTGTAATTATTTGTACTCTTGCAGAATCATTAGCTGAGCAACGGATAGATATCCCATTGTCTCAGGCAAAATGTAAGCATTACAAAAAACAGCCTTTGGCTTCAAGAACTTATGCATCACATCAATAAAGAAGAAATGAAAATAAACTGCCTCAGACAATCTCAGTAACATAATAGTGGCATTTCTTTTCCTGTCAATGCTTACTCAGGTTACACACATCTCATCACCTTTACAAGCAAAGACCACATACTGTCCTAACCATGTTACATCAAGAGAGACCAACTTCAGACCTTCTGCTCCTTCCTCCTCCTCTTCTTTCATTCACAGTCAGTTCCAACACTCATATACCCTTTTAACAAGGAGTGCAGACTAATTACTTCCCACATAACACTACGAGATTATCTGTCATACATCTTTTTGCGTGTTCAATATCCTCATTTATGCTATTCTGGCCATGAATGTTTCAAAGAGAGGATGAGTTAGTGAAATTCAAAATGGACACTGATGATAAAAAGCTAAAGAAATACTTTAATAATGCATATTAAATTTCCTCTCTCTTTAGCCACACAAATACTTTAAAATACATCTCACGTTTTCAATTTGATGCTTTCACTTACCTGAACAGAATAACCAAAAGCTTCAGTTAATAGCGAGCTAGGTCATACTTTTCTTAGAAAAATAATCCTCCTCCCTACATATAGAGATATTTCCAAAATTCTGTTTCCCAAGATTCATTTCTTACTTGCACTCAAGGAAAGGTGAATGAGAGGCTATGTGTCATTAGGGAAACAAAGTTAACGCAAATTCTGTTGAGTTATTTTCTCTGAGATTATGTTTATTCTTTCTCAGCTGGAGAAGAAATACAGAAGAAAGGGCTCTGCTGACAGACAATTACTTTTCTGTTCAAGTAATGACTGTACTCTTCACAGAGATGGTCATATCTGAAGATAAAGATTCTGAGAAAGCAGTCACTTTTAGTGCAAGTGACCATTTAAACAAGGAGCCCAGAAAAATAACCAGCATAGCGTTGTTACAGATTCAGTTGCCTAGCTACATAACTTTGATTGCTACAAAAATATGAATAAATTAAATGTCCCAATCTCCTCCAATATCAGCAAGATTGATTACTTCTTTTTTCTACAATGGTGGTGGTAAATACATAGTCTCCAGTCAGCATTTGACCAGAAAAAAATGAAGCAAGGAGTTTGTATGTGGAAGAAATGACTTCTAATTTGTGTGGCTCTGGTTAACATAGCATTGAAAAGAAATGGAATATCTTTAGTCTTGAGCTTTTTTTATGCTTTAAGAATAGTGTGATGCAGCCATAGCAGTTCCATTACCTATAAAAAGGCAGAATCCTGTCATCCAAAAGATCTTTCTGCCACTGAAGGTTACCTACTCTATCAATGGACTTGAGTTGTAATAGGGAAACAATGGTTTATACAGTCTCTCTGTAATGGCAATAGCTGTCCAAATGGAAACTTAAAGACTATTCTCTCAAGCTTAAGCTGGTGATAAGGTAAATAATTTCCTAAAGCCCATGGAAGAAATATAAATAGATACTACTTACTTTCAACTTCCAGGATAACTACCGAATACTTCCCCCGGCCCTTTCCTTTCATCAGAGGGGGTGAAAAAAGCTTTGCTAAAGTACTTTTCAATAATAAGCCACAAAAATCCACCACTATAATTAACTGAACCAGAAGTCCAACTGCCAACTCCTACCTTATCAAAGTTTGTCCTTCATGGAGCCAGTTCTAATGCTAAACTCCCCACTATAAGGAAGACTCAGAGATGCAAAATATCTTTAAAACATTGCTGTTTCACTGAATGCATGCAATGTCTGAATTCTTGCCCACCATAGTAAAGAAACACTCTGGAAAAACTTCAATACTGCCATGGCAGCTGCATTCCCCAAATTTTGGAAATGATTGCTCAAATTTAAGCTTAAACCTATTAAATCTTTGCACATGGCTTTTTCCAACCTGCCATACTTCTTACCACTCCCACTATCTGCCCACTGAAGGAAGCTACTGAACTGGAAGTTCTTCCAGCTTTCCATGGGAACCCAGCCCTCTAAAAGAGCCTGGATTCACTGAAAATAGAACAAATAGGAAAGGTGAACAAAACAACTGGTTCAGAGTGACCAAGCAGGTTTTCTGAGCTGCTCTACCAACAAGTCTGAGTGGGCAAACCTTGGGCAGCAGAGCTGTGGCCAAACAGATGGAGACTGTAATTGCCTGAGTATCACAACAGCAAGCAAGAAAAACATATGAGCAGAGCCAGGAGAACATCCTCCTCCAAATCCCTTCACAACACACTGTGCTGTGTAAACAAAGCTTAGTCTTCATACTTATTAACAACAGATTATTTATGGTGAGGTTCACCCTTCCTCTTGAGGAGAGTGTCTTGCCCCCAGCAGGAACACCTGGGGCTGGTGAACTGCTGCTGTCAACCAGTCAGACTTCCATTACACATGAATCCACACCAAGCATGGAAAGAGCTAACCCTCCCTCTCACCACACTCGAGAGCACCAGGACACAGATGGGCATTAGCAGCTCACCAACACTGCACAACACCAGCATGAGCAGGACCAACCTATCAACTGAGATATGTTAATCCTCTTTCCTCTGCAGTCAGTGAGAGCTTTGAAATTCACCAGACTAAAACCAAAATATTATCTTAGATAAGAGACAGCTTGGAACCCTCTACAGAGCACAAAAATCCATGCTACAGAAGTGGTTCGGATACGCTTTAAGCACATAAAAGAGTGCTTACTAACATCATAGGCCTTATCTGACTATGCCAAGGTTCCATCAGTAAAGTTTACACACAGTTGCAGTTTTCTTACATTAAACAAGTTTTGCAAGACTCTGCATCCAATAACCTTGCTCCTTCTGCTCTCAGATGAGAAAAGAACAGAACAATTGGCAGAGGAGGTCTTGATTGAGGGGGTAAACATATATTTGTCTCGGCAAGAGTGTTGGCACATGTCTCACTGGCAACATGGACAAAAGTCATATTGCCTGTTGTCATCCCAAATTCCTGATGTGTGAAAATATTGCCTTGGTTAACACCATGCAGTTCTCACAAGCCTTCTAATTCTTGTTGCCATAGCACTCATACATGCTTCTGCAATGTACAGCTCATTTATGACTGCATTAAAAAATGAAACCTGGATGAAATATGCTCCGAGTGCTTACCAGGGAGCTATTTTAATGATTTGCAAGCCATCAGTGGATGGACAGAAAGCACAGCTCATTAAAGAAATAGCAGAGCTGGCTGCCATGTCTGCATTCTTACTGAAATACCATTCAGGTAGGAGTAAATATAAATATATAAACCTCTGCAACTGAGAATCATTAGAAGGAATTAACAGAAATATGGCTGCTCAAAGAAACGAAAGGCAGAATTAACTGCTCTCCTCTTAAGAAAGGAAGGAAGGAAGGAAGGAAGATGGGAAATTTGTAAAACGTGTCCTGTTGAAGTCCCAGCATTTCAAAAGGCTGTCAAGTGGCATAAGCCACATGTCTAGTCTAAAATGACTTGCTCCAAGGACATCCAGAAAGGTTGCCCTTAGGGAGTAGCACTGCTTAAAAGGAGCAGCTTGATGAGATTGTCAGCTTAAAGAGAAAACTAATGACCTAAATCCAGGATGTGACTTTCTTAGAGACTCAAATAGCCATTTGGAGGTTAAGAATTCCAAGATCATCCTAACATGGGATTCCACTGACCAAACTATAATTTCTTTGCCACTGAATACTTTGTGCAAAAACTTTGAAAGCAACTTATTAACCAGGCATACACAGGGCTTCTGTACAGAATACAAAATAACAGTGAGTAAGGACAAGAGGGAGGACACAGATCCAAATGCAACTACTATCAAACAGGAATGTACCATGGAAGAAATTTGGACCATTGATTTAAATTGCTGGCTTTCAATTACTTAATCAGTTGTCTTCTTTATCCTTTACAAAAAGCAAATAAAATAAGGGTATGGTTATCTATCCTGTAGATTAAGTCATATCAGTCAATATGTTGCTAGAAAAAGAGCATAGAGACCATCAGTAACTACCCAATCCAGCTTTGTCCTTACCAAACACATGCATTTCTGTAGTTTAATTTAAATCATTCAGTGTTAAAACATCATGGTGGTTTAAAGTGCTGTCTTTTCCCGGATTGTTATTGTCATTTCACCTACAACTGCATATATGTCAGAGAGCAATGGAGGAGTGGATACATTGCATAATCATCATTTTACACATACACATCCAGCTGACTAGAATCAGCCACCAAGGCTGACTAGAATCTGATGCCAGGTAAGCAATGAGAATCTATTTTAATCAATACATGCATTAACGGTTAACATTTTTTGCATGAACTCTGAAGCACAGTTTGTACATCTGAAGCCCCGTACAGATGTGATACACAGAGAGGTCCAGTGGAATCATTACAGGCAATTAAGGAGGCAGAAACAGGGAAATGGTTATCTCTAGAGTCTTGCAAAAAATCAATGACAAAAGCATTACAGATGCATAGCCAAATCTATCACATAAATATGCCTTAAAATAAGGCATATGCAATCACTAGCCACTTCTCAATGCTTTATAAGCATTTTTTCTTCTATCTGCATTTTAAATAATCTCTTCCACTTACTATTCAAAACGTGTCTTTTGAAACATGAAAACATCAGATTAAACCTTTCTCTATGAAAAGACAAACCCCAACTCCACTTCTCAAATCTACTATGTGCAGAAAAATATACAAGTGGCTAATTGACCCCCATGGTCAGTGCTTCTGGTATAAGGTTTATTTAGCAACTAATTTACCATTACATGATAAACATAACCACAATTACAGGTTAGAACTGCAAAAGTTATGCATTTACAGAACTTCAAATACATGTTCAAGCAATTGTAGATAAAAAATTCTAAACTAGAACCTCAAAATTTTACTTTGAGGATTCAGATGTATAAGCAGAAATAGATTAAAAAACTCTTTATACTTCTTAGGCTGTTTAGATCACATATAAAGAACATGTTCCTCATATCTGTAGAAGCATTCAGAGAAAATACTATGATTGAACATTGAACACCTTTATTTACATGATTGCTCGTTGTACACATGCTAATACTCTGCCTACAAACAAATGACAGGTTTGAGAACTCAACTGATCTCTGACCTAGGGATCAAAAAAAAAAAAAAAAAAAAAAAGACAAAAGCAAATTATCAGGCCCCACAAATACCAGATCAGAAAAACCCCCTTAACCCAGGTTTTAAGGTATATACCTCATAAACAAGGCATTTTTTGTAAATGCAGCCCAAGAAGCTGCTCTTAATAAACAGTAAGTGCTCAAGTAATCAATTCTGTTTGAAAACCATTAAATTAAATAAACTACACTAGTTCCTTCAGTTTAATTTTCCCAGTATAGTATTTTAGCATCTTTTTAAAGTGATTAATCATTTGAAAAAGGATTTGCAGGATCTGATTGCAGGAATCCTGCAGTTTCACACACTAAAAGGCTGGACTTTGCTTGCTGCATTGCAGGACACAAAAGTCCTTTTGCATCAGCCTCACACTCGGCAGCAATTACAGCTCATTTATACACCTACCCACCCTGCACTGGAATATGGTTATCACAAAAGAGACAGCAGCAATACAGCATTTCAATTGTCACAAACGTTCAAATACAAAGAAATGTTGCATAAGAAACTTTTCATGCGTCCCTTCAGAAATGCGGATGGACAAAGGGGGAAAACAGGTCACGGAAAACTGCAAAAACACACAATAGCCCAAAGAATTGGAAAGATGATAGGAGAGGTTAAAATAAATAAGAAAGATGATATAGGAACAAAGATAATATGGGGGAAATTCAATCTGCACTCAAGTTACCTAGGAAACAGAGTGTCTGTGTGGTGAGCAGTTTATAGAAGAAAAAAATAGCATTGTTTAGGAAAAAAACAGTCTTTCAGAGAATCTCACAAACTTAGCAAACAGACCTATGGAAACAAAGAAGCAGTTCAAATTCCCACCAGGCCTAATGACTCGCGTTTGCAAACTTTTAACTCAAAGAAATTTAAAATAGGCACATTGTAAATCTCTCAAGGCAAGCATTTATAATGGATTTAGCAGCACACCATAACTGCAGCTCTGCCCTTGCAGTATTAACAATGGTTTTCAAATAAAGGTCCCTGTATAGGCACACAAAATAATCTAAATTCAAGATTAAAAAAGATAAAGTATTTAACATTTATATTCATGGAGTTAGATTTCAAATCCTCATTTTTAAAAAGCCCCAAAATGCTGGTTTACTATTTCTAGATAAAACTACCTTTCTTTCCTCTCTCTTTTTAATCTTTAATAGTACCAACTCTGAGTGCATGAGCAATAAATAATTTGAGGCTAATGACAACAAAACTCAAAAAGACTGCATCTCATCATTCTCATCCAATTTTCTACGACTTGGGCCATGCAACCCTCAAGGGTACAGCCAGACTACTGGCTGTCATGGTTATAAGCTGCATAAAATTAAGCACTAGAAAAGCATTTCAAGCTCATGAAGCCTCCAAAACTGGTCAATACAACTCCTCTCAACTCTTCAAGGAAAAAATATCCCTCAAAAGGCTTGTAAAGTTCAGGACAATTTTTTTTCTCCCAACCCACAACAGCCAGGAAATAGGCAGCTCAGACCTCTCTGAAAGTGCAGGGACACAACTGCATTATCCATATGTGGCGTCTCTTCATTTCTCTCAATCTTTCTCTCCTTTCCTAAATGATCTACCTTTTCATAAAGTTTTTTTTGGAGTATGATTTTGGTTTTTTTGGGGCAAGAGGAAAGATAGTTTCAGCTTTATCCTGTTGTAGGATAGAGAAAACAGAGCGGGGGGGTGGAATTCAGAATCTTGATGTTTTCACATGATGAGAAAAACATTTCTCACCCAGCACTAACAGCTAGGAAAGCATCTCTCCCATTTTGTAGGAGTGTATCATGCAGCCTGTTCTTCACATTATCTCTTCCAACCAGTGTTGCTCTCATACAGAATTTCAGAGGAAATATGGAAACAGATTGCCTGTTAGCTTTTCAGGGTAACTGACAACCAGTGTGGGTCACCAGTTTAAGAACCACAGCTTGGAGGCCTTTATCTATTTTAGGTATTGCTATGTTGACCACTTTGACAGTACCTTAAAAAACAAAAAGACTATTGTAGTGAGGACATGCAGAACTTCAATTTTTACCTATATAAAGAATACAAATATTTGCTAATCTGACAAAAACCAATCTGCTCCTCCTTCCAAATTACCTCTCTGATTCTGGGAAAAGTTAACGCAAAATTTTAAAACATCAGGAAGTATGAAAATAAGCACTGGTTCAGACATAAATATCACTGCTGGAGAACAGAGAGTAGACCAGCCTCCTATCTTAAAGTCACTCGTAACTGCAGGCCAGTGTCAAAGCAGTCCATAATTTGTTAGGTAGCAGGAAATATCTGAATATCCTAAGGACTCCTGACTTGATTAACTGACCCTAAGGCAAATCCCCAAAGAAACAGAACAAGCAGTTGCTAGCCCGACAATGACAAGTGGGTGCCAAGCCCCACCTTCCTGACCACTGGTAGTAGCAGAAAGTGTTGTCCATCCAAGATTTGTCTATTCTGTTTGTAGGTCTCATTTCCAACTGCACAAGTGATCATAAAGTTAGCCAGCCATCCCCACAGATCAGTCACAGCACAGCCTCTCTTCAATGAGGTTTCATGGTGCAACTGGTTGTGGATTTTGAGATGGGAGAATTCCATGAGTTGTCCTATGTGGTTATCCCATGTTGTGGTTACACCAAAACATGACACACTGCATATGGACTACATTGGTTCTTGATGAACCACAGATCTGGTTTTGATTTCAAGAGATCCCAAGTCTGGGCAGTACTGGAGGGGATATTTGTTAAGAAATCACAAAGGTTAGAAGGAGCTGGTGCTGGGGCTGCCTGTTTCTGAGGAATTTCCATCAAAAGGGGTTTATTCTACCAGAAATGGTTTTCCCATGCACAAGGCTGTTTTGTTGATATGTGCCAAGAGACTCTGGAATCACACAGATCCTGACAGAACTATGATCTTAAACTGCTGGGATTTTTTTTTTTTAATGTCTATAAAGCTTTGAACATAATGACCATTGAAGAACATGATGAAGGCAAATGGAAACCTCTTGTCTTTGCCCTGTTGGCTGCTGACCAGTGCTTTCTGTTGAGAAACTACTGGGTGGCAGAGTTTGAGCATAAGAATGCTTCAAATCTGCAGAGGCTAGAACACCATCATGAAGAGGTAAAGCATTTTAATGGCACACTAACTACATTTTTCACAAGGAAATTGGATTGCTGCTGCCTTAGACATACATCTTCCAGGACTAATAGTGGCTTTCAGCATGCAGCAGTAGCACTGCTCAACTCAGCAGGAAAACAAGCCATTCCAGGGCAACCAGCAACTCTGCTGTGCTTTTTAGGAACTGGCAAAGAGATGGTGTAGGGGGGAAAAAAAAGCCAACAACAAAGAAACCCAGTAAAATCTCAACATTACAGTTGCTACTCACTCAACACAAAACCAGAGATCAGGAAAGCTCTGACCTGTGCCACCCAACAGAGCTCTCCATGATTCAAATCCCTGACCTTCCTCCTGGCTTCCTGGTTTTGAGTTCTGAGGCAGAAAAAGAGCAACTTGAGGGAGGCTGCAATGTCAGCAGGGAAGCAGGGATATCTTGTATGTAAAAACTGTTCCCAGTGGAAGTGAGACACAAAAAACCCACACAATTCTGCCAACAGTACCACCAAATGTCACTCAGAGTTATTATTCCTGCCTCCATAACTCATAACCTTTGCTCCTGGAGGATTGTGGGATACATTGTGGATAGAGCTTAAAAGTACACACATTAGTTCACAAGTATTTACTAATTGAAGTTTCACTTTGGAAGAAGAGAAGAAAAGAACACTGACTCACCGGAGATGTTGTTAATCGAAGGATAGCTCCATTTTTTATTTCATTACGATTCTGAAAGAGAAAAAACCAAAGGTTTTATGTAAAACTTACTCACATAAAAAGATGAAACATGCATTGAGCAGACTGTAATGCTAAACCTTGCAAGCACCAAGCAACAGTGCTTTTCCCTGTCTGCATGCAAAAGCTTCCCTCTTTCAGATGTAAGCTAGCATCTATTTTCCTCATTGAGGCATATAACATTAGTTTCAACAAATAAGTTGAATTCCCATGACACTTAACCAACCTGCACTCTTTCAAGAATGACTTCATGTTTTCAAAGTTTAGCTTCCACTGGCAACTTCTAAATATTTTTTTGAAATATGCTGTCCATGGTGTCTGGCTCTGGTATTGTACATACTTGAGCAGTTTGTAAGTTTGCTGAAACCTGTCATTAAGCATCTGCAGGATTTAGAATTCATCCCGCTGGCTCTTTATTTTCTATAACAAGAACATGCTGACTTAAACCACTGGAACCTACCCACTGAGCTTTGCCACCACGACTTTGCATTCTCCCTCAAAGTGAAAAAAGCATCACTGTTAGCAGAGTAAAGTTCAAATATGCCATAAGTCCTTCTCCTTGCCCAGCTGTCAGAAAGAGAGGGCATTTAATGTTTTCTTTTGGTTAAGCTCACACAGCCGTGGCGCAAGCTATGGTATACACTTACAGCATCCTTACAACCTTGTGGTCAAAGCCCATGTGCAAAGCTTCCCCTCTTTCAACAACTACCTCCTAATTCCCCACAGGCTAGGAGAATTAAGTACCTACAGCAGTGAACATGCTGACAGGCACTGAATGTGTGCAGCACAACACACAGTCACAATGCCAGTCATGGTTCAGTAGTTGTTCATGAGCTGACACTCTAATCTGTCAGAGGAATTGGAGGAATCCCTAACAGTTTGAGAGAGAAGAGCTAATTTTGTACTGAAGACCAAATTGCAGGCTTTCTGAAGACTGGTGTTTAGCCAAGAAAAAATATGAAGGTGTATTTCTCCTCTGTCAGTTTTTCCCAAATTTATTTCATCTTTCTTGTTCCCATTCTGATACATCTCAAATCCAAAATGCTAAAAAACAGATAAATCTTGCCTGAAACCAGGTCAAGTAGTCCCAAAATAAAACTCCAGTACCTTGTCTCATTCTTGGTATCCAAGTTATCTGTGGGATTGGTTCTAGCTACCTCAAAGATCGCTCTCCACCCACAAAGACTTCTTCACTTTAACTGAAATAAATGAAGTGCCAGACAACACAGGGGCTACAAGAGAGAAGCTTTCTTACAGCATCTTTGCCTGCATATGCAGTGACTCTTCTCAGCCCTCAGTAGTCTCCTCCTGCCAGAACAGCCTCAGGGAGACCAGCCAGGCTACACTCAAAAGAGGGGCAAAGAAGGGTGAGCAGCTAAACCGTGGGTGACTTCCCACAGCACTAAAACAGTGCCAGATTTTCTCCACTTGTAGTGGAACAGCACCAGACCCAGCCACATTTCATCATGTCAAAGGAATCTGTGTGAAGTGGCCATAGTGCATTTGTGTGGTTTAGTCTCAATCAGTGCAGAAACAAACTCAACTTCACAAACAGTTGTGGTTGCTAAAACTGTTACCACCTCCTGGATTTGTGGAGCTGAATAAAAGTAATTGCTTTGGGACAGACAATTAGCAGAGGCTATATCTACCTCCATTAGCAGCTTAGACTAAGCTACTGGACTTTAGCTGCATTAGGCCAGAGCTTTTGCATGTACACATACACAAAGTTCCATCAGTTTTACTTGGAAGGAGGCAAATCCCAGCATGCAACAATATGAAAACCAGGAAATCAATAAGACTTAAGCAACTTGAACTGTACTAATCACATTCAGAAGTTAAAGTTCACTGACATATTTATAAAAACATTGGAGCTTATAAGTAGACTGTTCTTAGACATAAATAAGAGCACATAGAGAGGCTTATTTTTTTAGGCAGCAAAAATTTAGGCTTAGTTTCTCATGTTTCCTGCTGCAATTAACAAGAACTACCAAGTCAGATATACAAATGAGTTTGTGGTGTATTTGTGACAAGTTAAGTCACTTATCTGGGCCTCAATAAGCATCTCTGCAAACACTCTTAGTCCACTGAAAGCAAGAGGTACTGAGCATAGCACAAGCATGGTGATCTCCAGAGACATGAGGAGAAGCAGAGGAAACACAGAGGAACACACAAGAGCTATTAAAAGCATCACTGGACATTTTTTTTGGAGTCTCTCTGTTTGATCATGAAGATGAATCTAAAACACCAAAGCTTTCAGACTCTAAGGTGTAATGCTTGTCAGAGCCCACAACACACAAGCCCATGGACCTTTCATCATGTCTGGCTCAGAGCAAGGTGTCTACATCTGCCCTATACTATAAATTCAATCATTGTATCCCAACAGAGAGAGAGAGATCATCTTCAAGTCCTGGTTTAGAAAAAGGCTTTAGGAAAACTGCCTGTGCCTTATCTCTGAAAGTATTCAAAGCATAAAGTCTCTAACCCAGCAAGCTAACCAAAATTTGAAAAAGGTTAGCAGTCGGCCAATTAAAAAAATATAATTTTGTTTATCCATTCTAAATACTGGCTTAATCACATACCAGGACACAGCATGTAAGAGTACAATTAAACCAAGAGGCTTTCCTACATTAACTGCGTGATGCAGTAGTCAGCATGCCAGTTAATTTTAATTGCAACATTTACACACAGTTAATCTTCTTAGTATTAAGGATAGCATCCTGTGGATTTCTTTTCCAGAATAACTGAACATCATTACAGCAGCCCAGGTTTGGCAGTCATACTTAAAGGCATCATTGCTATTCTGGACAGAACTCACCCCCACCTATGGTAGACACAAAAAAAAAAAACCCAAAAAAGACAAGAACAAGGCAAAACCAAAATAAACCTCTTCCAAGATATTCCTGACCTGTTTCTGAAGTGTACATGAAGTTGGTAGATGTTGTTTATGGTGTTGATCTGTATTAGAAAAGCTTGATCCTGAGCAGTGAAGGAACTCGTGAAATGTTACTATCCAAAATGTCCCTAAAAAACTCCATAACAGGAAAAAATATCTCTTATAAATGTTTTCCAGGACAAAGGCAGCAGTTATATCAAGGACAAATAAGCCCCCTCTGCAATATTTTATCTAACAAGATATATCACAGGATGATTTTTTTTTCTAATGGAGTAGTAATATTTCCAAGATGAGATTTCAATCAGACTAAATACTTTCATGAGGACACACAAAGAACATAACACAGCAGGAAGTAGGGGACACCTGGAAAGTTCATCTTGCGTTCAGATTTTAGGACCCTCTGCCTTCTAACTTCACCAGATGGAGCAACATGAACCTAAATGACCACAAATGCTTCAGAAGGAAGGAGAAGCGAGGAAGGAGAGGCAGTGGGGTAGCCCTGCATGTCAGAGAGCTTTCCATTCCCAGAGAGCTAAGGAGAGGGCTCAGCAGAACTGCTATCCTGGAGTTCTGGAGGGGAGATTTGTGCCTGTTTAGGAGCCTGGCTGACAGAATCTATAATCCATTGGGAGGCAGTCCTGAGGGTCAAAGGAGTTGAGGAAGGCTGGACATCCTGCATGAAGGAAATCTTAAAAGCACAGAAGCAGGCCAATGCAAGAGAAGAAGTGGGAAACACCAGCCTGGCTGAGAACAAACCTTTGACTGGAACTAAGGAAAAAGAAGAGAGATTACAAGCTTTGGAAGAAGGGGCAGCACACTCAGGAGGGCTACTGGGGTGCTGTGAGGTTATGCAGGGAGAAAATTAGTTCCAGTTCAACTAGAACTTAATCTGGGGAACTACAGGCCTGTCAGTCTGACCTCAGTGCCAGGGAAAGATCACAGAACAGATCACCTGGAGTGACATCATGAGGCACATACAGGACAACCAGATGATCAGGCCCAGCCAGAAGGGGTTTATAAAAGGCAAGTCCTGCTCGACCAACCTGGTCTCCTATGCAAAAGTGACCTGCTCAGCAGATGAGGGAAAGGCTGTGGATGCTGTTCACCAGCCCTTTGACACTCCCACAGCATTCTCCTGGAGAAATTGGCTGCTCATGGCTTGGACAGGTGCATTTGTGGGGTAAAAACTGGCTTGATTGCCAATCCCAAAGGGTGGTGACCAGTGCAGTTACATCCAGCTGGTTATAGCTAGAAGCTGGTCACCACTGGTGGTCCCCAGAGCTCAGCAAAGTGGAGGTCAGTCTCTTTTAAGTAACAATCAACAGGATAAGAAGAAATGGCCTCAGGTCGCACCAGGGGTGCTTTAGATTTAGTAGCAAGAAAAAATTCTTCACAGAAAGGGTTGGTTGCCAAGCACTGGAAGGCTGCTCAGGGAAGTGGTTGAGTCACCGTCCCTGGAAGCATTTAAAAGATGTGGCACTTGGGGACACAGTTTAGTGGTGGACTTGGCAGTGCTAGGTTAATGGTTGGACTTGATTAACTTAGAAAATCTTTTCCAACCTAAACAATTCTATGTTTCTATGACTATATGCCAGCAGATTCTGCAGATTCTCTAAGCTCTGCTTTTCTGTGCACCTACTTTGCCCAAAACACATGCAGGAGACTTGCATCCCACAAGCAGGCCTCAAGCATTACCAGAGTCCACCAAACCATGCAGATGGATGAAGGCAAGCAAATTCACTTTAAAAAAAATCCTGCCAAAACAGTGAAGCTGATTATTCAGAGCTTTGCTGCAGTGACACTGGAACATTTATCAGGTAAAATAGGTTATTTTGCTACACATATTTGTCTTATCATTTTAATGATCTGTTGTACCCAGCAAAACACCTCAAGATTCCCCTCACTCTTACTGGTTGGAATGGAATGTTTTCTTAACATATTTGAGAAAGACCTAGAAGCATTGGTTCCCATGGTTATAGCTCACTCAGCTTGTTCTTTAACCTTGACCAAACAGCTTTCTTCAGACTTCTCTAATCACCCCAGGCAATAACAGCCAAGAAATCTAAAATTCTTCTTGTGTTTATTACCTTTAGTAATAGATTCATCCTTATTTCCTTACTGCTGTAATTTTGTTGCACCCTCCTCCAAATGGACACAACAACAGAAAATTAGAGCTGTGAAATACACTTTATGACTCCATTACATTTCCACAAGGATGAGTTTGTGCAAGTTGTAAATGAAGACAAAACGACACAGAATATTAGAGTCATAGAGTTCACTACCAAGTTAACAGCTCAGGAAAGAGAGACAAAGTTCTTTCTGGCAGATCTCCCTTAAAGTACGGATTCAGCAGGCTACAGGATCCAGTAAACACTGGGTGTCACCAGAGGTGGCACCAGGAACAGGACAGAGGGCGTCACTCTGCCACAGCACAGGAACTCCATGTACCCACATACAGGGCACTGAGTGCAGCTTTGATCTTCACATCTTAGGAAGGGCACAGTAGTTTCTGAGAAAATGCAGAGAAAGGCAAGTGCCCAACAGGCTTCAGCAGCTCCTCAAAAGGCAGGGTTTCCTCAGTTTGGAGGGACAAAGGACACAGGAAAGAATGTAGTGGAGAACCAGATTGCAGAACTGTTTCTATGAAACCCTGCAGCATGAGAACTTAGGGGCACGTGTAGGGGGTCAGTTTAAAGCAGATAGAAAATACACTCTCCATTTAGAAGGCAGTAAACTCTTCAAGCTTGCTGTTAGAGGTCATGAAAGCAGGCTGCATCAGCAGGTTCAAAAAGACATGAAAGAGGGGCATCACCTTTATGCAGGATATTAAATAGACTAAGTGTAGGTGTAGCCTCAAACACCTGTAGTACAACAAATGTGAATACTGAGGAGGCATAAAGAGACTGAAAGTCATCATCAGATCACTACCCTGAACATTTGCTAGAGCTGGAGACAGACTATGAGATGGGATTTCACTTGGCAGGGGATTTCTTAAGTTTATTTTTAGTCACCAAAATATTTAATAAGATGTAAGCTAAGTGATACAGGTAATTACCTACATTTTACTACTTGGCATGACAGAACTGTACTGTTTTAGAAGACAAAATTTTCTTTTCTGGGAAGCTATTGAAAAGAAGGGACAATGTCTTCTGGATTTTTGTGTCTTTATTTGATTATAACATTTTCCTTAAAAAATAAGTAGTTTGAAGTTTCTAAAAAGATAATGTTTTCTGCATGCTGTTTATCTGCCTTTATTCAAGGATTACAGAAGGTGGTAAATAAACCAAGTTAGACCAAGCGGCGCAATTCAGGCTATACATTAGCCAGTGCAATTCTACAACCTACAAGAGACACAGTTCTGCACATTCTCAAGTGCCTGGGCCCACAACATTTCCCTTACATCAGATCTACCACCACACAGCAGCACAGTCAACCACCTGACCTTAAAAAGTTAACACTTCTTCTCCCCTTCATTCACAAAAAGGAGGAAAATAAGAAGTAGTCCAGAGTCCAGCATTTTCTTTTGTCAGATCCATGACTTGAACAAACTTAGCACCCAGCAGCAGTCACTAGGATGTTAGTGAAGCAAAGCGAAAGAAGAAACAGAGTAGAAAAAGAATGCTCAACTACCTATTTCTCCAGCAACCCACAGAAATACCAACTTGACTGCCACTTAAACCACATCCTAAGAAAAAGGCCAAACTTTGCATGATTTACTCATCTGCAGGTGGAGTGATCTACAAGGACAGCATTAGCAGGCACCACTTGTTCTGCAGAGCAGCAGTGGTATTACACTTCAGGCAGACATCCTTCTGACACATTGAAAGAAGTTACACACGAGTTATTTTTAACCTGGATCAGTTCCCCAATTCAAGCAGCCACACAGACACACAGCACAGTTGTACCAGTCACAGGGAAGGGGTGGGCCCAAGACAAGCAGCCCTATCGTCCTCTGATAAGTCCCAACAGAAGAGCTGCACCCTGAAAAATAAACATCAGGAAATGACTGACTTAGCTGTGCTCATACTATTATTAGTAAGATGATGTGGAGAAGTCAGAACAGGGCTGGTATGGATACAAAAAAACCCCAAGAACAAAAACCCACCAAACCCAAGGATTATCAGATCAAAGTCATCTCTTCAGCACAGGTTACCCACCATATTTACTCATGGCACCGCTGAGGGTCAGCACAGCAGCAGTGGCTCCTAAAGCAGATGCTTAGAGAAAAGTGAATACTGGAGCCCAGACTGTAGCTCTCAGTGTGGCTCCCTTTTGCCAAATCAAAGCACAGTTTCCCAGTTTGCTACCACAGTCTTGCTTTCCAACATCTTGCTCATCCCTGCTACTGCTATATGTGGCATAGACAGCCGTATCAGTCAACAAGGGAATGAAAGCAGATGAAAATTTTATCATTTTGGGGTTTGCCTGGTTTGCACAGTAGAAGATAGGAATAAGCAGCATAGTATAAGCAGGAAGAGTGGGCCAGCCCATTTTGCAAGCACCACATTTGGAGCCACAACACCGAGACTTGTTTAAGGCAAAGCCTACAGGTGCTTGTGCTTCTCTAGGAGATACACCCCACTTCTACGCCCTTCCTGTGCCCTTCCTCTCACTCACAGGAAGACTGCAGGTAAAACATCCCTTTTCCATTTTTGACTACAGTTGGAGCTTGACAAAATTTTGTTCCACGTCAGCTTAAGCCAATTCCAGAAACAACTGAGGGACAGCTCACAGCTGTTAAAAAAAAGCAAAGTTCTATTCTTCTTCCTACCTTTCCTTTACATCTTTCTTGTGTACAGGCTATTCCTGGACATGATTCAAAAGTCCTGCCTCATACCTGCATCAGATCAAGCAACCTTTTTACTAAGCAAATTTAATTCATTAAAGCAGCACAAAATGATCCCCTCCTTGCCACCACCTTCAAAAATTGTTAAAGAAAAGAAAAAAACCCAAACAAAGAAAAAACCAAACCAAACCAACCAACCAACCAAAAATTTAAGTGGCAGGATCTTCTGGGGAAGGGGAGAAGAAATCAAAACCATCCTCTTCCAGTCTGACTTGTTATGTCTGCTCATTGCACTTTGGAAAATTACCCATCCACATAGGCTGTTCTCTAAGCATAAAGATGAATTAAAGAATATTTTTCTCTAGGCCAAATCTTACACAGAACTGTTTGCCATCAGTTGAACCCAAACAGTTGTACTGTGTCCCTGGTATGTTGAATGCTTTTAGAGCCTTTCCTCTTTAGTGATTAATTGCGAGGCAAAATTACAAACTTAATTCAGGAAAATATAGATACAGATTTTTTTAAAACCTACCCCACTTGATCCATCTCATCAGCCTTGATGTGGAACTAAGGAACTAAACAGAAGGTTGCCATAAAAATTATTTTATTAGGAAGCAAGCAGAAGAATTAAGCTGTTTATGCTGGGCCAGAAAGCATAATAGGTGGACAGGAGATAATTATTTTCTTTAGAAAATTTAGTATAGACCAAAAGTTCTACAAAAAGAGTCCTAAGAGAACTAAAAGAAGGATAACCATTATCACTGTTCTTGAAATCAGCCTGATTGAAGGAGGACTGAAAGTGATTTAGTATACAGATACTGAAGTTTTACTTCTGTTCACTTGAAAAATGCACTAGTATTCTCTAAGATTTTACTGGAGTCTACAGGGCAGTGTTACCAGCATCCCTCAAGCAGGCAGGAGCATGGCCACTCAGATGCCATATGTCGCCCTTACTTTAGGGAATTTCTGCAGGGTTGTGCAGATGGCCCAAAACAATAAGAAATTTGTGAATATATGGGAAATACATATAACATCTTATAAGTGGCAGAGAAAAGGGAAAGACAGGCATGGCTTGATCCAGACCAAACCTACATTTATGTAGCACTATTAATAAAAGTATTATCCGGAGTGATGCAAAATAGAAAACAATACAGCTCTCTTAATATTTCTCCAGTTCCCATTCCCCATGCTACTTTTCATTCTCAGTTGCTTAAGAAGCACCAGGTCCTTCAGAGAATCAGAAACCTTCATGATTAAGAATGTTTTCTTACAACTCACTGAAATTCAATTAATCAGTGAAAACAGATGAATATGAAAAACATAAAAACTCAAAAAGTCCCAACTGCACAAATGGCTCATTTCTTGTCCTGTTATTTGCATACACTCCCACACAGGGAGTCTGTAAAAGCATGGAGGAATTTCACATGAATATACAATTACAGGTTGTGTTCAGCAAAAAATAGGTCATGAGCAAAATCACCTTTGAAAAAGAACAAACACCAGGAACTTCACTCGGGCTCCCAGCACTGGGAAGATGGGAGTCAAAGATGTCCCATCTTCAAACACAGTACAGAGTTGAATAATTACAGCAAAAGGAAGGCAAGACAGCTCTTCATGCAAAACAGAAGTAAAAGTCTCCCAAAACTAATGGAGTAAACTCAGTGTCTGCTCCCCTCCATTTCAACCAATAGGAATGAAAAGGAAATGTAGGAGATAGGAAAGAAGGGGAAGAAACCCACATGAAGTCTTCTGATGCATCAGATGGAAAAAAGAACAAACACAACAAAATTGTGACAATGAAAACTGGTTGCATTCAATATAAAGAAGAATGAAAAATCCTTGTATTTAAAGATAACAAAAAAAATGTTACTGTTGTCACCTCTGTGTGCTCAGTGCTGGCTCATAAACCCTTCAGCACCAACAGCACACCCTTCATTTCTGAGATTTGCTCAGGTGGAGAGTTAGGAGTGACCACATTCTGCCTCCAGCAGTCAAACCAGCTTGAACACCATCTTTCCCTAGGCAAACACAGGATCTACAAATGTATCTGGCCAAGGTCTGCAAGGCTGTGAAATACAAAGCTGTGTTTCGTGTCGGGTACCTACAGGGAACATGTGTATTTGTGATTGTAATATGTGTGGAAACCGACCATGGGACATTTATAAAGATGAATTCTAATAATGACTGAGAAAAATAAAGCGTGGAAGAAGGCCTTTGAACCTATCCTTTGTTTGCAATCAACCTAAGTCTTAAGTTGATTTAGGAGCATTTGAATTAAAGCTTTAAGGATGTTGCTTTATGACAGGAACATGTTGCTCCTAGTTAAGCCTTAAAGAGTTTTGCAGTAACAACCTTTTGAAGCATAATTTTAGAATATTGCTTGTAGTAAGGATCTTTTGAAACTATAGCTTTAGAATACATAAAAAGGAAACATGCAGCTTGAAAAAGGAAGATGGACATCAACTCAAGGTCTAATAGGTTCGACCAAGGGAAGCTGGACATCCCTGTTATGAGATTTATAGTCCTTGCAATCAAAAGGTGGATCCACATCTGGAAACTGGACTTCACCAGATGGAATACTCCTTCCTTCTTTCGGAAACCGGACTACCACCACCTGGGATACTCCTTTTGGGATGTAAATCCTGAGAAAAACTAAATCACAATAGTGTATAGAATTGTGATGTAAAAATTGGGAATAGAAATTGCTGATGAGTAAAAATTGGGAATAGAAACTGCTGAGAAAACTTATGAGTATGTCCATAAATACCTGTAAGCCCCAACTATCGGTGTACAGTTGGAGGGAAAACTTCACCCACTGTAGCCAGTGCTGTATTGCTCATACTTTATCATATTAATTAATAAATTGCTGCTTGACTATTGGCCTAGTCAAGTTTCTTATTTATAGCAAAGGCCAAGGGTGAGCAGTGACAAGGGACCAGCCATACCCACCAAGGTGCAGCATCAGCCACTCAAATGTCTGGCTCATACTGCCAGCAGAGGAACACAGCTAACAATTATCTGAGCTGTGGTTTTCAGCCAGGGAACACACATAGCACACAAAATTATACAGCCATTTTCTACTCTTCATATAGCATTTTCTTTTCTAAACCTGAGCTCCCTCAGGCTATAGTGTTCCTGAGTCATTGCACCTGAAGATGTACACAAGCATCTAATTCAGGTACAGCCTAGATAGACTGAAGCAAAGGTGACTTATTTATTCTTATCTTGTAGTATCTAGCATGATAAGATCCCAGCTCAGAAGTCAGGCTTTTAGATATTTGATCTACCAGAGAAATGCTCCTTCATGATAAGCAAAGCCTTTAAAAAAACCCCCCACACCTATTAACATAAAAATTGATTAAAAATCAAACGCTTTGAGATGAGTACATCAGACAGATTTAAACTCAGGCACTATAAGTGCTTGGATTTCTTGTCTACATACCCTCTTCTTTTATTTCTCTCATTTTTAGAAAAAAAAGGCTAAAAGACATAATTAATAATTTGCACTGCAGTTTCAGGGGCACAGATATAGCCATACCATGACCCCAGAGGCAGCAGCCAAAACTGAATCTGCTGTGATAAGCCCTATCTCTAGTATGAACCCTGGCTGAATTAAAATTTGTTAAAAGACCTCACTTATGCTGCCTGAAGCAGTTATTGCTATATCTCCTGCTATAGAGGCATTTTTCCAAATAATACAGCCAAAACATAAACAATTTAAGAGACAACTGCTTGGGTGTTATTTTTATTTATGCATTACCATAATTGGGAGATATAGGTCCAGCTACAAAAGATAAAGAGGTCTGTATATGACAGCCAAAACACAGATGGGCTGTTTGCCACCAAAAACAGAACCGCAGTTGTAAGCCATGTAACATTTGGACATTTTCACTTCAAAGCTTCTTGCTGCAGTATACAAGAATTCATTAATTGTATACAAGAATTCAGTAATTGCTTTTCTTTCTGGTAACTTTAAACATAGTGATATTTTAAAGAGGCATCTCTACCTGAACGGCAGTCTCTGCAGAAACATGACCTATAGATAATGTTATCTTCATACATACAGTCACACAATTCACCTTTAAGAGCTGTGAAAAATATTTCCAGTGAGCAGCTGTCACCGTCACAAAAAAAGCTCTGCTCATGTCTATTAGTAAAACTAAGATTAAAGCAATGTGGATTTTAACAATTAAGTGTTGTAGCTTCCTTGAAGTGCATGTGTTTTTCCTTATGCCTGGTGATTTTCATGTTTTAATTCAGACAGCAACAATATCCTACTGAACACAAATGAGGGAAAAAGTATGTGGAAGGGGTGATGGCCTATATAAACCTCTCTTCACAGCCACTATCCAACAACCAGCTATAAACAGTGAACAATATCTAATGAAAGTCACAGACATCTGAGTAATTCTAGTGGCATTTAGAGCTCTTCTCTCTTATTTATGTGACTCAGAGTCAGACACTCTGCATATTTCCAGTAGGGAATAAACAAACTCAAAGTCCTCTCTGCAGTACAATCCAAAATGTCCTAGAAGACCATAATTTTCCATCCTTATTACAAGTTACAGGCAGCCAAAAAACATCAAGCTCTCTTTTATGTGGAACAGAAAAGAATTTCTCTGAAGCTGCAGAGTCCTATCCACCAAAGGTGGAGAAAAAGCCTGAAATATCCCTCCAATTGCATCAGGACAAAGACCTTGAAAAAGCTAAAGTATTCACTCAATCCTTACTTCTTGGAAATACTCACTGCACAGAGTTTAAAACAGGCAAATTCAATTGTGTCTTCTTTACTGGTAAACATTGTGACACCATTGAGGGCAATTAGCAGAACAATCTCACTATTTAATTTGGAGAAGGCAAAACACAGAAGTAAGTAATTACTTCAACAGGTTTCCTTTGAAGTGTCTGTCAACTGAAACTTGAAAAGAAAGAGGAAAAAAACCCCAAAACATCATACAAGCAAAATAGGGGGAAGACCCCCCCCCACTAAAAAAAAAAAAAAAAAAGGGACATATTGAGAAGGTTGTCCAGGGTGGCAAGCAGTTAAATGAAAAACTGAGAGTCGTCTGTTAAAAAGCAAGCAAAATTAACAAACAAAAATAAAACTAAACAAAACAGCCCAGGAAGAAAATAAAAACAAACCAACCAACCAAACAAACAAAAAAAACAAAACCAAAACAAAACCAGCGCTATCTTATGAGCAACTGTTCTTGCTGTCTTGTTAAATTTAGCCTTCCCAAGTGCTTAAGTAAGTGCCTAAGTTTCCTTTACTTCTTGGGTGTGGGTATGAATTACAGCAAGAGAAAACTTAGTTCATGTCTCAGTCATATTAGCTAACTCTAAAGAACTGTAAAATGCAAAACAGAACCAAGACATGCCTCCACTTCAGAGCAAGCCAAATTAAACTGATAACAAGATGAGCAAGAGGCATCTATATCTTGTGCAGTTAAGCCCAGGTCTTTTTAGTTCAGAATCCACTGAGATTAGGGAATTTGCATGTGGACTTCAGCAGATTTTAAACAGTGTTCTTGTGCCATTGCTTAGAAATTGTACCTCTGCAGTACTACATGTGCACTCTTCCAAATAATCTTTATTTTGTAATTTGAGCAATTTTACCAGCAATGCTAGGAATGAATGTTCTATTTGGTCCCATTCACATGAGCATGTTCCATATATTTATACTAGACATTCCATTTTTATTACAGCTATAGCCTTTTCATTACTCTGTGCTGAAATCATTGCATCACTTGATGAATCACCTATTGCCACACTATATGGGGACAAATAAAAGTAAGCCAAAAGAACTTACAGAACTGGGTAAGGACAAGACAGCAGGCAGGAGCGAGTAGCAAATATTACACAGCTACTGAAACTTATTTCTACCTGCTCAGCCAAAAAGGAAAGTGACATGCACTGAAGGTCTCCTCACACTTCAAAGAGCCCTTCATGTTTTAAATATTTCAGTTTCCTGTACACCACTTGTTAGCAGAATACTAAACACACAAGAATACCAAAGTTGAAGCGCTCAGTGCTCAAGTCTCAAACTCAACTGACATGAAGAACTTTGCACATTTGGACTTTTATTTGCTTTTCCTAACAGAAGAAATCAGTTTAAAAGTCATTAAATCAGGTCTCACAGTACCTACCCTCTCAGTGGCATTGAATTATGGAAAGTATATTTTCATATATTTTAATTTAAAATAAATGACTGTGGCAATTATTTTTATAGGCTATGCAAGAATTGCATTGAACAATTTACCCACCTTCTCGGTGATGTAGAAATTAGAACTATCAGCATGCTGCAGTGCAAATTGGTCATGATTTGCAAGAGACCACCTTAGAAATATGAAAATAAATTAATCACAAAATGAAACCTTAATAATTCAAAAAGTACCCTTTACATAATTTTAGCATGACCAAACAGGCATCTGTCATTCCCACATATTTCTCATACTTCTCAAAGTTTTCCACAGCTTTCAATGATGCGTTCCAAAGTTTAGGTTAAAAGCATGCTTACAAAAGGAAAACCTCAGTACAAATACATCCTAGTGATCTTTTTTTTGCAGTAAGCAAGACCACTAAGTCACTAAAATTGACCAAAAAAAAGTACCAGAAGTTTATGCTAGCTTATACGATACACAATGGATATAGTATTGAGTTGATATATTACATTAGGCATAAAATATCACCTTCTTAGCTCAGCAGCAATTTGATGAATATAGCTAGTTTCTCCTGTGTGGTAGCACCTGCTTGAAACAGTTTTTTGCTTAATCCATTAAGCTTAAATCAAGGTATTTGTCTTAGCCAATTATTAGTCTATAATACAGAATTTGCAATTAACATTTCAATTTCATATAAACAGTCACATCAACTGGACCAGCTTACAGCACTCACTGGACTCAGTACTCAAAATTCAGATCCAGAGGCAGTGCTTAAGTCCCTTAACCCATGAACAGCAGAGACCACAAGCCAAACTGCAAAAATGCGAATTGCATCTCTGTGCAGAAAGGAAGGAAGCAGTCAAAATGAGAGTCACCCCCATGATGGAGCTGCTTTGTTAGGAGCCTCATCTTGCAAGCAATTGATCCAAAATGCACTGCAAATTCAAAACTTGAAACTAACACAAAAATATTTAAGAAACTAATGACTAGTCATACACAGTATATCTAGATTTTCTTTGGAAAAAATTATCTCCTAGTTGGTTAATACCTCAAAAAGCACTGTACCTAGTATGTACTATATAGCAGAACTCACCCATCACAGACTTCTTTTATTATCGAGGACAGTGGCTTTTTCTGGTAAATGAAAAAAGAAAAAAAACCAAAATCACCAAATTAGAATAACTCTGAGTTCTTAGAATATGATTCCAAAGCCAGTAAATGCAAAAAATAAAACTAGTAGCATTTCCTTGTTTATTTAACGTCAAGTGTGAAAGGATCCCAAAATTTTCTGTTGTTTTGGTCTCATAAAGGTATAAAGATAGCAATTCTAGACATATACATTATGACATTATCCATTATTTTTGTCAACCTTAGCCCATATAATATAGACTCAGTTTTTCAACTGAGAAATCAAAAGGGTCTTTTGTGTACACTGTATCTCATTACCTAACAAAAAAAGAAGATTTAGATATCCACACCAGCATTTTCCAGGAATGACATCTGAAACCAGAAGTCATCCAATAATTTTAAACCTTCTTTTGTTTCTTTCAGAGATGGTCATATGATGACACTAATCCTCTCTCTTAAGTGCACACATGCAGTCATGATAAAACACCACCTGGAAGGTGTTAGAATCCCAGATGTCTCAGTTCTGCTTTATTCTCTACATCTGTGAGCACAGGAGCATTTGAACTGTCTCAAAACAGCTCTCCTGCTATGGGTCCCAAAATAGAAAAGCAGAAAACAGTCTAGCCTGTTGATGTTGCAATGCTTTGAACGTTGTTATAAACATAGGGTGCACACACAAGTGTTTTTAGAAGACTTCTGGCTAAGAGCAAATGCCATTTTATGTCCTAAACCACAGATGAAATTACATGGCAGAAAGAAACATGCCAAATTTCACCAGCTGAGTGACTACTGAGCCTTTTCTCCCCAATACTGGGTGACCACACAATGTCACATATATCTGTTGCTTGAAAAAAACTTCCCAAGTCACCTAAACATCATAGGATCCCCCTCTCTAGTTACTTCCACTAATAACAGCTCACTGAATTACTGAAAAGGAAACAAATACAGAAAACTCACCATGAACCAAATTAATTCAACACTATTGTCAAAATAAGCTTTTTACCTTTAATTTTTGTAAAAAATGATTAATAGAAAAATTAACTCAGTATCAGGGCATGTTATGCGAAGGAAAAAATATTTTTCCCTTTAATTTGTTTTCTGTGCTTCAAAACGGACAGGACTCCTTGGGCAGGTCAGGATCAGAGCAGGATTTATTATTTCAACAGTCCAGTCAACTAAGCCAGTTAATAAAAGGGGAGAAACATTACAGAAGACCATTTTAATCAGACAGGAATGAAAGCACCTGCTGAAAGGATTCTGTTCCTGCTTAACATATTGTCTCAGTCCTTGGTTTCCTTCCTTCTTCTTTCACTGCCATTTCTGTTTTCACATGACCACCCAAGATGATCCACACCAGGGAAGTTAATCAAACTAAAAGCTGGCCCAGAAGAAGGGGAGGAGGAAGGGAGGGAAATAGTTTTCCCCAGGACTGATTTCCTCATCTGCCTGGCTATGTACCTAAATGAGTAGCAAACACCAGCACATGGGAGAAAAGGCAGAAGAGGGAAACTGCTCCATTCTGCAGCAGGAACAGGTTCCTTCTCCACAGCAGCCTCTCTGTTGCATTGGCTCAGTTTTCTGCATAGCTGTAGCTAGGCTGTGAAGCAGAGCAGGCAGATCACACCAGATAGAAAAAGTGGGTTTTTCTCCCAGTTTTTTTGGACTGATCAGTTCCTCAGTCTGGGTTACTGTGTCACTTGTGTACAGCTACTTTGACTTGCTGTCCTCCTCTCTGAGGGTTTTTTCATCTTCTGCAATCCTGTAAGAGCAATCCTGGCTTCCAACTGCTTTCTTTCCTCTACCTTTTAAGAAACAATAACCACAAACAAAAAACAACAAAAAACAGCAACAACAAAAAAAAAAGGCCAACACATTTTTTGTGGAGGGACCGAGGGAAGAGCACAAATTTGTCGGGAGCTAGACAACTTCGGTTTACCTTACAGCACTCAGCCTTTCAGCCTTTGCCAGCCTGTAGGCAAACTGCTGCCAAGCAGAGTGCACAGCTCTGCATGCTGTATCCCCTTCACCCCTCAGGATGCTGCTGTAGGTTCTGTTCTGATATTTCCATATCTTGACAAAATTTTATCTGGGTTATTAATTCCTTTTACAAAGTAAACAGAAACCAGCTAGCAGATTCAACAAAATGGAGGACAAAAAGAGTAACTGCTTTTTCCTCTCATTATTTCCCATAGGATCTATAGTTTCCCATTAGAAACTATGATAAAAAAACAATTTAACAACCTAAAATAGGAATAATATAAATACTCTGAAGGCTGGATTAAATTACTTTTCAAATCATTATTTTAGTACTTCTATGTTCTCTACACCATTAACTTTTATGTCCTTTGTCAATCCCATTAACCTCCTACCCCTCTGCCTATTCTACACCACCTTTGCATTATTATATGACAAAATCTGAAACTAAAAACTTGGACAAAAAAAACCCCAAAAAACACTGCAACAAATCAATTAGAACCTATAAAGTACAGCTAAAAGAAACAGCAAATGGATCCTCAATAATAAAAAATTATTAATACAGCCAGCCTCTCACGGTACAGCTTGGTCCTCCTGTGGCACTACTGCTACAGCACTGATCTGAGTAAGCACAGCCCATGATGAAAGAAGCAATAGGATGAAAATAAAGTGGAACTCTTCTGGGACACAGAGTTTGCAATTAGCAATTTGATAACCCTTTAAAAATTGATAAGTGTTAAATAAATACCACCACAGCAATAAGTAAATATAAGTACTAGCAATAAGCTGCTGCTCCTAATAATCCCTTGGGCTGCACTCCCCCTATATGTAAGTCTCCAGAAAAAATTCTTTCCTCTTCCCTAGCTGGGAGATAAATTGCCATCAGCACATTGTTCACAAGAGGGGTGTCCCTGCAAGCAGGCAAGGGCTGCCATGACTCCCTGTGTGCACTCTCCCAGGCAGAGGCTGGCTGGCAGGAGGCTGCTGCAGGAACACTCTGGCAGAAGCACACAGAGCTGGCAGCAGCAGCAGCAGCCCTGCCACCCTGCCTGCACAGCCAGGCCCCCTTGCCAGCAGACCCCTGCCTTGCTCTGGGAGTGACAGGCAGGTGGGTGAGTGCCCAGTTCCCACTGCACTTCCCAGCTGGCTTACAGCCACCCCCAGAATCCTGCCTCAGCCTGAGAGACACAGAATTATGTTTGGGTACCAGTGTCAGGACATGACTGTCTACTGCAGGGATAGAACCACAGCACTGCGAGGAAACAAAGAAAAGGGAGCTATTATATTTTTTTCATTTTTTAACCATGGAAAATGAGATAAAAGTCTATTTCCATTCTCTGCAGAGTAATTCCACTTGGCAGGCCATTCAAAGTCTCTCTTTTTTTTTTTTTTTTTTTTTTTTTCCCTTGGCTCTAAATATCTGCCAAATGTCAAAGAGCATAGATTTGAAGTTTTTTTACCTTAATAAAATTCTGTTTATGGAAATTTACTTACCTTTGCTGCATTTACAGTTCCAAAAAATCAAATTTACCTTATTAGTCAATGTACTTCAAAGAACAAACAATCAGTCCAAAAATATTTTTAAGTTTTTCCTTCATAGATATGAGTATTCTGTGCTAGTGCCTTTTTTTTTTTGTCTCTATGTTTCCTCCTAGACTTCATGTAAAAATGAAGTAAGCTTTTACACATGCTGAGATGCTCATTTAAAGCTCTGAGAAGATCAGGCTTTTGCTTTAATGTACAAAATAACGGAGATCAAAGTAAACTTTTTGCTCCCTACAGGAGATAACACCTTCAGCTGACTTATCACAGTATCTGCACTGAACACATTGGTTAGAATAAAAGTATTTTTCTAGGGCAGGTATTAAATCGACAGCTGAAGTTAAGTGACACTGGGGAATTACAGCCTCATGACTTACAGATCTGCACACAAGGGGAGAATCCTGACAATGACACAGAGCACAGGCAGCACTACAGCCAATGTGAATTTACACACCTGGTAAAGCTCTGTCTGCATTGACTGGTTAGCACAGACGTCCAAGATTCAGGCATGGCCCTAATGACATCCACCATGCAGGTCACCAGTTCTGAGCTCACTGGCACATAACTCAGTTTTGTCACCAAGTTCAGTGTGCTGGGATGCACATAGATCCCAAACTCAGTCTTCTGGAGTACCTGCCCTTGCTACTTGTGCAGTACTTGATAGCACTTCCAAAGTACCTTGCAGAGCACAGACTGAGATTTCCCACTGCAATTTCCTCACCAGTTTCATCCTTTCATGCCTAGCCCTATAGAGACCTCACAGGGAACCAGTCACCAGAACTCAGAACTAAGCACAGGTGTGCAAGACTGTGAGCTAGGTTAGTCCAGACCACTGTTTAGTTCCAGAGAAATCATGGCATGAGCAAAAGCAAGTAAAGAATGTCCAATACATGAATGCTGACCAAGACCTAGGTCCTGTTCAAACCACCAGTAGAACTCCAATTTGGGTTTAAAGCACTTCCAAATCAAACAGCAAGTGTGTGTGTGTGTGTGTGTGTTTGTGTGTGCATGTGTGAACTGTAAAGAAGACAGAAACCTAAAACCAGGTAGAAACCTGTGTTACATGTGCAGTTCTGATATACTTTGTGCAATACCAGGTAATTGTAGATAGGCTTCTTTTAGGCCAAGTCTGAATATTTTTCCTTTCCACATGACTGATAGAGATTCTTTTTTTTTCATTTTTGCTTGTGTTCTGTTTGTTGAGGTTTTTTCTCGGACAATGATTGGGATATCTCTCTCCCTGTCTGACACCTTTTACTGCAGAAGTAAAAAGGAAACCCTTAACTCTGCTGTCCTTAAGCCTATCACAGAAAAAATAGCAGATGCAGCACATCTGTTAGTGCGAAACAGCATTAAGGAAAAAATTCAGTTGCTGACCTATGCATCTGTCAAAAAACAGAACTTCTACTCAGTAAATACAACATTCTGTCTTACAGTTAATGCTATCATGACACTAATAAATCTTTCAGTGCTAAAGTAGTTTTTGGGCTATTTAAAAGCAGAAAAACACCTCTTTTCACAATCAGTGGAGGCTTTACCTGTTACTGTCATGCACCAGCATCCACAGTGGACTGGTGGCAAACACCAGATGCAAGGACTCTTGGATCCATGACTCACTAATTCAACACTGGTTTCCTGTGGTCTAAGAGACAAGGTCTTTTGAAAGGAGGAGATGCTGGAGTGCTTTGGACTTCAGCCTTTTCAACCTGCTCTGAACCACTCTGGGAATCAGCACCATTCCATGCAATGGAATACTGGTGAGACCAGACTTGTTAACTTATTATCAGGCATCTGTAAAAGATGAAAGGGAGGATTTCTCTAACCCAGGGGAGCACCCCAGAGAGTGAATGCCTGAAGAACAGGGATTCCACAGTGCTACAGTAAAAGAGACCATAAAACCCAGCCTAGGCCTGGCCAACACCTCACAGTTGTGCCATGCAGCCACACAGCCCAGGGCTGGAAACATTCGCGCCTCAGAGCCTACAGGCAAAACCCTCAACAAGTGCAGCTGCTGCTGAGGGAGAGAGTTTTATCAGCTCTGTTCACAGCTCTTAAGGTGGTAGTTTTAACATGTCAGTGGCAACACCTTGGTATAAATTTAGCACTAGGAGTTTGACAGGGTGCACAAGACTTAGGGAAACCCAGGTATTTGTGTCCTCTCTCCCTTCACTCTCAGCTTCCTCAGTTATTCCCTTCCCACCCCCAAAGAGATCCTCACTCCTAAGTCTGCTTTTCACCTGATCTAACCATTGACCCACAGACCATGTGTTTAGGATGTTACAGTGACTGTACAACAAGGAAAGCAGCAAAATATAATATTAACAAAAAAACCTCAATCAGAAAAAGAAAACCATAAACAGAATTTTGCAGATACTTCCTACTCCACCTCTAGTGTCCCTAACAAGCCATAACACTCCCTATTTTCTCAAGTGTAAGTAGGAACACTAAAAACTCTCAATCAAGAGTACTGAAAAGTTAAAAAACACCTAGGGAGCTATAGTAGTGAATTTAAGCATGTTTGCATGCAGCATTCTTGCCACATATTTATAAAATACAGCCAAAACACACTTTTAAATACAAAGCAGGGCTTTAAGATGTGGCTCTTCACACAACCTATTAGGAGAGCATGACTTTCAAGACAGAGTGAAGAAACCCCAAATCCCCAGCTCATGACATACACATTTCTGGCCTACAAAGGCAGAAGTTTCTCCATGAAAGCAAAAAAAAAAAATTATACTGTGGGATTTTTGGTATTACTCTCTTTTGTATTACAAAATGTAATGTCTGTATGTCTATAACTAGACCATAATTGAGTCATAAAGTGTGCCTGGATATTCCAGCTGGCTAGAATGTGAATTAATTTATCAGTCCATAACTTCAGAAATCTCATTGTTACACATTTCCCTTTAATAAGAGCAGAATTAACTTAAGAGATGGGACTCCTGCTGATAACTAAAAAAATTTATGGATGCAACAACCTTAAAGTCATGTTTAGCCTTCATCTTGAAAATGCCATCACCTGCAGGCAGCAAAATTCAGGCTCCAACAGGGATGTTCTGGCAAGAATTATTGAGCTAGTAAAATCAGACATGAAAAAAGTCAAACCAAATCCACCAAAGGAAAAATCCCACAAACCCACAAAAATCAAGGGGAGAATAAAAAATAGTGCTTTATCTCTTTGTTAAAATATTATTCTCTGAACATCCTTTCTGCTGGAGATGAGGAACACTAGGATATTAGTTCTGTAGGAGACCTCAAGTGTATCCTGGCTCTACTTGCACTTCTATTTAACAAAAAAAACCAACCAGCTAACCAACCAACAGAACCCTGTCTACTGCATTGAACTTATGGTGCTTCACCTAGAAAATACCACCAAGTAGAAAGCATAAATAGCATCCATTAGAATGTAGTTCACAAAACATTTCTATTTATTCTCCTCCTCCCTTTCTTTTACAGTGTCTAAATCTTCTGCACAGCTATTACCTCTTCCATCTACTAGGTCTTGCTGCTGCCTCTATTAAACAGAAGCAGTAAGACAGAGTTTTTATGTATTTTTCAGTTATGAGGTCCCAGCCACACACACCACAGGACATAAGTTTGCAGCTTTGAAAGAATCCAGCCAACCAGTGGGAATGTGGCTTTGGACAAGCCAGACTAATAAAATGTAACATGTGACAATAACATTGCCTGTTTTATCCCTGCTGGCTGGCTGCCACCACATCAAAGAACTGAGGCTCTAATGATGACTACTCCAATGCTGCAGTTCTGCAAGAAAAAGAATCATATTTTTCAAACTCCATTGCAGCTAACAATTGGTTCATTATGTTAACGAAGCATTGTCTATGTATTCAAGTGTGTCAGTGCATTGAATTATATTCAGTGCACTAAAAAATTTGCATTATTGTTTCCAAGGTTTTTCTTGCTGCTGAACAGCTTTTAAAATAAATAAAAGTAAAAAATTGAGACCTTTCATTAGTCCAACAAAGGAAATGGAAAAAAAATGACAAAAAACCCCCATATAGTATTTCTTTTCCAGCTCTATTAATAATATCTTCACTGTGTTTATATGCCAGTCAGCACCTGCTTTATGAACGAACAGCTTCATATACAATTTTGTGAAGCTGAAATATGACAGGTACAACAAGGAGCAATAAAACTCCCAAAGCATCTGTTCGGCACCTAAACACTGATTTTAAGCAAGCCCTACCTTTAACAAGCTGGCTTAAGACAACAAAATATTTTTCAATTCTTTTTGAAAAGGTAGCCACCTTTTGGTTCATCCATCTTTGGGCAAGTCTTCCATCAGCAGCAAATGACATCCTCCTTCAGAATGGGTGAGATACACCTGCAGAGGCCAGCCCTGAGCACTGGCTCCTTCTCCTATCTGACAGAAAGGAGCTGCTGCTCCTTTCCTGCTGCAAATCCAGGCTGGGAATGTTTCTTTAAGTCAGTGGGGTTTTTTTGGTTTTTTTTTTTTTTTTCCTCTCCCCATGATCTGCTTCGTAGCCCTCTATCTTCAAGAAACTGCAATCTTGTCAGCTGTTAAAGGCACTGACATTTCCCTTTACTATAAACTCAGGATGTGCAATAACATTGGAAATCTTAGCAATATTCATACCAAAAATCTTCACTAGTTCCAGCTACTGCAGTACCATTATATTTTCTGGGTAAGAGTTCATATAAATTTGCAGGTTTGTGGGAAGGAGCAGGAGACTCTCTTTTCCTTCATTCCCTTAGGAACTAAATGCCTCAAGTCAGAGTCTGGAGCTAGAATGAAGCACAGAGAGTGACACTTCACAGTACAGTGAGACATCAATATCCCTTTCTTGATCACTGCTTGAACAATGCTGGTGCTCACTAATATTGCATACATTTAGACTCGTGATGCCAAGATTGTCTCGGTATACTGCTATTACTAGTGACAGTACTTGCAGAAACCATATCTATTCTTAGTCTACACACATGGCAGAAGTGATGTGCAACTTTCTTTTCTCTAATTAAGCGTTTCACAATCCCTTTTGAACTTCATTTTTCCCCACAGTTTGAGAAACACTGCACTGAATCAATTAACAATCCCCAAGGGTCCATATTTAGGTCTGAAACCAGATTTAGGTTTGAAAGCTCCTTTAAAAAAAAAAAAAAACATCTTACAGGTGACTTTTTAATATGCAGCGAAGTATAATGACTTCTATGAAGAAGACAAAAACAACCACAGATAAAATGACACTGACAGAAGAGAAGAGACAACTTGAAAGAGACTCTTAACAGATAAACTTGCTGAGTAAATCTAAACTTCAGAGACAACATAAATGTAAAGCAGCCCATGGCTTTATCCATGGCTGCATTTCTATTAACATGAAATTGTCATATGAAAATGCTCCTGTAAATTTTGCTCACCATATGAGATTTGTTCTTTGAAAACACAGCTCTCCTCCTCCCTTCCCCCCCATCTATTTCTTTTTGCTAACGTAAAGATCCACAACTACTAATTTAATCCATGTTTAATGATCTCATAGGTAAAAGCAAACCTGAAGGAAGAGACTGTATGGCCAAGTTTAATTATAAACTGTTCCTTTCTATAGGGAAGCCTTGTTTACCTCCAAGGCTGAGGAAGTTCATCCCCAAGCTTAGAGAAATCTTGTTTTAGTACAACTCGTGTTAAGACACACCAGTGGATTTGAATGGGATAAGCCAAAATAGATGTTGTCCCCAAATCTCCATCTTGTGCCTCTCATGGAAGCTGCTTCTCCTGCAGCAGGAACAGTGTGACTGCAAATCCACAAAGTATCCAGGTAACTTAAAATGAGCATTGGCTTACCTAAAATAATTTGTGCTGTAAAAAAACCCCAACAGTTAAGAATTATACATAATGGGCACAAATTAAAGCATGCAGGCTTTCACTGAACACAAGAAATAACACCCTCTTATGAAATAGCTATTTCTGTCACAATCAAAGAGAAGACAGGATAGACTAGCCAGCATCCTGGTTCACCTGTACAGAACCTGTGCAGTCCTATTATTAACATCTTCTAGAATAATCAGCCAGAAGAGTGAAGAAAAAGATAACAGACAGTCAGCATCTACCATTCATTTCTTCCCCAGACTGCATTGCTAAAAAGCCCACAAAAAGATCCCAATGCAAATTCAGACACCAACTCATTTCCATTCCTCCCCTTACATGACAGAAAGACTAAAGCATGAAAGATCAACACTATACACAGTTCTGAAGCCACAATCAAATCTTCATATTAAAAAATAATTTTGGGCAGAGTTTTAATATTGCTAATACAGATTTATGGAGGGGGGAACAGTCTGGATGCTATTTTTCTAATTTATGACTGAGGAAAATGATGGAACTGGGGGGGAAACCCAAATAAACCCCAAGTATTCTGGAAGAGAATAACTGAATTCAGTCAAGTCCATCTCTCAAGAAGAACATGATTCAAAATCAGTTCTAATCCGTACAGGCATCAGACACCTGTGAGGTTTACTGCAACTTAATTAGTTCCCACCTGGTTAGAGAGAGAGAGAGCAGTAAATAAGAGACAGTTTTGCCCTCGTTGTTTAAAGCAACTTTCCAAGAAAAAAGCACTTGTGAAACCCTGACATCAAATAGTACATGTCAATGAATGAGCAGAAAACTTTACATTCATTGAAATCAGGCATAGAGGCTAATTCCAAAAGGCACTTAATTATGTATCAATGTTTCTGCCACAGAATCTCTCTATCTGAGTAAGACTAATTTTGCATTATTAAATTTAAAACCACCATTGGTGAACCCAGGTTAACAAACCTGTAGAAATGTAGTGGGAAGCCTCAACAACTTGAAAAGGCTCTGTGCTTCCTGAAGTCCAAGCTGTCAGAAGTCATGCAGGGGCGTATAAAGTTTAATAACATTTGGTGGAAAAATACTGATGTGCTCTTTTAAGGCTAACACCTGTCAGTACCCCACCATCAATGGTTCTGATTTCACAGTAACATTTCTTCACTTTGAAAATATTTTACTCTCTCCATTGCTAAGCAAAACATGCATACACGCAGCAAGTAAATTAGGATAATGTGCAACTGAATATAAATAAGTGCTTCTAAGTATATGCAATGAGCAACCTTAAAAAACCTCCCAGATTTTCCTTTGATTACTTATATGGTATTTGTACTTCAGTTTTTGGAACAGCCTCAGTACCCTGAAAGATAAAACACTTGTGTCACACTAGAGTAATGGGTTTCTGTTGTTTGATTTTCTTGTTGTTTTTTTTTTTTTAATTTTTTTTAAGTAATATTATAGTGCTGTTCATTTAAATACTGTTTTTCTTGATGGTAAGAAAGAAAGAGAAGAAACCAGTATTGGAAATATTTTAGGATATTCTGAATATATGTCAAATGGTGACTGAATGAGCAGATGCCACCTGGGACACAGGCACTGGCTGCAGTGTCTGGTCAGTGGGTAAATCATTTCTCTTTTCTGCCTTCCTCCCCTTTATCATCTCCGACAGCTAGCCATCTGAGGGATGAATCATCTCCTCCACTACAGCTCCTCTACTGAATAGCTGCTCTAAAGGAAACAGATTGAGGAAAAGTTAGCACTAAGTGAATCAAAGGCAGAGCTGTGTGTTCTGAAGTATGTATCACCCTATATATTTTCAAGCTTCATTCCCACATTGCTCCCAACCTTGAGAAAGGTAAATACGCCTGTTTGTGTGCATGAGTAGAAAGAAGGGATGTTTCTTTCCCATCTTTCCATGTCAGAAAGGGGAGGGATGAGACTTCTCAAACTTCATTCCCTGATTTCCATTTCTCTCTGCATTGGGAACAGGCTGCTCCATTTTGGCCTCACTTTCCCTCTCCTTCCTCCTCCTACCCATAAGGTGGCTTGAGAAAGCTTGCAGATAACTTGGCAGGTTGTGTTTGAGGAGTTTTACTCAATATAATTGACAATTGATCTTTCTTATCTCTTTCAAATCTTACATTATAAAATTAAAAACAAGGTACTAGGAAAGTAAGCTAATATTACTGATAAAGTATGTGGGTCTTTTGAGAGTTACTTTAAGCTTTTTGTAAATAAAACCAAATAGTTTTCATATTATTTTGCTGCTCTTTGAAAGGAGACTTCATAGTATTTTTTCAGTTTTGTCACCACTGTACTTAGTTCATTATGACTAACATGCATCTTTCCCTGAACACAGTGTGCAGTGTCTACCATTTGTTATATAAGAAGAAAAAAGTAAAACATTCTTCACTCCAGAAGGCAAAAGACTTCTATGCTTACTGAAAAATTTCAGCAAATGAAAATGGAAAAGCATGGTAGGTCAAAAAAAATCAACCTACAAAGTTTGGTTTCACTTGGGAACTCCCTTTTCCTCTAAGGGGGCTTTCAGAATGCTTAAAAAACATACTGCTGTGATTCCAGCCGCCCTCTAGTACCATGTTTCTTTAAATTTTACACAGGAATTTCCCAGGCATGTGCCACAAAAGGGTTAACTACAAGTGAAACTCATTGCACTGCATGAAGAAATTACTAACCCATTTCAGTAATACATTTTCAGTGTGAATTCAAATGCTCTCCTCTCCAATAGACCTTTATAATGTACTGAGTCCCCAGACACACCAGGGTCTAAAGCACATTATAAAATGCTTTTCTTTGTTCTGAATACTATTTACAGAAATAATATTAATTCTAACCAGGTAACATGCTGCAGGATTTCAAAATGTTAAGGGTAAGCTGTTAAATATTAAAGAGGTTGCTTTTAATATTAATACATGGGCCACAAAAACAATCTCAGAGAAGTCCAGAATATAAAACACAGCCCTTGTATAAGTTGTTTTTCTTTGTTTCCCCCCACCACAATTCCCTAAAAAGAGTTTTTAATTCATAATTTTGAATTTTTTAACTTCTGTACACTGCCTCCAATCCATCCACGGGGCCATTGCTTTAGAACTAACCAGATAAACAGAACAACCCTTGAGATTCCTGAACAGAACAACAAAGGTCCTCCTGCTCACAGTGCACCACTACTTAAGTTCCAAAATCTGCACTTGCTGCAGCCATTCAGTATGATACTACTCCAAATGCAAAGCACTGACTAGAAATTTGAAGACTTTCCACCCAGAGGTAAAACACTACCACAATTTAACAGTTGAAGAAACTAAGGCACAAAAGTGTTAAGTGGGTCACAAAAGCAGTAAATGCCTTATCCAAGCAGCTGTTCAGAAAGAAAAAGCAAATGAAGAAACCAGTTAAACACATCAAAAATCTTAAGCAGTAAGAGAGGAAGAGGATTACACCCCTTATGAAAAACACTTTCTACCCCACATACATTCATAGAAAAATTCACATGCATTGAAGTAAATATAAATGCAGAGGAAAACATGCAGAGAATAACTTATTCATGAACAGGGCCAGCTGAGCACAGGTACACAGGCACTTACTTGATCTATTTCCATTAACTTGGGGAAGGCACCTGGCCATTCAATCGCCACCTTCACTATATCAGCAGGAGGGGGCATTGCGACGCTGCTGTTCTTTGGAGCCAGCACAACTGGGCACTAAACACTGCAGAGAGCCTCTCTCATTCACACCTGCAGGGAGAGAAAAAAAAAGAAAGAAGAATATTACAGCAGCTCAGGCAGACCTCCAGCACTGCCACTTCAGTCTCCTACATTTCCCCTGGCTGGGCAGGTGGATGAAAATGTACGAGTGCGTGTATGTGCAGGGGCAGGAGAATGTCACACATTACCGGAGCAAGCACAGGACACAACGCCACGACACGCTGCACAGCTCGACAGCCTGTTAGAAAGATGGCTGAAGCACTGAAATGTACGGTGAATAATAGGCATGCATTAGATTTAAATAGAAGAACTATTTTTAAATATTATTAAATATGCTGGTGGGGAAAAAGTGACAAACTGAAGAAAGCTTCTGTTACAGTGTCACTCCTAGAGTCCCAGGGAACATGACCAGTTCGGTTAATGCTGGCGCTTCAGGAGAAGAGATTGCCCAGGAAGTTATGGCCAGGAAACACGGTTTCTTTTAACTATAGCAATGATCTTCTGGGTGTTCACAAATAGATCACTGCACTATAGCAACCAGTATGTCAGGAAGAAGGCAGAACACACAGCAGTTTCCACATATACACACACACACGCACACACATCCTCACCTCACAGATCCAGAGATACCCACATATAAATACTTCTTCGTGGTACATCTCAGACACGTGAATACACAAGGATGTAGTATACATTCACAGTGACATAATCTGCCACATAACACGTCATAATTCTGCAAGAATATGAATATCAACAGGATCTTGTGTCAAATAGTGAGAGCTGTGAATTTCAAGGAAAGAAGAAAGAGGAAGAACCAATTCCCCAGGTTCTGCAGAATTGAAGTTCTGTCTTTTCTGACTCATCAAACTTTATAACCTTCCAACAACAACAACAAATGTTTATCAAGAGCGTGTAGTGCCTCTCCAGACTTGCAAACAAAGCTTCTGCATGTCTCTCTCAGCTTGGTGGTGGTGGGACACCCTCTCTAGGAGCAAAGCTCTGCAGTTTTCAGACACAGCAGCCTGTGCACCCTTCTGCAAATGGGGAGGTTCCTGCTGCCTTTCCCAAGCCCTCCACAACAACCATGGTGTTTCCTGCATGCTCTGCTGAGACCCAGCAAAGCGCCATCATGTACCACAGAACAAGAGAAGCTGTAGAAATCCCCAGCGGTGCAGTCCCACTTCTTCTTACAGAAAAAGAGAAGGAAGTGGTGAAAGCATGGAGACATGTTTGCACATACATCATCTCAAAGAGCTAAGGCGACAGGAGCTGGCTGAGTATACCAGACATCCAAAGACACAAACAGGTACAGTTTAAAACAGGCTTTGACCACATTCTATTGCTGCTTCAACTAAGCTGGTCTAACGACCTTCCTTCAACTGCAGCAGCAGCTGGAGCTCAAGTTGGTCTGAACAAAATTGTGAAATCATCCCTTTATTGGGAAATGTTGTACCTTAGGCTCAGACTACTTTTGTAAGTGGGAGCTCATCCAGCCTTGTGGGTGTCTCTGTTTTTCCTTCTTTCTGGTGTACATCTGGTCTGCTCTGAAAAGGCTCAGTCCTCTGACTCTGCAAGACCTGCTACATTCTACATAAGGCTCTCAACACATAATATAAAAGCAATTTATGAACTTTAACACTCCAGCAATTTATTTTCAACAATGGCAGTTCTGACGCCGACAGGATCGCACATCACCACAAAGCAAAGTGCAAGGCAGTAAATGAGACAATGGACAGTCTATAAATAAAACTGGATTGCAGGAAGTGCCTTGAAAGACTAAACAATGTGATTAAGAAACACTGTGATATTGTCTACGTTTGGTAGATGTTACAGGAACAGGGAATAAACACAATTAAAGCATGCAGCTGGCTTGCTGGTCATTGAGAAAATCAGACATTTACTTTTGGCAATCTTCTACCCTGTAGAGCCTTACCAAATGCAAAGTTCCCACAATTTCTCCCCAAAGTATCAAATGCCCATCATTTGCATCTCCATCCAGTGGTCCCCTTGCTGTGCAGTGCACTGGTTCAATCAACCAGCAAAAAAAACCCCAAAAAACAAAACAGTATTTTTGGTCATCTGTTTTTTACCATGTTTGAGTCAAACAGCTACTCAGAGGTGATGCAACACGGGAGAGTGGAGGAGAAGAGAGGTTTCTTGGCAGCAAGGAGCTGTTAATCCACCTCGACAGTCAATTGAAACTGAGACCTTGGCACCTTCTGCTCCCACACTCACAGTGACGGTGTTTCCCACCTCCTCAGCAGCGCAGTCCTTGGTACTCTCAGCCTGCCGGTGTTTTGGTATTAAGCTGTCTGCTGTGCTTCAGTCGGGTTGACTCATCCAGTGCCTGACCAACAGGTTACTCCCTGCACTCCCTGCCTTGGCACCCCATCCCTGGCAGGAGGGATGCTGGAAGCCTCAGCCAGAGCCTGAATTTGGTGGCCACAACACAAAAAGAACATCAGCTCCTGCCAGATAGACTTGACTGAGGATAGCTTCAGCTGAGTAAGCCTTTGTTTTCAACAGTTTTATTTTCCCCCATCGCATTTCCCCTACGCTTTTAATGAAAAAAATCATCTGTAGACCACATATCTAAAGAGATAGAAGAGAGACCTATCAAAACCATAGAATCTACCTACTGCATGGGCAAACACATTTTCTTTTGACTGAGAAGAAGTAACTCGTGGTCCAATACCTTCCCTCCAAAGCTCACAATAAATGCTGGAGAAAAAACACGGATTCATGACCACTGGGTGTAAGTACAAAAGTAAAACAACATTACACAGCAATAAATTTGCAGAAAACTTCCATTTTCCCATGCATGTGAGGGCATTAACCCCAATTTTGCTATAGCAAGTGGGCTATCTTGACTCACATAGGAAGAAAGGTTTAAGAAAGCAGAGGCAAAGAAAGCTGATGGTAAGTTAATCAAATTCAGCTATGGAAAATAAGCACTTACATTACAAAGCAAGGTGCAAGAGAAGTCTGCCACAGCATCCAGCAGACGATTTCATTGTGACTAGTTTTAATGTAGGCTAGCACAGATCTCCTACATAATTATAATTATTACTATACGTATGCTTATACAGTCATAAAACACAAAGCAAAGTGACAGATCTTTAACTAATACAAATGGATGTAGTCCCACTTCTCCCACCAGAAGACCAACTCAAAGATAACAATGTGGTCTGAATGCTGAAAAGCATATAAAATCATCACTTTGTTTCGGTTTCTCAGTGGCCGTCCTAGTCAAATGTGCTGACTTCTTCTTTCCTAATTTATACTCTTATGAATCCAGTGCAACATGATAATTTAGTTTCATTCTACCTATGTGACAATGCCAGACATAAATATTCTTTTTGGGGTTTTTTTAAGGCCAAAATTGATGTTCAGTTGTCATCCCAAAAGTAGGACTGTAAAGAAAATGCTACAACCTACAGTGCTGACAGCTCAAAATTACCTACTGTTTATTCCCAGGGTACACAGTGTGTTAGATACTGCCCAGCAAAATAAGGAAGGAACAAATCCTGGTTTGAAATTGTTCTAATTTAGTAAGCAATTTTCATTATGTGCATGAAGAACTGTTTTCAGCTGCTTTTTGTTATGCCAGCAGCAGTCAAACAGTGAAAAGGATAGGGATGTCACTGAAGGGTCTAGTTATGGAGTTTTCTCAAGTACAATTCCTTCATTTCTCCCAGTGGGATCTGAGAAGCACTGACATGTAAGAGCAACTTTCCAACTCATTTTTACAACTTTTATTTTCAAGGCAGAATCTGAAGGCAAGCAGGACAGATATGCAGGCATGAGTGTATGAAGGGAAGGAGGGAGTCAGAGGAAAAGGAAGGCAAATTCCCATTTTTTTTCCTAATGCATGCAAGGATATATAACCTGGAGAATGTTTAAGCCACTTACATGCTCAAGAGCACACTATTTTATAATTTGAGGGGGGAAAACCACAACCAAAGCATGTCTACCACTTGAACAAACTTTTTCCCATCAACATGATTTTGCAGAACTATGACAGATTATCCCGTTAAAGTGTCAATTTTGCAATTTATTGCTATTACCACATGCAGTACATTTATGCATTTCAACCATACTATGAAGGAATTTCTGTGGTCTACTAAGTCAGAGTAATAAACATCCAAGTTGGAAATCAAAGTATGTTAAATTTAATGTAAAAATGCACAGATATGCAAGCTGTCGATTTACCTGCCTGCTCTGAAGGATGCATTCAGCACAAATGTCAGTAAAATATATTGAATTTTCCCTTTCTACCTATGCACTGAATGTGGAAAACATGATTTTATTCATGTCTGAAATTAGTTCCCAGTGGAACTCTTTTTTCAAACTTGTTTTGCAATTTCATTGGCACTTTCCATACAAAGACCTTGATGTACTTTAAATAAAGTTATCAGAGCACATCTCTCAAGAAATAAATTCTATTCTTACTCCACAGACAGAAGAAAAATGCAAGGCTAATAGGAGCTATATGACTTGCAGCTCTACTCACAAATGTAAACAGCAGCCTAGCACAGCTTATTTCTTGTTTTACAGAAGAGAGGTAACACTCAAAGAGCAGGTCAGCTCATTTCATGAGTAGCTCAAGTAAGAAAATTAATAATTAGGAAGTGATTGAAGTAATGCCATGTGCATTTGAGAATTTAATAAACAAAGCACTTGTTTCTCTAGCCTGGACAAAAGGCAGCACATACATCATCTGGAGCTGGCACAGATCCTGCCACCCTCTGACACAGGCACGTTTTTGCATGGCATTTCTTGAAAGTGATGGGAAAGCAGGGCAGTGATGGGAAAGCAGGGCATCAGGGTCAAACAGGATGTGTTGGGGGCTGGCAGGGAGCTGAGCCCTGGCCAGGCCCACAGCAGGAGGAGAGGCACAGCTCCCTCTGCTCAGCACCTTATGTAAAGAACCACTTCTTGTCAAAGCTCATCAGCTTTCTCCGCTTCGCTCCTGCCGGCCCAGCAAACAGAAACTAAGTGGCAAGTTCAGCTGGAAGGTCCCTCGGGCACCAAGTCTGATTAACGATTTTAGAAATATAACCCAACTCTGGATTAATATACCCCAAGAGAGTTATTTTTGGAGTTAAACTGCATGACTGAACAGCTGAGTCTAAGGAGCTGTAAACATGCTCTACCATCTCTACAAGAAATGAAAACAGGGCAGAGAAGCCAGGGGCTGGATGAACACTGTGTACATAAAAAGGCTTTCATGTTGCCTTTTTCTTAGGCATCCAGTGCTATTCACCCCTGAACCAGACAGGAGTCAAAGGCCCAACAGACCCATGTCAATAAAATCTGTGAATGTTTTGACACAAATGGAAGATAAAGCTGTACAGAAGCTATGAGTTATATTCTAGTAAGGGATGGGAAAACTGCAGCAGTCTCAAAAGAGCAGGCAACTTGGGTGGGGGTGATACCCCTCTGCAGCAGCCACCAACACCGCAGGAACACCTCAGCTGGCTACCATGGTTCAGGTCAGTCCATCAGCTGCCAAACAGGAACATTTCTTTGATGCTGAGCCCTAAGTCCGCTGATTTGTAAAGCTTCATTAGACCAGGAGTGAAATATTTAATATTATTTTAAAATGAGCTTTTGACCCTTTAGGTTTAAATACACCACCCTTCCTCTCCAGAATATGTGGAGACCTAGAATTTGAGGAGATTTGAGGATTACAGGCGTCAAACCTAGAGAACGGGACAGTTTTTGCCACTGGTGAAGCTGTCCAGGAAAGACAACTAATAGTTGTGTGGTTGTCACCTATCTCATTCCCAACATACCCATAACCTTTCTTCACAATTTCATTCCAAGTATTTTCTCTATCCACAGTCATCTTTTTCGTCTTCCTGGGAAGCATTTTATATGGTTGAGGTTTCACTATATTCGACAGGCCAGACCAGTTTCAAAGAGAGCAATCTTCAAAACTAAAGAGCAAAAAAGGCTTTAAAGAGTGCTTCAAAAGAAAAGGTAGAAGAAAACAAAATAGACTGGGTGTACTCAGAATATAAGCACAAAAGCTGTCTGGTCTTGCTTTTAAAGCACTTTGCTTTTAATATCAGAAAAATTTAGGTACTTCTTTAACATGAACTCCCCCACTTCTTGGAAGATAATTCTCCTTTTACTAAGGAGCTCCCAGTTGGATATCTATAATTCATAAGAGGACAAAAAACTTAGCTTTAATTACTCAAGTTTCTATTTCAAACTTTGTGGCAACTTAATTAACTCATGTATAACGTCCAGTCAGATAGAGATGTTTGTTTACTAAAGACATTAATATTTGAGCTCTTTAAACTAGAGACCAGGAAAGTATCAAACTTAAGTACTCAAAAGACCAATAAATAAATAAATTTAATTCCAATAAATAAATGAATTAAATAAAATACTAATTTTAAAAAATTCACAAAAAACCTAGATGAAACCAAAATGCACCACCACAAGCCCCCCACCAACAGCAATCCAGCAAAGATCTATGGCTTCACAAAAAAAATCATGATTTTTCAACCATGCTGAGCACCTGCCTAACATATGAAATTTCAAGACCATGGCAGGTATCTAGTACAGAAAAAACCCAAAATGCTACTCTGAACACAATCTATAACTTAATCTACTTAAACATTTCACAGTTTGTCAGACCTTGCCCACTTCATTTGGGGTTGTTTCTCATCATTTGGCTTGACTCCAGATGTTTCTAAACTGAAGCAAGTAGCAAAATTATTCTTTAAAATCCAGTTAAATATAGTTTTCTTTTCCCACCTTTCAGGGTAGTCTCATATAAATAACCTGTGAGGTAGAAAGGAAGTAACGGGGAAAACGTAAAACCTCAATTTCAGCCAGCGGTCCTACTGTTCTTAAAGAGCTGTAAGTTAAAAACCAAAGTTCTCAGCCTAAGAAATTTGGAGGGCAGAAGAAAGGAAAAAAGAACACTGCCACTGTGAAACAACAAAATAAAGCAATGCAAAACATTGCAGCTTGAAAGGGTGGAGGCTTTTGTTTGTTTGTTTGGGAGGGGGAGAAGGTAAAGGGGTGGTGCTTTTTAATGTTTAAACTAGGCACACTCCAAAGGAGTCCCGTGAAACTGAGAACTGAATAACTTTATTACATGCTGGTTGAGAACAAGCTGAAAAGAAACAGAGAAAGTTTATCAAAAGTGCTGTGAATGTTGAATAAAACTCAGTTAAGGGTAAAAAATCAGAAAATATCACAGTCCTCTTTTCAGCTACTAGCATGATCTGGCTATGATACCTCATACTTTCTTGGCATTTGGATAAATCAGGGGGCTAGAAAGGACTCAAAAAAGAGCACCTTGAGTCAAGATGATACTACAGCAGAAACTGAATGAAAACAAGGATCACTGACTACATCCCAGTCTTATAAAGGAGATAACAGATACAAGAAGATAAGCTCAAAGTTGGGGAAAACACTAAACTTCCTGCTGAAAGGAAGATGAAGCAGCAGTATAAAAAACAAAGATAATTTGCTACCCTATCAATGTTTATTATACATCCAGAGGAATTAATGGAACTGCTAGGAATTTAGCAGTCAAATGAGGAAGAGAGGGCAACAGAGATGTGTGAATGTTAAAGGAAACAACCAAGTTAACTGTCAGCACAGACAGGATGTCGAAGGTTGAAACAAACAGCATTATTTTCTAATGTAATCTTTCTGCATAGAAAAATCCTACAGAAAAGAGTAATACTGATATTCCACAGTGCATAAGCATAATGCTCATCATAAGTAAGAAAAACAGGAAAAGAAAGGGTGAATACCTTTTGTGAGTCTGGGGAGGGCACAAAAATTTTGAAGACACCAACCTTTTATCAGGCACTGACTCTGCTCTTCAGAGATGTGCAATTTTGAGTGCCACAATATAAGAATCATAAAGCCATCCAAAGGAGGGCTGTGAAGAAGGTGAAGGATTCCTCTAGAGAGGAATTAATATGAGGAGCAGCTGAGGTCACTCGGCTTGCTCAGCCTGGAATAGACCTCACTGCAGCCAGAAGCTTCCTTATGAAGGAAAGTGGAAGGGCAGGCACTGATTTCTTCCCTCTGGAGACCAGTGAGAGGACCCAAGAGAATGGCATGAAGCTGAGTCGGGGTGGGTTAGGTTGGATATTAGGAAAAGGTTTTACACCCAGAGAGTGATTGGGCACTGGAACATGCTCCCAAGGGAAACGGTCACAGCACAAAACTCTGTCTGAGTTCAAGAAGTGTTTGAGCAGCAGTTTTGGGCACATGGTGTGACTCTTGGGGTGTCCTGTGCAGGCTAGGAGTTGGACTCAGTGATCCCCATGGGTCCCTTCCAACTCAGAACCTTCTATGATACCGTAAAAGATAACAAAAAACAAGAGAAGGAAAGAAACTGCCTGTCAGTAATCTTGCAGCAGAAATACTTACTGCAATCCCTGCATCAAAACATCTAACAGTCAAAATGCCCCATGTTCTGCTGACTTTCCAGCACTATACAGTCTCTGAGTCCACCCCTGCAGGCTTCTAGCTCTCTGTCAGTTCACTCTTATAGTCACAAAAAAATAACTTGTCCTTAACACTTGTGGACTTCCCAGTGCTGGCTCTCTGAAAGACATTCAGCAAAATTAGCGCATGGAAAAAGCAGTGATGGCCATTCAGGAAAAAAAAAGCCTGGCACAGTTAATATTAGAGACTTTGCCTATAGCTAACATTTGTGGATTAACTTGAGCTATTCTGCATTAAATAGAATGTCAAGACTAAGCCAGAATTTTAATAGACATCATGAAACTCACTTTGGAAACAGAACTACTAAAGAACAGACACAGACACAGTTGCATCCCAAAACAACTACTGTGCACATACCCATCCTAAACACTGGTGCCACCCTGCTTTGCTGAGCACTGCTCAGTTGGTTTACCTGCAGGCCTGGAATCCTGTTCTGGGGACATCCCAAAGAGATAATCACCCTCTTTTTCAATACGGACATATACCTTGGGGCTATTGTTTATAATTCTAGATCAAGAGGAGCTTGTATACCTGAACAATCATTTCAGTTAGGAAATCAGGTTAACCATAATATCACTGTAATGTAAGATACAAGCAAAAAGATAGCAAAGAACACAGGAACAGGGCAAACTCCAGGTTCACACAGCCAGAACACAGACTATGTTTTGGAAGGGTCCAACAAACCTTTTGGAACAAATCTGACTGCAAGATATTAGCAGTGTCAACACTGCTCACCCAGCCCATTTCCAAGAGAGATATGTTCTGCATAAAGCTTGGTAAACTGCATTAAATGTGACACTTGCTAACAGGAGATCCAGGTATTTTAGCGTGAGACTATCCTTTACTCGTCTCTCTATTGCAAAACTGCAGAGAGCAGCAGATGACCCTGCTTGAGCAGGGCAGTTGGCCAGATGACTTCCAGGAGTCCCTTCCAGCCTCAACCATTCTGTGATTCTCTAAGTACACTTATGTGCTGTCTCTAAGCACTCTTGAAGTCATAGCCTGCCCATCTGTGTTCTAGTACTGTGCCTTTTCTGTGCTTAAGCAGGCACACCATGAGCAAAAAGACCTTCTTTTGTAGTAGGTTGCCTTCTATGCCAAAATAAGATTCTTACAACACACTAAAACCAGCTGTTACAACTTAAGAACAACAATATACATAACTCTTCCATCTTGCATCCAAGGGCAGATCTCATACTTTCATAACTTGAACTAAATTTTAAAGATCAAGATGGAGCTTTACTTCTGACAAGAAAACCGCTGTAAAATGTGCTTGTGTTATAGACTAATACATGACATTCAAGTACTGGGTACAATTTGTGGTCACCCCATAATTTTACTGCACACTTTGTTCAACATTAAAATTTGCATGGCCCAGAGAAAGAGGAAAGAATGATGCAAACATCATCCTTTATTGGTTTGAGTCATAAGCTCTAGGGAGCCATGCAGTTTAAGCAGCAGACAACACTTGAAAAGTTTACTGTCTCTCCCTTTTAGCAGGGACAGCAAGACAGGTAATGAGTTCACTCAGAAATTACAACCCACATGTGAACCTAAACCCCCATTAAATTTAATTTATGCTATCATGCTGGGCTATTTGAAAAAAAGGGTGAGATGGAAGGGGGAGAGGATAGCCATCACTTCAAACACTGCAGTTGAAGCTATTCACAGGTGTTATTAATATCTATTGTCTTACTATTAGTAAAAAAGTGGGAACACTTTCATGAAGAAACTTGACTCATGAAAAATACCAGCTTGTCTAGTAAATATGTTCACTTCATTGTTCAGGTAAAAAGTCAGTATCAATTAAAAAGTCACCTTCTTAGTAGTACATATGATCTGTTTCTCCAAGTCTCTTCTATTTCATAAGGAACTATCATTTCAAAGGTTCTCTAAGACTCCTGAGATGACTAGAGCTAATACTCTGTCAAAAGTTGATGACAGCACAGCTGTGTTTCCCCATTGCCACGCTCCGGTTGAAGCTCCTGCTCCAGCCTCGCTGGGAACATGCGGAGTTATGCCAAGAATGAGCAAAACACTCACTGTTTCCAAATTGGCTAATCAACAGACTGAGAGCTTAACCTCCCCACAATACATGCAGACAAGCAACAAGCACTGAGGACTGAACTGTGCTAGCCACATTATTCAGCAAAATGACTCGTGGCAGTTTTCTTCCCAGGAGCCAGAACATCAGTTGTCACCGACGATGCTGCAACTCAATCAAACTTCTATTAAAACACCCATTGAAGATGAACCAGCACTTGCTGTGTGATGCTTTACTCTATTATCCTGAAAACAAATGAGTACCTCAAATAACTCCAATAACCAACTTGGTTCCATGGAGGAGTTATTGCCCAGCATTTTACCTGCTAAGAACTTAAAAATGCTAACTGCAGAACAAGGAGATGCTGGCAGCAAAAGGCAAAAGGACACTATGCTTTTGCTGAATAATAACATGCATACCTCTAATTTCTAGTGAAGCCAAAAAAATAGATTCTCATAACTCTTTCATGTTAAAAATATTGTGATACATACATCATTCTGAGCCACCATCCTTAAAATTTTTCTGCTCCAAAAAGTTCTCTGAATGGCAAGTCCAGTTCCACAGCAGATCTGATGTCTGCTTCCCCTGTGTCACATCTTTGCCTCCTTCTCCCCAGTGCCAGCACTGTCACTTTTCCAGGATACCAGTTCAGAGAGATGAAGTGTCTAAAAAGTAACCCACAAAACAGAAACAAAGGCAGATTTTCAGACAGATTAGCCCCTTGAATGCATTAGCACTCACTCACCCAAGCTTCAGGACCACAACAAGCAATGTGTAAGGCCAAAGAGGAAAACAGGAACATAACCTCCTGATTTTAAACTTTTTCACCTGTGCAAAGTTCATGGCAGACAGCTGAGATTCAATTCCATAGAGAAGAATGATGTAAAAGTATGCCATTACTAAGTTCATTACAGTATGTCTCATTAATTCAATGAGCTGCTTTATAATTGTAACAGACATTAAAAGATTAAAGTATTTGGATTAAATCCAAGTACATTTTCAGTGCTCTGATGATTGCCAGAGTCTGTATCTTCAGAAATACAGAGTAATACCCTATTACCAAGTACCCCTTGAGAGAAACCATTGTTTATCCTTCTTGCTTTCAGATTTCAGTGCTCCCAAGTTAAATTTTCCCATTGCACTTGTGGGTGAGGGGTGGCAAATCTGTTCAGGTAACTGTCTACTACAGTTTGACGTGTTAGAACTGTTTCCAAATAAAGCTGTCAACTGAAGTTGACCATTTTGAACTTCCTGGAGGGCTAACACCTGGCTGGAAAGTCCTTTGTGTGCAAACAGCATTACGGAAACAAAGCCAAACACATAACTCTATGGCACCTTTAGTCTGTAATTCAGCAGTAATTTAACATCATTAGATCTCTGCTGTTCAAGTGGTAAGGGTGATTTAGGTATCAATCACTTTAAAAGAGAATGAAGTCCTCTTTCTGCTCTTCAGTCAAGCATGTGAAGCATTTCTACTCTCTGGGAAGACTAAAGTACATCTTTATTGGTTTGGCAGCAGGGCAACAACGGCAAGGACAGAGCCTTACCCACTCTCAATTTTACGCAAAATTAAGCAGCATTCACAGGTTGTACTGAAAGTACAAGATTTCCAAAAAGCTACAATGCACATCTCTACTGAAAGAATATTTCATTTTCTTCTCATTGATGCAGTCCTCGAGCTGCATTCGCAAAATCACAGATAGAGCCCATCAGAAGATGTTAATCTGGAGTAAATATCATCAGGAAAGAGATGCCCCATTTCCAAAGCTGACACAGAAAAACCTGCCCTGTAACAAGTAAGTGGATTCCCCATCTCTTCCATTTTCCCCTTCTCCTAACAAGGGATTTGGCTGTTGTGTCAGAGCTGGATCTGACTTCCTTCTGTCTTATCTGGAAGATACATGTGGGGCTCACAATGACGTTCTCCACAGTATGCAGCTCCCAACTGCTTCTTCTTGATCTGGGCATACAAAACCTCTTAACACAAGGAATGAAAGAAAACGTTATTTTGAAGTTTCCTTTTCACCTGTCTTATTCTCCAGACTCTGGAGCAGATTCCCATGGGCCACACCACCTTCACAAGCTCTTTTGTCAGTGTGTTAACGAATTTTATTTTTTTCAGCCACATCTTACCTTGCTGGTCTCACCCACTGTTCCAACAATTTTGACCAAGACTGGGGGAGGAGGCTGGAAAGATTACACTAACTCTAGTTAAGGCACTTGAGGAAAATTCTAAAGCAGAAGTGTCCATAGGTAAATTTGCTGCATCAGTCCAGGACACAGTCTAATTGTCCCATATAAACAAGTCAGCAAAATGTATTCTAGCATTTGCAAAACAAACCTCTTGCGACACAAGAACCCTGTATTCTCATTTGACCTTGGTGTCCTTCAGAAAATGTAATCATTAGCAGCTAGGATAAGAGAAAGACCACAAAAAACAAAATTAAAAAAAACCCACCTGCAAATCGACCCTATATCTTCCAAGTTTGTTCCCCAAAGCACTAATTAAAGAGGACTCTCTACCACATGTAGCAATCACACTGCTTAAATGAACAGAGAGTTCTGCTTCAAAGACAAAGATGCTAAACTTGGAAGCAAGAACACTTGTGTTTAATTTTCTTTTATTCAAAGGCTTGGTGTGTGGCAATGTACTTGCCCTTTGGTTCTCTGTGACTCCAACCACCAAGTATAAAATGGAGCACCACATCTTCTCAGAGCAGTTGAGAGGCATTTAGAAGCTACTGGAGATTGTATCTAAAGAATGCTGAGAGATTACCCAGAATGGGCAGCTGCCTTATTTATTCACATGATTGGACAGACTACTCCCCCAGATCTTCCTGTATTTCACCCTTCCCAGCCCTCAAGGCCCTGAAAGTAGAGAATAGATTACCTGTTCTTGCTACCATCCTTAGACTCAATACAACACATTCCATTAAAACCAGATGTAGAAGTGAAGATGCAGCTTTGGGGTCTGCTGGAAATGATCTGTGCTCTTTTTGAGCATTTTAGAGCAATTGTCCATCAGACAGGGCTTCTCACAAGGATGCCAGATATGCACTCTTGAATGGGACAGAAGGGAGCAAATGCTTTTTTGGCTATGTTTATTTTCCCAAGTGTTTTAATTATCTTACTCTGCCAAATTAAAAGATTCATTTCCAAGACAAAATGACAAATATACTTCTAGGTAAGTGCATGCTAGAAACCAAGTCAGCAAGGGAAACTATTTTCCCAGGCAAAACAAAAGCTTCATCATTATTGTCATTTAAGCCAAGACTGAAAGAGCACACAGAACATGCTGTAAGGACCAAGCCTGAAACCTCACTGCTATTCTCTTTACCTATAAAGCTGTTTTTCCTTACCTTAAGCATCCCCAAGGCACAGCTAAGCAAGCAACTACTGCTTGTTTATAACATTCTTCCTTTTTCTCAGGCTTTCATCATTTAATACAAGTGACTTTGCCAAACACCGTGTGCTTTGGTTTTAGAGCACTGAAAGTTTAAGCTGTTCTCTACTCAGAAATAATCTGTCATCTGTTTCATTGGCTCAGCCATTCCTGGCAACTGCCTTGCTTTCAGCACACCCATGACAGGAAGACACCCCTGTCCTGTCACAGTTACCTCTTTCTGGACCCAAATAATCTCTAGTTTTACACAATGGAATTAATGCATGGCTGCTGGCTATCCTACCCTCCTGCCTTTGCTTTTAATAATTTCATTGCTGAAGTGGGAATACAGATGTTAAAAGAGACAGGCACATGACAGAAAACACTTGCCTCTTGCTTTGAAGGTGCATAACGTGACAGCAAGATGAAAAATCCCACAGCTACGAAGGATGCAAATTTTCTCAGGAACTGTTTCATCTCTAGCAAGATCAAACTGAACTATTGCCAGTAAATTGAGGAGGTGCCTGTTTTAACAGTTCCTTTCCTAAATGTGTTACTATTTCCCCTGGTTCATTACCAACCTTATTTAAGAAATAAGAATCCTATCTTAAAGGGAAGAAGGCAGTAAGGTAGCTTTGCATGCCACCAGCCAAGTCATCTCCAGACTATTTATTGCTGCTTTCTGTTAGGAGAAACTTAACCATGCCAAAGGTTGGCAGTTTCCTCTAGGAGCTAAGAAGTAAAAAGTCTTGTTGAGCACGTTTTCCTTTCAAGCTGCCACAACACATGTCATGATGTATTCAGCACAGCTATTAGGCTGTGTGTGAGAGGAAAGGCTACAGGTCTCTGCCGGCAAACTGTGGCCCTCTAAATTTTCAAATTTCCAAGAATGTATTACATTTCTATATAGATGACTAAGACAGTAATGATAACCCTGAAAGGTGTTTTCAAGCACTTTTAGATTAAATGTTATCTAAGGCATGATTTGACCTTGATCTGCTTTTAGATTTTTTAATTATTGACTTATGTGCATTAAAAGTCACTGGAGGAAAAAACATTTGTATTTAAGATCCTATTTTTGCTTTTGCATGACTTTAAAGTGATGACAGTTTTAAGAACCACTAAAGTAAGCATGGATTAGACTTTAATGTGCTTTCAGTACATAAAATTTTCAAATGATCAACTCTTAGAAAGACTAGCAACTGTCAGGAGTTTTACCATGTCCTTTTTAGCAAGGATGAAGAGGGGAAATATTTGTTTATTTATTTTTAAACAGGACATTCATTCATAAAAGAAATCTAAGCATAATACATTTAGTCTAGGCTGTACAATTAATCTCTCTCACCTTTGACCCTTTTTTCTCCTTTTTTTTTCTGACAGTGTTTTATTTCCCTTTACACCACCCATTTTTTAAGCCATCTTCCACTTCCTCAAAGAGATTACAATTCACACACGCACCAACCATTTTTTCCCAGGTGCAGATTTTGTACCAACTGCTGAACTTTCATCTCAGCCTAAGTACATCTCAACTGAGATGCAACAGACACATTTCAACCCTCACCAATATCTCTCTGCACTTTTCAGGCTTTTAAAACACGGGGAAGCAAGACCTTCATCTGCCAATTTGGGAAATCCAGAAGTGCATGTTGATATTTCATTCTTCCTATATATTTTTTTTTTAAATGTCAGATCAAAACAACCTATGCTCTGCAGAAGCCAATTGCGGTAGCTTTTGTGAAGGTTAAAAGTTCAAAGAAGAAAGCTGGTTTCTTCATTTAGCAGCCTCTTTCAACAATACTGATAAAGAGACACTGAAGGGAGAATGGTTGTGCAGGTATGGCAGCAAAGGGGATGAGAGGACAGGTCTAAAATTCTTTAATTCTCTTATTTATGACATTCTCTCTCTCCTTGACCTTACCATCTTCAGGGAACACTGTCCCAAATACTAACAACCAGCAACGAGAAAAAGCTACAAGAAACACACATTTCCTGCGGTCTTCCTCAACAGTCACAGAGCAAATAGTCCCCAAAGCACACCTCACCCTGCAGCCTTTGGGAAGACATGCTCCAGACACCCAAGATGTAACCATGCAAATTATAGCTTTCTCAAGCTTGTAGGCTCACTATGCCTTCTTTCAAAATCCCCTTTCCTGCTGAGAGATATAAATCAAGCAAGCAAACTCACTCAGTGAAATCAAAACTTCACATGGCCACAAAAGGCTCTCTTTTTTCTCCCTTTTTTTTTTTAAATATTAACTTTGCACATGAGCATAAGTACCAAAAGGAATGCACCAAGCATTATCTTGCATTGGTTTTTCTAATCAAAATACATGGCAAGCACAAAAGGAAATGCTTGCAGACCAGTAATGAAGGGACTGATTCATATGCCCCAGAGAACAAGTGCTGAACAATGTCCACTAAGTAAGGTTTCAGCTTTATCCTTTATTAAAATAAAACCACGTGTCTGCTCTTTTACCCACTTTGATTTATAAATGTTTCTATTTTTCAAGATTATGAAAGTAAGTATGAACAGAGGAGTTAGAAGAAAACAATCCATCACAAAACCCTTATACACCAAATGTTAGAATTGCCATCTATCTTACTTCCTTTTTTCAAAAATGTGGATTTATAGATTTGAAGGACTCGATGGGAATTCCAGTTTGTAAGTCACAAAAGCAGACTGAAGCAAACAATAAAATACTATATCCCAAATGTAACAAAGCTTCAGCTACCGTACATAAACATCAGTTCGTCATCTGTCAACCAACTAAAATGCCACATGCATTTGAAAAATATCAAAATATCAGCAAGAAAAAAATTGAGAGTCCTTTGAAAAGGCCAGAGATTTATAAATTCCAAGTTGTGCATAAATAAATACTCAAATCCGAACTGTGTGGCTTTACATCTCAAAATCTTATGTTCCAGACCCTTTACGGACAAGAGTTCTTCACTAGAATGCAAATATGGACTGAAATCACGATGTAGAATGAGGTTTTTTCCTTTTGGTCATGCCCCCTTGCAGAAGATGTTTGTTCTAAATTTTAAAGTGTGTCACATTTTCCGTGGGGCATTCAGGAAGCTCCTAGCACAAAAAAACAATGAACAGGATGTTGCAGGTCAGGCTAGAGCTACACTCACTGAATGAGAACATTTAAGAGGAGGTGGACACTTTGCACAGTCTTTTATTACTGAGCATCTTCTTGGTTCCAGCCCTCTACAGGATTTGGTTTTGTGGGATAAGCAAAGTTTGCATGCAGATCTACCCCAGCCAGAGCTATCTCTTGGCTTTATAAGAATTCAATGCCACGGACAATTTTACAGGACACACAACTACGAAACAGCTATGACAGCTTCAGCCAGTCCACCCCAGTTCCTGCTCTTGGACCTTCTGTGAAGCTATCATGAGCATGTCTGACAGCCAACCTGAACACAGGACAGGCCTGTAAATTTGGGGCTGTTTTTAACATTCCTGCTAATAAAACTGTCACTGCTCAGTATTATTCTTGTAAGTTAGATCTGATCTATTACTGCATTGCAGCTATCCTGTGCCTGGAAATACCTGGAGCATTAATATTCCCACAGCAACAGGGCAGCTACATAAACTGCAAGAGCAATACCTGCATGCTGAAGTTTCCTGTGCCCACAGGAGCTCATAGCTGATGCTCTACCTCCTCTCTGGAAGTTTCTTATATATGAAGACCTCTCCAGAATACTTCAGTTGGATCGAAGTTTATGCAACTTCCAGAAAAACCTCCAGATAAACCCCGTGCTCCCAACTCTGCTGGAGTCTGTGCAAAAACAGATGCTGTGAGCCCATGGGACAGATCATAGCTCTCATCCTCCCCCCAGCCATGCTGGATGTAAGATGAAGGAATCACTGAGAGCTCCAGTTCTTTAAGCAACTGCTAAGATTCAAAAACCAGTGGCATTTCTTGAAGACCGTAGGCTCCTGAGCACTGCTCTTGCTTTAGTAATGTTGTCAACTTTGTTTACAACAATGAAGCCCCAAAAAGCTTTTTGCAGCAGCAGCAGAAGCAGAGTGGATTTTTAGCTTCCGTATTTCAGATCTGCTTTTATTCATCAGACTTTCCACATGGTAATCCTAGAAAAGCAATTCTAATGCAATACTTTCAGCATCAAATTGAGAGGGCTAATTTGTGGCTACAGCTGTGGCCTGTTATCCGTACTTCATCACTCCGATTCAGCACAACACAAACTCCATAATTCCTCAAACTTTGACATGCCTCTACACCACAACAACAATTAATTTGCCTCTTCCAGCCTCTGCCATTAAAATAAAACTGCAACATACCACAATCTGAAAATAAAACTAATTCAGTCCCAGCCCTACCCAACCTCTCTATCATTTAAAGAAAACCCATGCAACTTCAACATTCAAGAAGTTGGACTTTTGTCAGAAATTTTTTTATTCATATGCTTACTTTTAAAGGTTACTTATAAATCTGATGTGGTAACTTCACATTAGCACCTAAACTACAACATTAGCTAAACTTTTTACAGGGACTTGGCAAAAAAAAAAATCTTGCCTCATCAAAACAAAAATAAATATTGCTGAAATATTTCCATATTGACCTGAAAAACAAACTAAAGAAAATAAAGAAATAAAAAATCCAAGCATATCTCCACCCAACAACTATTGCACTACAAATAATTTTATATTAAATGACACTTTCAAAGATAATTCAGAATTTAAAAAAATCATCTATAAATCTGTGAATGGGGGTTTATTTTGATAATGCTATCATTAGGCAAGCTAGGGTTATTAAAACCCTTTCCGGATAACACAGTAATTGGCTTTTCATATCAAGAAAAAAGGTTTTCTTCCTTTCATTTGCAAAGATAACTCAAACAGCAAAATAATATGAATCAGATGGAGTAACAATTACTTGTTATATCATAAACACAAACCTCACTTTGATTTTAGACTTGAAATGGGTAAGTTTTTAATCAAAAAGAAAATTCAAATTAAAGCCACTGTGGTTTTATTTACTAAGTTTACACAGCTCCATTGTACCCTTTTCGAAGCAAGTTCAGCTCATATTAGTTTCCTTATGTTCCCTGCTGGAGCATAGGGTAAAATCACTTTGATATTACCCTTAGCAATAAGACTAGCAAATCAGTTGGGAGTCTAAGAAAAAACACACCACTTCCAAAATAAAACTGCATATCATAAAGTAATTAAACATCCTGAGCATGTGGCACAGCTACACCTCTCAAGAAGCTCCATGATTTGAGAGTGACCTCAGAACACAGGCTATGCAATAGGAAAGAGCCTAAATATGAGCACACATCCCCTTATAACAGGCAAACTGCATTGCAAAGCAATAAGGCATTATTGCTTTGCAATGGTCCTTCCAATTAGCTGGACCTTGGTTGAGTCCAATTAACTGGACTCAACCAAACAGTAAATGTAGCTGCAGCAACCTTCAAAATTATAATTTTAAGTTTTCCTAAATGCCTGTTTCAAATCAACTGTTGCCTTCTGTAACAGGTGTATTCTAAAGGCACTTAGCCCTAAAGTTTGCTACCCCAGTATCTAAATATAAATCAAGAACTACTTTTCTCAGCTGATATTTGTTGTCTTTGCTACTAAGGTGACTACTAATTCTTGCTGTTTAAAAAAAAAGATAGGTATTGTTTCATTAATTAGTTTTACATGGTAATTTTAAATGAACTATTGCTAAATGCACACAGTTACCCCAGAGCAAACTCACATGGGTAATAAGAAAAAATCATTTATCACTGGAGACATAAAAAAAAAAGAAATAAAAACAGACAAAAAAATCCCTCACAAAAAAACCCCACCAGCAGCCTTCCAGAAACAAGTCTTATATCATACATAACAAAAGATGAGATTGAGAGACAATAATTTTATTTCACATTATAAAATGTCTTCATGTTTTACAAGCCATATGTTATTGACTCACTCCTCCCCATATACAACAGCCTTCTTCTTTCTTTTACTTTTCCATCATGCTCTTTCCTCCACAGCTATCAGCTAGGCTTTTCTGTCAGACTGATACAGACCTAAGCAAGTTCAAAGCATGTGTTCTCTAACTTCAATTTAGCTTTCAAGTCTGTTGCTTGCACTTCATGACAGAAAACATTTTTTTTCAACTTAAATTGTTTACCGTCTTCAGCTACAGCAATTAGACTAATGAGAGTTACTACCCTCCCAAACAAATTTTTTTTAATGCAGTCATTTAGCCTGACAGGCTTGCCAAGCTGGTGAGGAGGGCTTTAAACTAAAGCTGCTGCAGGAGGGGAAATTCAATCCATCTCCCGCAGAATACTTCTGGAAAAGCTGGAGACATTAAAAAAAAAAAAAAGGGAATAAAAACAAACACACAAAAAATCCCGCACAAAAAACCCCCGCCACCAGCCTTCCAGAAACTAGTCCATGGCTTGGACAGGTGCACTCTTTAGTGGGCTAAGAACTGTCTGGATGGCCAGGCCAGAGAGTGGTGGGGAATGGTGCTACATCCAGCTGGCAACCAGTGGTGTCCCCCAGGGATCTGTGTTGGGCCCAGTCCAGTTTAATATCATCATTGATGACCTGGATGAGGGGATCAAGTCTACCATTAACAAATTTGCAGATGACACCAAGCTGGGGGTGAGGAGAGTGTTGATCTGCTGGAGGGTAGGAGTGCTCTGCAGAGAAACCTGGAGAGGCTGGGTAGATGGGCCAAATCCAACAATAGGAGGTTTAAAAACACCAAGACCAACAGAGGCATCTCAACTTGCCCACATCCTTCTCAATGCCATCCCTTCCATCCAGCCCATCAAGCTCACTCCATAGCTGGTGTCATCAGCAACCTTGCTGTATACACTCAGTCTCATGGTCCACATCACTGACAAAGGTATCCAACAATGCTGATCCCATTAAAGACCCCTGAGGAATGCCACTCATCACTGCTCTCCAGCTGGACATTGAGCTGTTGACCACAGCTCTCTGACTGTGACTTTGTACACAATTCTTTAGCCACAAGTTGGTCCATCCATCAAATCCATCAAATGTTGCTCCAGTTAGAGACAAGGATACTGTGCTGAACAGTGTCAAGTGTCTGGACAAGTCCAGATAGATTTGATGACATTTGCTCTTCCCTTATTCACCAATGACATAATGCCTTTGTATAGGGTCACCAAACCTGTCAGGTGACCTACAAGTTGCCTTTACTGAAGCATGTTGGCTCTCATCAATCAGCTCCTTACTTTCCATATGCTCTAGCACAGTGTCCAGGAGGATCTACCCCATGGTCTTGCCAGGCACAAAGGTGAGACTTATTGGCTGGTACTTCCCAAGGTCTTCCTTATTTAGCTTTTTTCCCAAAGGGCAGGGCCCTTAAGACCAGTTGGAGCAGGTCCAGAGGAGGGCCACAAAGATGATCAGAGGGATGAAGCACCTCTCCTATGATAACAGGCTTAGAGAGTTGGGTCTGATCAACCAGAAAAGAGACAGCTCTGAAGACCTTAGAACAGCCTTCCAGTACCTAAAGGGGGCCAAAAACAGATTGGGAAGGTATATTGTGATAAGTCAAGGAGTAATGGCTTTAAACTGAAAGAGGATAGGTCTAGGTAAGATATTAGGAAATATATCTTTGAGTGGTAAAGCACTGGAACAGGTGTCCCAGAGATGCTGTGGGTGCTTCATCCCTAGCAGTGTTCATGGGCAGCTTGGGTAGTGCCTTGAACAGCTGGGTCTAGTCTGAGGTGTACCTGCCCATGGCAGGGGGATTGGAATTTGATAGGCTTTAAGGTCCTTTCCAACCCCAACTACTCTATGATTCATGAGATCAAGCTTTTAGAATAGCATCAAGAGTGGATATTTGCAATAAAGCCACAGAAGCTGTTTCACTTACAACTTTTAGTGACCCCAAAATCCTTCACAAGGATGTCCTAAAACATTCCAGTTTACGTGTAATTGGGATATACTATATCCCAATATATGTATCATTACATATACGTATCATTACCCAGGCACAAAAAACTATTGTTATATGTCTGTGGGCTTCTACTCACTGCAGCAAGGGCCAATTTGCACGGGATTCTAGTATTCTACTCCCCTTCACAAAATTACTCATCCAAGATTGTACATGATGTAAGATGTGCAACTGTGGTTCAAGACAAGACTAGAGCCATTGTGAAGATACATCCTGCTTTGATAGGCTATCTATATTTTGACAAAACATGAAGGACCTCGCATATCCTAAAGAGTTCTGCCACGCAGGAGGAGGAAAACATGAACTGCCAAACCAATCATTTGCTGGTATGCAATTTTGCCACATGTCAGCCCATGGTAGACTCCTGTTCTGCAAAACAAGGTGCAGATTATCTGCATAAAATCTGCTGATAAGACCTTCACACCAAGGTCACACAGAAAGTCAATGTCAGGGCTTAAAGTAGAAAATGAATGCAAATTTCTTTGCTGTTGGCTTCCATAAGGGAAGGATTTTACCACTTAACTCCCAACCTCAAGGCTAGTGCTACAGCCAGAAGAGCAGCTTCTTACATACAAAGCAAGGAGGCAAGATAGGTGCAAAATGAGACCAATGAACTACTGAAATGTGCAAAATCTTTATTTCTTTAAGATATTGCATAGATTCTGAAGATGACTAAGAATTTTATTCATGAAAAATCAACCTCAAATAACTCAAAAGAACATTCAGCGTGGGAGGTTCTTTTGCAAAAATTAAATAGCAATTGTAATGAAATAGTATCTTCTACCAAGTTACCAAAGAATTTACATGTTGCTCATACTCTTACCTAACTGTAGAACCAGGAACCATACACAAGGGATAACAGCCAAATTGTTATCTCAAGATGTAGCATTATTTGAAAAACGTGGGTGGGAGAGCAGGAAGCAAAAGCAAGGTTAATTTTAAAAACAATCTTAGGGCAAGATTTTTATTTAGACCTATCCAACAAGCCTAACCTCCACATCAGCTGCAGATATCTACAGAGCTAATTTTAGCAATATTTCAAAAATGCTGGCTAAGTATAGAGCATGTTTGATCTACTTATATTCAAATCTGCCATCATTTGATGGCAGATCATCTACAGCTGATGCCGCCTGGCTTAAAACCTGGTACTTCAAAAATGCTGCCAGAAGGTGACAAGAAAGGCTATTAGCACAAACCAGTATTTGCTAAGTATGCTTTTTGTATTCCTTCCTTCTCGCTCACCTGTGCTATATTCACAGGAATGTGACTTTAATAAGAAAGCTATAAGCTTCTGCCTTTAAGGTGCACCATCTAGAAGTTTTGGGAACATCAGCAGGTAAACAGAGTTCCAACTCCTCCAATTCTATCACTAGAATGTGAGTATTTTAAGAATCCTAATTTCCAAAGCTCTTGATAACTTCTGGACTCAGTGATCCTTGTGGGTCCCTTTCAACTTATAATATTTTGTGATTAAGTCTGTGATTACTTTGCTCAAACCCTAAAGAAAGACTCAGCTATGCCCTGGTTTCCTTTTAAAAATGTACAAAATCAATTCTCCTGTTTAAAAGGTCATTAAAAAGCATTAAAACAATCCCTTTGTTCAGTTAAGAGATCAAACACTGACTAACTCCATCAGTTTAGGACAATGTGCTATTATGCTTCAAAGTCACATGTAGCACATATCAAATGAAACGTCAGAGAAGCAAGGCATTTAAATGCATATTTGACATACTTTTTGCATCTCAGTACATTTCACTTCTCAATGGGGCTGTGGGTGGGAGAGGAAAAGGTTGGTTTCTTATAGATTTGAGTGTAAAGGAATCATTTGGCAATTTGAATTATCAGATGTTACAATTGCCCACTGCTAGATGCTGCTGTGTGCAGGAAAAACACATACCAGAGATCACCATTCTGCATATTCAGAAGGAACACTTACAATCACTGTCTGTCTCCTCAGACAGCAGCATTATACAGCTCTCACACTGCAATGCCAACATGAGTAATTAGTCATTAAACATTTGAGCCACTCATTCATATTTGTGCATAACAATATTTACTATTCTCTAGTACCCCATGTCACTGGACTTATATCCAGCCTCAAACAATGAAAAAAAAAAAACCAAAAGGCAATGTATTTTAAAAGGTTCAAAGCTGCTGCTGCCATTTTGCAAATCAACTTCTAGAACGTTAGCCACTGGTCAGTCAGAGCAACATTTCTCTCACATTTTGTCTCCACTTCTGTAAAGGATACAAACCCCCATATTTAACATCTGTTGATTAATGTGTGTATACACCCCTCGTCATTTTATTTCACATAAAGATACTAAGGCAGGCGCACCACAAGCAGATGTAGATGCCTGAAATCTGTGTAACATTAAAACAACAGTTTGTGTCTGACAATTTCACAGAAAAAATAATGATACTTATCAGTAAAGTTCCTGTAAATCATTCATTTTCTCCAACTCAACCCTCACCTTTACAGCAATGAACAAAGGCAAACTTCAGATTTCCATCTGGATGTTAATCAAATACCACCACAGCCATTGCTCAGCGTTTCTATTATGGAGAGCTCTTTGAGGATATAAAAATCATTATTGACAATATGCAAATGAGGCATGTGAGAATTAGAAGAAGGGTAGAGTCAGTAAGTGGAGAGACAGGGTTGGTCAACCTCAATGTTAGTACACAAGTTATAAAAACTATGAATGTACACTGAACTGGCTAATATTGACTTCTGCTTGTTTGAACATTCCTCCAATTTGCTTACAAGAAAAAAATGAAAATAAATACAGATAAACATTACTAAAAGCAGGGTAATAAGATTGCATTAAACTTCAACAGTCATTTGAGTAAAATTTAAATGCCTTTGATTTAATGTACTTAACTAAGGAAGTAAAGAAATTAAAACTAAAGCCACTTAAATTCTGCTTAATGTTCTTGTATAGGAGTACTATGTAATTTAATCCACTTTCAAAGCATATCTTAGTCTGGATTAATTCTTCCAAGTGTTCCTATGTAGACAAGCCCTCAGCATATGCTAAATAGTTTCTCAAAGAAGATAAACTATCATATACTTAGCATAAAAGACTGAGATTACAGATGAGTTGCTGGTGACCTATAAATTCCCTTATAACACACCACTTACATACACTTAAGTAACAGAATTCAGATAAACTGAATATCATTGTTTCCTATCTACTGGAAATCAAATTTTTTTGAGCTTGTAGCAAAAAACAGATTCAAAGTCTTAACCAGATCTCTCTGGTTAAGAGTTTGAATGTCTTTAAATCAAAGGAAATATTTCATATTGACCTTTTATTTACTACTGTCAAGACTGATATTTGCATACAGATGGGATGATAATCTTGTAAATTTAATTTCATGTAGATTTCTTAACTTCAGACAAATAAAATGTGCCCCCCTCACCAAATTTGAAGTTCAATGATGTCAACCTTGCAGAAGGTTTTTGGAGGGCATAAGAAGTGGGCTGACTCTTCTGTGGGCAAAGCTTCCACATGTATATAAGAGGCATATCTACAACCCTTCACCAAGACAACTTCCCTATCCAAGGGGGAAAACTGGTCAGTGGCCAAAGGTAGAGGTGAAGGCAAGAAGGCTCAGCTATTAAATGTGGCAGGAACTAACACACAGCAAGCTGCTACTTGTATTGGTCCTGTTGTGAGAAACCTACATTCCCAATATGGTCAACTAATGAAAGTAAAACATTTTTTAAAATAAGTTGTGGAAGCTTGTTCAGAAGACAATAAAGCATGTTTCCACTAAGATTTTCTCTAAAGTTAGTTAAATTAAGAGCCCACCCCTTTTCATAGTTAATTCAAGGATACAGATGATAACTAGAAATGCATCTCCTCCCACTCCTATCACCAACCCCCAGAGAAAAACATTTAAATAGCAGATATTTGTAATCTAGAACAGAGAGCAGTATTCTCTGAAGTATCATCTAATTTAAATAAGTCTCTCTCATTAACTTAAAGGCATTCTAAACACTTCATCAATGCTTTGTTATGTGCTATTTCACACTACATTTCCCCAACATTAGTGTATGCATTTCTATAGACACAAATGTGTAATCCTAGATTTATGGTATCCAGTCAAATAATGTATTAGAAATTGTAAATTTATTCTTAATACCAGTAAAATATTCTGTAGCTATGTAGTTGCTTTTTTTTTTTTTTTTTTTGCTGCAGCTCCATTAACTGAGTACTCTATACGGTTTGCAAAGTCACAGAATTCCTGAATAATTTTAACGGCATAAATGCAAATAATCTCTTTGCTTCTAAATTCTTATGTGGGTCATTATTACAGAACTAAATGCTTGACTACTTTTCTTTCATTTGTCCTCACAGTGCCTCTCTCAGATAGCAGTACTAGACAGCATTAGCTACTAAATCAATAAAGGACTGGTAGATAATCACTACCTTTAGAAGCATACAAACAGGAGCAAAATCAGCATTCCAATTGATCCACGATAGTTTAAAATTACTCAGCTTTGGGAGCAAGAAACAAAACTCAGGATCTTCTCCTGTGATATGATCCCAAACCTCAGTTGCTTTTTGTGAGAATTACTTTGGGTTGGAAAGGTCAAAAAGATACAACTCCTCACCAAACGCGCAAGCAATATAAATGTGACATGAAAAGCATTTGTCCTGTGCCTATTAAACGTACCTGGGACAAAATCTGGCATGAAGCAAGGATAAGCATATGCAAGTTAACTGAATTTGTGCAAGAAGATAACCCAGATAAATGGATTCTTTTATTCCATCATATGCCTGGAATAATTACTAAAGCTGTGGTGAAACACAGACGGATAACTCAGAGCTCATGGGGTGTATACAGCATAACACGGACTCTGGATTGTTCACTGCACAAAATACAAAGTATTTACAAATACTTGAGTCACACCAAGAGGTACAAGATTAATTACATTGCCTTTGCAACAGCAAACTAGTCTTTCCTGATGTGACTCCTTTGATTAAGATTAAGCCTGGAGAATATTCCCTCCCTGACCAAAAGAGATGGCATTTGAAACAGACTGCTCCAGAGTTAAAATGGTGTATGTGGTGAGGAAATACAGAAAGTTCACATGGAATGAAGTACCATTAGCACAGGTGGCCTGACAAGGCACAGATGTCTCTGAAAGCCTTTGGCTGGATCTTCACCTAAAGATAGTTCTAAACCCAAGTCACACTGTGGTTTCACCTTTAATCTGTGAGATAATGCCATCACCTTTGGAGGCTACACCAGTAGAAGAAAACTCCCGGACATCTGGAGTACAGATGGGATCAGCCCTCCACAGGCCAGCCAAGATGACCATGCTGTACACCTGCCACACAGCTTGGGTATAGGTTTAGTGCCCTGGTAAATTCCCAGTTCAGTGTGGATTAATGTTTCTCCACACAGTCTTTTTACAGTAATTTTGCAAACACAGGCTCCAGCAGAAGCAAAAACATAGCCAGCAAGAGCAAATTAATTAGAAAGCATCAGAAATGCTTAGCAATGCCTAGATTCAGAGCTATATAGAAGATAAGGAGATCAATCAGTTCCCCAACAACAACTATTTTTAAGGGGCAAGTTTATCCTCCCTGACCCAGCTGGCTTCACAGCTATAATGAACTATATAATATAAGGTGCCATCCAGGCACCATTGTAATGGTAACATACCTTGAACCTCAGTGGCATAAGCAATCAGGAAAAAGAAAAACCAACAACAAAACCAACCCCCCCCCCAAAAAAAAAAAAAAAAACCAACCAAAAAGACCCTTCCCAAAATGAGCATGACCAAAAATACCCCACAGAAACATAAGAAAATCTACTTGTAATAGATCTAATTCAAAGCATTTTCTTCCAGTGCTAGACTGCACTGTGCAGTCTATTTTTTATCCACTCTGCTGCTTTGCAAGGTGGATAAAAGATAGGGACAGGAAATATAAAAGACATATCTATGAGATTTGTGTAAAAACAGGCTATTATGTGGATATAAATTATTTGGTTTGGTATTTATTAGGTACCTGTAAAGTGCTCAGTGCTAGTCAAATTACAAAGAAAATTATCTTTTGCTTAAAGAAACTGACAATCTAAATGACAAAAGGGAATAGATAAGATGCAGCAAGAAGCCAGTGAAGAATGAAGAATATTTCTCTTGTGTTTTGGATTTGATTGCTTCCTGTCAGTACCTCTGAGCTGGAATTCTTGCTACAGATTTGTTGATAAGTAGGCAAGTGTGGTGGAACAGAATTTGCTAAGGCAGCACAGAGAAGTAGACATCGCACAGAGAAAGTCAAAAGTCAAGATGAAGCAAAACCCAACAAGCTTGGAATCACTATTAGTACAGTGACAAGAAGCATGAAGGATGCCTTAAGTAGTCTGAAAAAAGTGTATGTTGAGGATGGAACACTGAAGGAACCTGATACTTAGAATATAAACTTCAGAGAGTACTACTGTAAGAAATCTCAGCTGAAGCTGCTGTAATGGCAGAAAGATAGACCAGAACAAGCCTGCTTTACAAACCTTTTAGAACAACCAACATGTCTGTTTGGGAGACTCATTTGATGATGAAGAAATTTAGTATCAGCTGCTTAGTGTAATGCAAATTGTTATGCAGTTAGGAAAACAAAAATCAATCATTTTTATGACAAACCTCTCAGCCTTGGGAGTATGTTCATTACTAGAGGTCCAGCATGTCACATTTCTTTATAAAGTTTGCTAGAGAAGTAGCCAAGACTTCCTTTGGCAGTGTAAAAACAGTGCTGTCACAGATGGACTTCATACAAATAGGGTTTTGTTTTATTAATAAATGTCTTTTTCCCCCCTACTCTGAAATCTTCCACCTATACCAGCTTTTTTCCTTTCTCATCTTACTTACAAACGTGAGAAAGAATAAGACATTGTTTGTTTGTTTTCTTTTCTTGATAGGAGACTAGTTTTTCTCCAGTTTGGTGGTACTCCAAGTGAAAAGGACAGCAGATACACTCTTGGCAACTGTACAGGGTGGCTTTTATTTTTCTGTTTGTTTGTTTTTCCATAAAACACTTCACTGTGCCAGCTTTCTGAGTAACCTCAGAAATAATATGTTTTTTCTGACAGATGACAGCAGAGTGGAGTTAATAAACAAATTAGCCCCTTATGAAAGTGTGATTCATCCGCGATGTTACAACTCCAAACAATAAGGTGGTATACAACTACCAAAGAGGCCATCACTACACAGATTCACAGAACACCCAGTTGGAAGGGACCCACAAGGATCACCAAGTCCAACTCAATACTGTATAATTATACATGAGCCTTGAGATGATAATTGCTTCCCAGACTTCCACAAAGCTTTTCCCAGCCTTTCAGCATTTAACAGTTGCTGTAAAACTCATCTAGGCACAGAAGAAACCCTCTTATAACAAAGCATAAAGGTCTAGCATGAAGCTCGAGTTGAACAGAACCATCCCCTCACAGCACCTCATACACAAGAGGTATCGCAACGTTCCACTGAAACCACATGAAAAACAGAGTTGGAAAAGTTTTGGAAAAGTTCAGTTTTCGGGCTTTTCTTTTTGCCTTAAAAAACCCAAAAAATGCAGAAAGATGCAAGCAAGCACAAAACTCTGTTATGGTAGCAACACTGTTACTATAGAATGTACAAACCACTGTTTCCTCCTAAGTCTGGCTACGGTACAAAAGGTCGGTAGCACGCACTCCTGCGGAAGGAACAGTTTGCACTAAGGACAGCAGGATTTGATAGCTACTCTGCTTCAAGCACCAGTGCAGCAAGGGGTTTAAGGCAGGCAGTAGGAGTGCTCTCAGTCAGTGTGTGTACCAGATCACACTGCTAAAGGATTTTCATCCCGAGACCTTGCGCGCGTGCACCTGAAGCCAGGAGCTGCTGCTGGCACCACCAACCAGAACAAACGTCGGTGACAAACGGGTGTCACAGCCAGGATGAGCAAATGTCAAAACACCACACACTACACAGAAGAGCTTATAAACAAACCCCTTGTTGCTTCTCCCTTCTCTCTCCCATGTTGGTGGTTTCAGGTCCAGCTCTGGGGGATGAAGGGGATTCCTGCAGAAAGCCAGAGACTGGCAGAGTGACAGGGCTGGGAATAGGAAATCTAACAGACATGGGAGACAGGCCTCAGTGACTGACTCAGCCTCTGGCCCACTTACAGAACTTGGCCAAACTGCTTTTTGGTGCCACTGCTCCTCTCCCAGACTCTGCACGACCTTATCCTGTGTGATCTTCTCCAATTAGGTCAATATCTTCAAGGCAGTGACTGCCGCTCGTTAATTTTGGCGAACAAACAGCCTATAGGCTTGAATGATATGTTAGTTTAAAAAAAAAAAAAAAGGGGGGGGACTGATTTGCTGATTTTACTAGGATCTGCCACGACAAGAATAAAATCATCTTTTCACTTAAATAATGAAAATACCCACACAGTTAAACCTGTTAATATTATTTTAAAATATGTACAGCTGGAAGAGTGGCATGTTGCTCTCATTCACAAGTTTGTTACATCTTTACTGACGCCTACGATCTCCCCTATAGGTCTATTTACAGAGGCATTTCTCCCAGGGGCCAAGTTTTCCATTCATGTCCTTTCTTCCCCCCTCTCTCGTGCTTTATCCCCTCCCTCTAGCAGAGCCTTTCAGTCACATTAGGCAAAGCATTTGTGGTGTGACGTGGGGAATGGATCCAAGCCTCCAGCAAGCAAAAAAATAAGATGAATAAAATGAAAAAATTTATTTTTAACCTGGATGGGTTCCCAGACTGAGCTTATTCCCCACCACAACAGGTGTATCAACACACCTGGGGAAGAAACTGAGCAAACCAAGCTTCAACTCTTGCTGACATAACTACTGCTGACAAAGGCAAATGGATATATTAGTAGGATAAGAACATTTTTTAAATATCAATACTGGCGTGGGGGTTCTTACACTGGGGAAATCTTTAAACATCATAAAATGGACTTAATACATACTCCTTATGTTGTTCACAGTTTCCTTTGCCAGTTTGGCTAATTATACGATATTTAAGTTTAAACATATGTTGCCTCCCTTGCAGTGAATCCTCTCCTCCTACATGATACAGCAGTGAAGTCATCTTGCTGACTTCAAGTTGAATCCTGCACCCTCTTCAAGTAGGTGGGCATTTTTAGCTTATCTGGAAAGCAGTCCAGCCCTGGGAGCATGGCAATCATTGCAATGAGCTACCAAGAGCTTGACCACAACAAATATGTACTCCAGATGCTCTGTGCATAAGAACCAGCATAACTTCCACCATCCTGAACATATGGCTCTTAAAACATGTAAGAGATGCTCAGGGTGCATCTGCACAGGAGTGAAAGGTGAACCAGCAAACCAGAGTCTTTTAATCTCCTTCCTTCCATACCTTCACCAACTGACTTTTGGCTTTGGGGTTTTTTTTTCATTAAAACCAAGACACATAAGATATAAGGAGATTCCAAATGTAAGGAAGTGGCAAAAGAGTGAACGAAAAGAAATGTATTTAGAAGGGCAAAAACCTCTTGCAGCCCTTTACGATCTTCCATGTGCTGCAGACAGGAAAATCTCTCTCAGTTAGTGCATTCCACATTACAACAGCCTTTAGCAAGCAGAGAAGCAGAGTACACCACAATAGCTGTGTTTCATTAGCTTAGCACAGCAGAGTATAGGATTTAAAGGGAATAGACAGCAGCTGAAAATAATTGCATTAAATTAACATTAACCCACAAACCCAGAAGAGGCATATAATATTCAGGACTGCTACAGAAGCAGTACCCCAGAATTAATGTCTGTAAAAGATGAACAATCCTGCTCTAACTGGGATTCAAAATCCTAAAGGAAGAAAGTTCACCTCAAATAGTGTTCCCTTAGGTGGGGGGAAGGAGAGAACAGAAAGCACAGCCTAGATAAAAATATCAGTAGGTAGAAACACAAACTGGAAAATGATGTGGTTCCCAAAGGACTGACATTTTTTATGGTTAATACACATATTCCCACACATTCCTTCTCAAAAATGATGCTGAAATTAAATCTAATTTTAAGATCTCTAAGTGAGATGTACATATGAGAATTTAAACATCTAGGGCAGAAAAGACAAAACCTCAGAGACTAAAGCAAGAAAGGCAGTTGGGACTGGAGTGGACTAAAAGACAGCCAAGAGTGACAGCTATATTTCAATTAGTGAATGTACATTACGACAGTCCACTAGTCGTGATTCTAGAAGGGCTTAGAGTAGAAGAGTTTCACCAAAAAAGGTCCTTAATTAATCTAAAGTGTTATGATGGGGAGACACAAACTCAAGGAAGCATGCTGTGCTCAAAATGAAGAGGAAAATTATGTTAAACACAGGGAAGGGAAGTCATTATTTTAAAAATTTGAGAGATATTGACTTACAGCAGCTACTCATTTCGTCTGTGAGCAGGTACCAGAAGAAAGCCATGGCACTATTGGCCAGGAGGAAAAACAAGACCCCCAAGTTCTTTCTCCCAGCATCAGCTAGAAAAGTCAGCTTGGTCAGGCCCTTGGCTAGCTGCAGGTCAAAAAGCAGAACAAAGCCACCAGCTGAGGCCTGAGGGAAGTTATAGCAGAAGCTACTATCAGACCAGCTCTAAGACCCCATCTGGTACCCTGACCATCTGAATTTACATGGTTCCTCCAATTGGAGATAAATTCTACCTCATGAGCAAGCCAGCATTTGGAAACAATTAACATCCTATTTCCATTAACCACCATGTTCTTCCCTTCTGCATCCCTGCAGAATTTAAAATGTTTATATAAAGACAAAAACCAATATGTGCACTTTACTGTTACCGTAAAACTTAGCAACATTGAGTTTGTGCTTTAGGATGTTTTAAAGCTCCAAACAACTGCCTATCAAACACAAAATTAATTTGTAATCCATCCTTACTGGGCAATGTAAATTTCTTTTTAGTTGAGCTCTTCATAACAGCAGGATTTTATAACTGTTCCTCTGTATTTGTCTGCCATCTGCACAGCACTCTTCCTTATGGACGCATGGTACCTTTTTTTGGTTTTGTTAGGTCTCCTTCATTAGCAATAATCTTTCATGAGCAGAACAGGACTGCCTAAAAGGGTCTAAAGTATAGCGCTTCATTGGAACTTTGAAGTTTTTAATGTTCAAAGTGAGTGCTTGCCAGTATTTTTACTTAAACACTGATGAAATTGCTAGAGCAGCCTGAATCTCACCTCTAGAACCTCTAGGGGTTTCTAGAACTACTCTGACATTGAGGCTTTGTGTAAAGTCACACCCTACAAGTTTCAGGGTAGAAGTCAAGTAAGTTAAAAGATGACAATCTAATTTTAGTACAAGTTTTGGCTTTCAGGACTTTAATTTCATTTTTCCTTAAAAAAGCAAAATATTTTTCTCATGTATTTGTCTAACCAAAGAGAGCAAAGAGCTTCTACATCAGCAGTAGGGTTAAGGCAAACCCATCTGAATTCCTGGTGCAGGTTTCTAGCTGTTTAATAAGCTTCACCAGAGAACTTTTCCCTTAAAATTTCTGCTCTACCCAGTTTTCTGCTTTCAAAAATTTGTCTGAACTTTGCATCTTCGGGACCTCTATTGCTCAATGGACTTGGTTTGATTGAGCTGACAATTTAAAAGTAGAGTACAAAAGGAGAAAAGAGACACAGATCCCATACAAAGAAGCAACAAAATCTGTTACTGTTTCTAAGGGTACCAAGCTAAAACTTCAGAGGGTGGCAGGAATGACCCAACCCTTTCAAGCAGCAGATCTGCTTGCTCTCCATACCTAATACAACACCTTGCCAGCAGAAATCCATCCTGGATGGCATAGCATGCTGGAAATACCAGTTATACCAAAGGTTTCCTTTTATCTGTGATCTCAGCTAATACTTCTACTTCATTGCACAAGATCACCTTTCAGCCCTAGCAAAACACAGCATTTTTGATCAATCTTACCTTTAAATAACTTTTCAAATAAATTACTGAAGCTAAAAAACTCTATAGCTGTTGCTATTCACTCTTATACTTCCATCAGTTATTTGCATAGTCATTCCCACTCTGATTTAATCATTCATTTCATGACTGTCTAAGTCTACATTGAAAATGAGAACAGTAAATCAAACTAAGCACTTGGCAGGCATGTACTGGTGAGATCACAGCAAGATCCTGGAATAGCACAGGCACTCTCATATGGAAAAGGCTTGTGGAGTTCCCATGCAGTTCAAGTAACCATCATCTGACTCAATGAGCAACACTGAGACGGACACAGCCCTCGGTGGAAACCGGCTGTTAACAGGGTGAACACCCAGGGAGGTGGCAGAGCTGGCATCCAAAGCTTCACAACTAATGTGTCACAATATGTGATCTAGCCATATTACTGCATTAATAAAACCAGCACAGAGTAGAGCTCTTTTATCTAACCACACGATGAAGCTCAGAGGTAAAATGTCAGAAACAAGAATATGAAGTCCCCATTAAAAGGTAATCCTGAATACACAGAGAGGGTTTCATTTCTCTGACTTTCAGTTAAATGAAATATAATGCTTCATGAGGTAGAAAAACAAGGTCTGGTTTAGAAAAGGTGTACTTGGCCCAAGGAGAATCACAAAAGAATTACTTAAAATGTGTTTGTGATTCATCATGGTTCAGTAACTTCTCATGAATGCTAATGTGTTTCAGAGAGATAGAAAGGCTTGTGCAGGTGTGACAGAAACAATTAGTCAGTTATTAGTAAGTGCTGGCTTCACTGGCAGCCACTCTGCTGGAGCTCCACATTACCTGTAAGCCTGCCAGTAACTCTCCACATGCTCCTGATATTTAGAACTGCCAAAGAGGCAGGACAACAAGTTAAATCTGCAAACACTCATTCCTTCCCCTCATTTTGCCTGCCTCCATGACAAAATATGCAGTTAAAGTAAAATGCTACATGCTTAAGACAGCGTGGCTCCTCTTCAGGAGTAAGTGTAAGGAGAGAATCTAAGTTTATCCACAATAAACTAATCTAAACAATAACTCACTGCATTTCCTCTCCAAGACCTTCTAAAAAGGTGCTTATTTTGGAATAAGTATCCTTACATGGCTCTACTTACATAGAGTAGAGCAGACAGCTTTGTTTAAATTTAAACTCCACTAGGAGCTTTACAGCAAGCAACAAAACTTTATTCTCTTTTAGCACTCTGGAGATCAACTCATTTCCACAGGCCTTGCAACAACATTTAGAGAAAATTTTCAAATATGTTGCCTATTACCCTGATATCTGGCATCCTTTCCTAAAGAAGAAGTCAGAACAGCATGGAGGACTGTTTAATTTAATTTCCTTTCAGCTTTTTAGAAAATATGCTAAGATCCCTTTATTACAAATGATGTTCAACACTTAAAAGGCGACCCTCCAACAGATACTTAGGAAAAAAACCGCAGCATTTTCTGAGAGCGACAGTATAATCCAAGCAATCATGCTCCAACAGCAAGCCAGAGATGTGTTTACAGCCGTAAAGAACAGCCTGGCTTTGACTCTGTGCCTCACTACACACCCGAGACACTCAACTGCTCCAGCATAACATTCATCCTCACTACGAGACATACATCACAATTTTTGTAGCATAGTGAATCTCTGAAATGAATAGCAAATAATTCACTAGTGGCTGAATTTATTAGATATACAAAATTCTCAGGGTCAAAGGCTAGTGAAATGAGATGAAAACCATTAAGCCAGCAGACTTCAGATTCTTTTGATCAAGAACACAGCCATATGCCTGTGTCCTTTATCCAACCACAGTTCCAATTAAATTTGTAGGAGCTCAGTTTTTCATCTGATTTAGTGGCTAATTTCTCAATATTCACTACCATTAAAATAATAAGCATAGACCCCACTGTGCTGTTATACTGCAGGTTTGCACACTTGCATGTGTGTGCATGGATACAAAAGCCAAATATTTTGATTAAAATATTCCTGAGTGCAGATTACAATCTCTTGTTGTTTAAATAGCAAAAATCTTCATAGGAAGGCTTTCCAAGCAGTTCAGAAAGTAGCAATGGTCAGAGGCATAGCTGCAGCTGCACAAGATGGGTGCTTCCCACTCCACTGATCTGATCTGTGCATTTATTTTCTCCATCGTTACCTATATCTGTAGTGCAAAAAAGAATATGACCCATATCTGTCTTGGTTTTTGCTGAATTAAAAGGAGAAAAAGTTAAGTTCATATTTCATTGTAATTTAATAAGAATCTTTCCCATCTTCACGCCCACGCACCCACCTTAAAGGACCCAGAATAATCTAGGATTGGCCTTAAAAGCTCAGGAGCTTCCTTACTCCCACTGCAGCCTTATGGTAGACAATCCATAATGCTGCCTGCCAAGGACTCAAACAGGCTCTGCAACAGCAGACAGAAAGGATGGAGAGGGAAGAAGTAAAAAGAAAAGGAATGAGAAAGGCCAGTGACCATTCTGAAGCAGCAGCCAGTTTGTATGCCCCTGACCTGCAGGACAATCCAAGGGGCCACTTGGGCTTCAATATTCTCCCCAGAGGATGCAAAGGTTGTTTGCAAACTTGTTACAGTCCTTTCCTGCCACCAGCTAGTGATCCTGCATCCAGCTGGGCAATATATTACATAAAAATGAGCACATGTTAGAGCTGTGGAGGACTGAGGAATACATACCTAATGAATGTGCCATTGTGTTCTGCTCTTCCACTCTTCAGTCAGTTAGAAGTTATACAACAGCTCAGATATTCAACCTCAGTTTCCAGATGCCTGACAGACTAAACTCATGTGACTTTGGGTGGGGGAACCCCCTAAAGTTATATATCATATGGATTTAAATTACTAAACTGAAACACTGGAGATCACAAATTTCCTTTTCAGGCTTATCTTGCAAGAAAGACAGGACCTAAAAAAAATTCAACAATACCTTCCCCTCCCCTTTGGGGGCCTGCTAATGCTTTCCCCTTTCACTTGTTTTATTTCTCTTTTCTCTTCCTTCATTCAACCTTATTCTACCATCATCAAAAGCTTCAAGGAGCCTGAATGTTTTTTCTGCCATTTCTTTGCAATGCCAAGTTCTGCCTTTCACTGCCAGTCTTGGTATCCTCTCCCCCCTCCAGTAGCCCTTCCAAAACTATAATCCATTCTTTTAAGAGCTGCATTTTCTGTTGATAGTGCCGGAGGCCAGGAAGGCTCCTGGCAGTACAGTTCCAACAAAGAGTCTGAAACTGAACAATCTCTAGGGATAAGGAAGTCCAAGACATGGCTTTTAAAATAAGAATAAGAATAATAAAAAAATTATGCCCCTGGCATTGGCAGCTTTTAAATACAAACACATAAAATTTCCCTTCCAAAGGGGCAGGTAACGTACAACACATAAAATTTGCCTTCCAAAGGGGCAGGTAACGTACATTGCTTTTCACCAGCAATGAATACCTGCTCCTCCTGCCTTCATAAAATGCTCTGCAGAATAGAAGTAAAACACATTACACTGGGGATTCATATACCCACAGAAGTAAATAACATTCTACTATTTGTAGTCCATTTCTGCAGAAGCAAACGGTGACACCAGATACTACAAGTTTCTGCTTCCTAATACAGCCTTGCTCTTCTTCTAACAATTGTGCAAGGCAAGCCATTGACAACTGCAGAATGACACTATTTTTTGTCAGAAATACTTTTAAGTAACTACCACAGAAAGACACATTATGTTATGCCAATGTCTCAGCAACGCAATCTTTTTGTCTGCAAGGGTAACGACAGGGAAACTGACAAAGTTGCTCTACTAAAACGAGAGAAGCTCCTTCTCTTCCGAAATACTTACTTTGCTTTAGCAGCATACCAGTGGGAAAGAAGCAGATAACTTCTTCCCTTGAGGTATCCAGATTGTTCTGCAAATAGCAAAAGTCTTTGCAATTATCACATGTATCACACTCGGCTTTCACTGATTTCCTGAGTTCCTCAGTGGGACCAGAAGTAGCTGAAAACCAGTTTTAGACCATAGAAAGGAAAAAGTAACTTTGCATATTGTAAGTCTGCATCAATTTCTTACACAATTCAAGGAAGGTGCCTTCCTTTCTTTGACCTCATTTTTTCATTCAAGACTTGAAGCACTGAACTGCGACTTTGTGGACTAATTCTCTGCACAGTGTAACACATGCTCACAACTGAGGAAGAAATGTTTACACCACTGTGTAACTGAGATAATTCTCTTTCTTCTACTCCTAAAGGCCAAACTCCAGAGGTTTAGCACCTCTGTACTAAGTGACTTTATTTTAGCAAGAGAAACTGAGTTATGCCAGCTGTTCAGGATTATTTGGTTAGCATTTTTAGTGAAAGTATTATGGCAAGTTATTACCAGATTTTATTGTACAAGATGCACCGCTTTCTCCAGTAAGATAGCAAAAAGTTACAGATTAAGTTTTTCTTTTGAAATAAACAAAACAAACAAACCCCAATCCAAATACACACATAAAAACCCAAACATTCAGACTTTTTTTTCAGTTTCAAGTGTAGATGAAATCACACGTGAAATCAGTATGAATACAAAACAAAAAATTATGGAGAATGTCAAGAGTTAGTATTTTTCATGAAAACATATTGCTACTTCATGGTCTTTTACCTATGGACAACCTTTATTATGGAACAATCTGCTCTAATTCAGAGAGGAAAGAGAGATGGTCCTTCACTCGTGAAGTCTAGATATTTCCAGAGTGTGATTATGTACACTCCTTTAAGAGCTCATGCCAGTTGTCCAGTAATATTTTAAAACCACCTACGTTCATTTCCATTGACAAAGTGCCTTCTAAACCACTCCCTTTTCTTTGACTTTATCTTCACTAGGTGTTGTGCCACCATTTGAGTAAAGAATGAAAACAAAAGCAGATTTCTCAAACTGAATTTAACGCTTTTTAAACATTTTTTTTCTTTTTGCCTTTAGGAAAAAAAAGGGTATACTAAGGGTTTGAGAATTTCCACCTACAGTTGATATATAGGCTTATTCGATAAAAATACTGAACAGTTGAAACTAAACGGAGCTGCCCTGAACTTTTTCCAGGGTCTGGTGGGAATTCCACTATATAATTCAATAGATAGAGCAGTTCAGTTCTGCCTGTATCTGAAAAAAATTGATTGCAGATCTTTTCTGCCCTGTTTAGCTAAATCATCTCACCAAAGCAGGAATTTCATATTACAATCTGGTGCATATTGTCCATGCTGTCCCTTGGGAAGGCGATTCCCAGCTTTTATTCAGAAAATAGCTTGCAAATATATCTCATTGTGTCTACATTCAGGCTACTGTCTACCCTTGTATTATTAAATTAAGAAAATGCTCAAAACAACCTCCAAGTTTCCTAATTCACTTCAGGTTATCTTTATGAATACAGAACTCAACCTTGCCTTGCTCCCACTTGTAACTTCTCCCGTAGAACAAGATGAAATGACCACACTGACCAGACTCACCTTTCTCTTTTGGTAAATACAATAAATTAAGAAATCCTGCTGCAGTTCTCACAAGCTAGCATTTGACTGATTAACTCTTCTTTCCAGTGGTACTGCTTTTGAAAAAAAAAATTCATCCTGGAGTTCAGACTAGATGATCTTTAAAGGTCCCTTTCAACCCAAAGTGTTCTGTGACCCAGATTAATTTTTAACAAAGATATTTTTCTCCCAAGGCTTCTCTAAGTCATGTCTCTTGTCCCATGTAGTGTGCATATGAAATGACAACACACATGGACCACCATACTGAAAACCCCCAACTCTCTTTCCCCTTGGCTACTACTGATAACACAGTTAATTACGTGTAATTATACATACATAACTAACACTTGTCTAACTTGACATAGAGGAGGCTGCTGGAAACAGACTGGGATGAAGAAGCTAGAAGATGTAGAAGACATTTTGTGAGCCCTGTCAACTGGTGTTATGCACTTATCAGAACCTGTACTGTGTGGCACACCTGAATTCCACTCTCCATCTTTTCTCTTGGAACGCTGCTCACACTGAAACATTGGAGGGCAGCCATCCTGAGGATGCACTCACTCAGGGCACCAGGGTTTACCTGAGGCAAAGACCAAAACTACATTCTTCCAAATTCAAACCAGCGATTTACAATGCCACTTCCATCACGTTCAAACTACATAGCTGCACAATGCCATTCTGCTACAGTCAGATATGTCATAAACAATCTGTAGCAGGAAGCCCTGGACCTCCCAGGTACTGTCTGAATTCAAAAGCAAGACATCTGCAGTATGAAAACTGTGCTGACTCAGGCTTACCATTCCCAAATTATATTAAAACTACTGGTTCTCCTAAATGACTCCAAATTGCTAGCCTGAGAGGCTACCTCTTCGTTCAATCCTCATCCACAGCCATGGCTTCTTTGTTACAGAGGAGACAGCTACCCACAGGACATTCTCTAAAGGGGGGGCCCTCAGCTCTGAATTTCAATAGATCAAGAGAAAAAAGCCTCAAGACAGGAAAGCAAGGCTTATCCCCTTAGCCAAGCTTATGAAGACCAATCAACACAGCAAGAACAATTAGCTGGAAACAAAGGACCTATAGGTTGACTTAAGTTTGATTTTCAAGTCTAGCTTGGTGGAGTATGTACTGATTTAGGGGAGGGAAGTCCAACTGTTTTTTCCTTTATGCCATCATTCCTTAATTAGAAAACTAGCCTAAAGGCTACTGTTGGTTTTTTCAACCTTTGTATATTAATTATACAGAATTAATTTGAAGCTAAAAGCCTCTCCATCTCTAGAGTGAAATTATTAATTTCACAAAGTTTAAGCAATTTGGAGCACATAGAAAAAAAAATCTTAAAACCTACTGGTTTAATTTCAATCCACACACCACTGAATTGTGGGTGTTTTATCCCTCTGGCCTATGAGCTGGGAGACCAATGTAAAATCCCAGTGTAAACAGCTCAAGACCATTTTATTTATACATTTGTATCAAAATAGAACTCAAATTCCAACTTGGATTTAAAATTATGCAGATTATTATTTTCCCCTTCTCCCTCAGCAGATATTTCTCCTTTATCATAATGTGTCTTCTGAGTCACTTACAGCTGCAGGGGCTGAAGTCTTTGCAACCTCTACCTTCCAGAAAATCATCCCAACACAGCATGACACAACCAACTCTTGTTACCCCAATACACACTCAGGCACTCTTCCAACAAGCTAAATTCCTAAGGTACCTGAAGGAAAAGAGGTACCCTATTTTTAGCAGGTCAAGAAACAAAAGCCCAAACTATTGGATATTAAAAATATTTCACGCAGAGGACAGAACAGATGCCCAAGTTTCCACAGCTTGTCCAAATATGTCAGAGAAAAAGGCCAGGACAGAGAAAGGCTCAGAGCAACACAGGGCAGTGAGATTATTTTTCTCTTTCAAAATTGCTTTCCAAGTTTGTGCTTTTTCAAAAGTTTCAAATTTAGCTCCAAAATATGAAAATCAGTCCTTTCAAAAGAGATCACATAACCTACCTACTTCTAACATAAGTTACAATTAAAGAAAAAAAAACCAAAAAATAACCAAACTTTTTTTTTTCAAGGTCTGAATTTTTTTTTTAATGCCCTTTCCCTCCTTTTCTGAAACTGGCACTAGCTGTCAAATCTTTATTTGCCAAAAATGTGGTCAAAATTGTATTAAGTGGTCCAGAATGAAAAAGACCTTCTCATTTTGTTTTGTAGACTTCTTGGTTGACTGGCTCTTTTTTCTCCCCCTTTCTCCCTTTTGCTGAGTAGTTACAACCACCACACTAAATGTGTCTTTTGGTCTCCAATGGAACTTCTAACTTGTTCAGAATTTCTGCCCCCTCCCCCCCACCTTTTTTTTTTTTTTTTTTTTGAGAAAAAGAAGATTAAGCACAAGAAGAGAAGTTATGCATATCTATAGAAGAGATTTTAGACCTACATAAAGTAGAGCTCAGAATTAGACCCCACATCTAGGCCTGAATTTTGTGAGTTTGATGACCAGAAGAGATTTTGGGCGCATGTGTGAAGAGGGACACTGGGAGGTGGGGTGAAAAGGTTGATAGGAGGAATGTACTTGAACCACAGGGGGTAGAGCTTCAACAGATGAGTCTGCTGGTGCTTGAAGGGAGGAGGAAAAAAAGAAAACTTGGGAGGGCAGAAAAAAAAAAAGACAAGCACCAATACTCCAACATTTTAACAACCTAGCGACCAAAGGCTTTACCAGATATCTTTTCCAGAATCCAAGGACAAGTACTTACGTTTAGGAATTTTTTTTTTCACTTGGTTTGGCTCAGTGCTACTGAAAAAGTTTGTCCAAAAGTCCATGTGCCGAGCCAACATTTATTAGGTTTCAATTTCCAGCTGAAGCCACAACTGCTGCTATGAAAATTAATGTGGCAATTGTACCAGAAAGCAAAGCAATGGAAAAGACTGCACTGGTATGTAACAAGTACACTCACTGGCACCAAGAGAAAAAATTGTATTATATCAACCTGTGCCATAGACATTTTTCTCTTCTCATTATTAGGGAAAAAAATGTGCAAATCAAATTTATTGTTTGGCTAGAGGATATTATATGAATAGTTATAAATTCTTCATCATCCAACCTCAGCAGATTACTGCCTATCCTAAAATATGAAGCAGCAATTTAAAGAGTAACCCCTGCTATGTTGACATCAACAAGATTCAATGAAGAATACTGCAAATTGCCAGTCTAGCCAGTCAGAAAGCCTGAACTGCTCACATAAGATATCTTTGCCAAAACCCACATATCCCTCAGACTTCTGCTGGACTATGTGATAAATGAATGTTGGCTGAAGAGAATGAAAAATGGGCAAGCAATAATTTCACTTTAGCTACAGATTCAAGCAGTAGAACACATGCACATACTGAGAGTATATGAATAGTTAATTAAAACAAATATAAAAGATCAAATCACCATCAGAAGGATTACAGATGGGTTTCAAGTCCACAAACAAATGCACAAAGTACTTACAGCATGGTCACAGGAAAGGACAACTTCCATAAAATTCAGAAGTTTCCAACAGAATACATCAGGAGACCTGACTCTTCCCATTTTTACTATGAGGCTGACAATGAGCTAGAAGTAAACCACCCCTGAATAGCACCTTCAGGCAAGCTTCCTCTGCTGTATTAAAGAAAGAGAGTTTAATGCCATCACATCTTCAGAATCTGAAGTTCTCCTAGAAGCAGTTACCCATTATCCCTTTCAGCTGAAGCAACCTCAACAAGAAAAAGAGCTGGGTTATTATGTGTGTATCTATGTAACTGATAAAGAAATTACACCATCCCTGATGACACTATTTCAGAGACAGATTTACATATCATATGCCAACCATAAATTAGGAATGTACAATAAACCCTTTGAGCTAGAGATTTTAAGAATATAGGAGACGATACAAACTTCAGGCTGCAGCTTTTCTTGGAAATTTTAAAGAGAATTATTTATGTGAATAATAACCTAAGTGTTCCCAGGAAAAAGAATTTAAGGACTGGGCAAAGACCTTGAAATCATGAGAGCTGGGATAGATAAATAACAAAGAATAAGGTACCAAAGTAGAAGAGGCAAATGTGGAGGAAGAAGTTACAAGGAGAGTTTAACTCAAAGAAATAAAAATCAGAAAGAAAGCAGAAGCAAAAGAGAAAATGCACACAACCAGGACACAGATACAGTTTTGTAATAAACCTATTTGGGAATAATTTGTTTTCTTATTTTCCACCCTCTCATACCACCCCACACCATCCCCAGCCTCTTTTCTGAAGATGATGTTTCACAAATATTTTAAATGAACCTAATTCCATCTGAAAAGGGAAGTCTTTCCCCTAAGCACTGAGTTGTAGATCCCACTGCCTCCCTTCTGCTAGTGCTAGCTTCTGTGGAGTTTTGCAGTGCTATTTGGTTGTAAATGGAACACAGCAGAAACAGTAGTAAGAAGACTTAGGTCCCCAAAGGTGGTAAGAACAGGTCCTTTATCATATTTGTATAACACCTCCAGATAGTATACTCAGCTTTCTAAAGAACTCCATAGCCTATTCCCTAGAAATGCACCAAAGTGAGTTCATTTATACAAAACTAAAACACTTTTCTATAGGGGATCCCTACCAGCAGTACCAAAGCCACCTTTTTCACTAACTTCTCACAATTAACTTTGCTCTCCTAGCAGCCATTGACAACAAGCTTGCTGCAGACCAATCAAACACTCACACTGGAAACCTGCCATTAGGGAAAATAAATCAATGCACTTTCAAGGGTTTGCAAACAAGCACCACGTGAATCCCTGTTCACCTTGCTCTTGAGAGCAGGCATGTGCTTTACAAAGCCATCTGCTCAGCAGCCTGAGAAATCAGTACCTTACTTATTATGGGCACCACACATGCGGCACCGGCCACTAAGTGTCTGCCCAGAGCACAGAAGCTTTCCTCTGTCACATTTGAAATGGAGAGAAGAGGAAGCATGCTAGCTATCCCCTGGAGCATAGACTTCTCGTTAATATTCCTCTTCAATGTTAACAGTGATCAGAAAACAGAGAAAGTTAGCAGGAAGGTTATGACATTATCTTCAATCTCTCTTTTGTGTCTCACACTTGCAATAAAGAAAGATCACACCACAGAACCAAATTCTTGCAAAGAGCTTAATGCAATAATGCTGAGCAACAGACAGCTCTGCAAGTTTGTGACTCTTCTTCCATTAGTCTCTCTAAAACCATATTCATGAAGTTTATATAAGTGTCATGTATATATTATCACCTCTTAGATCAGTACTATCAAATACTTGCCAACATTCTGACTTCTGCCAATTGCTTTTAGTTTCTCTTTCCTTTTCTAGTGCTATATTTGAAGACAGAGGAGAAAAAAGAAAAGAAAAAAAAAGGTGACTGACTTGAATAGAAGAAAAATTATTCTAAATCCCTTGAACAGTTGCTCTGTTAAATTGACACAAGTTTAACAACGTGTACTTGGCACATTCCTCTTGCCACGAATACAAGAATTTAAAAAAAAAAACAAACTCACTCAAAGCAGGGAAATCTTTTAAAGATACAGCACATACCTTGCTGAACAGTGGTCTGATAGCTGTTACAAAGCCATTTGTAGATTTAAGTGTTCAAACAACAACAAACACAACATAACTGTGAAGGATTTTTCTTTTTTTGAAATCTTCTTTTGAATAGAATGATGATTGAATGGGGAGTCAAATCTGACCAACCCATTCTCACTCAAATTGTACATTCCAGACAGTGCAGAGACACAGCAGAGGAGAAAGTCTGCTAGACCCAGGTATAACTGTGCAGAAAAATAGACCAGAAGAGACAACAGTACTTTTGCTCAATTCAAGGGTACATGATGTTTCCTAGCACCCAGCGTTCCCAAAATCCCATCACCTTCTACAAATGTGTAGAGTTCTTTTAATCCAAGGACATGCTGCATATTCACAGCACAGCATGACAAAGAGAGCTTGTAAATTTTAAAGAGATTGTTTATTTCAAGGAAACTGACTATCAAGTGACAGCAAAATCTCAGCTCGAAAGGAAAACCATACTTCATGGCCTCATCTAAGTTCCAAGCAAATCCTAATTTGACAATCACAGAATTAGAAATACTGTGGCTGGCAAAATATCAAAACAAAACAACAACAATAACAAAAGCTTGTTATTGGAAAAGGAGAACACTGCATGTTAGTGTGTAGGGGCACTGGCAGAGATGTGGGAAAAGCTCTTCCTAGTAACACTTAAATCTATAGGCATAGCCACTCACTCCATCACATACTGAAGCCATCTAGAGTATCAAAAGAAAAAAGCAACAAGTCTTATGTGTGAGCATGGGAGCTCTGCTCCCTGTGTATCAACATGGAAAACATGAGATCATATTCCAACACCACTCTGTAGGCTGGAAATTGTGAGAACCCATGTCTATGAGCCCAAACCTTAAAATCAAAGAGACTTCTACTAGGTAGACGAAAACAAAGAGCGGAAGGAAGGGTGGAGTGCCACGTTACTCTTGATCTGCAATTCGCTACCTCGCAGCATTGCAGTCAGGAAGCTCAATGCACACAGCAGTGTTTCAGCAACAGTTACACTTATACATACCATAATAAGCTGCATTTCAAGAGAACCAGGGTAAAAGGGCATTAAAAAATCATTTTGTCGGACAACATGGTATGTTGCACCCAAAGAGCAAGAATACAGAAGTACTTGCTCTTAAGAGCACCAATGGTCAGGTTATATAATGACAACTGCAGAACTGCAGATACTTTTGGTTACCAAGAGTGCTACAAAGTAAGCAGGTAAGAGTTTTTCCTCTCCCCTCAGCAAAATCTGTCTGAACTCTTCACCTAGTAAGTTTTTCCTGGCATATAGAGAATATAAAGAAAAATATCAAAATCATAAGTATATAAACCAGTTTTATTTCCTCAACAACCCCCCCCCCCGCTCCCATCAGCAAGTCGTTCATTAGAACAAATCCTCAGGCAATGATAATCAAAAAATACAGAGAAGGCAGGTGTATAGCAGTGCACAGCGAGTTTCAAAGAGATTAAAAAGAGAGAAAGAAAAGAAAGCCATCTACCCCTATGCAACCTTTCCAGTATGAATAAACTGTGATTCAGGTTTGCCTCTAGACGAGTCAATTCACACACACAGATCCTCAGATTGCATTGACAGTATCTTTTACTAATACGCATTTCACATCATGTTCCTGTTTTAACCATACTAATCTCTCTTTTCTCTCACTAGTGAGCTCTAAAAGCTGCTGCAGTACTTTTAACAGCTTTATGACGTGTGTTAATGGATATTTTGCTAACAGTACACAAGAGGAACTTTTACCAGCAAGCTGTCACGGCTGCTGTTCCTCCTCCTTATCTAGTTACTGGTCATCAGATTAGATCCCTGCCACCTACTTAGGCAGCTAAAAAAAGAAAGAGGAAAAAAAAAAAAAAGAAAAAAAGAAAAAAAGTGGGAATCAGGGAAAGAAGGCCTTCAAAGAAAGCAAACTTGCAGCTCAAACTGGAAGAACTTTATGTAAATTTCAATGTATTTTCTTTCCTCTGTAATATTCTGCCTAAGCCACTCAATCAAGCAGGAATGACATGGAAAGAATGGGACTAATTCGAACAATGAATGATCCATAAATGTCTACAAGATTATATAACTGAAGATGAGATGGCATGCATGTGTTCGTGCATTTGGGGGAAAGGAGGAGAAACAGAAAAGGAGAAAGAGGAGGAAATAACATGCCCAGTCACAAATGCAGGACTCAGTACAGTTCTTACTCAGTTTCCCTCTCTTCCCAAAAGACAAATATTTTAACTGAAGGCAATCAGGCAGCTAAGGGATAAAAGCAAAAGAAAACCTATTTGCTAATGAATACACTTCAAAATATCCCTGGCTGAAATTGCACCATAACTGCAGTATCATGAAACACAGCTCACAGACAACCATGTTTATACTAAAGCAATTAACACACGGTACATTTCCTGCACTGTTATTATCATTGGCATTCTCTCTGTGTTTGTTATACATTTTGAGCCATGGCAGGTTAAGAGATATTCTTATAAAGTTAACAACAAAACGTTGCTGATTTGAAATGTACTCACTGTTATTTTTCAGGAACTCCTATATTTACTTTACACCATTCCCAGGGGAAAGCTGAACAGTTGCATTAGTTCTGCAAGGAAAAGATATTCAAAATAAACTTTGCAAAGGCTTTGACCCAAAAAAACTTTACAAATGTAACTTTTTAGACGCAGTACCCACTTGCTCTACAAGGCTGCACACTGTGGCTTTGCATAATCACCACCCACATTTCAGAACAATCATTTCATCTGAAATTCATCAGCGGTTTGATCATTTGTGTGAGCATAAACTTAGGAAAAGGAGCACACGCACCCCCTCCCACCCCCTAAGAGGCTCTCGGCTGCCGGGTCGAGGGGGGCATGCCCTCGGAGGCGGCGGCTGGGTACCAACACCGAGCTCGGGTCTGGCTGCCCGCGGGGATGCACTTGCTTCAAAGTTGAGGCTTCTCCTCCCGAGCGGCGCCCGCGGCGGTGCGGACACTTGCTGCGGCCGCAGTCTCCACCCGGGCCTGACCCCGTGCATTAACCCTCGCGGGTCCGGCCGTGGAGCCGCACTCCACCCCCCGTCCCTTGGCCCCCCGCCGGTCCCGCCGGCTCGGGCGAGGCCCCGCCACCACTTACCCCCCGCGCCCGGAGGTGCGCGGCTCCCGTCCGCTCCCCTCGCCAGCGGCCTCCGTCTACCAGGAGCAGCCGGTGGTGGGTAGGGCTGCCCGGGGCACGGGAGGGGCTGAGGAGGGGACGGAGCGGGAGGAGGTGGTGGCGGAGGAGGAGGAGGAGGCGCCGGCGAAGTCGCGGCGGGGAGAACCGGGAGGCTGTGGCGGCAGCGGCCGGGGGCCGGCGGAGAGGGCAGGGCGGCGGGAGGAGCCGCTGTGCGAGACGGGTCGGGTCGGGTCGGGCCGGGCCGGGCCGCCCTCCCGCCGGCAGCCGCCGTCCGAGGCCCCGCCGCACTGACAAGCACAGCGCTGCGCTTCCTCTTTCTCACAGCGACGGCGGCCGCCCCCCACCCCGCACCTCCCGCCGCGGGGACCGGCTGCGGAGCTCGCCCGGGCAGGTGCGGGGCTCGCCAGCTGCCGGCCCCGTCCCGTTCCCCCTCCCCGGCTGCCCAGCCTCTCCGCGCTCCCCCGCACCGCCCGGCCAGCTCCGCTGCCGCGTCCCCGCTCCGGACCGAGGCTCTCCTACCTCCGGCGTGGGCAGCGTTCCCCGCTCGGAGCACAGCGGGGCCGCTCGGCCGCCCCCGCCGCGGGAGCCGCGCTCCGCTCCTCGCCGCCTCCTCGGTGCGGTGCGCTGGGCTGCCCCCGACACTATCCCATCCCGGGGCTCTCACAAGCTCCCGCCGCTCTCACTTCCTCTTCCTTCCTCCTGCTGGCGGGGCCGCGATGTGCAGCCCCGGGCCGGCTGCCGCCGAGGGGTCCCGCGGATCGGCAGCACCTGCGGGCGGGGGCGACACCCGCTCCCGCCTCCGCCTGCTGCCGCTCCGCTTCTCCGGCGCGGGGTTGCGGCTGGCCTCCCTCCTCCTGCAGCTCCTAAACGAGGGATCTGGGGCTACCTCCTTGCCTTTGGAATAGCTGTTTGTGTTTTGATGCCGCTTCTCCTCCCGGAGAGCCGCCGCCGCTGAGCAGCCCTGCAGCGGGCACGCTGCGGCGCACGTCTGTTCGCCCCCGAAGCGAGCGAGCCGCCGCGGGAGCCCAGCCCAGCCCAGCCGGGCCGCTCCGGGCCGGGATCCGCCGGGAGGGGGCGGCCGCAGCCCCGCTCGGCGCCCCTGCCCCGCTCCGCCGCTGGGTACCGGCTGCTGCCCAGGCCCCGGCGCTTCAGCATCCCCGCGGCCCGCCAGCTCCGGGGAGTGACGAGTGCCCAACTAGTGGCTTTTGCTCCCTGGAAAAGTCAAATATCAGAGCTCTGATTTTGTTCTCCGTCTCCCTGAAAGAAAAGTGATCAATAAGCCTTGGTTTATTTTTCTTTAATGCCTTAACCCACAGCTGCTGTGTGAACTACACAGGATTTGTGACCCTGCAAACTATCAAATTTTATCTTCTAATACCAGATAGTGAGGGTGCTATTTTCCTTTTTTTTTTTTTTTTTCTGAAGTCCTGCACATTTCACTTTAATAAGAGCTGATGGCCACGAAGCCTGGTTGTGGTACAGCAACTTTTATTGTGCGGTGTAACCAAATTTACTTATTGTGAACTATCCCATCATACACGAAGACCAAAACTTGCAGAATTACTGATTCTAATCTTGCATATAATTATGTACAAGAGTATCTTTATGCAGGGTAATAATTCCCAGTGATTTCCCATAAAACCACTCTTCTGCAACACCCAAGTTCTCAAACCACAATAATGCTGTTATGCATCAGCTGATATTTAAGACGCTCATTGCTCTGAAAGTCCCACAGCCGCTTACTAGGATTTTATACCCAGCAGAACTGCAGTGTGCTTTCCAGAAGAGGAAGGAGACTTCTTTCCCTCTTTAGACTGTAATGCACCATGACAGCAATACACCAGATCTAAGCAAACATTTTGTGTTGGATCTGAGCAAATACGCCAGTGTGAGGCAATAAATGGCATGACTCACCTGAGTCACAGATTACTGTTTTTATAGGACTAGAGCAGAGATTCCACTAAGTGACAGGGGCTAAATCTAGACCCCAAAACCATAGAAGCTCCTTTCCATGCATATAGAAACTGCCTGCCTGGTCTCCCCTCCTCTGGCGGCTTACAGGCAGGGGTGTGGCATGGGTGACTGCAACAAACACTGGGGGAGCTGGGCAGGAAACATCACCATTCTGCATCGTAAAACTTCACCATGGCAGCAATTCCCTTCAATCAAGGAAATTTCTCCAAAGCCATTGAGTTTTAGGACCTCCTTGAGCACTGAAATTCATGGAGAAGCTGGACTTCGCATACTGAAATGAATATGCTGGTGCCTGTGTTAAATATACACTTTAAATCATATTTTCATGTGGTTTTATGAAGGTAGAACTCCAACACTGAAAATGTGAGGTCCATATGTAGTATATTTCATATTAAATACACTGAAAACACTTATCAAACCATCTCAAGAGTTTTCTCATAGATGTAAAAGTTTTATTGAAAGAGGGATAATATCCACAGCAAGGAAATGGTGATTAAGTTTGCATTTGAACAGTTTCCATAATGCTGAGACTTTTCCCCTACATTTGTTACATGCATTTTTGTGCTTCACATAGAAACCAGAATGTTTACAACTTAGAAAAGGGCATAGTAAATATCATACAAGGTGGGCAAGAGGATGATGTTTATTTCATTTTCCAATATTGGCTCAGGTCAGTTTTCCAGTATGGTCACAAGGGAGGTAAATATACAGATACACAGTGTTTGGAAAGATGTTTGGAACAATATTAAAAGTGAACAATATTAAAAATGCAAAATTTCATTCTTCATGTTTCAATTTTCTCTCACGCTCAACAACAAAAATAATTTAAATTGATTTCAGCTGTATATTACCATAATAGTTGGATTTTGAACAGTGCAGGAGAATGGTAATTTACCAGTGCTACTGTTAAGACAGTTTAAAAGAAAACTTGTGAAAAAAATTCTACTAGTTTCTGGGAAAAAAATCAATACAAAATTCTACTGCACAGTTCAAGAGAACAAGCTAGAAAACTAGAGAGTGCACTACAATGAAACCTTCTCTTTATTCCTATTCCAATCTAATATCCATAGTATGGCAGCCATTGCATCAAGATCAGGATTACTTTTGGTCTCCAAAAGTCCAGGGAACCTCTACTTAGGATAGATATGTACAGAAACACTTGGCTGCTATGGTAATTTCCTGATTTATTCAGTAGTAGTTCCTTTTCTGATGTCTGCTACGAAAGCACACCTTAACTTTACAGCTGATTTGTTTACAACCAAAATCAGAGTGGGCATAAGATGCTTGCCAGATAATTCTAGAATGCCAGAAGAGGGAGTGCAGGAACAGAAAACACCAAGAATTAAGCATTTTAATTTGTGTGCCTATTTCAGCTACAACCTTAAAGAGATGTAAATGGATAGATAGATAGATAGATAGATAGATAGATAGATAGATAGATAGATAGATAGATAGATAGATAGATAGATAGATAGATAGATAAAAGAATTTCCAGGGAGAACTACTGCTGCGTGGCTCTGCTGACAACAAAGATATTTCAGGATAGCCCAGTAAGTGCTAATCACCTGTAGAAACCCGGCCTGTTGAAATCTCCCCTTGACTGACCCCAAAACTGTAGAAATCATCAAAGCCATTAGTCACTTCTGAGAGTGAACACCTTAGATCCTGAGATAAAAGAGTTCCTAACAATTTTTGAAGTTTTGTTATAGTACTTCTGGCCAAAAGTTTCCTGATGCAAAAATTATCCAAAATTGCCTTTGTTATACCCAATAGGAAAGATGGTTGTATTTTAGTGTGCTTATAGGCTTTATGAATACCAGTATTTTAATGGTATCTAAGTATTTTAATGGCCTACAGAACCTTGTTCATAACCATTAAAGCATACCACAATGCTATCTGTGATATAGAAAGAAGATAAATAATCATTATTACATTTTTACTTTTTAAAATCCACAGATAAATATCCCTTTTTTAACAATACAATCTATTGTGTTTGAATGAGAATATTTTGTCTGTGTATATGTTCATTTCTGTGAGGGGTGAATTAAGTCCTGGGAACAAAATATTAAAAGCATGCTTATTGAGCCATTTCTTTCTACTGGTGAAAATGTGCTGTGATGAACCTTCCTCTCTGGTAAATTATTCTGCAACAGATTAAAGAGTGAACATGAGAAAAACAGAATATCTGAACTTTGCATGTAGATATTTTTAATAGGTCATGAAGATCTGACCAAAATTCATAAAAAATAACATAAATAAAAATGGTCTGTTATCAGAAGCTTCAAGCTTCTGCATTTTTCTAAAATGCAGTATTCTTGCAGATGTCCATGCTTGAGTCCCTAAATAATAGTTACTGTTTTGCTTTTTATATGTATGAATTTCATATTCATACGTACATGCATACATACATACATACACTTGGTGCAGGACAATTACACAACATCAGGATAATGAAAGGGTTATTATCACTCAGTTTTAATGTACCTATTCAGACTTTCAAAATCTGCTTTTGTATATTCATTTGTATTTAATGTATGTTGAGAAAGTGATGACTTTTACAGTATGGCCAGCCTAATGAAGAAAGTAAGAAATGTCACATAAGAATGTTTTTAATTAACCTAGGAAGTCGATTTCTAAAAAGTAGTTTGGATCTGTTTATGGACTTATTTCCATCTCATCTGTTTAAATATCTACAATAAGATAATTATTAGAAGTTGAGACTGTGTAAATATAATACACTTTCACACTAGTTGTGAAATCCAAGCATTGCCAAGCAGGAAAATGAAGAGGTCAAGAATGGCCATTAACCTAATGTATTTCTATGAAGAAAAGCACACCTCTGCAAACTGTTTTTGCTGCCACTTACTGGTCTTCTGTATTTTAGTTTGTCTTTAAGACCCTCTTTAGGATTTAGAATCATAGATTCATAGAATTTTTTTGGTTGGAAGGACTTTGAAGATATCTAGTTCCAATTCCCCTGCCATGGTCAGGGATACCTTCCACCAGACCCGGTTTCTCAGACCTTCATCCAGCCTGGCCTTGAGCATGGATGGGACATCCATAGCTTCTCTGAGCAGCCTGTTCCAGTGCCTCAACACCCTCACAGCAAAGAATTTCCTCCTCATATATAATCTAAACCTAGTCTCTTTCAGTTTGAAGCCACTTGTCCTATTTTTACATGCCTTTATAAAAAGTTCTTCTCCATTATTTTTATAAGCCCCCTTTAAGTATTGAAGAGTCACAATTATGTCACCATGAAGCCTTCTCTTTTCTAGGATGAACAAATCCAATTCTCTCAGCCTTTTCTTGTATGAGAGCTGCTCCATCCATCTGACCATCTTGGTGGCCTCTGGTCAGTGTCCTTCCTGTGCTGGGACCCCAGAGCTGGATGCAGCTCTCCATGTGGGGTCTCACCAGATCAGAGGGGCAGGATCCCCTCCCTGGCCCTGTTGCCCACGCTGCTTTGGGTGGTATCCTGTCCTTCAAACATGTCAAACTTTCCATAGCATAATCATCTTTTGTGAAGAGACCACTTTGTAGGACAACATGTTCAGTATGTAGTACGTGAACAGCAAGAATACAGAAGTAATTGCTTTTAACACTCATGTTCATGAGCAACAAGATCTAGAAGTGATTTAATCACAATCTGCATCTATGTGAAAAAAGAAAAATTAGAAAAAGCTATAAACATTAGAGAAAAACAAAAAAACAATTTAATGTTGAAGTTTAACAAGTTCTGAACTTCAGGGGAGCTTCTCTTCTGTTGCAGTGGATTGGATTGGAGCTTCCCAATGGTTATCATATGTTGGTCCTAACCAGAAAAGTTTGAAACAGATCAGGCATTTTACTGTGACACTGGTGCAAGCTAAATGTTTTTTTATAATTTCATAGAAGAAAACTTAATAGAAGGACTAGCCCAGTGAGTGTGGCTTTCACCCTCCATTCCCAGGGTTTAATTCATCCATCAGAGGTGTGAGGAGATAGCTCTTTAGATAGAAACAGCTTCTGATCATCCTCAAATGATGAAAAAAACTGCTTAATGCTTGGCCTAGGGAATGGGATGCTGATTATCAATCATCTTAGGGAACAGACCATGACATCCAGTTGTGCACCCTAACAGAAGAAAACAAGCAGGCAGGCTCCCAGCCCTGGCCAGCTTCCGGTTGTGCAGCTGCTGGCAATCTTGCCCCCTCACTCTGTGTAACACTAGCTGTTTATCAAAAGTCCTCAGAGAAGGCACTGCAGGAATTTTGATCACCTTTCCAAGTGATAACAGAGTTGTTTGCTGCATGCCATGTTTTCTTCTCTACCACACAGTGACTTTCCTAATGTCTGTAACATTTTATGATAAAGCCTCCTACATGTTTCAATGACATTTAAGTAACAATATTTTTTCTTACTAATTTTAATCTTTCTTTTATTCCTTCATCTGGAAAGGACAGAGCTGAGCAGCCAGGGAATGGGTACTTCTGAGTTTGACTCAAGTGTAAGCCTTTAATCCACCACAGAATTGTGGGTGAACTGTGTGAGTTCTAAGAATTTATTTTCTCCTGTCTCTTTCTTTTCTTTCATTTTGTTCTGTGGTTGAGGGTTTATTTGTTTACTTATTTGTTTATTTTTTAACTTTGTCAGTTTAAGCTCCAAGTTCTCCAAGACAGACTTTTTTTCTCAGTGTAGATAACCAATACATTTCAACTCCAATTTCATTTGGGGTCTCCTATTGCAAGTACAGCACAGTTATTATTAACTAACCTAGCTTTGTGAAGACACAAAGCATTTTAATTGAGATTTCTACTTCTTTACTCCTCTGCTATCTGTGTAGATAACAGCATTTTGTACTGATGAGTACAAAACCTAAAGAAAACTTAGACAAGAAAAGTTCCAAAACTTATGGACTGCTCAGTCTTTCAACAGGCTGAAAACCTTCTTTAATATTCACCCATTTTCCAGTCACCTTGTCTTCTATACAGATTAATATTTGATAAAAGTGGCCTATTTTTATCAATTTAGCAGCTGTGCTCTATGTGCAGTTGAGGTTTGAAGAGTTCTAAGCCATGCCATGGTCTACTACAGATCTTTAATATTAAAGACAAGTTCATAGAATCATAAACCCATAGAACAGTTTGGGTTGTAGGAGGCCTCAAAGATCATCTGCCCTTGGGTGCCGCATGGGCTGGGACACCTTCCACCAGGTGCTCAAAGCCCCATCCAACCTGCCTTGAGCACTTCCAGGAATGGGGCAACCACAGCGGCTCTAGAAATCTGTTCCAGTACTTCACCACTCTCACAGAACAGCATTTCTTCCCAATATCTGATCTAAATCTACCAAACTCCTTTGTTCTGTCACTACACGCCCTTATAAAATGTTCCATTCTTTTTGTGGAGCAGCTGTGCTCAATAGGCAAAATGGATGTCAACAAGCAAGAAAGATAAGCACTACCCAAACTCATGATAAATGCCAGCCATTCCCCAAAATGAAGAGTTTAACATGTAGGGAAAACAAGCAAGTACAGACAAAATCAGAGAAATAGTGCAACATCTCTCTCCAACAATGACACAGCACAAATCATTCCTAATCAAGCTCACATTCTCCTGTCCCAGGTCACAGTATGACAAATAGGACTGCACAAGCAAGCCCTCCCTAGGCCTTACTCACGAGCCTTTTGACAGATTTTTCACTTTCTTGCTGGAAATAACAGACTGTTCTGTCTATCATCCGTTCTAATTCCTTCATAACATTAATCGATCAACAGCAACTGCTGGCAGCAGAGCAGCAATAGATGGAGAGCACACACTCACTGCTCGAAGGTGTGCTGGATGCCCACTTCTCTAATGAGGTGATTAACTCCAGCTGCTTCCCTGAATGAACCCACACAAACAAGAGGCACTCCAGCAGCAGCAGAAGCAGCACAAACACACTTGTGAATGCCTTTCAGCATTTGCACTTGGCCTTTCTCCCTTCTGCATTTATTATTCCATTATTACGGAAAGTCACTTTGCCTATAAAATATGTTGTCCTGCTGTCACATTTTATTTTGCATATTTCTTGAGGAGTGTAATGCTCATGGCTGAAAATGCCTGTCCCTGCCAAAAAAATTCATGACGCTTCAGAGCTGGGTAAAAAAAACCTTTTAAAGCATCCTACCCTTTGGGCCCACATTCTAACCCTTAGATAGCACAGTATCCTACATAATGTCCATTTAGAATAAACATATACAAAAACTGGGCGGCAATTTTCCAAGCAACTCACTTCAATGCACACAGTTCTTCAAGAAGTGAAAGGCTCTAAGTGTTATCTATTATTCACATCATTGTTCAACTATACTGATTTAGAGGAACTCTGAAAAGCCCGGGCAAAGGTCTTGTAGGTAACACTGTGTCCTGTTATGAACTCATGAAGGTGATTCAGTAGTCTCACTCCCTCATGTTTTGATATGGTTCTCCTAAGTACTTACATCTTCCATGCCTCCTGTTGTTTTTTCTCCTTTTTTTCCTCCTTTTTTTCAATAGCTCAAAGCACTGTCTGCTTTTATTGTCATGGCCTTGAAGTTAGAGCCTTCAATATTTTTCCTTGCTAATACATTGTGGTCACTGCATTACATCTTTTCTATTTAACCTTTTCCTGTACCTCTCAACATTTTTCCATGTTGCTTTCCTGCCTGCTTTACCTGATCTGAGAAAGGCCATCCTTTAGCAAGCCTTTGGGGCAGGTTTCCTTCCCAGATGACAGTGATAAAGGTGGAGAGGAGGGCAAGGGCTGGGTAGGGCTTGGTCAGTCTGACTGGTACAGCAGCAGCCTTGTGCCACAGCCTGGCATGTAAAGATGAACTACAAATGGGTATTTACAATTATTTATGAGCTGCTGTAGCTATGTGGCAAATTTTCTTTGCTGTGGAGCTCATAATCTCTGGCAAAGGGCAAGGCAGCTGACTGGAGGCTGCAGTCCCTCAAATGCCCTGGCCTGAACCAGCCGAGTTTGAGTCCAAGGTTTTCATCTGGAGAGTTACCATCACTGTGGGAATGTCACGAGTTCAGTTTCCAAGCCTGAGGTCAGAGACAGGAGAATTATCTATTTGCTGAAGTGTGGTTTTTAGTCAACAACAACTCTTCATGTATTCCTATCAAACTTAATGGATACTTTGGGTTAAAGCACTATTTTTCTAAAAAGAGAAAATTTTTAGTTTGGCACTTCTAAATAAAAAACGTGGCAAATCTTGTGAACTTTCAAGTCATAAGCTATCTAAAATTCATATTCTTTAAGACAATGCAGAAAGTTAAATATTTTATTCAGTATGAAATGAAATAAAATAAAATGGGGTACCAGAAGGTCAAAAGTTTAAAAAAATTAAAATACTTATATAAATATATTTATAAAAAAAAATACATTTAAATTTAATTTAAGATAAAATATTTTTCAAATAAACTCAAAAAACCCAGAGCATGGGAAATATTTTCCAGTTCAACTAACGAATTGACAGACTCCTCACTGTGAATGTCTAACTCACACCCTTCTTAATGGCTTAACAGTAAAAGGACTGAACATCTGCAGCTCCTACTCAAGTTGGACATTTAGTATTCATAAGCCAATAGAATCATCTGATTGTGCAGCAGTTGTGGGGGGGAAATAATCATGTCCTTAATTTGTCACAAGTGCATAAGTGGTGGTAGAAGTGCTTAAATTTACACCCTCCTGCTTGAAAGCACTGACTACTACAAAAGGATTGCAATTCTCCTGCCTTGCAAGGAGCCTAAATTCCTGCCCCAGGATACAAGATGCCCCTTCTGTCTTCTCAATCTAAATTGGGGGGGAAAATGTGTCCTTTTAGGTCCCAAGGACTAATTAGTCAATGCTTGTAAAGATCTCTGAAGGTGAAAAGTGTATCTAAGCTTTACCATGACAGATGGCTGTGCTTTAATTTTAAAGGTTTTCTTTAAAAAAGCTGTTTTGTGAAAGCCCTTTCTCTCTTCACTGTCCACTAGTGCAGATGATTCATTTTGAACTGGCGTACATATGGGGGAACAGGATGGCCAAAACCTCTGTTCTGGCTGTGAGCATTCAGAGAGAAGAACCTTAAAAATTGATTTACTTTATGAACCAGAGTTCCCTACTGTCTTGCAGTAGTGTAAAATATCATAAAATGCTGCCAATTCTGCTTGTCTCTTCTCTTTCCCATCTGTGATAGTTTTACAGAATATCTTCCCGAAAATAAATGAAGTGCAAGACCTCTGGAGAATGGGATGATCTGCGTGTCACTGAAAGTAGTGTACTACACCATGTTCCCACACCTGTCCTCATGCCCTGTTGCAATTAGCATCTTGCACAGATCCTTGAGCATATGTTTGCTTTGTCATCCTGTGGAATATTCCACTACACTGCACTACAGCAAGCTGTCAAAGTCTTTGCTGGAAAAAATTATGACTAATGATTTATGCTAAAATCAGCACTGCAATCCTCTGCTGCAAAAACTGCTGTGGTGTAAAAACAGCAAGAAGACAGCTCACAAGGTTTTGCTGATTGTTTCCTAAGGAATGGCTCAGAATTGCCATTCCATAAGGCAATGGCACAGACTATTGATAAGCCATAATCTCATGCTTATATACAGCACGTGTTTTATGGAAAAATCCAGAGGAAGAGAATACAAGAAATGCAGGAAGGATTTTGCAGGCTGACCTTGCAAACCACATCAAGCCTGCCCACTAGAAATGCTCAGAACACCAGCCCTTTCCAAGGGACAATATTGTAGAGTCCAGGTTACTCCTACAGATATCAGTACAGTACACTCATTGATGAAGAGCAATATAAACCTTCTAAAAGAAATTATGGGTTTTTTTTTAAAAAAGACTCCTAAATAACTGACCCTTTTTCCACAAATATATTTTCAATAGTGCTGTTTCCTGTGATATTTTAGCCAGCAAAATTCTAAAAACCTTCATCAGGCTAGAGATGACTTAGGTTTTGGTTTGGCTTTCTTCCCTTCTTCCCCACAGTTTTTGTCTTAATATATGTGCATTTTAGGTACATCCATGTTGATAAGAGCTCCCAGTCATTGCTATATCATTGAGTTAGACACATTCCCTGGAATTTGGAGGATGGCAGCTGATCTGATGTGTGAACTTGACTCAGTTTTTTATTTTTTTTTCCACGGGAAAATAGGGCTTACAGGCCTGGTGAAGAGTTCAGCAGAGTAAGGATAAGAAGCATTCTGCAAAAAGCATGAAGTCAGCAACTCTACAATGTTGGGCCACCAAGTTGTAAAGATATTAAGTCTCAGTGCTGCTGTGGAGTCTCCCTGCTTTTTTTTCAGCAGGCAGCTGGAGTCTTACAACCTCTATGTTTCTTTCTGATGAATGCTCAAGCTGCTTCCTCTGTAGTTTGTAGGATCTGCCATGCCTCAAAAAGGAGCTTCTCAGATGGCAGCTTCCCACACTTCAATATCAGGTCACACTAGAGTCATGGGGTGCTCAAGCCTTAACCTGAAATGGTACTTAGGATTACTACTACTGAAATGGACTTAGAATTTTGATGTGGCTGGAATTTTCTCTGCACCTCCCTGCTTCCCTATTGCTCCAAGTGAGGAGCCAGGCAAATATTTGTTTGGAAAAAATACTGCTGATCAAAAGAAAACTAACTTACTTTTCTATGATGTTAACCAGAATCAAGCTATCACATAAGGTCTCTGTCCATATCCTATTTGTCCTGATGGTGGTTGAATCATCTATGTCTTACTCTTATCTCCGACTTCATGTTGTGTCCTGTACCATTAGTCAAATATTTCAGCAATTGCAACTTTTCTTTTCATTAGAAAGAGATACTAAAGCAAAATCTGTTATCTTTGATGCAGACTTGCCACTTTACAGAGGACGTAAATACACTGCATTTCCTTTAGTATAACCAAATCAAACAACAGCAGAAGTCAAGCTGATGGACTACATGACTTTGTTCATCTATACTTAGCCCAAAAGTTTTCTTTGTATGTTTTGCTCAGTGCTCCAGCAATGTTGCTTGGGCTTTTCTATCACTACTTCTTTGATGTGTCCTGCAATTCCTACATTTAACTGTCTTCCAGTGAACACTTCTATGCCATTCCCTCCTCTTCCCTTGTTTATCCCTGGAAATCTCCTCAGATGGAAGAGATTAATGGAGTGAAGTCAGCCTTTTAAATGCTGGTCTTTTAAACAGTATTTAGTGCTCACTAATTATTTCTTAACTGTCCTGTAGCTGGTTCTTGATATTTTTAAGATCTGTTTCATCACGGAGATGATTTAAAAACCTCTTTTATTTTTTTTTCTTCCATTTCTCCTCTGCTGTGGGTTTCTCTCTTGGCACTGCCCGAGAAGAAAGGCAAAGAACAATTTCCAAAGAAACATTTCAGTCTCATTAAAATTAAATTCATTTTGGGAGTCCCCCAAAAATGTTGAACCTCATTCTTGTGCAGTAGAAAAGCCTACTGTCTTGATAGAATTATTCTTAATTGTCTCACAGCAGTTTTCCCTTTTGCTCCTGTACACATCTCTAAATATTGTTCCTCTCACTATGCTGTTCTTTATGTTCATTTGAATCTTTTATCTTTTGGCTTTAGCAGCCATCAGGTCATTTTATTCTCTTCCTTGGGAACCACATTTGTTCAAGACTTTGCATTTGAGAATTATAGAGTGAGGGGGCTTATTTTAACTCAGAAAGGCAGCAGCTCTGTCTCCTCCTTCCTTCCCAGTTTTTGTCACTCATCTCATCATCAAAGGGTTGTTTTGACAAGAGCCAGGCAGTTTTATATCTTTGGTTTTTTCCTCCCAGGCTCTTCCTTCCCATGACTTGACACCATCCCACTACATAGACTCACGGATTCTGACACTGACAGTCATCAATAAAACAACAAGATGCAGGGATCACAACACAAAATCCATCTGAGTCCTTTTTACACAGCAGATAAAATGCATCTTTGTCTTCATCCTACACATTGGTAGGAGCTTTGTGCTCAGTGTTGATGAGTTCTCCAGGCTGCCATTTGAGTACAGCAGAGAAAATTCTTTCTTGTATGGGAATACACTGGCAGTTGTCTGCTTATTTGGTGCTCCGGACAGTTCTTCCACAGGAGATCAAACCAATCACCCCAGTCAGGCACCAGGTGCTTTATGAAAGATCATTGTTTATTTGCTCTTCTGGCCAGCCAGTGCACTCACAGGACTGCAGTGCCTACATGAAGCAGATAATGGCTTTTAGAGGGCTTTTTTTGCACCATCAAGCACTGCAAACGCTGCTTCCTGGCAGCCAGGGAACATGTGCAGAGCAGGTATCCTCTCTCACTGCCTCACCTTGATGTCTTGCCCATGGCAGATCAGGGGGAATCAGCTGCTCTAACCAAAACAGAAGATCAGCTTACTCTGGAGTGTATGTGTCATACAGACAGCTTCATCCCCTCATTCCCTGGCATTCTCAGCTGGGAATAAAAAAAAATTTATGGTTTTGTTTCCAGAAAACCCAAACAGTCCCCTGACTGGCATCAACCCCATATACAGTTTAGAATAAGGCCCATGACACACGAACAGGAGAAACCAGAACAACTTTTCTATAACAGGACAAGAATTGTAACCCCTCACTCCCCAGTATGTCTTTTAAGCTTAGACCAAAAAAAGACTAAGTCTAAGCTTTCCATCACCAGCAGACAATTTTACAGACTGTCCCTCAATACAGTGCCTTCAAAATTGTCCTTTTTTCCCTTTTTAAGCTGTTCATATAGCCTATTACAAACTGTAGCTTGGGAACAAGTAAGTTGCTAAAGCACTTAAAAAGTATTTTTCCAGGGAATTACTCTGTCTCTTCTTGCTTTCTATAATCACAATATCAAAACAATGTCTGCTAAAAATACAGACAGCTAAAAAAAGGTGGGAAGAATGTGTTCACTTTGGTTTGTATCACACAGTTTGATGCAGTTTTTGCTGCAGAATGAGAGCAGCTGTGCTGTAATTAACCAAGAGTCGGATACAGAGAAGGTGGTCATTTGTTCTTGGAAATCACTTGGGTTTTGGTTTTTTTTTTCCCAAAAGATGGACTAAGCAAGCACTTGCTAGACATTTGTTCTTTTATGATGTACTGTTATTAGCATGTGTTGTTACAGATTTTCCACTCATTTCAACATAGGCCTTCATAAATAAAAAGAGGGACCCTGAAGGCTCTCTGTGAAATATGAAGATGTTCAAAGAACTACTTTCACCCCCTCAGAAGAGTTTACAAATAAGCCAAATCGCTGGGTGGTTTTTGGTTTGTTTTTTTTTTTTTTGACAAATAGTGAGCATGAAAATAAGAATAAGAACTGCTTGTTAGGATCACTAGGAGGAAGGGGGTTCTGAACAGTTTCTGAGGGTGCAGACAACCTATTGTGGAAGGAGTACTAAAACAGATCACTGAATAGATCTGCTGAGAATGAGGAAACCTACTTAATTGCTGTAATTAGTTGCCTCCCAAGATGAGGAGGCCAGATGCTGGAGTGGCATGGCTCAGCAGCCACCCATTAAAATCAAGAGGCCTCAAGTGGTTTCCTCCAGCTGGGGGTTTGGTCCTTGGCTGTGTGCTGCAGTCATGGATCTGAAACAGACCTGTTTGATGTGGGGTGCCACAGAATTCACAGAATGACTAGGTTGGAAGAGACCTTCAAGATCATTGAGTCCAACCCATGCCCCAGCACCTCAACTAAAGCATGGCACCAAGTTCTTCACACTGTTGTGTTTTAATGTAGTCCAGTTACACACACAAGAAGCAGAACACTAGAACAGTTCCAAAGGATCAGAGAAACTTCATTACTCTCAAACAACACTGAACAATGTCTAGGGTCTTTTCCTAAGGATCAAAGTGTTGAGTTACGCCTGAGTCTTGGGTCTTCAAAGAGACAGGAGCAGTGGCTGATTGTTGTAAAATTGTTTATTGCATGAATACATCAGCCTCGAAGGCAAAGAGTTCAGAGTATTACAGTCCATGCTAAAAGCTTTCTGGCATAGAGTCCTGATGTTCTGAGCAGAAGCAGTAGCAGCTACCAGAAGCTACTGCCACTTTTTTTTGCACCCCAATGCAGGAGAATTTTATTCATAAATCATCCAATCAGCCAAAAACACTATCCTAAAACATTCTTCCTACATCTCTCTGAGCTTAAATCTCAAGTGCAGAAGTAGTTTCAGTTTTCACACAAAATCTACGCATATAGTTCTCTCTGTTCACGCAAATAGTTCTATCTGTTCTACCTGGAAATGCAAGCAATGTTCTGCTAAGCTTTCTCTATGTCCGGAGCTAAGTTAAGTTGTTGAAAGATATCACTACTGAACTTTAAACTAGGCTTTAGGCCTTTTTACTAGCTAACACAGTCTCTTAAGGCACTTAAGATGTATTTCTACTTACTTAAAACTAAAACTTACACTCCTATTTCACGTCTGTGTGGCTTAATATGTTTCTGTAAAGGTTCCAATTCAATCCCTGCATTCCTTTCTCTCTCTGAGGGACACAGAGAGGCCTCTATTTCATGCACTTTGACATCAAAGAAATGACAAAGTGAGCTTTAGACCTAAACCATACAATATGTAATCAAAAGCATCACATTTTTTGAAGCACTTCATTTCTGGAATTTCTGAAAGCAGTATATTTTTCCAAACCCAGTGTCCTCACAGCACGTAGCTATATTAGCTCTACAGAGCACAAATTTCTCTGTACAGTTTGCTCTCAAGAACTTTTTAGAATGTTTTCCCTAGGTGATGAGCAGTTCAGAACTAGTTTCTTTTGAGGTGTTACATTTAGTCATCTCTTTGTGTGAGATAAAAGGAGACCTTAAATGAAATACCCTTGAGTAGAGTTCTGCAAAAGGCAGGAGAAAAAGAATAATCAGGATCTGAAAACAAGACAACACAAAGGCCAGAAGTGGCTATATAGTTTTAGCAAGGTTACTGGGGACAAAAGAACCTAAGCAAGCCTCATTTATTCTGCAAAGTAAACCACAAAAAACCAATCGTTTGGCACAATGTAATTCACAGTACAAGGATTCAGTTGTATGTCTGCTTACCTGGGGACGTGAAGTAGCTCCAAAACCTTTTTATCACTCATTTGAGGCAGCTGCTCTCTCACTCCTGTTGCATTTGGTATCAATTTGGGGTGATCTCATAATTGACTCAATCTCCTAATCATGCTTGTCACAGATGGGTGCTGCTGAAAAGAGTTAGTAATTAATTTACAGAAGATCAGGAATAATGGAAAAACATTACTTATTCAATTAAAACTACTGGCTTTGCTGGATCTGAAATCAAAACTGCTTATTAAGCAATAGGAAGGGATTTCTGCAGGTTCTTTTTAACATTTACTTCCTTAGGTAAGATCGTAAGCCACAAGTGGGATTTATGCTCAGAATTTCTGCTAGCTGAAGGGAGCAAGAGTCACTCAGAAAGGCAAAATTTAAGGAAAATATAATCTTTCCCTGAAGGTTAATTTTTTTTCCCCTGGAGAATGAGCTGTGATGCCGTTAAAATATAGATGAAGAAATCCAGGCTCCCACCAACCCAGGAGAAATCTTGTCATTGACTTCAGCAGGGTCAGGATTTCCATCTTAATGAAAATGCCTTTTCACTTAATAGCCTCAACAAGAATTCAGTAATGTACTTTGGAGGTCTGCCTTTTAAAAAGTTGCTTGTAATTTTTTAGCAAAGTGCCAATCATATGTCCTGAGAGTGGAGTAGCCTTTTTTACAATAGTTGGGTTTTGGGGGCTGCAGTTCAGACAGAACTTAGTGTTCTATTCTGTCAGTTGTCTTTTGTGCCTTAAAAACAAGAACAAGATAGAATAAAATAGGCTGAATTTGGTGCTGATTTGGTGCTGATTTGTAAATCCAGAGTTCCTCCACTGGAAGAGAAGGGTATTTTTCTGGGTGTCTCATCTTCACATAGGAGCAGATTTTGGTCTGGTGTCACTGAACATCTCATATGAGCTGTGACAAATTTATGAGTACTGGAATTTTTTCCTTTATTTTGCCTGGATAAGTGCAGTGCTGGATTGCACAACAAGAAGCCCCCTTGAGATTGTTCTTGCTTTGTTCTAGCAAAACACAATGTCCCTGGGTGATTCTTGTCTTCATACCACTTTCACTGTAGAATAAACATGATAATAAACCTGCTGGAATAATAAGTTCCTGGCTGCTGACCAGGAGGTTTTTCCTGAACATGAGTTAGAGGTTTGCTCTGGGCACCAAACCCAGAGGGCTATCCACTTTTCCTTTCTTCTCCTTTTAACTTATTTTATGTTAAAATATTGTCTTGTTTTCTTTAAAAGAACAAACACAGACATATGCACTAACAAAACACCAACTGGCATTACTCCTCCATCTTCTTAGGGAGTGGAACAGTAAGAAATGCATCTTCCTAAGATCTATTTTCAGGTTTGTCTTGGGGAAATTGTCTGAAATTCTCTACTGCTTATTTGATCCTGAAGGATTAGTATGATATCTCTTCTCTAAACAAAAATTCATGGAGAAATAGCAGATTTCATATTATACTGATCTGAAAAGCTAGGGGAGACTAATACACAGTTCTGCCTTAAAGATCATCCATATCTTTTGTTCTGCAGTGTTTTTAGGGTTTCCCTTATATGCAAGCACAAACAGTCCACAAAGAACAATGATTATTTGCCTGTGTCCCAACTAAAGAAGTGCTGTTATAAATTTCTACTTCAGCTGCTTGGCCAAGTCTCATATTATGCCAGTTAAGATCTCCAGGATGGCTCATGAGGATCTGAGAAACCTTGAAAAATGCAGCTGACTGGAATATGAATAAAATGCATCAGTCTGTTTTGTCTCTGTTTACTTTCTTCCCAGGGAGAATAAACTGCAAAGCAGCAACTCATCAGTGCAGTTTCCTCCAGCCGTGCTAGTTTACCAAATGTGTACTGTTTGCCAATTTGTGGTCACATTACAATAATTAGCATAGCTGGAGCACCAGAGAGATACTTTCAGTTTTGATATTTCATAAAATGAGATGCTACAACAGATGATACCACTCCAGCATCTTCCCCTTAGCACCCTCTAGTACAGATGCTTTAACAGAAAATGAGAAAACTGCATAATGCTTTGGAGGAAGGAGCAGTGCTTTACCACAGCAAGTAACTCCCTTGTTATACCTGCTACTGATCCTGTAGCTCCAAAATCCAGCTCTTGGTCACCTTAGTTTGGTAATAACTTTCTACAATCCTGGAGTCTGTCATCCATGAAGCACTGCTGACTTAGCTCAGCAGCATACCGTGGCAGTCGCTGGGGTATGGAGCATACTTAGAGGGAATTATTGAACTGAAGCAGAAAGGGCAAGAAATACCAAGTGGTATGTACCAGTGCTAGCATGAAATTCAGCAGTTCTCCTTCTGTTTATTTGAGAACTTGGTGTCCCTTTTGCATGCCAGCTGAAATAGTAATGACTATTCAATACTGAAATAATCTTTGAAAATAACCAAACTGGTAATTTGTATCCATCCCTGCATGTTAATACAGAAGTGACAAAATATGTGCAGACTGTGGTGGTGACTAGAACAGCTTATTTCCACAGGAGTCAAAGGAAGGAGGGAAAGGAGAGTAAGAATGAGAATATAATTGGGAAAAATGCTCATTGCATCCTAAAGTGGACACAGCTCAGTTCACAGAGAGGTAAAGTGCACAATATTTAAGCTATTCAAAAATTACCCCACAGCTATACAATTTTATTGCTTAATTTAAGAAAAATAATACCTTAGATTAAAAAAAAAAATAGATAAATTTCCCAAAAATTTCAAACTGTGCTTCATGTATATTCCAATATAATCAGAATAACTATGCTTTAAATACCATTTTAAGTCATTCACTGTCTTGGCTGAGGATCTACTGAGCTCTCAGAAAAATGAATGCAAATGCTGTATCCCATTGATTTCTTGTGAGAATGCATTAGTCTCTGAATACTGAACCTTTCAGCGGGAAACAGCAATAACTTAGTAATAATGTAATTAGTTGTTTGCAATGGAACAGTGTCTTTCCCTCACACATCTCCAAGTGCTGCCCAGTCACTTCAGACCTCACTGCTGCCCTTATGCACAGGAATCTCTATCACAATGAACAACTTCACCAAAATTAATGCTGAAGGCACAAAGGAGACAGGCAGGGTTAGCGGTTGGCTTTAAGTGTAACAGAAAACTAGTGTGAGTGGGGGGATGTTTATTGTATGGGTTTCAGGCCTGGGAAACAGAGTCCCAGTGTAATTACAGAACTTGCCCAAGGCCACAAAATAAGGCAGTGGCAGGGAGTACATGGCAGCTCCCACAGCTCGAGTCTGACGCTCGTGCTTCATTTTGCTAACGAAAACTTTTAGAAACACAATGATACATCCCAGGGCACACTTAGATTGCCAGGTATTCAGACTGTATGAATGTGAAGATATTCTTCCATAAGCTCCAATCCAGGTCAGTACCAAAGGACACATATTGCCCGCAAGGTGCTGCTTTTGATTTCCTTCTGCTACAGGTACTCTTTGAAGAGACATATTTATTATACAAGTTGTCAATGGCAGAGTAACCCTTTCCCAACAAGCAGCTTTTCTGAGTCATTCATGCTGTGATTTTAACTGCAATCAGACTTGTTTTAGCATATTTAGCTATGAGGTCTTAAACATAATGGAAATCGAATGATTTTTAATGCAGTGTAAACAAAGACGAAGTGAAGCTTGGTAGGAACAAGCTCAAAACTTTGGAAGGAGCACCACATCCAGGCTGATATCCCTTCCCATGTACAGAAATAGTATTTCAGCAGTTTCCTAAGGAAAAGCCCCGTGGAATTGCCCTCCACACCTCTCAGAGTAGCATGCCCCAGCATGACTACACAGCGCTATGCTGTCCCCACTAACTGTCCCCTCCAGCAGCCACTGCTGCTTAGCACTTGGTGGGCAGACTGGGAGCAAGCAGAAGTGCCTGTCTGAAGTTTTGGAACCTCTTAGCCAAATATGAGTCATCCAAACTGTTTTGCAGACCAGCAAAAGTAAATATCCAAAGTGTCAAATAAAGATATTGCAAGACAAATGCATTCTCCCAATAGCACAACCATCAAGATAAAATCATGAAGCAATAGAAATCATGCAGACATTTGTGTTGCAGCAGGAGCAGGTGACAGTACAGGTTGTCAGTATACTGGACAATGAACCCTGAGAGCAGCCAGAAAAGCAGAATTCCCTCTTATTTTTTTTCAGCTGGTGCTGCCCTGTGAATTACATGCAGAAAGGAGTGAGGGATAACGTGTTCCAAAACAGGATACTGTAAAGGTTAAATCCCCATTATGGGCCCCACAACATAATGATTAGTTCTTCAGGGACGTTTCAAATAATAATCTCTGCAGAAAATCACAATAAGATGCTTACCCAGCAAGCCATCCCACATTCATGCAATTTTTCTCCCTGATTTTCACAGATCTAAGGTTCAGGGTAAGGAAACACCACGGAGAGGTTTGCTGCAACTTGAAACAAGGATGTCTCAAAGTCTATTTTTCAGGTAATTAGTTTAGCCACTGAGTGTTTCTGTCCCATCTTTCTGTGTTTGGATCATCAGACCTGCAGCAAGTCATGAAGAAGTGATTGGTCTTTCACCCCTCTAAACCTTCCCTTCTTGCTCAGGCACATCTAACTGTTCAGTATATTTTAAAAATGAGAATAAATGAGGTTAATCTTGGAGGATGAGGCTTGTGTTATTCCAGGGGGTGCATGTGTGTGGGTGGGTGCTGGAATGCCTCGTAATCATGGGATCATAGACTGGTTTGGATTGAAAGGGACCTCAGAGATCATCTATTTCCAACAGCCCCACCATGCAAAGGGGCTTTTCCACTAGACCAGGTCGCTCAGAGCCTCATCCAGCTTGGTCCCGAACATCGTCAGGTTGGGTCAACCACAACCTGTCTGGGCAACCAGTTCCAGTGTGTCATCACCCTCACAGTAATGAATTTCTTCCTAATATCCAATCTAAACCTGCTATCAGTTTAAAGTCATCCACCTCCCTTGTTCTCTCGCTATGTGCCTTTAGAAAAAGTCCCTCTCCAGCTCTATTGTAGGCCCCATTCAGGTGTTGGAAGGCTGCTCTAAGCTCCCCCCAGAGCCTTCTCTTCTCCAGGCTGAGCACCAACTGTCTCAGCCATTTTATGCACAGATGAAGCCCAAAGAATAAAATTTCCTGCTAAAGAGATGAAAAATGTTAACTGCATTCTGGTAGTTGAGAGAAGTGTGAGGTCAATGTCACAGAATGGAAAAAAACAAAAACAGTCCAGTTGATTCAGGCAGATAATTCCCAAACAGTGTATGAATAATTGTGTGGTCCACTGAGCTCAATCCTTTGGAGGGTTTCCAAGAAAAACTTTGATGCTATCGGTACATGCTGGACTGTGGCAGTTGTCCATGGAGAAACAGACTTTGGGAAAAAGTGTGAGACCTTGTGAACAATCCTTTGTTTTAGTGAGTGGGAAGTAAGAAAAATGCCTGTTTCCTTTCCTGTCAGAAGGCCCTGCACGAGACCAGTCATTGTGTTCTCAGGGTTGGTCCGAGCAGCACTATGCTGCTGTCACCTCTGGGGCAGGGGCAAATGTAACAGCAAATATAACTCCCACTCCCCTCTGTGAACCCCAGGACCACAGCACACCTAGCTTTTACAAAGAAAAAAATCCCAGTTAAAATCAGGGATGTACTGCATACAACAATCCTGGCAGGGAGTTCCCAGGACCTCATGGAAGTGCAAGCCACCTTAACAATTTCCCAGAAGGAAAATGCTGGGAAAATTCAGTCTAGGATAACATACCCAGCACAGTCTTTACCTGAAACCAAAGGGAAGGGAACTGGCTCTCTCAGAACCCCTGTGCTCACCTGCCAGAAGAGGGTGCCAAGTGTGAGGTGGAAGAGGAAGCAGATGTGGGAGAGGAAACCAAGCATGTAAGTCAGCTGAACCACAGCCAGATAAATCCCCAGGCACCCCACGGCAGGCAACTTCCCTTGGAGAGCAAAGCTGGAGTGTTCTGCTAGAAAATAAAGCCTGTTAAAGAGGCTGTTTATTCTGGTTCACTTCCTATAAGTGACTTGGTGACCTTGGAGAGCGTGTGTTTGCGGTTTGAGTGGCAGGCTGTCGGCACGAGCACTCACCCCACTGATACCCATCGAGCACACAGCCCTCAGGAAAGGGAAGCTCAGCAGCTCAGCCCGTTTATCTGACTACAAATGCTTGAGACAGGCTGCTCTGTTGGACTGTGCTCCTCAGAAGCTGCACTGAAAGGATATCCTTCACTCCCCATGAGCTCAGTCTGGCAGGCAGCAGTCCCTCGAGAGAACTCCTCTGCTTGCTCGACATTGTACTGCAGCTGAAAGGGAGACTGGAACTCCAGGTCTCAAACAAGGCCCAAACACAGCTGGCAAAGCCTGTCCAAAAACAACCCATGAGTTGTCATGACTTTTTAGTGAGGGGAAAGTCATCAGCAGAATTTGGTATTTTCTTGAAAAGTCGCTGTTATCTTCAATGAAATGCTAGAAGCAAATAGAAGACCACCTTCTGCCGAGCTTGTAATCTTCTCCAGAGCAAAAGAGCCCTTGAAGAACAGGACACATTCCTCCAGGAACACTCTGTGTGTTGGAATCACCACGAGACAAATCTGCCCTTGCTCATGGCTAAAACACAACAGCAAATGCTTCTCTTTTGATCCTGAATCATGACAGACCTTATAATTTTCCTGTTAGTAGGGGAATGGGCCTAGGATCACATTTCAGCTCTTAGTCGCCCTAACTACTATTCATCTACTATCTGTCTGTGGTCCTAGTGTTAACAGCATGCCACTTGTACATGCATGCTTTGGAACAAAATACACATCTCTGTGTTCACCATTATTTTAAATTATTGTTTATCTAAAAACAGGCAACCCATTGTTAGCAAACAGAAGTGGCGAAGAGAAGCAGAGTGATCAGAGTGATTCTTACAGTCCAGCTGCATTCTGAGTTCCTTTTCTTTAAAAGGTCAGAATACCCTGAGGAGAAACAAACACAGTCTGTATGATGTCCTGAATTGTTCCTTGGAGAAAAGTGAGCAGTCCTTCTGGCCCAGTGTGTGAGGAGGACGCACAGAGGAATGATCAAGTAGGCTCTTGTCCAAGATGCTCAGATCTTCTGCCCAGTAAAGGCGCCACAGATGGGAAGGCTGAAAAGAAAGGTGTAGCAAAAATACTATTCTGTAGATGTCTCTGGCTTTTTCCAGGCTGTGGAGGCCATATGAAACCATCAGAAAAGTCATTTACTTCTCTGCCCTCTGAGAAAATCTCTGGTGGTGAATATTCACACCACATAATGAGACACTCAGATTTCAGAGACTCAGTGAGTGCATCAAAGCTGTACTGGGAGATGTGGGAGCCTTAGCAGAACACTATACTTCTCCTTGGGGGGCCTAGAGCCTTAATACCTGAACTGTAAAGGAGCTGTAAAGCTCTTTTGGACTGCTCCTGACATGGAGGACCCAGCAGAGCAAGCTGAGCAATGCAAGGATCACACCAAAGGAAGAAGCTGTTAAAAAGAAATGTCTCAGAAATTCCTGTGACTGCTTTAGGTTCTCAGTTGTTGGGATATAGGCATAGAATACAGGGCTTCAGCTCTTTTGCTGCACCAGGAAATGTGGGCAGGCTGTGAGTAAATCTGACAAGTGTTAGGTGATATGACCTGCACTTCCCACACCATAGTGGATCTCATATCTTGTTTCACCTGGTGTACATAACCAGTGCACTGGAGACCATCCTCAGATCACCAAGTGTCTGATCCCAAAGGGTAATGGGAGTGGGCCAGCACTTTCAGCTTAGTCTGTTCTCTCCAAATATTTCATCCATACCCACACAAACATCATTAGCAGCTCCATGCTGGTTTTGTGGATGCATTTCAGTGATTCCTAGTACAAATCTCTGAGCAATATTTTTAGAATTTCTTTTCTCTCCTGACTTTTAATTAAAATCACATCATAAAAGTTGTATATTTCTCTTAAAGCCATAATAATAAATTATCAACCTGTCTCATCTCATACTTAATACCCTGCCTGCTTTCCATTCTTTCCACAGCTAATGCTGAGCTGCCTGCCTCCTATTTGCATTTGTGCAAGATTGCAATTTTTTGCAGTAAACTAAGCAGTAATAAATTCCAGAGGCCTTTGCTGACTGTCCCCACTGCTCAGCTTCCTCTGGCTCTCAGTTACATTATTCTGTCTTGCAGGGGCACAGGAGCAGCCATCAATGGCTCAGACCCATTCACCCACGGGCTGTATCTTGCCTCCAACACTTGATTATCCTGTCTTTATAAGAAACATCCCCAGAAAAAATATTTTTACTTCCTTTGATGTTACTTTTATGGACTTAGACATTGTATAAATCTCATCTCCAAGTGTCATTCCTTTAAAAATCCCAAGAAAGCCATTGCAGCTGAAAACCCTTCAAATGATGGAGGCCCATCTTTGCTTTCAGTAGTTTCTGCTTCCTGGTGTGTGTCCCAGGGTCCATAGGACCCAGCTGCTCACAAGGACTATACCAACAGGTGAGCAGTATAAAAGAAGCAGCCATGGCTAAGATACACAGCTTTCCCAAAGACAGCAAGTCTCAGCTGGATCCGAATACAAGGTACAAAATCACCCAGTGATGCAAAGGTGTCTCAGGTACTAATCTCATGCCTCTTTCCTCTGTTCTACACACAGTTCTGCATGGTGCACCAAATTCCCAGCTGCACCATCCCCCACCACCAAAGCCCTGCAGCCCATCTCGTCCTGCTATGGGATCAGGAAGGGCAGGAGCAGACTTAGGGCATTGGTGGGTGTGGGGGAAGAACATCAAGTATTTCTGCCCATCCCTGCAAATCCAAACAAGAACAGCCTTATAGAGTTGGGGGTGAGGGTCCTATAACTTGCCACACCCTATGTCAAAACTCTTGACAGTAAAGCTCTGGCATTAGCAGCTTGCCTCCTGCTACTCTTTCAGGTATTACTCCATGCCACTGCAATTTTACTGAGCTAAGAGGGATAAGGAAAGCCTGAATACCAGGAGTCAAGCATGAAGTGCAAAGCGGTAACCCTCACAGGGTACCATAACCTTGGAACATTGTCAAGATGCCATGGATTCATGCCTAGCAAATCAGCCTGACATCCATGTGATGACTGGACTGGGGCTGTAGCTTCCCTTTTTTGCTCCCCCCAGAAATTCTCATCTCCAAATTCCAAACCACTGTTTCCACCTAAACAGGCAGTACTCAGCCTAGACACTTTATGCCTGGTGACTGCCAATAACATGTTCTCAGAGGATGATCAAGTTTCAGACACTTGTTCTCTTATTACCTGTTCCCAAGCAGAAACCCATCCTTTAGCACCCCAACAAGAATCAATACAATGTATAGAACAAGTCCTGAAATGTATTCATAAAGCTAAACCCACCCCCCAAAAAAAAAAAAACCAAAAAAAAAACAAAAAAAAAAAAAAATTACAAAAGGAATCCACAACCTCCACAACTCTGAATGTACTAGTGCAGAGGAAAACACTTCCATCTCTGTTAGAGAGGATGCTTTTCAGAATCATGTCTTGCAACAGGCTAACAATATTTCAAGGGAAGTGGCAGCAGTTCCACCAATGAAGCAATTCAGAGCAAGGCTCACTGAAGTCCTACTAGGGATACCCTGTAACCAGTCTGACACTGGCGGAGTGGCTTCAGTACCCCACTGTAAGCAAGGGAGCTTGGGCTAAGCCTGCAAAGAAGGGAGAGAGACATCAGCCCTTAGGGGCCAGCCAACTGAGCCCCAGCTGCTGATAAAATTCCCTCTGGCAGAGGTCCTCTGACCACAGCCTGGCCATGGAGCCATGCTTGCCACTGGCACTGAGCCCACCCTGAGCTTGGGCAGCCAGGGACATGCTACTCCTGCTGCTGTGCCTGTGGAGGAGTGAGGAGCAAAGCATGCCAAGTCATGACTCATAAAAGAAAAAAAACTCAGTGAATATCAACATTAGGGAAGCCTCTGACACTGGAAAAGACTCGGTCATGGTCAAGTTGATTTATCACTCAATACAGTTGTTTTATAGCTCCTGTTTCACCCACTCATTAGAACGTGTGTGAACTGATGCTTCATGGTTAGAACTGTATGTGTGTGTTTTCCTTGTCCCTTACAGTTCAGCTTGTTTCAGGGTCTCGTGATTTTTCAGTTTTTTCTTCCTGCTAAGTGTGTGTTTATAACATCCCTTGAAGAAACTATCATCACCTTGACTGCAGTCCATCCACATTTAAAAATCTTTAAATAAAATCAAACAAAAAACCACAAAACCACTGCTTCTCCTACTTCTGCTTCTGTTTTCTGAAGAAGCACACTCTTTTTTTTCTCTGCTGAAAACGAGGAACGCAGGGGATCTTAGTCATTGTCTTTCTTTTTTTTTTTTCCAACCCAAACTGCCTCAGTCTATTTGCTGAACTGCTTGGCAGCAACAGTTGCTCAAAAATTAGACAATTTGTAAAAGAAGAAATTATCTGTTCTACTTGCTACCCCATATCTGTTCTACTTGCTACCCCACTGGGATTCAGAACATTCCCTGCTCTTCAGTAGGCTACATATTTTTGCATGGAATAACTCAAAAAAAAAAAAAAAAAAAAAGAAATGAAAAGAAAAAGAGGAGGAAATTAAAGTGTTGTTTGCCAGGTGTTATTCAGCAGTGCTGGGCAATCAAATCAACTTGGATCCCAAAAAGTGCTGCAGAAATGACCACTGTGAAAGAGCCCTGAGCATGTCAACCCGCCTCTGACACACGTATGGAGGCAAATATTAATGTCTGTCAAAAGCCACATAGGAGCAGTAATTTTACAGCAAAGTAGCAGCAGTCCTCTGAGTCCTCCTTTTGCACTCTATACTTTAAAAAAAAAAATCGATTTTCTTTGCAAAGTGGTAGAAACCACTCCCCCTCCCCTTGGGTTTTTATCTGTGGTGGATTTAGCTCCATTTTGTTCCTTGAGTAGAGAGCCCTGAAGACAAGCACACAGCAGTGGAAAGGATGGACCTTTGAAACGCCGGCCCACAGCACCCTTGAACACCACTGATGGATCATGGCAAGCCTACAGCAAAAGATCCCTCTTCGCATTCCCCTGCCCTTTGGGAACACCTCTCCTCAGCGATGCTTTTCAAGAGCTAATTAAGGCTGCAATTCCCCTGCAAGGCAGATGAAGGTCACTTGGGAAAAAGGGCAACCTTCTTGTTTACTCATTGCAAATAGCCCTTTGTACAAAATTCTTCTTTCTTTGGTTACTTATTTGCAGAAGTATCTCAGCTTCTTGTGTTTTAAAATTGTTGTTCTAATCCCTCCATCCTTTTTTTAACTTTTTTTTCCTTCTACTCTTGGTTATTTCTGATAGGTGCCAGACAATATCTGGGCTGTACACAGCTCCCACCATTGCTTTCCACTGCCCAGGGAGCCATATGGTGACACACAGAAAATAACACTGTTCTGCAGCCTGAACTTTGAGTGGAAACTCGGTCTCAAAGAAGAAAGTCAGACTTTAGGATCTTCACATATTTGTGCTCCTGACTTTCAAAGGCAGCTGTTCGGTTTTGATTGTTGAGCATACCATACCATTTCTGACCCATACCTTCAAAATCACAGAGCTGCCTACTGCTAGAAAATCATGCTCCTGCATAGCAGCCCGAGCTCTGTGCACAAACACTTTGACAGCCTCAGCATCAGATGTTATTTTTAAAAATCTTTATCTTCATGTGGTCGTGTACCACACACCAGAAAGCAGATTCATGCGGTCAGAACTGAGTGAGCTCCCCTGAAGCCCAGAGATAGGTCTGAGCAGGGGGGTTAATCTCACCTCTTCCCTGCAGCAAGCACACTTCTGCCAGCAGCTGCTCTTTAAAAGCAGCATCCCAGACTTTCCCACCTGGGAGACACACAGGCCAGTTCAATTGTTTAATTAAAATGGCTTTAATGGCCAAATGGTTTATGGTGAGGGGTTTTTTTATTTCTCCTTTGTTGTAAAGGGTCATTTTGCACACAAGGAAAAGGTTTTGAAAGGTTTCAAATAAACTCTAGTTGAAGCCATATGGGAAATGTTAAATGACATGTCAAAATACCTCTCCTGTTCACTTAAGCAAAGCCTGTTTGTGCTTTAATTTCCTTTATGCTTTAAACCTCTTTCATGATCAGTTTTCCTCAGTATCCAGACCCTTCTACCTTTTGACTTCATTTCATATTAACTGCAAAATACTACAGGACTAGATCATGGGTTGCCCTCTGCTCTGTTATATGCTGTTTTATTATTCAGGTCTCAGATAACCAAACATCTATGAACTGCAAGCACTGTATTTTAAAAACAGTTTGCAAAAAAGTCAGTGACAGGACACAGCTGGTTGTAATTTAATGACTACAGAGAATTAAGAATAGAAACAATTTCAGAATGCACCAAAATAGCTAGAAATCTAAGACCCTTGGCTGACTTAAGGCCTAGCAGTCTCTGTGTGACTGTGTGAGGGGGATGAATAGAGCAGCTCTCTAAAATCCTTTAATTCCAACAAGCAATTGGCAACCACGCTTTAACCTGCTGATGCAAAGTCCTCTTGGCTTTGCCTTTTATCCTGGCTTTTAAGATAGATCTACCCAAGACCTGGCTCACATATGTTCTACTCTGAGTTTATTTCCTGTAGGGTTTTATTACTGTCAGTTGCTGTTGCTGCTGCTTCAGAGGCAAATTCAGATATGAAACACAGTTGGCTTTAGCTTTGAAGCTGAACAAAGCTCTATGCAGATGTTTGACAGGAAAGAGAGGCTTGGATTCCTAGCAATTTTCATTTCTGATGGCTAAGGAAGTTTGTAAACAAATATGAATGGTGCAAATGGAATACACAAGGGACAGAAAAACACAGGACAATTCCCTTAGTGCTCTAGATTAATATGTATACATTTCTTTTTTATTTTAAGTTTTTCCACTAAGAAATGAATTTAATATTTCAAATTCCATATAAAAAACTTCACAAATAGAAGACTTTGAATACTGAATTAATCTCTGTACTTTCTTTATTGTTTTCACACATTACTTTTCCCAAGAGCAATAGAAAATAAAAGCTAAAATCTCCCAAACAATTCCCAAGACCCAAATCCTTTCCTAGGTAAACTGGTAATGAACTTCAGCCTTTCTAGCCTTTAGCTGTACATGTTCTGAGTATCAGCCTCTTAGGAAGGTATGGTGCTCCCTTCAAAAATTCCTTGCTTAGCTCTGAGACGAGCTTCCTACCAGTCACTGACCAAAATGAGGCTGTAAAGTCCTCCTTCCTGGCGGAAGTAGCCATGTAATTTTCCAGGTTACAGTATCAGAATGGAACTCTGGGGATAGGAAAGCTGTTTTGGTTTGTGTGAACAGGGCACAGCCGCCGTTCTTATCTGGCAGTCCCTGGCTAGAAACATGTGCAAAGACACAGCTCGGGTGCAGCTGCACATCAGTGCATGCAGGCTACACAAGGCAAAGCATTTGGTGACCAGCCTTTTGTTTCTGGTGGTTTGAAAAGATGACTTTTACAGCCAGATTTGTTTTGTTCTCTTAGCCTTGAGTACTTCCTGTACATCTTCCCCCTCATCTACTCAAACAGGAGTGAACTGGGGCAAACCATGGTACTGATTTCTTGTGTAAGACAGAGTAGGACAAGTAGAGAAATACATCAGGGCTCCCTAATTTGTGAAGAATTCTAGAATATTCTCTAGTCTTACCAATGGATCGAGGTGAGCAGCTCCAGGGCAATCCAATTCCACATCATGTTGAACAAGGGACAAGTTGCTGGGGCTGGAAGTCGGGCCAGGAACACAAACATTTGTAATACCTACCTTACAGGCCAGAAACCCAAAAGGAAAAATGAAAGTGGAAATCAACAACAAAAACTCATTATTACTTCTACTTTACTGACCTTTCTTTTATGAAAAATATGTGCATTGCACAGCTGTGCAAAAAATATGTAAGTTTTGTTTTTATAGATATAAAAAACTAATCTAGGAGAAATTTTCTGGTACAAGGAAATGCTCTATGGCATTTGTTTCTCAGTGACTTGTCCTGGTGATGTCAGTGCCACCATGGTGTGCAGCAGAATCTGCCATGCTAGAATCTAACTTTGCTTTCTTCAATACAGCCTGTAGCTAGAATGCCCATCTTGGTTTTTTTTCCCCTGACAGATCAATTTTTAAAACCTGTTTGAACCCACAATATATTTATCAACTCCTGTAATTGTCTGAAACCTGGAGCTTATGAACTGAAGTGACAATTTTTGTCTGCATAGAAAACATCCTCTTGTGGTACCCTGTGAAGCTGGCAGCAAGACCTGCCTCAAGACAGCCAGACAGCAACAGAGGCAGCCCAAGAACAGGTCAGGTCCTGCTGTTTGGGAAATTAGAGTGGGCAGAGCAGGTGAAGATGGATCGTTATGAGAACAGTGAAAGATGAAGAGGATAAGAGAGATAACAAAGAGAAATGTTTTGAAATTAAGATCAAGTCATGCTGAGGAAGCAGATGGATGTAAAAGCCAGCAGGGCCAGATCTGTAAAATACGAAGTAAAAACATGCAGAAAAACTTCTGAATAATTAGAAGGCTCATTAAAACAAGCGATCAATTAGTGTACAGAAATGAGGTCTCACCTCCTGAACCCTGGTCCATGGCTAGACTATCAATAAATCCAGGGGAATTTTTATTGGTTTCAAAGGTATTAATCTTTCTAGTTTAAAAAACATCCAACACTGTCTTTCACCTTTACATGTCTGAAATGTTGATTCTTTGGGATTAACAGACAAACTTCTGGACAAACTTCTAGTCTCCTAAACCAGGACTTTTTTACTTCTAATTTGCTTGTGGACTTTTGGAAAGAATTACCAGATATACCTATGCATTTTTTAGGAGGATAAGGCCTGGCATAGCTTTGGAAGCATGGCTAATGAACATCACCCAGTGGAGATTCCTGTCCTACAGTCTTAGATCTATGGCCAGAGCAAGAGTGAGAGTGTCAGAGGAATGTTTAATTTTTACACTTCTGAAATTTGCAGAGGTAGACCCTCTATTTTATAAATAAATTGTCCTCTTCTCTGAGTTCCTGTTGTTCTCAGTGACAAACTTTCAAATAGGTCTAAAGATATCTGAATTTAATTTTTAAAGTGTGTGACTGGGCCAGTTACATATAAAATGTATGTGAGGTTTCTTAGTCCAGAAGGTTTCTGTTGCTCCAAAAGGGGGGGGGGGTCCCAGCTGAGCTAGGCAGTTTTAAACTATATTTTTCATGCTCTCAAGAACTTAGGTCTCTACAAAGAAGAGAGGAAAATTAAGAAAGCTTATTTTTGGTTTCAGATTTCTCCTCCTGAAGAGAAGAGTAAGCTCCAGTTCATCTCCCTGAGCCCTACAGGTGACAACAGCACTGCCAGCTGTACCAAATCCAGCTATCCTCCCTCTCTCATTTCTGTTGTGAGCATTTTCAGTCCAATTGAAACCTCTCAGAATAAGGCTTCATTCTGCCCTGGGTGGAAGGACAATCTGAGGGGACCACCAGAGGTGGTGCAAGGCTTTAACCAAAAATGTAGTGCTGATATTTACTGGGCAGGGGTGTAAATGGACAAGGAAGAGGTAAAGCCCTTGCAGAGGCCAATGAACACTCCCTGCCTTGGGCAAAGATGGTCTTTGACCTGATGAGCCCTGTTGAGCAGTGCAGAGGCTAATGCACAATGCTCTCAAGTCATACTCCCCACGTGGTAGGAGACAGCTTTTTGGCAGGAAGCTTCTGTAAGGAGCTGGGATAACAGGGTGGTAACATAGTGCATAAAAGGACATATTATGCTAAAGTGGATGGAGCAAAGTGCTGCAATGAGGAAATGGCCCATAAAAATAATGTCATTTGCCAGTCCAGAGTAATTTCCAGGGCTGTAACATTATTTGCTGGGAAGAGTCAGAGTGGGCTGCTGGCTCAGAGCAGCTCGTGTGCTGGGCTGGCAATTCATCCTCAGCTCTGACCAGTGTAGCAAAGGCAATTACTGTCAGCCCCTACTTTGGATGGAGGCTGTGGGCCTGGGAAGCAAGTCTGGCAAAAAGGAATAAAAGCAACTGGAAGCCTTAGAGTATTTGGAGTGGTCGTAATTTTTCAAGAGGAGATTTTTCTTTTCCTATAAATGCCTTAAGATGCTGATTTCTCCGACTGGATATAACAAAACCGTGGTCATCCTGTTTCTCTCCTGCTTCACAAGTGGAAAAGAAAACACACTCTCTTGTTTTCCTCAATGGAACTGAAACAATACAGCCTTGTTTGCCTTTGTTTTGGTAGCTCCCATGTTGATGCACCAGCATCTCCACTTATGCCAGCACAGCTGTGGGAATACACGTAATCCCTCTCCCTCCAGTGATCTGTGCGTTCTCCAGAAGCAGAACTCAAAACAATGTAGACCCTATACCAACAATGGTAATCCTGTACAAATACAGGACAAGAGGAAGAGGATGAGACAGCAGAAAAGTTGCTCTTGCACAGCAATGGCTGCCTACTAATTTGAAAACTCACCTGTCTTCCCCAAATGACACCACATAAATTCAGACCATGAATTATTTGTGGATTTATTTTATTTTTGAGTATAAAAATGAAATACCCAAGGATGGACAGAGAGATGAAAAAGGAAAAAATGTCAGGATATGAATGCAATAATTCTTATTTATGCAGGAAAGTACAGCTTTGTGGATTTCCCCCATCTGTTCTGTTACACAGAACCAAATTGGAGTTAAATGTGCTTTTAGAATAAATCATTATGGCCTAAATTGAACATGATTTACAGGGAAAATGAAGCCATATGTGTTACATTAATTTCTCATTTTTACTCCATCCCACTTCTGCTTGGTTGGATCCATGTCATGCTCTGTTCCTAAATGGTGTCACTGATGTTGAAAAAAGAAGGTGACACTACATTTTCCAAAGCTGGCTCAATCTTTCAGCTGTCTCTCTAAGAGCAGTGGCAGTGTCTGTGGCTCTCAGAGTTTACAAAAGACATTCTCATTAAAGCTGCTGCAAACCTGGAGGAAAATACGAGTAAGGTAATCAAAGCACAGCAGAGCAGCACCCAGAGCAGAAGGTGAGAGAAGGTGTGGGACTAAAGGAAATGAAGACCCTCTTGCCCCTGCATAGGGCATCATTAGATAAGCAGATCGAAAGGGGTGTTGTACTAAACCTGCAGTGACAGGGGTGGACATCACCCATTACAAACTACAGGTTAGACTTGCAGAAGGCAGAGTGGTAAGAGTGGGCAGTGTACCTAGAGGAACACTTTCTGCTGGAACATTTCTTAACGGAAGAAAAAAAAGCTTTTCAGGAAAGATTAAAACCGCAGGAAAGTTCCCTAAGGACTCTGCTGCTGTGTGTTTACTGATGAATAAATATCATGTGGAATCCTGTTAGGGTTTCCAGAGTACTCAGGCAATTTTTAAGCTGTGGTATTCTTCAAAATGGGCAGGATAAGTGCTTGAGCTGAATTTCCCCCCCCCACCCCTTTTTTGCATCCCAATATCCCTACATAAAGACATATGCTGAAGATATATTTTTTTTGCGCTTTCTTGGAAAAAATTCTTTGTATTGATTGTATCCCCTCTGGAAGCTGATATACCTGTGCTTTATATCTGGTTGAAGATCACAAGCAGAAAAGAAATAGTCATGTTTACAGAGTGCACAAAGACATTGCTTTGCATTTTAATGAGGGGTGACAGCAAACAGCTCACTCTGTTTTCTTCTAGCTTCGGTGAACTCTTGAATAATATGTTGCTTTCACTGATTTTGTCTCCTACGTCCTTGAACTCTTTTCCTCTTATGTGTTGAAAGGCTGACACAAACCATGTCTCTGACTTAAAGGTTTATACCCACAGCTCCATCAGCCACACTGTGAAGCAGAGATCACTCAACTGTCTTTCACCTAACTCACTTCAGGACTGCCAGCACTCTGCCTGCTGCAGGCTACTGGAGAAATAATTGGCTGCTGTATGGAGATACCCACAGTGTTTCCAGTCCCATTTCAACAAACCTTTCCAAAATGCTTCTGAATTCCAGGATGAATATTTGCTTTGGTCCTCTGAAATCAGCTTCTTCTATAATAGTCCACCTGTCTGTCCCATTTAGGTCAGTGTCAATGGTGGCTGGTTGGAGGGGTGAATTGCAGGCAAAATAGAAATTTTACATGGAACGTGCCTGGAGACATAGTGATGGATGGATAGGCAAGTGGGAAAAATGTCACATGGGGGGAGCATTTGACATTGTGCCAGGATTTTCTAGTAAGCATCTTCCTGTTTTATGTGGTTGTGCTCTGATGGCTTGGAGAACTACTGTCAATTTTCTTTTGCTCAGGTTGTGGATTTCTCCTGTGGGTCCCCATCCTTCATTTGGCACTGCCTCATGCTCACCCACTAGTTTTACACATCTCCAGGGACCCAGAGGGAACACTTCCCACCAAGTAACCTGTATGAAATAGGCAATTTTGCATCTTACAGTATTTTTTAACTTGTGTTGGTTGGCTACTTTTAGCTTTTGGTTGTTTATTCAGTGATAAATGAAGTTGGTGCTAACCATTTTTTTCTTGGCTCAGATTCCACTGAGCAAAATATAATTTACTACAGAAAAACACCACTGTGTAAAGTTCCACAGGGCACTGGATTTATTTGTTCCTAAACAATTTCCCAATCCAAAAGAGTGCAAATACACAGAGTTCTACCAGTCAGTATGGCAGCTACATCAGCTTAAAGCAAACGTAAGCAGCCAGTGCAGCATCAGAAACTGATAGCAAAAGTGAACTCTTCGGTCTGCTGCCTCCCAGCCTCTCTTCCATCATTGCTCATGAGCAAATGAGGTGCACAAACTCTCTGATTGGGTTCATACCTGCTGTTGAGGGTATTAGTGAGGCTGGATTGCAGAGATCATCTGTCTGGATGCAGATAACTCACAGGCTTTTAACCTCACAGATTCTTGAATGCCTCACCTGGGCTTCCACTGAGCACAGCGGGCACTTCTTCACACTGTGATCATGCTTTTCCCATGAGAGGGAAAACACCTCTATTATCTTGAGAAAATCCCTTACTTTGTTATAGTGTTCAATGTGCTTCTGTAACTTGGGATGGAGCTGTTTGAAGTGACCCACCAGCATATTGCAGGAATTTCTGCTGGCCTGGGCTGGATGAAAAGCCAAAAGTCCACCTTGTTCTCTGGCTCCAGTGCAGACATTCTCCAAGTGGGGAGTTAAGGAGCGTGCATTTCTTCATCTCACACACAGGTGGGTATGGACCCAAGGCTAAATATTTGCAGTCTTCCTCACCCTTCTCCCCTGTTCACTGGGAGGCTCTGGTTCCAAAATGCTGTACCACCATATGGACAGATCTTCTGGACTTTCTGTCTTTCATGTAAATTACTGGCTTGATTTTGCTGCATAATAGGAATCCCTGAAGCTGAGCAGGCAGGAGCAGACAGAGGGGGGATGTGGTTGCAGAGGAATGGTTCTGAGAAGGAGAGCTGAGGGTGAACACATGGAGAAAGTGCTGCATCACCTGTGGCCTGCCACCTCATATAAGAAGAGTATGATTTGCTAGGAGAGGCACAGAGAAGAGCAAAGAAGTAATAAAATTCTCATTACAAAAACAAACGTTCCCCTTCTCTGTGGCTGTGATAGTGTCCAAAGCAGAAACACAATAAATATTATCTCCTCAAATATGGATGCAGTGATGCTTAGACACTTCTGTAAGAGGAATGCATAAATAGATTCACAGAAAAATAAAAGACAGGCAGTTCAGTCTTTCTATCAGTATTCAGTGAAAAGCACAATAAGTCTGGATACCTAGTTTGTATTCTCAAAAATCTCACCTCTCTGCTGTACGGTATTTTCTGTGGCAATCAGAGCAGTGCTAGAGATTTGGCTACCTCAAATAAGGCACAAACATAGTAATGACCTACTTTTCAAAGACATCAAGCGCTTGCAGCTCCCAATAGATCTGTGTGAACTTGCTCCTTTTTGGAAACAAAACCTCGTGCTTCTACAATCACATGGGAAAATATAGCAGCAGCTGTTTAATAAGGCCACAATATTTCTCCCAGGTGAAGTCCACGAAAAGCCAGGATTCCATCTTCAGTTTTATGAAATCTGTGGGTTTCAGTTACTCCATGGGAGTACTGTGAGTCACTCATACCCACTGCTGTTGGCTCAGCACATGAAATGCAATATGTAGAACACCAGCCGTCAGGGTCAGTGACAGACGAAGGATTGTACAGTGCAGAGAGGAGGTTTGCTATCCTCTTCTATCACTTGGAAACAGGAGCTTTACCAACAAATCCTGGTTGCTTTTCAACATCTAGAGTTCACAGCACATCTGTTGTGTGTCTGCTAATGAAACTTGTTTTTTTGAGAAATGTGCTCATGTCTGGGTTTCTACTGTGGATACATCTGTCGTGTATAAAATAGCTAATCGGAAGGGCTAAATTAAGAAAGACTTCTAAGGGTATTGATACACATTCTCACAAACAATGCTTGGTTTTCCTGATTCTGCTTACTTGGAGTTACAGTCTAGTGGGAAGGAGGGAGGGAATAATAAGAAGAGTTCTGCCACTTAGTGAGAAACCAGTCTGTGGCGTCCCAAATGCGGGAATATAATGCTTGTTATATTACTTTCCTCTTGCTTTATTGATAGGTTTTCTGCTTCCCAACCCCTAGAGGGAACACTTTGTTAAGCCATATCACAAATAACAGTACCTGAAGAGTACTTCAGTATTAGTGTATGGAAAACCTTTAGCTAGAGAGTGAAGAGCTCTGGAGGGAAACTCTTTGAAGGCGATATGGTCAAACAACAAAAGAAAAGACCATGATTAGATCTGGTGAATAAGTAACTTGTCTCTATTTGAGACATAAGTCTCTGTTGGTTCCTTTCTACTGGTTGTGGTTAAGCATCTGGAAAGGAAACAGAAATCCTTAAGACAGCACATTGTCAAGCGTAAAGAAGCTGGAAGTAGATACAGTCATGTCTGTGCCCTTCCTACTGTGCATCTTCCAGTGTTACTACCTAGGTACACGAGCAGAGATTTATGCACCATTGATTTTTTTCTTACAGCTGACAAGGCCAAACAGAATGGCAATGGAGAAATTAAACATAAAATGTTACCTTGACTGCATCTTTAAAAGAATCACTCCACTAACAGCACCAAATTAACTCCTGCAAAAATCATAACTCAGAGGCCCTTGGACATGCATAACATTTTGTATCGCAGTATGCCATGGTAACTTTTATGTCTTATTGTAGACATGACTGAAATACAGTTACTGAGGGAACCATAACCTTGTATTATCCTGACTTATTTCAGCATGCCAAGCCCCAGCCACAGGATTGCTAGTGCATGGGCTTTCCTATAAATAGTGACAAGAAATACGCCCTGCTGCTTTTTATTGGTCAAGCCTTATGTTTATAGTAGAGTCATATTGTGGGGCAGCAAAAGAAGCCAGCAGATTCATTTTCAGGAATTCAGATTGCAAGCACTCCAGAAAATACTTATACTTTAGGTTTGGACATGTCAGGATTGTTTTACAAGATTGGTTTTAAATATTGATATTCTCAATATGTTTTGACTGGTAAATACAGCTAAAGATTAGATTCTTGCTGTCAAATGTACCAAACCTCTCAGAACAGATGCTGAAGGACAGAAATCAGTTAAATTCTCAGTGTTCAGTTGGAGAAAAACTACTAATAATTACAACAATAACTGTTATGATCAGATGGTGTGGTCTCCTACTGTTTGAGCTGCCTTGCTAACTGCAATTGCTTCAACAAATAGGTTGTGGCCTCTAAGTGAGGTGGAGCTGATGTGTCCTTCAGAGCAGGCTGCACTGTGTATCATTTTCCACTCAATAGAGACCATGAAACTCCTCTGGGCTCCATATGATGTCCTTGTATCCCTAAGGCACAATTATTGTTTTAGTTCTAGAGTTCTCTACCAGTTGAGGTACCTGTAAGAATATGAGAGCTGTGCTGTCACTTACCAAAGGAGAAAATTTTACAGTGTGAAACCAAAGTTAGCTATTGCTTCTCTGTGAGAAGTTTGCTGGGGTAGCCTTGGGGCAGTGTAAAATGCAGGGAGTCAATTTTAGCTCCAATTTTTCTGTGCTGCCTTGTAGGAGATGTCCCCAGGGAAATGTATCCTCAGCACAGCTCATTCAGTTTTGAATGGGACTAATCAAAGTGAAAAATTGAGGTGAGCAAGCTGTTGGACAGTGGGGTACATCAAGGGAAGAGGTGCTAGAGGTGGATGGTGGTGTTACTGGTGTCTGTAGCCTACCTAAAAAAGGGCCTGTGCTTGGTGTCAGAGAAGGAAGCAGCTCCTTCTACTTATACCTTCACCTCATGAATCCCAGGGGCCACCCAGATGGAAAGCAGCTTGGCAGAAAAAGCATTTGAGAGTTACAGTGTTCTGTTGAAAAACTGCCCTGGAAGAAACTGATTTTTTAAAAAAAAGAAGGAAAAATTATTCTTAAAATATTTGATTTTTTAATGTGCTGTATGGCACCCCATATGAATCCAGTACTGCCGGTTTAATAGGAAACTCAGCTGTCTAACAATGGATTAATAATGAGTGAAGATGTTTCTTTCATCTACCTTTCCTCTGTGTTTTAGAAAGGTTCTCATATCTATTGTTTTTTAAAGGGCAAATTCTTGCTAAAATCTCCCATACCTCACAGAATGCCAAAAAATAGATCCCTCCCCCAAAACAAAATAATGCCCCCCCCAGTATTAACCATCCAAAGCCAAAATACTGTGGCAAAGAGGTCTCTCCTCTTTCAGACATATGAATATACAAGATCCTGTGACTCCCAGACAAAACCAGAAACTGGAGTTTAAAGTAGCTTCCCCTGCTTTTGCTTTTCTCTCTTATTTCACACATCCATTTGTATAACTTGCAATGCATTAACTTCAATTAATTTGAACTTTTTCTTCACTTTGTGGGCATGAACATAAGCAGCTCTGACACATGTGCTTGGTAAGGGTATAGTTTCATTGAAGTGAAATCATCTAATCAAGTCAGTATTAGAGTGGCTTTAGTTTTACTTGAAATTGTGCAAAATTATTTGAATAAAAGCCTTACAGGAAAGAATAATCTTTTTGATGGTTTTCTCAAGAAATACCACAAGATTATCTTGCCCCATAATGTCACCTTTCCTAGTGTAACATGGAGAGGAAAGCCAGTCATGTGGGGTCATGGGCTCCAGGAGCAGCTGCTGCCCTGTGCTTGTGCTGTTCCCTGCAGCGGGTGCAAGAGCAGCCTGGCTTTCCATGGCTAGCATAATTATGGGTGCTCGGGAAAAGCTTGAAAGGGTGAGCACCTTTTACACTGCCCCAAGGCAAGTGTTTGGGACAGTGCTTCTGCTGTGCCACCTTGGCACAGCAAGTGGAACAGAGAACACCATGAGGCAGAATCTTTGGCTGACACAAATTGCCTTAAAGTCAGGAACACCAGCCTTTATTTTACGCTGTCAAAAATCATCCATCAGAGCAATACAAAACGCCAAACAAACCATGGGAAAATAAGCCCATGTACAGTCTGTGGGAAAGAAGTAAAACTTCTTTCTCTCAAAATCATAGATTGCATATAGATTTCTCATTTTTACAGGTAAAATATTTTCCCCTCGTAGATATAACAGTCATAGTTATCAGACATGATATTTGCTTACTGATGGAAGAATCAATATCACCAATATCATTCTGATGGAACAATCAAATATCATGATATATTTGAAACCCCTCTCCAAATATAAGTAAATGCAGGAAAAAGTGATAAGAATTTGAGCAGCTGAATCTTTAAAAAACTAAAATTAAATTGTATCTAACAAACTGATATTGCTTATTAAAATTCTCCCATTCTTCAAAAATTTCAGTGTTAATAACTGTAGCTGTTGTATAATTTAATTATGAAATAAGAATAACAGTGTACTCCTAGCAGCTTCTTTACCCTGGACTTCATATGCTTGCCTCAACCATGACAAAGCATTTTACCTAATAACAGCAAACGTCTCACCAGGCTGAAATCTTTGTTTCCTTTGTTGTTCTCACCATTCAAGTACTTCTGGTTTTGATTTGCCAAAACATTTCTGAACCAAAGCTTTGAAACACAATGCAACCTGAAACTTGGAAAAAAAAATTCTTCAAATCTCTACAAATCTTTGCTGACAGTTGAGCCAAAAATCTCTATCCAAAGATCTGCAAATGCTGAGAAGTATTACCTCTAATCCTCACATTTCGGACCCATCTCTAATTGTACAAAAATAGGAGAGCTAGGTGGCTTGATATAAAGTGTCAGACTATGTAAACTACTCTGAAATTGCTTGGAATGATTCATTCTCCTACTCTTCTCTTGCTCCTCAAAGCCAGGATTTATGAAATCTTATTTAAAGTCAAACCCATACCATTTTTCATCAAGTGGCACTTGCCCTACATTTCCAATCACCTTGCGTCCAGTACAGCCCGCTAATACTGAGAATGTACTTAGTGTGCTGTTGCTGCTCTCTTCCAGAATTTGCTTTCCCTCTGCCCTTATTTTCTACAACTATTGAAAACCTTCAGTCAGTAGAGGATAAAAAGCTCTCAGTTTACAAGATGACTTATTTTTGCATGAGCAGGGCAAGAAGCAAGGAGCAGATCTGAGTACTTGTCTCTCTTTTTCTCTCTGTACCAGAGAACTGGCTTCCAGCTGGAAACATGCCTTTGCAAGGACATCGTGTCTGGGGAAAAAAAAGAGTTAGGGGGGTCTGGAGGGTTAAGTCTCTAATTGCATGAAGCCATGAGTCCAGTACTCCTATCCTGACTCTTGTGAAAGGCATCCTGCTGGACCTGAGAGGCTCTGCAGAGCACAGGATGGGACAGGACATAGGTACTTGTTGGCACTTACTTAGATGAAACATAAATATCCCAGTATCAGGACAGTGACCATTTTAGTAGGGCAATATTATGAAGCAAGGCCACAACCTGGGTGGCTGCAGACAAAAGACAAACCTATATCTTAACCTCTATAGGTCATTTGAGAATTGTGTGCTGGCCCTGCATACAATGTATTCTTATCTCAAGTCCTCTCATCCAACTTTTGTCTCATCCCTGGTTATTTCTTTGTGCCAGCTGAGAGTGGGGCTGATCCTTGGGACACGCAGGTACCCTCTAGGCTGAGAGTGTAAAATGGGTACAAGAAGCAGGGAGGAAAGGGAAAGCAGTTTAATTAACTTGGTAAACCAAACAGTTTCTCCTTCTGACCAGCCCAGTTAGGAACTGGGTTGTTTGTCCATTCAGGGAAGGTATCTGTGGATCTAATTATCTCTTAACTTATGTTTCCTGAATCAGGGTTACCAACATTGGGGTGAGTGAGGGGGACATAACAAGTCCTAAGGGAGGAGAATTGAAATTTCATATTCTCTTCTCTTTGTTTAAAATTAGTGAAAGCTGCCAGCATAGAATAACTAATAATAATAATGGATAGCTTTTAAAAGAATACTATTTAAAGCAAATTTGGCCAAGTCACTATATTATCCCCGTTCTCTGCTTTAGATATCTCATTTTACATGCAAGTCATTTAAACAGGATGTGGAGCACCAACTATAGACAACTTCAAAGATTTTGAGAAAACAAGGAAATGTATTGGGAAGTTTTTATCACTGCAAGTATCAGAAGCCACCTCACAAAATACAAAGGAGCAAGCCTGCATAAAAACTGCCCCAGGCTCTATGAATGTAGAGCATCGTGCAGTGTAGGTCCTGCTCTGGTGAGACTCTGCTCCATGGCAATCCAAGATGACCTTGCATGGCTTGAATTAAACATAAGTGGATAAAGAGGGAGATTAAAATTTGATGGCTTGCATCAGAGGTCAGAAAATTCAAATTCAAGAGTGGCCCTTAAATGTTGAGAATCTTGTTTGTTTGTTGTTGGGTTTTGGGGTTTTTTTTATAATCACCAAAGAAATGCTAAAGATTTAACTGTAGAGAAAAAATTATTTATATTGATGTCTGTGCCTCTGCAGTGTTCTTTCCTCTGAATAGAAAGATAATGGTTTAGAGCAGAGGAAGAACAAACAAGGAAATTTCCATAGTATTTTTTGCAATATTGCCAACTGGCTTTGAAGATTTAGACCCTATCACTATCCATTTTTTTGGAAATAACTTCTGAGAAGGCCAAAGACAAATTTTATCTCATTACAGTAATTGCAGCTATAGTCAGTCCAAGCAATTCTCAAATGTTTATCTGTCAGCACCATCCACTTAGTCCCTGACACTGTGGCTGGCTGGAAAACTACTGCAGCTAAACAACATACTATATGCAGATCACTTTGATTTCTTCAAATACCTTGCTGCAATGCAGAGGCAGTTCTCTACAGCTTCTACAGTTTTTTGTGTACTCATGAGAACACTCACCACGGAGTCCCAAGCTAAACTATTCCCAGGGACAAACAGCCTCCTGTGCTGGCTTATAGAGGGAAAGGTTTGGTTTTTTCTTTTATTGTTTTTTTAGATTTATTTGCACCTGAGGGGATACCTGACTTGCCAGGCAGAATGGAGGGCTGTCAGAACAGAGGTGATCGATGCTATAAAAAAAGTAACATAATATAATGGGCCTGAGCCTACACCTTTAAATTAGTGGTGATTTTGCCTGCGCCTTCCAAGAAAGAGTGGGCCAATTTACCCAATATTTAAAAGCCCAGGAGAGTGCCCAGAATGAGGTCCAGCACAGTAAGAGGCACAGTCTGCAATAAACCAAGTGCCGCATCCATGGCAACTCAAACACAGTTAATAATTTTTCAACATAAAAAGAAAGATATTTATCCAGGCCACTGAAGGAGAAGCAATTTACAGAATTGACTGAAGTAAAGGCATTTCACATCTGCTGTGTTTTTCGAGGCTTTGGTCTTTTGTTGGAACCTCACTTGCTCACTGGGATGCTCAGGGAGTGAGGATAACCTCCAGCAAGCATTTTGCTATCCCTAGGCAGCTGGCGGAGAGAAGTGACCTATAGAGGTCACTCCACTTCTCCTCTCTACAGACAGACATCCCTCTGCTGGGGTGCAGTCATGTTGGGCACTCCTAGGATACACAGTGATTCTTTTGAGGACCAGTGCATACTGGGTTTGGATAATCCTGCCCATTTCAAAAGACAGAGCAGAACAAATAATTAGGGTCTGAATTTATAGATATGAAACTGAATATGGCAGATACTAAATGTTTCCCCCATGGCCTTGGGGAGAGCTAGGAAAAACTCTCAACCTACTCCAAGTGTCAATCCAAAGCCCAGACCCAAACACCATCTTTCCTTCAAATAATTGATTGAAAAAGTTGTATTTAAAACAGCATTTCCCATACCAGGGAGGTAAAATATTCCTGGCTGATATGTTGGTCATGCTGTTCTGTACTGTGTGCAGAACACACCACATGTATTATGTACTAATGTCCATAGTTTCCCAGTAGTATTCAGCTTTCCCTAGTCTGCTGGTGAAAGGCAGTAAAATTGCTCTCATCCCTGAAAGTAGTAGACTGTCTCCATGGAGTTCCTACTGAGCAGTTGTATTGTAGTTTCTTTCCAAGCTGGGCTGGTTTATTTCTCTTCCAAATCGCTACTGTCAGATTGTGTCACCGGTGGAACTCAAATGAAAGCATCAAGTCCCTACCATATGTTGATCTATTTGTTATTTTATGAAACCTTGCTGCATCTGGATAAGTCAAATGAGGTTAAACATCCTTTTATTAAGAAGTTCTGTTAAGGACATTGGCACATCTCTTTCTCTGCACTGTTGATTTTTGTGGGCTGTGTTGGTTAGCACTAAAACTGAGATACCACCACAGCAACTCCCTTGAAGCAAAAACAATGATCTTGATTCTGTCCCTGATTTTGGACAAATCATGGTACTAAAGGCTACAATGAGCTATACAAAGAGAACCCTTTTTGTTTCCCTCAAGAATCACATACAGAAGAGAACTGTTCAATTTCTGCTGGAGGGATGGTTATACGGGACCTGGCTGTCTCTTTGCAAATGAACTGCTTTCCACAGAAACACTATAATCTGGTAGTAGCTCTGCACTGATATGTCTCTGTGAGCATTAATTCTACAGTGTGTGGAAACAGTCATGAGCAATGCCCAGCAGACTTGCATTGTAAAAATATCTTGAGGCTGTGATGCCTCAAGATTTGGACCCAAACCTAGATGGAATGGCTCAAGGAAAGCAGAAATATTAACTGAATCTGATGCTAGATGAGATATTTGTAGAATATAAGTTCAGGCAAGAGGTTCAATAGAAGTACATAAGGTACAGTGCTGGCAATATTTTCTTCACTACAACCATCATAAAAATCAGAGAGCTGGACCTTCATTCTTTGCAGCTTGAGGTGTTTTCCACAGACAGAAAAACAGCACTGCAGTCAGACTGCCCAGAGGCAAGGATGGGTGAAGCCATAGCTTCTTCTTGCTAAAGTTAATTTATATACATAAGACAGAGAAATACACCCACTAGGGGTCCACACCTGAAGGCCAACACAACTGAGTTTTAGCTAAAAATATGCTCTTCAGAGTGCTTTTCAAGTTATTTAGCATGAAAAGGGTCTTATTCAAGGAGTGTCACTCAAGTGAAGTGGCACCTAGTTAAAAAAATCTATAGCACATAAACACTCAAAGCCATTTTTGTCAGCAGATAACAGCTTTACCTTATCACTACAATTTCTCTGAACATGGGAGTTTGGAAACAGAAGAGTGAATTGACATGAAACAGTCTTTGGTGACAAGAAAGAGGCAGTAATGTGACATAGTGAACATCCTTAGGACCAATTTGCTTCCCTGTATATCATGATTTAGGAAACAGGCATTAATGTGAATAATTTTTCTGACAAGGCAAAATGTGGAGTTGCCAGTCCAGCCTAAATGATGTTCAGAATCATGCAGCTATATTGAGAGCGAAGGCAAATGAATGGTTTATGCATATAAATTCAGTGTAAGGAAATCTAAGGTAATGAGGCTAAACAGCATAAAAAAGGAGACAGGAGAGAAGGGAAGAGGAAATATGCTCTCTCTGGCCATATGCTTAGGGCACTGAGCAGGGAGACAACCAGATGGTGTGGCTCAGACTTTAAAGTATAATTCTCCTCTCTATAGACTTTTAACCAGCACATTAATACACACTGGATATGTAAGATATTTTAGAAGACATTTGACACCTTTTTCCATGAAAAGAACAGAAATTATTTAATCTTCTTCTTTTTCTGAACCTACATGTTTCTTACTTTCTAAAGGTTGTTAAGGTTTCTTGCTTTCTTAACGTTGTCCCTCTATGGATGTTATAAACCTCACTCCAGAGCCAGATTTTTGCCTTATCACGGCTTCTTTTAAAAGATTAAGCTATTACTCCTTCTGATCTTTGGAAAAGAAAAAAAAAAAAAAAAGCAGCACCCAAAACACTCAAGGGGGAATTGTCTGTTCTGGTACTTATTCAGAAAGCCCTTTGATATGGAAATCATTGGCGTTAACTCTTGTAGCCTCTAGCCGGTAACTCAGATAATGCCTGCAAATGCCTAGACCTGTCACCCACTGCCATCAAGGCGCAAGGCACATATTCCTCTTCAGACCCATCCAGACCCATCCTCTCCCTCTTCTCTCTGGATAGCTGAGCCTGCCCACCAGCACAAGACTGCACAGACCCGAATGAATGGCTGCAGAATCGCTGGTGCCCAGGATTCCCCCAAGAAGGACTGGTGTGCAGGTACTGCTACAGAGAGCAGATGTGAATGTCTGAACTAGAGGCCCTCAGCATATCTGCTTAGACACACCCTAATAAATGGAAATGCCACATTACCAACAGATGACCTGTCAGCAGGCTCATTGCTGACTAATGTGGTGTCCCTAGGGACACCTTGGTTTGTCTGCCATCACTAATGCACTAATGCTCTAAGATAGAGCAAAAGGAGCTGTGGCGAGACTACCACTGCTTACACAGGAACCTCTGGCAGTGTGAGCCACCCTCAGAGGTGAGGAAAGAGCTTCCCAAAGCCTTTTTGGGGCTGACAAGCAGCAGCTCCTAGTAAGGTCAAGCACAGTGTCCTACTGCTGCATCATTGCAGTGGTTGCAGACCCTGCTCTGGACCTTTGTTGATTCTGAGGATTTATTTTCTCTTCCAGAGGGTACATAGTACACTCCTGTTTGGTGATCCATGCCTTGTGACTGTTCTCACTACATAAAACCACAGTCAGATCCTGTTCTTCCCTTTCAGTCCAGTGGGGCTAGGCAGATCCAAACCACTTTGGTTTTGAGTACTAGGCTTTCACTTTCCTTGATTTGTCCTATTGCCACCCATCCCACACAGACACTTCTATTTATTTTTTCTCCAGGACCTGAATATTTTGGGGCCATAGGGAAATGTGTTTAATTTTGTCAGGACCAGGTTCATTAATATGTCTAATATGAAGAATGTATAAGAATCGTGTCCACAGTCAGACATCCAGGGAAAATTTAGAAAAGGACAAAGATATATATGGCACATCTCCTGGGTGCTATCCCCATCTTCACCTATTTTCCAGTCAGAGGATTTCCAGAGCCTAATGCATTTTGATTATTCAGTAACCTTCAAGAGATTTTTCTTAGAACTACTTATTCAGGCTTTCAGACGTGCATCCACCCAAACCTTTTTGCATCCACATCACTCAGTCCTTTGTGGGACGCAGAATATCAAGGAGGTTATTTGGTGAGGCAGTGTTGTGCTGGGGAACAGGTTATGCAAGCATATGAGTTACGCATTTATTTGCCTAGGGTGATGAATTTCAATGCATTGGAAGTTTTTTAAACCTGTCTAGAGCAACAGCAAGCTACCTTAGAGTCAGAGTCTGCAACAGTGATAAAAGGTTCTCCCAGAGAATGTAAATGGTCAGATGTACCTCTGCATCCCTCTTTTGCAGTGTGCCCAGTTAGACCTGTACCTTTCCTTCACCTCCTCCAGGCACTAGCAGGATGGACTGTGAGTATTCAGCACTATTGTGTTTCAAAGTTATAAACCCCCACACTCCTTAAATAACTTCTCCTGGTTCAGAGAGAAACAGCTACAGAAATTTTGAAGGATTTCTCAAGCAAGTCAGTCAGAACCAAAATGCCCACACAGTTCCTCAAGATACTGTGGTCACATTTCAGCAACCATCTTTTCTCCACCTAAGCAGGGAAGAAGTAGAGAGGAGACAAAACCTTAGACTGAAAATAGAAACATCAGTGATACCAAACCCCCAGAGCACGCTGGACACACAGTTGGTACTGCAGAGCCCTTGAAACAATTGTTTCAAGGGCTCTTCGGTATCAACTGCTCCTATTGTTTCTGAGACCAATGGAAGCAGGCTCACCCCAGAAGGAGCTCACCTGAAAATCCCATACAGCATTAAACTGAAAATATATAAAATGACAGCTCTCCGTGTTGCAGTCAACTAAGCATTCATGGAAGAACCACTAAATCAAGAAAGATGCAAGAAAACGGATTAGCTGCAGCAAGACCACTCTAAGCCACCAATTTGATGGGTCTGATGGAGGGACCAACTGTCCTGTCCTAAGGATTCTCTCTTCTCTCTGGAGAATGAGGAGGGAGATGTGGCCCAGCTACGCCCAAAACAGCACCTTTCATCAGCTCAGAATACAAAAACTCCATGAGAAAACTATTGCGTATAATCAAAACTTAGACACATTTCCTCCTGAAATTATGGGAGAGAGGAGCAAAAAGCTGACATGGAAGTTAATTAACTTCCTTTTCATACATAATGATTTAATCCAGCCCCACCAGAGGAGAGGGTACTGGTCAGATAAACCCAACTGGGAAAAACCAGAGACAGAAATCTGTAGCAATTCAGATTTCTGACATCACAATTCCACAATCACAATTCCACAATCAAACTTCACTGAACACAGTCTCCCTGGGGAATATGAACTGAGTAGCAGCTAAAGAAAGCAAAATTTAGGATGTGCAAAGGAAGCAAACAGATAAGCAGTGATATTGTCTCCCTTTTTAAGTCTGCACAGTATGTGTTTCTTCATGCATCCCTGGATGAATGCTGGGATTGACAGACTGCAGGCTGCTCCCAGTAGCACCTTTGCTGTCAACTTCCACTGCAGCTCCGCGCTAGACTCCCTCTTGCACTTCACCGGGGGGCTGAAAGTGCCCTTCCTCCTGCCTAGAGCGAGGGGGAAGGAGGAGGAGCTGTCAGCTGACAAGACAGGGAAATTGCTTTGGCTTTATGCAGCAAACAGATGCTGGTCTCTTCATAACACCTCCTGTTGCCCTCACGTGTCTCCCTACAGCAGCTCCACCGCTCCACCCGCTCCAACAGCATGGCTGTAAACTGGGCTGTCCAATCAGGTTTTTTTCTTTTGTGCCACCATCAAGTGGCACACTGCTTTGTCCTGTGTTTTAAATTCTGAGGTAAAGGTGTTCACAAAAATTTACACTTACAGAGCTGTACAACAGTGCTAAAATCACTCTCCACCACACTTTTTTCTGCTAAAAAGCCCCCTATCACAAGGATCACAACCTGTATGTTGTGGCAATTACAGGGAATAATGGAGATGGCTTAAGATTATTTTTTTTTAATGGAGACAGAGCAGTAAGCAAAGACGTTCATCTTGGAGCATACTTCCAAATTTTCCCCTGGGCTACACAAGCCCAGCCTCACAAGCAGTGTGGAGAGTTGGACATGGAGTGCCAGTGTTAGAAGCATGCTCCAAGCTGGATGCAGGGAAGCAGGCAGCAGCTGGAGCTGTACCATGTAACATCTCACATCACTTAGATAATACTTTTGCAGGTTTTCACTCTTGTTTGTAATATACCAAGGCTTTTTTCTATGAATACCTACAAATGTTCTGTCTCATAAGGAGGATGTCCTTCAACTGTATCATCCCCTCTTCATAGCTTTAGTGAAATTTCTTTTTCTAATTTTAAACACATTTTCTATGTAGAAACAGGAACTACTTGTTACAGTGCTTTGATCTCAGCACACTTTCCTTCAGTCATAGATGTTTCATGCAGGTTTGCTCTCCCAGCTTTGATTGTTTAGGCTCCTTTCTCTATCAGGTGATGCATTCATGCATTGCCTTTCCTTCACCATGGAAAACAACTGGGTATAGGACAAGACACCCTTGTTAGATACTGTGTCATAAGAAAGTGGTTTTCATGCTCTTCCTAGTCTTTGAAAAAGAGCAAAAATATCCAGAGCAGCAGATAACATGAGAAGGAAGTTAGAACAGTTGTCTGGGTAATTTTGCTTTTTCACAGCTCTAATTCATTGCTGCATGATCAGCAAAAACCAGGCAGGGCCAATGGGCAGCGAATTTGAAAAACCCAGGAAAAAACATAATGTCTGCAAGACTTAGAAATGCAGATAACAGATTATACTTGGCAAAGCACTCAGATACATTTTTTAAGCTCAGAAGAAGACATGGACTCTGTATGGAAACCATCCTGGTCTCCTTTCAGAGATGAGGCACAGAAATTTGCAACTGGGGCAAGGAATCTGGGTGTCCTTTAACACTTGGATGTGGCATTGTGAGGTAGCATGTTTTCCATCATGATCACAGACAGTCTACTTCCAAAAATTGTTCAGTACAAAGGGAGCACGGTGCCCTTCTGGAAGGCAGAAAATGAGGACACAGAGGGCTCTCAGGACAGCCAAGCCCAGAAGGCAGGTTGCACTGAAGCCTTCTCAGGCATCCACAAAGAGCTGTTCTGTGGGCCCAGTGAGAGCTCAGTCAAGGTTTCTTGTAGGCTGAGGTGAGTGGGGAAGACTTGACTGCTCAGTAAAGCACGCAGAAGACATATTGATGATCTCTGCCTATGCAGGATGTCTGAAATCTGCACCCTGTCAGACTAGTGGTCTGTGCACAACAGGTTCCTCCAAGGTAAAACTGGGCTTGACACAGCCTGCAGGTAATCCCTGTGGTGTGATCAAAAGGTAAACTTCACATTCTTCATGAGGGTGGGTGGCACACACACGTTCTCTGTGGGTGTGCATCAGGATTGCTCTGTGTGCCCAAGAGAGGCCACGTGCAGGACTGCTGTCATTAGGCAGCAAGGTGGCTGGCTGACATGCAGACCCACGGAACTGACTGGGCCTGAGTTGGCCACCAGGTGGTTTTTAAGACAAAGTTTCAGATCCTGTCAGTTATCACTGCCCTACTGATAACGGGGTCATTTCCAGTTGCATTAGCAGAAGATCCTATTTAGATTTAATTACAGATCTGCTACACTCATGCCTGGGGTGATGGGGACAGGACATTCAGGGATTTGGGGAATAGATCGGAATGTGGATGTTGGAGCAAATTTTGCATCTCAGACCCACTTCTTACAGCAAAGAGCTAAATACTCTTGAGCATGCTCACTCTTGCTGAGATACATGGGCTTTAGTTTCTTCCTCTGAGGAGCTAATTAATTTCTCACAGAACTATTATCATGCACTTTTAGCATTTCTGGATGCTTTATTTTAAAGTGCTGCTCTTCCCAGAAGCAAAACGGCAACCCTACAGAAATCCAGCCTGGAGTCTTTAAAATGTTCTAGGCTTAGTGTGTCCATGGCTGATGATAGATAATGTCTGGCATGTCCAGCTGGTATACCCAGATACCATCAGGTAGGTGTTTATAAATCAAGAGTAGCGTTAAGTACAAGCAGGCATAGCACAGTAAGTACCTGACAAACAGCCACACAGAGTTCCTGCAACAAGAAAAAAGATAAATGCCAAAAAAAGAAAAATTACAGACACTTCAAAAAAGCTCTATTAATATTAAAAAGTATCAGAACATATAATCTTGTAATTTTTTGCCCTGGTCAAAGCAGAATCCTTCCTTCCTCTTGCTGGCAATATTGAGTCATCCTTGGCAAGAGTTTAACCATTATCAATTGCTCTTGCCACTAAAGGTTTTGTGGTGTAAACACATAAGGACACAGAGCAAAGAAATTGAATACTATCATCACATTACAGGTGGGCAATTGAAGCCTGAAGGGAAGGAATTTGCCTGAGATCATTGTTAGTCCTGTCAGTGCTCTTGGTGCACACCGCTTCTCCATTGTTCTGTTCTGACAAACCCTGCAGTGCTTTTATGTGCTCATTTTGGAATACTATTCCCACAGGTGAATGCTCCATGTTGGCAGGAACATCTTCCTGATGTGAAAATGCTCAAATTTAAATGAAAATGAAGCTTCACAAATTTTTAAAAAAGCCAAAAGAACTCGCTAATTTTGCTTGGCTGTGCAACAGTGAAAAAAATGCTTCTCTCTTCTCAGGAAGGAAAAACCAATTGATCAATTTTCTGGAAAACTGTCTGCAAGATCCATCTTACAGCTTCCTCCCATATGGAAGGAAACTGAAGGTTGCTTTGCTTTTACAAAGGCACTACAAGAAGTAGTAGAAAGGACAACATGTCTTGAGAGACCCTCTTGCCAGTGCTAGTGGAAGGGGATGAAGAAAATGAGCAGCAGTTGGTGACTCTCACACCATCAGCCTTCACCAGATAATCTATAAAGAACTTGAGAAACAGCTGTTCAGAAACAGCTGTTCCCTCACCAAAAAGTGACTAACTGAAGAATTCTATCATAAATATCTTATTTTCCTCAAACCTTCAGCCAAAATTAGGGAAAAAAAGAAATGCCATCTCTTGCCCTGGGGCTCAGGAAGTCCACATTACTTTGGTCCAGGCAGGTGAAAGTCCACCATCAACCCTTAGTACCCATCTGGTGAGGGGAGTATGGCATCTGGTGAGGGGAGAAGTGGTTTGATGAGGGGCTGATAATGGAGCACCCGGGGGAGCAAAACAGGAGGTTAAACTTTCAGCCTTCCTCCCTTTCTTCTTCAGGAGGAGGGAAGAAGGAGACATTTGCCAGCATGCACATAATTGCTGCTTTCTCAGAGGTGACAGGTGAGCAGACTCATAAGGAAATGTACCTGAGGCCAGAACAGTGTTGGCACCCAGATTACTTCAACCTGCTGATCCACTAAGATTGCATACACACCACTCTACACTTGCAGTACATTTCTCTTTTTTGCTTATACTCTTTCTCCCATGATGTTCCAGCACTAGTCAGAATGATCTTATCTCCATGGTGCTCCAGGTGTAACTAACTAAGCATGCATGCAAAGAGAATGTTCTACCTACCCAAGAGAGAAACAGAACTTTTTTTGGTGGCTGGATTTCTGGGTCTAGAAAGGGAAAGAAAAGACATTAATCAATTTGAAAATCAGTTTTCTGACTTCTAGGACAACAAACATTGAACAATTTATAAGGGTTTTCACACTAACAAAACTGAGCAAGAACTGGAGACCCTGAGACACAGGAATTGAGTGATGCAAGGAATCACTGGGGCTGAAAAATGCAAGAATTAACCTAATGAAACAAAGAGGTTTCCAGCTTGAAACAAAGAGAGGTGGAGTGTGCCCTGCAAGTGCAGGTGTAAGGAGAGCAGTGAAGTTCTCTTTTACCGATTTCACCATAGCTGTCTTCTGGGTGGGAGAGCTGGGGCGTTTGTAGACCTTCTCTCCTTTTTGACTGTGGAAATAAAAAACACCAACAGAGAATGCATTTAACTCACTTCATTGCCAGTGCTCATTAATAAAAATGATAAAATTACATCATGAGGAGGAGCTGCAGCCTAACAGATGCCTTGGTTGTGGAGAAGAGTTTCTTACTGCTTTCCATTAAAAGGCAATTGCATTAAAAAGTATCTCGCAGCAGCAGCATAAAAGGTAAAGACTAGATTGATGGCAAAGCCAAGCAGTTCCTTTTAGAACTTTGGAAGAAATATTTAATTTCTCCCTCCCTCCCAATTCCCTTAATCTTAAGTCGGATCTTACTAGACTGAACATGTTTTGTTTTCTTCTCTCTAAAAGTACGTTACTTTGTTTTGCATTGAACCTTTCTTTATTTTGCTTTTATAAGCAAAGGTCCTTGCTCCTGCCTCTCCTGGGCAGGGGCAAGGACGTCAAGAGCATGGTGTCTGGGGACAGCTTTCAAAAAGCATCTGTCTCCAGCAGCCCCCTAGGCACTGGAGAACAAATAAGATCCCAAAATGCAGTCAGCTTCAGGAGCAACAGCAAGGACAATGAGAGGCACACACTGAATTTTGTGACCAAGCTCTGATTATCACTTGACTGTCTTAACAAGATCAGGATTTTGTTTCTTGCCAGCTTTTACTGCCAGGCCGCTCAAACTCCCTCTTCCACCAAAGCATATGCCTTTTATCTTGTGCATTCTTTTTCATCTTCTCCTCCTTTTACCTGCTTCCTGTTCCCAAGGCCTTTATTGGAATCTGCAATTCCTCTGAGTTTTTTCTGCTAGCAAAAAGAAAGAGAAGGGTTTCCATCACGATCATTTCAGGGCAGCTATGTTATACATCCCTCTGCTGCACGTTATCCAACCATCTACAGAGAGCCTCAACTTCTTGTGGTGGGATATTGTGTTGGTAAGCATGTGATGGTAAGCACCTTCTCATGTGTTGGTAAGCACCTGAATTGGGAACCCTTTTTACTTGGTCCACTTTCATAGGAATTACTGCATGGAACAACTGAATTCATGGGTTCATCCAGTCTTGGATATCAGGAAAAACTAAGCAATCACACAGTGGTAAGAGAATATGAACAGCATAGAGCTAACACTATGTAGATCGTTTCATTGCAGGGAAGTATTAGTATTAGTATTAGTATTAGTATTAGTATTAGTATTAGTATTAGTATTAGTATTAGTATTAGTATTAGTATTAGTATTAGTATTAGTATTAGTATTAGTATTAGTATTAGTATTAGTGAGTGTCCCCCAGCAAATGCGCTACCATGGTGGCAAGGTAAGGTCTGGTATTGTCTTCTCTCATGGCTTAGCATGGTGGAAGCACGACAGTAATTAAAAGAGATCTGTAGTGCCCCTCAGGTGTGGAGATAGCTGTACTGTTGCAAGCAGTAGATTTATTCAAATTGCTTGTTGTTTTAAACTTTGTATTATAATTCAGCTTCTGTTCTTACAGTTAATACAGTGCATACATAAAATCTTTGCACAGCTCTTCTCTGCAAAACACAGAGAATAAAATTTAATCTCAAACCACTTTAGAGAACTGAAAGTGGAGCTTTTAAACTGGTCTCATAGTTCCTGCTGGCACACTGTACTTGGAGCTTAATTTGGGAGTTATTGCTAGAAGGAATACTTAACCCCTCCTGTTCTGTGGAGTTGGAGGATTTCTGCATTGCAGTGCAGTTGAGGAAGGGTCAGAGTGAGAAGGCTGGTGCTGGGCTATGTACTTAGATGTGGTGTTTTGAAATTCAGAAATCCTGCATAACCTTGTTACTTAAAGGAAACTACAGTCTAGTGGTGAGGTGAAGGGGAGCATGGTTTAAGTGTCACTTGAGATCTGGCCTTGAAGAGACAGCACTTGCTCTGAAAATAAGCATGTAGCTGCAGGCTTTGCTGCTGCTGTTCAGGCTGCTGCCTTTGCTTCTTACTCTGCAAAGTAATGCTATGAGCCCCTTACAGGTTATTAGGAATAGGAATTGAAATTAATATCTGGGATATGCCCTACAACTTTGGTCTGCTGAGTAAAAGATAAGCTATCCTGGAATCTGCTGAAAAATGAGATGGGACTTTCCAAATCTAAATTTCATTTACATTTCTGTGGTTGGGTGATTATGTGATAGGAAAAAGAAGCTATTCTACATAAATATGAAGTGTTTTTTTGATGCTGCATAAACCGTATTAACCAACAATCAATAGCATATGCTTCATATATTGAAGGTGTGGAAACATTCTGGATACTATAAAAAAGAAACACAGAATAGAGGGCATTGCTAATACTTACGACTCAATTAGTTCAGGGTGCTTGAGCTGCTTGTGCAAGTGATTGATTTTTATCTGCATGTCCTTAAAAGTTCAAAGGAAAAGCAAACAATCTTAGTATTAGTTCATTGTTCTGCTGTGCAATAAAAGTCAAGTCAGAGCTTATTAGCATGAGATCAGCGCCAGTGCTGCCCTTGTAGATATTATATCCTGCTCTTCCAAGTTGGGTCTGATAGAAATCTACAGGAATCTAAGCTCCTGGTATTAGTTTTATATTGCAGTAACTTTCTGGTTGACTTATGTTCCCAATAATGCAAGGTTAGTTGTTTTAAAAGCATTCTTGCTCGTTTGCAGACTGTGGTCTGAAAAACTTCTAGACCCAAAAGTTCTCAGTGTTGTATTATTTTTGTATCCTGGAGACTAATGGCCAGCCTACTCTCCACACTCTTACCCGGGCTAGATTTGACTCTATTACATCTCTATTTGATGCTCTTGTACTTACCTTTGTAAAAAATATTCTAGAATGGTGATGGTCTAAAGGAAGAAAGTGCACATACTGTTATATGCAATAAGAAATAAGATGCCATACCTTTAAGATTTTTTCCTGTTTTTTGATTAATTCTCTTCCTTCCAATATTTTGGTTTTTTCCTAAAAACCAATAAGAAACAACTTGTTAAGGGAAAAGCTTTAATATTAGAACTCCTCTTGGTTACATTTTCAATGTAAAGACACTATTAAAAAGCTACAAACCAGCACTTTATATCCCTCAAATATTTATCAGAAGTGGGGATTATGTGATCATGCTGTGTGTTTGACAGTCTTTCTAGCCCCAGAAACTGTAGCTAGTCTCAGCAGTGAAGAAAAATCTTACAGAAACAAAATTCCTATCTGTTTGGTAAAAATAGGCAGCAGGATAGGAGGCAGAAGCTGAAGCTGGTGTCCATGCTGAGATTAATGCTTTGAGGGTGGCTATAACTTTTATCAGACCCAGAGGATCTACAGAGACAAGCTGCTTGTGACCACTGGGAAGGCATTTTTTCATTATCAGCCGGAACTGGTGCTCTGCAGTGCCTGTGCTACGTGCCAGACTGGTGTGACAGGCAGCTCACTGCGGATCAGTGGTGCTGCACAGTCATCTGCAGCCCTGCTCAGCCATGCTGAGGGGATGGTGGCAGGGGGGACAGCTGCCTGTGCAGTTGTGAGCTTGGACAAGATGCCACGCATCAACCAAGCTCCTGGCTCTTCTGTCCCCACAAACACTGTACGGGGCTCAATAACTTGTGGGATGCAGAACACCCTGAGCAGAAAAGCATCCTCAGGAGCTGGGGAGTGCGGGAAAGGCCTGAAGGGTGGTGGGACATGAGCTGAGTGTGGGCCCCCAGGGTGCCCTGGCAGCGAAGAAGAGCAGCACCTCCCACCCCTGTGTGCAGAAGCACAGCCCGAGGGAAGGGGTTCTCTTCCTCCCCTTGCCACTTTTTAGACCATGTGTGGATGCCACATTCCCATGGTACCTGATGGATGTCAATGAACTCTGGTAAGGCCACAGAGTGGCCAGGAAGATGGAAAGGCTCTGTCCCTGGGGTTTTTATAGCCCAGCTGGATGCAGCCTTGAACATAATTCTCTGAGCTTTTTGTGCGAGGTCAGACCAAACACACCACCCACCCCCAGTCCATTCCCACCCGAAATATTCTGTGATCTAATGACTCTTCTGACTCATAAATCAAGATGTCTTGGTTTATGGAGGCCTTTCCTATATAAAAGTGTTGCTTTTCTGTAGCTTTGTATGAAATCACAGATGTATGCACTATTTCAAAACTTTGCTGTAGATTTTGTTATGACAAGTGCTTGCATTTAATTGTTTTGTTGGGGAAAAGATCAACTGTTCCTACTGCACAAAAAGAAACAACCAGTCAGTCAAGAGGGGAGGCAGGAAAATTAATTTGTATGTCAAAACACTCTGTTTTGTGTACCACTGCACTTTTTCAAAATCTTATGATGGTTAAAGGAATGTGGAAGATTTTAGTTCTAGAAGGCTAATTTAGATTCCAGTTGTGTGTTTAGAAACCCAAGGCGTCTTCCACTGGAGGGAGAAACCAAGGCGCCAGCCACCCTCATGTTTGTATTTGTTCCTATGGTAAAACACAAGAAGAAAGCCTCTTGTCAGGAAGTCATGGTTGTGTCCACAAAATAGGAGATTAGGAAAATGTACATTTGAAAACTGTTCTGTTACCAGGTGATATTTGTGAAAGAAAGGTGGACTGTTTCAATCTCTTTGTGGATAACTGTGTGCCTTGGGACCAAATGATTTAGGATCCATCTTAATCAGAAGAATGCCCAAAGACTCAGTAAGCCGTAAACTTGAATCTGCTGTGACTCATCCAAAAGTCTGTTCTCAAGACATCCTTGCACTCAGAGACAGCACCAAAGGGGGAGTTTTGTCATACCAGTGATAGCCAGCAAACTCTTTGCTGTGCCATTGTCTGGACAGAGTTGCACATCACAGAGCTGCCCCAACAAGACCTTCATTGCTCCAGGGCAAGTCCAAACTTACAATCTATTTTTAATAATTTTATGGTTGACTCTCACACTCTTTCATCTCACATCATACCTATTTCTTTTTTCACATTTTCATACCTGTATAAGTTTCTCGCTCCTTTCTTCCAATATTTTCAATGGCTCCTGCAAACACATCTGTGAATAAAATGGGTTAGCAGTGGGTGAGGGTGGACAGAATGAGACACAAGGGACTCACAGGGTTAGTGAGATGGGAGACCAGACACAAACCTCGATGTAAGTTTTGTATGTCTCAATACCTAACTATAGATATTCTAGACATTAATTATGTTAATTGTTTTTATTCCTTTCAGAAAACAAACAAACAAACCACAAAAACCCAAACAACAAATCAAGCCCTTCCTATGTCAGTTATTTGGGTTTGTTTTACGAAGAAGATGGAGGAAATGTGTGTATATACGTGTATGTTCATGAATTCAGCCTACAACACATTCCTTACTGCAGTTGTACATAGAAGCCAGTGAAAGAGCCAGCTGAGCAAGAAAAAACATCCTCCTGCCTGCTTTTACCAATAGCAGAAACTCTAGTTTCTGCTGTTCTTGTTCTTGTGTCTAAACTGAAAAGCTTAAAAATGAGGAACTTGATTTTTCCCCATGCATGTAAAACACCTGGTGTACCAAATGCTGGTTCTGGTTGAGGACCCTGCATACCACAGGTTAGTTCTGGTTTTATTTCCAGCAGTGTCTTCCACCCACATTCTTCCCCAGAAAAATGCTCTTGCTCAAATTGACCAACCCTTGAGAAAAAGAGGTGTCAGGACATTTCTGGGCACCAAGAAAAAATGTGCAAAACGTGTGTGCTACAGAATTTGTCAAATCATTAATAACAGGATAAGCTATAATTTGACCACTTGCCTGCAATTTTTTTATGTCCTCTGAACACAGAACCTGTTGATGCTTGAGAAACTTGTCTTCTGGGAATTTAGCAATCTAAAAAAGGAAATCAAATATATGTCATGAAAAAAATTTTTAAATGTACATTATTAAGAACAAAAAAATTCAGTGAAGAGTAGGGTTTTCCCTCCACTGTCTTTATACAAGGGTTCTTGATTCTTTAGAGCTGTGCATTTTTTTCAGGAAAAGTGACAGAAAGTTCCTTTGTGAAGCCTAGTCATGAAATCAACTTGCACAAAAATGTAAAAATTTATAATTGTCTTTGCAGGAACAACCATTTTACTTATGCTTCCCATCAAGGACATTATTTTCAAAACATGTCTGAAACATTAAGATAACAATTGGTATCACTTAAGAACACTGGAAAGAAGAAGGCTGTTCTCAAGGTAAATCCTTAAACACTTTAAAATTTATTCGGCATTATTTCCCAGTTGTCTTTAATTGTCAGGAAATTCACAGCATTTGGAAAGTCCAAAATGTACCTACAGTCCTTTTTTTGCAATTAGCTAAAGTAAACATTACCTAGTCTCACAAGTTTTTTTTGACCTGTTGCTGTTGGTAAATATGTTTGTGTGTAACTGTATGCATGCTTTACCCCCTTCCCTGCCCAAAAGCACATGAAACAGAGGGTGAAAGGAATTTCAAATAATCTGGAAAAATTCTGCCAACTTCAGTGAGACCAAGGCAGTATAAATTACTTGCTCAAAATTTCACCATGAATCAGCTGTAGTTGATTCCAATGACCCATTAGAAATCTCCATCTTACCTCCTTTGTCTGACTGTCCAATTCTTTCTTGCCCGTTGGAGAAGTGAAGCCTGCAACATCTTCCTGTCCCATCTTGGTCTTTGGGGACACAGGTGATTTCTGAAAGCTACAGAATTAAAGTGTCAGGTGAAAGGCTGTAGCTTGGACGACGGTCCTGGTTGGATGAAAACAGGCAAGGCAGGAGCAAGAGCATTAAAGCAAAAATCCAAATTTCACCATACCCTTTGCATTTCATTCCTGCTCCACCATGCTTTTTATAGTTACACAAGATGATAAAATAACTGAATCAAGCCTTCTAATAAAGCACCATCTTAATCCTATTTTTGACCCACTAATGGTTGAATGAACTTTCCAAAACATTTTATTACATTCACATTTTTCTGCACTTTTTCATTGTTTCACTCAGCCAAGAAATAGTTGCACCAAATACATGAGGAGCAACCTTATCCTACATTTATTTTAGCTGAACAAGAAGAAGGAAGCTGAAAAATGCTCAGAAAGAAATTGTGTTTTCCTGCTGAGATTTGAGTGGTCTGGGAATTGCCTGTACTTCTGCTCACGCCTACCTTACACAGAAAAATGTCTGCCTCAAACCTTATTATGCTAAGTATAGTTTCATAAAATCTTAGAATCACAGAATCACAGAAAATGCTGAGTTGGAAGACCATTGTATGCAAGCCCTGACCCTGCACAGATTACCCCAAGAGTGACACCATGTGCCTGAGAGCACTGTCCAAACGCTTCTTAAACTCTATTAGGCTAGTTCTGTGATCATTCCCTGGACGGGTCTGTGCCCGGCCACCCTCTGGGTGAAGAATCAGCTTCAGGCCATTCCTTCAGGTCCTGTCACTGGTCACCAGCACCTGCCCCTCCTCTTCCCTCTCACAAGTATATTGTAGACTGCAATGAAAGCTCTCCTCTCCTCTCCTCTCCTCTCCTCTCCTCTCCTCTCCTCTCCTCTCCTCTCCTCTCCTCTCCTCTCCTCTCCCTCTCCTCTCCTCTCCTCTCCTCTCCTCTCCTCTCCTCTCCTCTCCTCCTCTCCTCTCCTCTCCTCTCCTCTCCTCTCCTCTCCTCTCCTCTCCTCTCCTCCTCCTCCTCTCCTCTCCTCTCCTCTCCTCTCCTCTCCTCTCCTCTCCTCTCCTCTCCTCTCCTCCTCCTCTCCTCTCCTCTCCTCTCTCCTCTCCTCCTCCCTCTCCTCCTCTCCTCTCCTCTCCTCTCCTCTCCTCTCCTCTCCTCTCCTCTCCTCACTAAGTGACCTCAGCCACTCTTTAAATGGTTTCCCCTCCAGACCCTTCATCACCCCTGTGGACCTCCTTTGGACAGCTTATGGTTTTTTTATATTGTGGCACTCCAAACTGCCCCCAGCACTTGAAGTGAGGCCACCCCAGAGGAGAGCAGAGCAGAGCAGAGCAGGACAATCCCCTCCCTTGCCCAGCTGGCCATGCTGTCCCTGATGCACCCCAGGACATGGTTGCCCTCCTGGCTGCCAGGGCACTGCTGACCCTTGTTCAGCTTGCCATCAACCAGGAGCCCCAGGTCCCTTTCCATGGCACTGCTTTCCAGCCTCATTTCCCAGTCTGTGCACACAACCAGGGTTGCCCCATCCCAGGTACAGAATCCAGCACTCACCCTTGTTAAACTTCATATGGTTGGTGATTTTCCATCTCTCTTATTTATTGAGATCTCTCTGCAGGACCTGTCTGCCCTCATGGAAGTTGACAGATCTTCCCAGTTTAGTGTTATTTGCTTTCTGCTTGCTCTAGAAGACAGAATAATGAGGGAATTTGCTCAGGTGGCACTCACCTTTTGAAATGTTGGTCTTCACTGAGAGGCTGCTCGTTTTCATCAAGAAGTTTGGAACCCATCTTGCTGAGATCTGTCTCTGCACTCTGTGGATGAGGTCACATCTGAAAGCAGTATCTTCCTACAAAAAAATTGCACAGAAAAATCTGTTGTTTCACACAAAACAGTATGTCATGTCCCACCTCCTGCAGAGCTGGAATGAGATGCTCAGGTGGACTATACAATTTGCTCTCCCAAATTTTTCATGTCTGACAGACTTCCCAGTGGGTTGTCTCATATATTTGTACTACCAGATTTTTTCAGATGTTGAGACAGGCTGAGATGTTGAAACCAATCTCATACCAAGCTCTAATAGAGCAATACAATTTATTTCATGGTGCTGACTGCCATAAAACTGGAAAATGCAAACACAAAACCTCTTGGCTCTTTTTCTTGTTTTTAAGCCACAGTAAGTCTAGTTTTGTTTTTGGTGCTGTAACTGTTGAATTTATCCCTATTTCCATTTTTTGATGGGTCATTTGGGTGTAAATAGGCTTGAGGCCTTCATTCAGAATATGATGAGGGGACTCTGCCAGGAAGAGCAGTCCCCATTCAGGCTTTGGCTAGGAGGTTGCCACAGGCCCAGGACTACAAGGGATTCTGCAAGGGAGGAGGCTGCAGCAGTTCACTCAGCCCCTGCTCAGCAGAAGGAAGTACTGTGTGAGGCTGTGAAATATCTTTTTTTTTCCACTTGATCCCAAGCACAAAAATCTCTCCTGAAATTCTGCACAGTCTTTCAAGGACAAAGCAATCTGAAGGAACGGAGCTTTTGGAGGTATTTCCCACAAATAGCTCACCCACCTTATTTAGACAGCAGAGGGATTGAGCTTTTCCTCTGTTATTCACAACAAGGATGACAGATATGTACTGCAGGAGAGATTTGGGACAGCTGCCCTTCTGAGTGCTGCTGTGGTTGCAGCCTGCAGCACTGTAAGGGTCTATGGGCAGGACTGGGGGCTGCACACCTGGGCGTAGAACCAAAATCCTCCCTCCTCGCTCCAAATGAATAAATGTATTTATGGGGTGAGCGGCAAAAGATGGGGGTCTAAACAGGGTGGCAGAGGAAATGTGAGTGCCTCAGTCCAGCAGTGTGAGACCTCTGACAGAAATGAAATTTTTACTGAACATGAGAACAAGATGAGAACAAATATAAAGAAGGTTTCACACAACACCTCTACAACGCAGTAATCTAGACACTTGCACTTTAATCTTAGTAACTTCCCTCTCTAAAAATTGCTTGATTTAAGCTGCTGTATGAACCTTGAATCTTCCCCATTTGGCCACGCAGGCAGAGAAACAACCTTAGATTTGTTCAAGTTTGTTTTCTGTACTACCCAGTAAATATTTCCACTGTGGAGGGGAGGAAGTGAAGGTCCGAGGGTCTTGAGACATGCTTGTACCCTACACCACCTTTCACCAAAATCCACCCCTATGAGACAAGCAAGAAAAGTGACAAATGTAGCAAAGGCACATTTTAAAAAAATTCCAGAAGCCTTTTCTACACTTTCACAGCATTCTGCCAGCCAGACTTACTTACACATTGCCCAAAAAGCTGGACCCTGCACCCAAAACAGGAAAAAAACCATAGCCAATTAAGAATTGAGAAAAGCAGGGAGTAAAAAGTAACAGCTAGAACTAGAGGCCAGTCAGCCTTACTGATAGTGAATTCTTTTCCAAGTATGGTTCCAGTTATGTTAGATGCGATATCCAATCCCCCAAGCCCTTGGGTACAGTGGGGTGGTGCAAAATAATAGCTCCTTAATTAACAGACACTACTCAGCATCTTGCCTTTGTATTACTCCAAGAAGAATCAGTTTTGTTCCCAGCTGAAAAATTCCTGCCACCACCCCTGAGATGACAGAGCCGCAGGTGGGACTTTTGCACTTGTGGGTTTGGTGCAAGTAGGTTAAATTCCCAGTGTTCTTGATGGAGGGGTATTTCCCCCATGAGGATGGCGGAAGGGTGAGTGCTGTGCAGTGTGGGTTGAGCAGGGCAGGCAGGGCTGCTCCTCATGCTGCCACCTCAATCTCGCCACAGCTCCCAGCCCCACTACCTCACCTGCAAGGTTTTGCTCTTAGAGGTCTCACCCTTTGGCACCTCACAGAGCCCAAACCCTCCATGAACCCCAGGAAGGTGTAAAACTTGTTGATTTTAACTTATCTTTCAGCTTTGCTTTGAAATTTCTTTCACCCGATGGTCATTCTCTCAGGTACCCGTCCCATCATTGGCACTATTAATTCTTGTGAAAGGTGTATATAATTTCCCTCTTTGGTTGTGTCAGCAAAGCAGCTAGGCTGCTGGAGCAGAAATTGCTGGAGCTGGAGCAATCAATTTTGTAACACAGGATTGCTTCATATTCAGTTCCAGAAAGCACTTAGGCAAAGGAATAATGACCAGCTTGAATGGAAATAATAGTGCTTAAAGTTAATTGTGTGCTTTTAAAATTGGGCCTTATATCATGCCAGTCAAATAATTAATCTACTCAATTACAAGCTCCTGCTACCGAATACATACCGTGGACTTCCTTTACTCAAAAGGGGAAACATGCAGCTAGGGCCTTGAAAAAGCTATCAACATTCAATAGTAACACAGCAGAGACTTAGGATAATGTTGGCTTACTCCCTGCTAACTTTTACCAAGCAGAAAATTCAGTACGCCAGTACTTCAGTGAGACTCAGTCAAGTGCTTTAATGAGCAAATGGACTATATATTAAAAGCTAAAGAGGGCTTTTTTCTCCTCCCTTGAGACAATCGGTGGAAACTGAAAACAAAGCATTTTTTGACATTGCAAGTCCTCAGATTTCTAGTATGCATCACAGTAGGTCTACCAAAAAGTAACCTGAGTGACAGGAGGATTAACTGTGCATGGAACAACAAGAAAGACAGGATGATATCTACAGCATAACGCACATCAAGCTGAAGGGAGTGATTAGAAGTGATGCATCCTTTTGAAGGAAGATATACGTTTACACGGGCATAGTCTATAAGCAGGATCATGCAACTAACCACCTCAGGGACCTTGCTGACCAGCAGAGGATATCTTATGCTGTACAACTCTATTAAATTAGGCACAGAAACATCCTAAACTAAGTAAAGGAAAGAATTTATTAATTAAATTATGTATTTCTATAGGAGATGAAGACAATGTCAAAACTTTCAACTTTTTCTACAAAACCTATGTGATGAACAAAACCTGTGATCCATCTGTGTTTAAAGTGGTTGATGCAGCAAGCTGCTGGCTCATGACAGCTTCATTTGCCATGCTCTAGCTGAGATCTGTTTTGAGCAGCCCAGCTAGGCTGACACTTTTCATAGACAGTCTCTGAGGAGCTACAGATGCTAAAGTTAAATGCGGTGCTACATGCTAATGTATGAGATTCAATAACCTGGATCAAATTATTGCTGCAATCCATGTCTGACCAGCTGGAGCTGGCATTATTTCCACTAGCCCCCAAATTAATTTCTCAGTTTAATTTTAAATGGAAGAATGATTTTTCTGTTGCTACTGATGATGTCTTAAATTCATTCTAAGTTAGTTTTGGTGCTTGTTTGCATTTAAGAGACGTTTTGAGTCTCTGCATCAGCTCCTAGGGAAGGGCTAGTGTAGTGCACTGAAAGCTTCTTTTGAAGTCCACTGCCGTGACCGCTAAATGGGAACCAGAGAGCTGGCTTTCATGCCAATTTGCACACATTTTTTGTTGTGTATGTGTGTGATGTGTTATCTGGGAGCAGCTATTTTTAGTTCAGACATCTGAAACCTGTATTCAACGATGTTCAGCTATGGACTGTGGAACAAGTCTGTCAAATGAGGATATTGCTGTGTTTGCGTATGTATGTGAATACAATGCACGTAAAAGACTAGGTAGACAACATAATATAGCTGCCTAAGATAAGATTCTTTTGGCTTTGTATCCACTTCTAAGAAGCCCTAGAGACGGGAATGGCATCCAGCCTTTCAGGAAGAAGCCATGTTTTAACTAGAGAAGTAGTGGAAGTGAAGCCTTCAGACCTTTTCCCATAAGCAAGGTGGTACAGAGGGGCAGTGGCTGAACCAGTAATGGTGTAAGAAAAGAGGCCTAGGTAATTAGGAGGACATTGGCTTGGCTCATTTTAAAACAACAACAGATATTTCCTTGTAGAGGGTTGTCTTAACTGCCACCTTAGACAGCCAGCTCTGTCAGGCAGTGATCAACTCAGCAGTGCACAAAACACCATCAGCTCTATGGGGCTCTCCTGCTGAACCCCAGTCCTGAAGCACATCCACAATGACTGCAGTTTTAGCAGCTGTAGCTCGGGTTTAGTGCTCAGCTGACTCAATGGAATGTATCAGCCTGGTCATCCTGTTCGGTGGCTCTCCTAAAGAAATCACCAAAGCAGCGTGACTGATACAAGTAAAGGAGGCAGAGTCTTCAGGCTGAGCATTCCAGACAGATGTGGCTAACACTTGCTGGCAGCTGTAGTGCCAACACTCCCCCTCTCTGTCCATTCTCCCAGCATTTAGAGAATTGGAAATGTTCTCCCAAATGGATGAACATGGCTCTAAGACAAAACAAGAAAGGAAAGAGTTGGCATTGCAGAGCTCAAATCTCCCCATTCCCTGAATTTGTCTGCCTGATTTTGCAGGCTCAGTGGTGTCATATTCCTGACTTCATGCCTTTACTTCTAATTCCTTTTTCTGCTTGTGCTTCTTTACACGTTATGGTTGTCTTCCTTCTTTGAGACAACTCTGTCTCTTTACAGACCACATACTTCACTCTGTGAAAGTACTGAGCTGCCACTTGTAATCCCACACAGGACAGCCCTCCCATCCTCTGGAGGAAGGTGAAATCTTGTGGTTACCACATGCAGAGGGCCTCACTTGAAAAAAACAAGGGTTTCAACTGTTCTGTGGTGCAGATATCTGCCCCATTTGTGCAGATGAATGGTCATTTAAATTTCATTTATACAGAGATTTCTCATTTGTGTATGGGTAAAAAACCTTAAAATCTGAGTTCATCACTGCTCTGCATCCATCATGACCTCTCAAAATTCAATTTCATTGTTTATTCAATTGTATTTTTCAAAAATTCTGTGCTATGTTCAAGACTGCTCAGAAAAGGTTGTCTGCCATGAATGCTCAGACGATGGATGCCTGCATTTTGTTTTCAGTAGACAGAGTGCTTAAAGTACTTCTGTTTCTCTTCCGTGTTGTTGGAAAGAGCTGATTTTCCTTTGGGGTTTCTTTTTCTAGCGTTTTTTTGTTGTTGTTGTTGTTGGTTTCTTTTTCCTTTCTGTTTTTTAGGCTAGAATTGGCAAACATAAAACCCATATCTGAACTGGAATAAAAAAGAGAGATGTTTTTATGTCTTTTTTGGATTATCTTTTCAACTCAATGAGTTCCCCGGGTGCATGTTCCAATGCTTAAGACTGGTAACCTTCTCAGCAGAACAAGACTTCTGTGCTTGTTCCAGGCAAGGAGACAGACAAAAGATAACACTAACAGATAAAGCTTTGGAGTTCCTTGCATTTACAGTTTTCTTTGCAAAACTAAGTCACACACTTCTGCAGGAAAGGAGCTGACATGCTGTAAAATTCCAGAATATATCTCTTGCTTTCAGTGATATCACTGCTTCTTCTATGTAATCCATCTTTCTTATGTCTAAGCTGCTTCCTTTTTCTCACTGACCAAAGACTTTGACAAGGTTTCACTGATTAGCAGCACTGGAAAACCCAGATGCCAAAATTAGATTGCTGTTGCCTCAAAACCCGCTCTCCACCCATAGACGAACTTGCTCCCAAACCTGGCAACTGCAATAGGAGAAGTAAAGACTGGTTTCTATTTCACTCCCAGCACAGCAAACAAACTTTGTCCTTCAGACATTAGAGCAAAAGACATGCCATCCTGTGCTATGGGAAAGGTCCCTTCTTGATATTTAGGGTCCCCTCCAACCCAAGTCTTTCTATGATGTCTATGATAAACCCTCTAGAGAACTCATTGTCACAGTGGATAACTCAAGGCTTGAGCAGCTGTTTTGACCACTGCATGTTACTCTTCTGTCTTGAGGAAGATACAGAAATATTTTTAAAACAAATCCATATCTCCTTTGGCTAGTAAAGGTCAGCTAAAATCAACTGTGCCCTATTCTAACAGGAATCAATAATCTTTTTTTCCTCTAAGAAGGCAATTCATTGGCTTTTCTCTAAGAAGTTCAATAATCTTTTCAGTGCTCAAATAATCTGCACACAGTCCACTAAACTCTGATTCCAAGGGAAAAACTTTGAAGAAAATTGTAAAAAAACAATGCAGACAAGCAAGACCATATTGAACATATCTGGTAAGGTCTACGAACAGGGAGAAAATTTGTACAAATTACTGAAAACATCTCTCTTGTAAATTGGGTTGACATCTTCATGCTGCAACTCTTCAGTCTTCTTGCAACCTTCCTCAATCGCGACTGTTCTCGAGTGCTCATTCACAAAACATTCTTGGATTGATAAAAGCCACAAAGGGCCACGGCTGTTTCTGTCCATTAAAGTCTTATTGACTCTCCTCCTCTTCATTGCTGAAATAGATTCTCAGGTCTTCTGATCTGCTCTCAGCAAAACACCACGGATATGTGTTTACAACTCCTATTTTCACCAGATGCAGGCATAGTCCTCACAAGTAAGTGTTGCTGCAGAAAGCAGGAAGCAACACCCAGCTGAAGACTGACTGGCTCGAGCACTTCGGTGCTGCTCGTACATTCTTCTTCACAGTGAGACAGAGATTAACTACAGGAGATTGAAAGGAGTTTGCAGCCTGTAGGATAGCACATCAAACAGATATTGGGTTGAACTTCTGGTCTGATAATGTGCCATTTGTGGGTGCTAGAGAAAGACCATGATAAGTCATTTGGCAAATTCTAAGCTCTGATGTTGTTCTCATTATAAAAACTTTCTACAACCAGGAGGTACAAGAATGCCTTATCATGTTCATATGCTTTTAACCCTTCAAGTGTTGCTGCTGTTGACCTGAAAAAGAAGCAAATGTTTCTCATCTGAAAGAATAAGACTGGGAAGGAACAAGAAAGAGAAGGAAAGACTGATAGATGAGGAATTGCAGGTCTGTTCTTCTGGTGACAATAACTTTGTCTTCACACCTGAGCCCCATACCCCTTTTCTGTCCCATTTTGCTCCATTGCTATACTTTATCCTTAAACCTTACCCTGCTGTGCTGTAAGACTCTGAACACAAAATGAAAGAACTGGATACCAAATAGATATGCCATGAAAATTAGGTGTTATAGTGGTTGCATATTTGCTCAGACTTTTTTCTCTCTCTTCATGGATCTGCAGTTAGTGGGAAACTTTGTACAGTTCTGATGCTTTTCTCTGGAAGTGACAGTATGAATCAGGCAGTTTTCCTAGTAAAGCTTGAGAAGGCAGTTGAAGGCTGGTTTCTAGTGTGAGTTATTGGCATGTGACTGTGGCATGGTAAAAAATTACTCCCAAAATCACACAGATGAGCAACAGCTGTTGAATTAACACCTGTATCTTTTACTGCCTACCTGAAGGATGTTTTACTTTGGAGGAAGTATGGACATGTCTGTGCCTACAGGTATGTAGCCTTGGGACATGTTGCAGCAGGGCTGCCAGCTGTTGTGATGCAAAGAGTGGACTTGGCAGTGAGGTTCCATGCCCAACAACAGCCTTCTCTACACACTCACCAGGGCCCATCTGGCAGCCAGGAATCATAGAACCATAGAATCATAGAGCCATAGAATCACAGAATCATAAAATCATAGAATCATGATCATAGAATGGCCTGGATTGGAGACCAGCCTCAAGGATCATCTAGTTCCAACCCCCCTGCCATGGACAGGGACATGTTTCACTAGACCAGTTCGCTCAGAGCACCATCCAAAACAGCATTAAACACTTCAAGGGATGGGACATTCATAACTTCCCTGGGAAACTTGTTACAGTGCCTCACCACTTTCACAGTAATCAATTTCTTCCTAATATCTAATCATCTACACCTTCCCTCTTTCCATTAAAAGCCATTGGCACTTCTCCTGTAAAGTTGACACTTGCTCTTGTAAAAATCTCTCTATTTTTCTTGTAGGCTCCCTTCAGGTGCTGAAAGTCTGCAATCAGGTCACTGAAGCCTTCTCTTTCCCAGTCTTAACATTTCCAATTTTCTCAGCTTTCTCCCAAAGGAGAGGCGCTACATCTCTTTGGATTCACTCCATCTGTGTCCTTCCTCTGCTGGAGACTCCTGAGCTGGATGCAGCCCTGCAGTGGGGGGTCTCACCAGAGCAGAGAGGAGGGACAGAATCCCTTCCCTTGCCCTGCTGGCCACGCTGCTCTGGATGCAGCCCAGGTCACGTTTGGCTTTCTGGGCTGCAGATGCACATTGCTGGGTCGTGTCCAGCTCCCCAAAGTCCTTCTCCCCAGGGCTGTTCTCCATCGGTTCATCCCCCAGCCTGTGCTGATACCGGGGGTTGCCCAAACCCTGGTGCAGCACCTTGCACCTGGTCTTGTTAAACCTCATGAGATTCTCATGGGCCCACTTCTCCAGCCTGTGTAGGTTCCTCTGGATGGCATCTCATCCTTCAGGTGTGTCATCCACACCACTCAGCTTGGTGTCACCTGTGAATTTTTTGAGCATATGCTGGATCCTCTGTCTGTGTCAAAAATGGACATTTCAAAAAAAAAAAAAAGGTCAACCACATCCTGGTCTGCAGTATGAAAAGCACAGGCAGATCTTATCTCCCTGCACATACTTCATGAGAGGCAGCAGAAAAATAAGGATGTGTATGGTTCCCAGAGGTGACTAGATATGGGTCAAGATGCAATGGATATAAGATATATCATGGGAAATTCCAGTTAGATGTTAAGGAAAAAACTACAGTATGAGAGCAGTCCAACTTAGGGACTAGAGCCTACAGATGACGTGACCTCCATTTTTTGAGCTGTTCAAACACTGCTGGTTCAGGCACTGAGCAACCTGACATAAGCCAGCCCTGCTTTGAGTGCCTAGTTAACAGAGATGACCTCCAGAAATCCATATCCTATATCCTAGGACTATGCAAATACATCAGTCTTGAAAAAAAAAAAAAAAAAGGATAAAGCTACATTCCCATTGAAAGTGCAAACTTTGCATCTCAAAACTCAAATTTTCAGGAATATTTAATGCTCCATATAACTGCCAAAGATGAGCAGCTTCTTAAAAACCCATAGCTACTTTTTGCTTGAGACGAGTTACTGAGTTTCTTTTTTTCTGGAAACCTTCCTTCCACTTATTGAAAAGCAAAATATAGCCTACTGGTTAAAGCATGAGACACATTAGGTGAGAAGTAGTCTAATTCTGACTCAGTAGCAGACTTGTTAAGTAACTTTGACTAGTTAAGTAATTTTGAAGAAAATGTCTGAAGTTTTTCATGCTTTTCATAGCATGTAATATAGGACTAGAAGGCTATCAAACAGATGAGACAAATTCAATATTGTTTTTAATTTTTGCATTTGGGTGTCATGGAAAATACTGCTGTACTTTTTATTTGAGAAAAGGTATTACTATATATTTTTAACATTAAATTGGCTGTAATTTTTAAATAGCAGATCACTAAAAGTATTTCTAAGCTTAACTGGTAATTGGAAAAACAGTTCCTTTATTAAACCTTGAAAAGAGCAGTTAGACATTGTTAGAGAAAGTATTGTATTTTCCACAACTATTGCTTTTTATCTTGTGGAATCTTAACATGGGGATAGGACAGAACATTTAATGAGCTTTTGGATTTAAAATCCCCAAGCATATGCCCTTAATTTGGAAGAAAGAGAACAGCCTTATTCTGAACACTTTTATTATTCATACTGAGCCCCTGGGAATGCAACATCAAGATTTTGAAATATGAGTTTGTCCTACCCTGCTACTTGTTGCATGGCCAGGTTTTGCAGCTATTCTGCTATATCACTGATAGAGAATGACTTCTTGAAATTAAATGGGGTCAAGGAATAATTGCAGCTTCACGGGCACCTGTGTTTTCTGACAGATTTCTGTCTGCAGATGTATGAAATGGCTACAATTAAGAATAGAGCCAACAGTGTATTATAAAGATGATCATGATATCTCATAGCAAATTCACCCCACATCCTTCTTATTTTCACGGGCTTCATTCTCTTTGTTTATAAAAAGTTTGAGTCAGTACTTTTCAATTATAAAACAGCTGCAGGATACAAAAAGCATATGCAGAGTGAATGCTTACATCTCCCTGGAAGACTACTGTTTGATAAAGAGATAGAAGCATTTCAGGAGTACCAGAACATTTTCAGCTTTTCAGGATGCCCAGCTTCAGGGTTGGCTACAGATATTTTATCACTGTATCCTGAGGAAAGTTCCTTCAATGGCTGTCAGATCTCCTCTTAGGTATTATCTGAGCAACTGGGAAAATCCTGTTGAGAGGCTGAGTAGCCTTCATACCACAGGAGAGAGATAGTTATGCCTATATATATATATATATATCCACAAACACATTCTCCCATTTGTTATCTGCATTTTCACTACAATTAGTCCTCTTCCTTCCACCTGTAGCCACTTAAAAGAAAATGCATTTGCACTAACTGAAAATATTTAGTCATGTATTGAACAGAACAAAACACATCTTCATCAATGAACTTGATGAGTGAGATGATAACAACTGCTCTAATCCTGCCTGTCAGCTGTTTGTGGTTGAGAGCAATGGGTGGCCCTTCAGGAAGCAGACAGAGCTGGGTTGCAGTAGCAGTTCCTCAGCAGCGCTTCTCTGCAAAGCCCAGGAGTCACATGGAGTGAGGAGAGTGCCCTGCTATGCTGCTGGAGAGTAGCTGGGTAAGTGATGCAGAAGTCCCCAGCAGAGGTACTGAGGTTCTGGAGGCACACCAGGAGGAGGGAATTAGTATTAAACTTAAATAAGAAGGCTGCAGATCTGGATGCAGCTTAATGGTTCCTGGTGGGAGGGAGATTACAGCAGAGCTGGGGGGAAACATGACAGGAGAGAAGTTAAAAGTACTTTGTGTTCTTAGTCCACTGCAGCAGTTGTGAATGTCATATTTTATTAAATCAGTGGAAGTAAAGTGGTATTTAAAAGTGTATTTTGGGAATTTTATTGCAGAAAGGGCTGCTGGTCTCCTTTTACAATAGCATCAACAATTTCATAATCCTTTCTGAAATTTATTAAAAGAAAAGAAGAAAGTGTTATTGGTTTTGCCAGTTAATCTTTTAACAAGAGGTGAGAAGGAAATTTCCATAATGATTACACTGATTCCTCATTGGCTCTGATACTTTTCATTATGAGTAGGTTTTTCAGAATCAGCTCAGATGCTGATCATCTCAAGTCACCCTCATAAAAGGTTGCCAGATCTGCCTTCACTTTGGCACTTTTAGACACCCCCCTTGATGCCCTCAGGCATTCAAACAGCTCAGCAATGAAATGAATCCTCATCATGGGCCACAGCAGCAAGAGCCCAGCCAGCAGGTCAAGGACTACAGCTGTCAAGTCAAGAATGTGATTATTTCACTCCATTTACTACCTGTTAGGCCACACCTGGGATGAGGTGTCCAGATTCTGTCTTCCTTGTCCAAGACAGACACGGAAAAATACAGAGTAGCATATTTTCCCCTGCTGGAAATATTCAAAGCTCAGTTTGATGGGACCCTGGATACCTCAGTCTATAGGCCTGTTTTCAACAGGAGTTTTGACAGTAAAATCTCTCGAGGTGCCTGCCTGCCTGGATCTTGTTAAGATTCAACAGTCACAATCCACACAGACTGGGATATGCCTGTTACTTTCTGCAAAGTCCTGCAGTGGTACCAAAACTGGCTCTGGAGGAGCTAATTGAAGTGCTGAAGCCTCTAAGCCTGGAAAACAGGGAAAAATTTGATGAGGGAGTGTCATTCCAACACAGATTTATAGCCAACTACCTATTTAAAGCTAGCTTAGATATTTCTACACAGCACTGTGTTCTGAGTTGCACACATACCTCAGGCTCACAGGGCAACATGCATATCTTCGATGTCCAGTGCTGTACAGAAAGACTCCATGAATTCTACCATTTTACCTCTAAAAAAAAACATGTGCAGGCTGCTTCTGAATCTGAAACAAAAATAGTTCAGGGGCAAAATACTTCAGACAAAGTATAATATAGTTCTAGAATGTCTCACCAAATTAATGAACTTCTTCCTAGCTTACAATTTATCTCTGTTGCACAGCTGAAATTAAGTTCATGTGAGGATAATCTTAGGTGTGAGCATGGAATGAGGTCAGACACCCACTAACATGGATAGGGAAAAAAAATCTGAAAGTTAAGAGGAGATAGTTTTTGATATAGAATTCATTTTCTTATTGTAATCTCACTGAACAGAGTGAAATCCTTCCTCTTAAGGTAAAATAAGGGGGAAATAGTTTTAGCCAAAATAAGAGACATAAGGAAAATCTGGATACAAAACAGGCATTGCTTTATCTGCACTTACTGTGCAAGTGGTGCTTAGTAGTAAATGGTGAGCTCTCTCACCATGAGGGCTGTAGAAATCATTGAATCACTTTCATTGATGATGCTGATTTGATGGTGCAGAGAGAAAAGGCAGCAATGGAAACTGCTACTCAGTGAGCTGATGCTTCTCATTTTCATCTCAGTTGCACAATTAAACACATTACCTGCCTGCTTTATTTTCTTAAACTCTCCAAATTCTTAGCATTGCCAATATCAACAGGAAAGCTAGATGGGGAAAGCTTTTCTGTGAAGGTGTATTGAATTAGTGCTTAATGTGCTAACCTTGAGAACCAGAAGCAATGGGGCTGAAGAGGCATGTTGCTGTGGCCAGTCTAACACATCCTGTTGAGAAGATAAAGGTCAGGTCACTGCTCACCTCGGCTGTTTTGCTTTGGAACCAGAGCTCATATCTGCAGAGCTGCCCACCCTACCAGGAACCCACCAAAGCCTCTCTGTCACTCTCCTCTGCAACTAAATGGGGGAGAGAAAATATGAAAAAGGGTTCGTGGATTGAGATAAGGACCAGGAGAGATGACCCACCAAATATAGTCACTAGCAGAACAGACTCAGCTTGGGGATATTAACTGAATTTATTACTAACGAAATCAGCAGGATAATGAAAACCTTAAAAACACCCTGCTTCTCAGCTCTACTTCCTCCTCCAGTCCAGTGGCAGAGGGAGATGGGGCATGGTGGTGTGGTCAGTTCATCACACATTGTTTCTTTCCCTGCTCTTCTCTGGGAGATTGTAGTCCATTAATTTCTCCAGTGTGAGTCCATCTCATAGGCAACAGTTCTTCACAAACTACTGCATCATAGGTCGTTCTTCCCTGGGTGCAGTCCTTCATGGACAGCCTGCTCCAGAGTGGGTTCCCCATTTAGCCACAAGTCCTAGCAGGAAACCTGCTCCGGTGTGGGCTCCTCAGATCCCCAGGTCCCTGCCAGGAGCCTGTTCCAGCAAAGGTCTCCCTCAGGCTCACAGCCTTTTTTGGGCATTGAATTGCTCCAACACAGGTCTTCTCCAAGGGCTACAGGTGAATCTCGGCACCCCTGTGATCCTCCATGGGCTTCAGGAGCACTGCTTCAGGAGCACAGCTGCTTCACCATGGACTTCACCACAGGCTGCAGAGGAATCTCAGCTCCAGTGCCTGGAGCACCTCCTCCCCCTCCTTCTCCACTGACCTTGGTGACTGCAGAGTTGCTCTTCTCACATGTTCCCACCCCATTCTTTTCTGCCTCCTTCTCTGTCTTCTTCATCTTCATTTTCTTCATCTTCTTCTTCATGTTATCACAGAGGCATTATGGTCATTTCCAACTGGCCCAGTCTTGGCCACTGGCACATCCATCCTGGAGCTGGCTGGCATTGCCTCTGACAGACTTAAAGGAAGCTTCTGGCACCTTCTCACAGAAGTCACCCCTGCAGCCTACCAAGACCTGGCCATGCAAACCAAATAAATCAGGGTTTGTACACATCCTACGCAATTCATTTCGTACCAGCTCACGTTGGTGCTGTTTGGGTCTTCTCTCCACCATATTTCACTGGCCACATGTGGACTAGTTTTATTTTATCTTCTGATCTATCATGTAGAGCTCACAGTATCATAAAGGAATGTCTGTCCTGTCAGTCCATCTTCAGCAACTGCTTCATTAGCGCTACAGTGAATAATTACATAAAATATTGGGCTCTTATGCTTTCCAGTGATAAAGAAGATGTACAGAACAATAAATAGCCTGGATGAAATGGAAAGAAGGAAGACAGAAAGGGGAGGTATTTCATAACTTATTGTTTTCAGATCTGTTTTTCTGCAGAGAGGTCTAAAGATCAGTTAAGTACAGGGACCCAGTGCAACACCACAATACAGGGAACTCCATAACTTGAATAAGAATATTTGGACTGACAAAACATCATTAAGACCACAAGCAGCATGGCCCAAGATTTTCTGCAGACTCATGTGTCAATGAAAAATATAAATTTTCTCCTGTAGGGAGAAAATATATTAGGAGGACAGTGGGACAAAGGGCAGATTTTTCCACAGCCCAGAATAGCAGCACTTACCATAGGTGTTTCTACACCTATGGCTGGGCTGTCTAGCTTCCTTCTTAAATATTTCAATTGAACTTCAAATAGGCAAAAGTTTTAAAAAATGCATCAGTAATGAGCTTATTGACAGCACAATTGGCTTCACACTTTGGCATATGCACTGAAGATCTTACTTTAATGCAGTTAAAGTTATCATTTATATCATGAAGTTATCATTGCTTATTGTTCACTCAGAATGGAACCCCTAGATTTAACAGCAAAATGAACCATTTCAGCCCAAACAATTTGATGTAACAGAGCACTTGCATGCACACAGTACCTCACTCTAATATGCAGAGTGTAGCTGTGCTGATCAAGGAAAGGCTCTTGCAAACCAGTGTACTTTGAGAATGCAGCATGGAAAAACTCCCATGTAGTATATTCCTCCTTTCTGAAACAATGTGATGAACCTGAATTTCTCTCTAACCCAACTGTAACAGAAACATCACATATTTAATTGTGTTTATGCTAAGGTAGGAAATCACTATCAATCAATGTTGGCAGCAAGCTTTGCTTTTTGTGCTGCTCCTAGACAGTAGGAGCTTATACTAATGCAGGGAGGTTTGTTCTTCAGACAATACATTTTCGCATACTAAGTTTCATAAATACCTGTATGTGTACATTCAACATGAAAGTGATCTTTGGTAAAATTATTTTTCCCATGCACTTGATGATAGAGTTGGCATTACCTCTGCAGTCAGAAATCAGATGAAATAAGCAATCTGGGAATAAAACAGTGTTAGTAGTTGCAGTACACATTTTGAGGGTGAGTAGCAATAGACTTGTGCTGAAATCCTTTAAAAAAATATATTCTTCCTTATAGCCTGCTGCCTAACCCAGCAGGCAATTAGTGAACCAAGTTCAAAAATATTTTAGGATGAGCACTGTCTTTTCAAGATGAAGGGAAGGATGCTTTTTTCTTCTCAGAGAGGCTGGCATATATGCTTATAGAATTGGCATGGTGCTGCATATATGATTTCTTTCTCTGCAGTCTAATGTCATCTTTGTGGTAGGAGTAATACATCTCCTTGTCAATCAGCTCCTCCTTCCACTTTTTTTTCACCCTGGTGAGAACAAGTTCCCATTATGAGTGAATTGCACAAGCAGGATTCCTGATGAAAGGCACATCCCCTGAAAAACTTACTGGCTTGCAATAGATATGAACTAGTAAAATCCTTCAAAAAAAAATTAATATTAAAGTTGGTGATAGACTGTTAGTAGTGCGCTGTTGTTTAATATAAGTAAGACACCCTCTCAAAAAGTCCATTTAGACTGGAGATTGAACAGACACCTTTATACCTTTTGTATGCAGTTCTGATTCCTCCGCCTGCCCTTGGTGGCAAACACTGAAGCCAAAGCAGAGTCCAACAGGAAAGAGAAGGCATGGCAAAAGTTGGGCAAATTGCTAGTATTACTAGTTAACAGTTTGTTTCTAGATCTGGGATCCCTCCTACACAATCAAAAAAGAAATACTGCAGATTTTGATGTGAACTTAAGTCTTGGTTTGTGTTCAGTACTTTTCTGAAAAATCTGGATTCTGGTAAGACCTGAACAGAAATTTTAGGAGGTCTTATTGATATGCTATACTTCAACATGGTACAATTTTGGCATTTCTGTAGGAGGAAAAGGTAGTGAAATGGGCTGAAGGGGAAACAGATTTTCTCCATGCCACTTTTCCTCAGGTACATTTAAATAAATTTGAGTAATAATGCCCAAGGGTAATAACTTGCAAAGCGGGTATTTTTTCCCTTAAATTAGGAAAAAACTAAGAGGAGGCCACCAGATAAATTTCCACTTTTCAGAGGAGCTTAAATTTATGGCTCTGCTATGCAAAGGTGTGTGAAACAAGGAATTTCAAGTCACATTTACTCCCTGTACTTTTCCAAAATGTTCTTTCAAATGTGTCACAGGCAGTATTTCTCACTCATAGGACACCTTGCACTGCCTGGGTGACAGCCACAAATCACAACTGATCCAGAAGCCAGAGAGAGACATTTTAAGAAATCTATTATCTATAAAATGTTATTGGCTGATACTAATACGGAATTTTTTTCCTTTTGTAGGTAATCTTTCTATTCAGGTACTTGACAAAGTAGTAAAGCACACTAGAAATATGAGTCAAAAAAAGGATTTTGTTGGTAACAGCTATAGGTTACTCTAATTGCCTACTGCCTTTCAGTTCTTCATATTATCAGTTGATCTTTTACCTAATAATAAACTGCAAATAACCTGTCACAAATGCACTTAATAGCTGATCAGCCAGTGTTACCTACTAGTCCCAGGCCCACAGCTGGCACTAGGAGGGACTCTAGCAGATCAAAAAGCGGGCTTTTTGTAAGGAGTACAAATTATTATTAATTATGCCTTCCCTGATTCTACATAATCCCCATCAGTACAGTCTTGTCAGGACCATCACTCAAGCTTTACTCACAACTAACTAAAAGCCAGATTACCCACAGTCAGTTTAAGGTGTTCAGGTGGATCTTATTTTTTGCTTTCTTCCACTTAAATAATTGAAGGAGAAGAATATATTTCTAGAAGACCCAACCATCGCGCTTGCATAGATCCTGCCACCCTGTGTAGTCCACTTCTGAATTAGCTCTCCCAATCATTGAGTCCAGGCAAAATAAATGTAGACAAACAAAACACCTGTGTTGCCATGGTAATTCTGTGTACAATTTTAAGTTTGGAACAGCTGAAAAATCACTAAGAGCATCTATTCTGCCTGAGCATAAAGGGCACGGTTCTCTTTCCTCCAGGACCTCTCAAAATCCAGAGTAGAGGTACCTTGATGCCAATCAGGTTCAGGACAAGCAGTCCTTGAAATCTGGCCTAGCCTCTCATCTATTATTAAACAACTTTGGCCCTTGAAACTGTTGCTGTAATGCAAGCTCAAACTAGGTGATGGTTGAATTCACATGATACAGCAGTACTATGAAAACACACTATCACACTTCTAGATTTTTATGGTATTGCTAAAACTACCAGCAATTACTCAAAACTTGTAAAATACATGCATTTCTAGTATCAGTGTTTAAAACCGGTGATCCTCTAAAATAATCACATTCTGCCACCAGCTCAGTGCATTACAGCTGAAAATCTAAACATACCAGTCTGGAATCCAATATACATGCTGTTGGTAAAATTGCATCATTTTAGCTGGGAAAATTAATTGCAATGATGTATATTAAGCATTCTATACCTATCTAGATCTTGATGCTAACTATAAATTAGAGACCAGCAAAGGCAATGAGGGTGTCTGTTCCAGATCATACTCTGGTATTACACTATTTGGTTTAATCCTGGATTAAAGGATTGAAGATTTGCCAACTGCAAACATGTGGAAAGAATTCAACCTGAAAAACTCATTTTTGTTTTGACTGCTTGAGAAAACAACATCGTTACTTATCAACAAAATTATGTAACTTGTATGTTATGTAATTATTATATTGCATCAAAAACATACATCAATATACAGCATTAAAAGATTACTTATTTTTTAACTTATGTTTAACCATGTGTAACTTATTTTATGTATCAAAAATATTGTATAATTTAAAAACCCACATACAGAATCTACCTGAAGGTTTTAAAGATACCTTAGCTTTCTTTCCACTGGGATTCATTCACTCTGAAAAAGACCTAGAAGGAGCCAAGACAAAATTACTAATTTAAGAAGGCACAAGTCTTAATTCAAAGATATCGTAGCTTTAGTTCTAGCTTTGCCATGGAGTTTTTAGCTTTTCATCTGTATGCCTTTCAACAGAACTTTGAGACCAGCTTCTTTTAATATAATCTAAATAGTTCTTTAGCAGTCAGCTACTGTAAAAATTGCAAAATGCAAAAATGCAATTTCCATCACATACCAGTCTGTTGTGAAGTAGCAGAGAGCAGGACTTCCCTTGTGATTTTTTAACCAAATGTGAAGCAACAGGATGCAGTCAGTTAAAACGTTCTCATGTGAGGTTACACTTAAAAGTTGTATGTCTGTGCTGTTGCTTTCAAAACTGCACACTCAAATATAACCATGTGTTCTGACAGAAACATATTAAGCCAGCAGGAGGGCAAAACTGACCTTGCACAGACTCCTTACAGTGACCCAGTCCCACAGTAGGGCATCTTTTACCACACATACACCTCACAGCAACCATCATTGCTCCATGAGCCTTTAACACTGGCATGGCTAATCACTTTTTAGATTAAATCTCCTAGTTTCCCTCTGCTGGCACTGTGCAGCTGGAGCGATGGCACCATGTCCTGAGATCCAGAACCGAGCCAAAATCTTGGCAGAAAGCAGAGCTGAGAAATGGTGCTGGGCTCTAGAGTGAGCTTTGTTTCAGCCCTTACATTCAGGTGTCCCTGACCACATCCAAATCCACACTTAGCCAGTTACAATCTAGGTCATATTTTGCTCTTGTCCTGCCCTGTTTTCTCAAAACACACCTTCAAATCATCCCCTCCACTCCAGGGAACAACCCTTCCAAACATGTGTCTTTGTGAACTGTGAGGCTCACTTCTGTGTGTATAATTTATCATTTTAGGCAGTAGTATACAGCCCTGTCTCCCAGAAATGGGAGGCTTTGAAGACCTCTAATGGCTAAGAAGTAGCTGCAAGGTAAGGGATGCTGTGATGCAACTAAAAATCTTCCCAAGGTTGTGCACCATGGGCAGCCCTACCCTCACACAGCATAGCCTCAAGGTTATTGTTTTGTCATTAGCTCAAAAAAGGAAGCAAGGCAATGACTCTTTTAAATATCAGGTCTTTTGCTTTTTGTTCTTAGAGCTTACATAGAATGAAGATCCAAGTAAACAACACTTGAAGACTGGAGAGAAACTCTAATCTGTAAGTATACACAGAATGAAAAAAAAGCCTTGGTTTGCAAAGTTTTTAAAAGAAGGCTTGCAAGTTTAGGAGGGGGGAGAAGCATTCCGCAGTCTACTTGTTTTATTTTGAACCCACTCTCTGCACAAATGTTTTCTCATTATGTTTGGTAATTTCCTAGTAAGGGACAGCATTGCTTCATTCTTTCCCACATTGCTACCCTGTAGTTTTACACTGTCTCCTAAAAATGCACTAAAGTGCATTTTGTTTTCCTCCATCTTTTGTGTGTGTGTTTGCTATCACCCAGTCTCTGTAAGCACAGAAAGGGTTTGTTCTCTCTGTTAAGACACAGCTAAGGAGGTAAATAATCCTTTTTAGGAACACTTCATGGTTTCCATTTTTTTGTGTAAAAATAGTGACAATCTCAAATGAAAGAGGACTAACTTAACATGTTTTTCCATCCCATTTGTTCTTCAATGGACTGAATTGAAACCACAAAATATCAGTATAATGTTGACACAGCCTGCAAGACATGAGCTGTTGAGCTACCAAATGAGTTAGGGGAATCATGAAAAATTGTTTGAAAAGAGTCAATTTCTGAAAGTAAAAATGTGCTTGATATTTAATATTATTTTTGTTAGTGTTTTCTGTTAAGCAGGTTTTTATACTTCAAACTTTAGGTGTGTGTGGTTATTTTGAAACTAAAGAAATTGTGCAATTATTCTAGTGGCATAGCCTATGTTACCATAAGACAGCATGGAATTAGAACAAATTGAAATGCAATTACAATGCCCTCAACAGAAAACATCATTGAGACTAAATGAGGATTCTGTGAAACAGAATCTTAGATTTTAAAATCTTCAGATTTTAAACAGACTTTTGTTAAAAATTATTTGTATTTTGCACTTCCTCCAACCTAGTCTAGTTCAGTGCAGAAATGTCAGTTCTGACAAACACTCATTTTTTCAATTTATTAAACCTGTTGAAAATAGAAACCTTTCATATGAGTTGTACCTTTTTCTCCTCCAAATTCAAATGAAACTTCTCAGTTGGGTGCATGCAGACAGCAAATGCTTCTTCTGCAGAACCCAACTGTCAGAACACATGAAAATCTGTGTGAAGCCTGCCAGTCTCTCAGCAGACGTGTATGGGGGATAAATTTTGCAAACACTTGTTTTACAGAGTAGAGCTCACTGTTTGACAGAGATTGTTAGAGTGTCATCATTTCTGACAAATGAGTGTTTTTTTTAATAAGTTGATATAATGTTGATGAAACATAATGGTGACTCATGGACTTGGTTGGGAAAATAGCATGGAATGAAGGGAACGAGCCAGTGACAGGCTGATCTGGATTGCTAAATCAGGCACAAACTAGAATAAGCATTTTACCCATGCCAAATGCAAAGTTATTCATGTAAGAACCAAGTACAAGTGTAATGGCAGTTCACTGAGGAGGCTCAGGTATGTCTGGGATCAAGGGAGAGTAAGCCTCTTCTGTCTCATATCAGGTATCTACAGGGGAAGGCAAAATTTAACAAAGGGTTTTTAAATCTGAAGACAGAAGCAGAAGCACATAAAATTCCTGGAAGCTGAGAGCTGAGGTTGTACAAAATCTGTCAAGAAGTATGGTCAATCTTTTTTTTTTTTCTTTTTACTCTTTATTTTGTTTTTAAATAGTAAGATAGATAACAGTAAGATAAAAGAGAAACAAGTTCCTGAAGGTTGGAATGAATATTTCTTACCTGGAAAATTTTTGACAGAGATCAAATTGTTTTCAGAAATCAAAGAATCACACAATGATTTGGGATCAAAGAGGCCTTCAAGATCATCTAGTTCCAACAGACCTGCTATGGGAAGGGACATGTTCCACTAGACTAGGTTGCTCAAATCCCCATCCAGCCTGGCCTTGAATACAGACAGGGACTGAGCACTATGGCTTCTCCTGTCCTGAAGAGAGCAGTGCAGGGAAATGTCACAGACTGTGCTGCACAGACAGTCACATGAAATGAGTGTGATAGCACTATCCACACTGACAACTGACAAATCTCGAATGCACAAGAATATTTTGCTGATAATATTTCTGAAAGAAACTAGCCTCTGGCCTGTTGGCAACCTACCTCCTTTGTCAGACTAAACCAGCTATTCTTGCAATTGTCCCCCAGCCCTTGGCACCAGCAGCTGCTGTGGCCTCCAAAAGAAGTGGTGCCCACTATCGCCTTGTGGTGCCCACTATTGCTCAAGGCTCATGTCCAGCAGAAGTTCAGCCACATCATGAGAGGCTTAACACAGAGGAAAACCAAACCTGGCTCCAAGACTTGAGCAATATCACTGAACTGGCAGTTGCTAGAGGGGGTAGGAAGGCACAGAAACAAGAAGAGCTGTGCTGTGTGAGGTCCACATTAATTTTTTTTCCATGCACCTCCTGCTAAATTCTGGCAAAGGGACTTGTTAGTTGCATTTCAGGTCAGTAGGTTATAGCTTTGTGAATGTCAGTATGTTAGGAAACCTCACTTCACCAGAAAGCAGCATTCCCTCTGTGAAACACGCCCTGTGTATTTTACACTCACAATATTTCACAATAATTCAGTGGGGTGCCTGTGCTACTGGGGAGCTGATAATCTCCTATCACAGCTGCTAGTAGCTTCTTTTTTTTTTTTTTGAAGATTAATGAAAATTACATCTCCTGCAAATTCTTACGATACAGAGATTTAAAAATGACTGCAGAATTCTGCAGAAACCTGCATTTCAGTGGCTCAGTTGCCTTTTTGCAGACAGAAATAGGTCTCTTGCTGCCTGCTGCACTGAAACGTCTGAGTAAAATATTAGCTATCTGGCTTTGGCCTATCTGTTCTTACTGTCTTCAGCTCAAGTTTCACTGCTGGCCTCTGAAGGGTAACAGGAGGTTCTTCCTCTCCAAGTGCAGCCTTGCTGCTGGGTCTGCTCATAACAAGTCACATTTCCAGTGTGTTGCCTTTCCCTCTGTGGCACTTTTAACAGTTTTAAACTTGAAATATGCATTTTAAATCAGAACAGTGTGATAATGCCTCTTTTTAGAGACATCTTTTCAAACTGAAGTTTAACAACTTGGAGAAATCGATGAAGAGCTCTTACTAATCCTTTCTGACTTGTATGGTTGTGAGGATGAAATTAAGTGGCTCAGAAACAAGAACAGAACTGGAAGGAACTTGCACCATTTCTGATGCAAGAGCTGCAGTGTGCCAATCTGCAGTGACTTCGATAAAAAGCTCCTTCACAACAACCCATTGTAATTCTCTTAATGTACTGGAATTAGTTGTCCACACAGCTCTGAAATGCAAGAGCAAGCACAAAAGGTCAGTAATGCCAGCAATCAACACACCAGTTTGAGATATGGCACTTACACTGATTATAATAGGATATCGGGAGTCTTAGGTGCATTGGGAGAGCTAGAGAATAACTTTTCAATGTATGAAGAGACCTTGATTACTGTGAGGGTAAGTGCTTAGAAATATTGCTAAGAAACAACACAAAACACCCGAGGTGCATAACAGATATTCATTCCCCACGATGAACAAAAACAGTTTATAAAACTGTTATAGGCATTTCCTCTTTTCCATAAAATGAGTGGACTGCTAAAAAACTTTCCCCTCCTAACTTTTTGCAGTTCATGCTTCCTAAGAAATGAAAATAAAGCTGAAACATCACTCATACAAAGAGATTGAGGAACTACTTTCTGAAGTGAAAAGCATTTGAGTATTAAATGAAAAATTGCAAAAACTTGGGAGAGAACTCCTTCTTGTGTTGTGGGATTCACTGGTAAAATGGATGACTTCCCAGAGTCAGTTTTAAATCACAGTTCAGGCAGCAGTAGCAGTACAACTGTGATAGTATGGAGCCCAACATTGTTCAGTTTTCCCTGAATTTTTCTGTAACTGTAATGTGAACATCTCCTGGACATATCTACAGATGCAAATATGCTTCAGCATAACACCCTACCTGAACTGTTCCCCTCTTATATGCTCTTGTAGTACTTAAAATCCTGACTGGGGTTGCATTTAGATTTATAAGAATTATTTCTAATCTCTCTTTTAGACAGTAATGTATTAAAACTGTATAGCACACTATTTAAACTTGTTATTAACTTGCATCTAACTTCTGCTCTGGTCAGACAGGATGATTTACACTCACCCAGGATGTCCTTTCCTAATGTTTTCTAGCAGCCCATTTTGTAACACCCAGTTGCTACATGTAAGATTTGAAATAGCCTGAGAATCAGGATGGTACTGCCCATGTTTCTTGGCCTGGCCGGATCGAAGCAGAATTTCCATGGAGTCTGAGTATCCGTAGTGTTTAATCCCTTGCTCAGAGAAACTGTCCATGGAGAAGAAGTTGACTGTAATGTGCTCAAAACTCAGCTCTCAGTAAGAAACAGAATTTATATCTTAGATAGAACAACATATGGTTGTTTTCTGGCCCTAGGAAAGAAAGATTTGTGTTGCAAGTAAACAAATTGATGAATGAGTAGAGAATTAAAACAATATCTCCGACCTTTACTGTAAAAGCATGCAAATGCTCAGAAGAGAGGTGGAAAAATAACACAGCACAAAATCACCACAATGATGTCGTTTCTCTAAGGATAATTTCTTCCCGTATATTATTGATTCCTGCTTTTTTTAAGGAGTATGGCTGGAAATGTCATAAGGACTAGAGCAGTTCTCTGCCCAACCTTCTCATCCAGTTTTCCTCAGGCTGAAGGATGTTTGCATAAAAGTACATGTTACAGCTACTGATGCAATCTGTGAGATTTCAGGATTATTCCTTGAGCAAGAGACAGGTGGGAAGTCCTTCAGGCTTTTTAGGTAGGCCATCTCATTCCTACCTTATCTTAGTCTTTCTGTATTCTTCTATTTCCAGAATATGTTGCAGGAAGATTTCAGGAACATGACTGAAGGGGCAAGGAACAGCAGCGACTCCTCTTCCGCCTTCGTTCACACCAGCACCATGAGTGCCATTCTGGTCACTGTCTACTCGGTTGCCTTGGCTGGAGGTGGAATTGGGTCCATCACAATGTCCTTTGTGCTGCTCAAGATGAACACTCTGTCTGTGACCACAACTGCCATCATTAACCTGGTGGTTGTGCACAGCCTCCTTCTCTTCACGGTGCCCTTCCGCCTCCACTACTATGTCAAAAAGACGTGGGTATTTGATATGCCATTTTGCAAGATGGTGAGTGCCATGGTGCACATCCACATGTACCTGACCTTCATATTTTATGTGATCACACTGGTGATCCGGTGGCTCATCTTCTTTCAGTGGAAGGACAAGGTGGAATTTTACAGGAAACTGCATGCCATTGGGGCGAGCGTTGCCGTGTGGCTCTTCGTCATGGTCATTGGGGTGCCGCTCTTCTACTTTGAGTATGGAAGCTCAGGCTTATACAATAGTACAACATGCTTCAAGTTCCACAAAGAGCTAGAGCACGAGAGTGTGAAAGCCCTGAACTACACCCTAATTGTAGCTGTTGCCCTCATTTCTTGTGTCCTCTTGAGTTTGCAGATTTTTATCTTGGTAAAAGTGGCGAGAAAATTTTCCACCTCACTCTGTTCACACCAAGAATTCTGGGCCCAGGTGAAAAACTTGATTTTCATCTGGATTATCATAATTTGGTTCCTTCCCTATCACCTGTTTAGGGCCTACTACATACAGCATGTGAGAGATTTTGACCAGTTAGAAAGCTACAACGAGGTTTTTTTGAGCCTGACTGCCCTGAGTTGTCTGGACCTGCTGTCATTCGTGCTGAGTGGAAGCCGCTTCTTCAAGCAAAATGTGGGGATGCTCCACAGGAGGTTACTTTGCTGCTAGCACCAGCCTCCTGCAGCATGTGCAGAACCTGGGATAGGACAGTGATGGACAGACATGGCAAACTCACTCCTCAGCAAGTTGAGGGTGTGCTCTGGAAATGGTACAGCACACCCACGCAGGGCTTTGCACATCAGCTTCCTGAAGTAATGGAACAAACTGCCCCCAGGGTCTCAGCTAGTATACAGGAAGGTGACCTCAGCAGTTTCCTCATGGTGCTACCCAGTGAGTTGTGGATGGACCTGGAGAAGAGGGAAGGGTCATGGGCTCTTCTCTCTTACTGTTTTTACTTCAAGATTTGTGGAGTCAAAGGCACTCGGAGGAGACTTGAGAATTGCAATGTAGAAACGCAAATAAGGAAGCTGGGTTATATGGACTAAGGTACAGATTTTTGAAACTTAAAGATCTATATCATTTTTCCATACATTTCATATTTATTTCCCACAAGCTCTCATAAAACATCAGGGAATATATTGCTCTTCTTGAGTAGGTCTCTTTCTTTACTGTTAAGCGTAACTTTCTAAGTGAATTGAACTATTAAACCAGCTATTTAAAACTAAATCAGTGATAGATAGTTATTTCTTAAAATATTTTCTCAAAATCACTTTTTGAGATGGTATAACTGAAGCAGAAAATAATTTTATCTTTCTCACATTATGAAAATATGTCTAAAAAAATTATACACTAATACTGAAATGGACATGGCAAGTTCAAACAAAAGCCTGTATTATTATTCACAATTTTTTTCAATTAAAGGTAATATTTTACAGTCAGGACAAGTTTTTTGAGATCACTCAGACATAATTTGTCCTCTCTTCAAAAGACAAATATCTTAGGTATCTAAGGTAGCAATGTTTTTTTGTAAATCTTATGTTGATTTTGTGCATTTATGAAGTTCATGAATAGTTACAGTGTCTTTAGCTTGAAAGCAATTCTATAAATTTTGTACTCTCTACTGGTGGAAGGAATGAAAATGTTGCTGCTTGGATTGGAGGGATGGAAAAAGCTAATAGACCTAGTGTAGCTAAAAAACATATTACATCTCAGTGAGGCATTGCCAGTTGCTGTCTCTGAAGACAGAAATAAATTCCACCAAAATAGATGAAAAATATTTCTATGAAAGACATTGAGGTTTTCATAGCTCAGCCGCTGTATACCTATCCCTAAAAGAGAATATAAATCTCAACTCCTCTAATGCAAGACATCAATGGTTACTACATCTTTATTATTCTTGCCATCTGCATAAGGTCACATTTTTTCATCTAGAGTTAGTGGGATAATAATTTAATCATTTAACTAATTAGAGGTTATCAGCTGATCAATTTTCATGAGAGTCTCTCCTCATGATGCTGTTGAAATCCACCTTTTCAGCCTGTGAATTTTTTCCATTCCTTTCTGCTTTACTTTCAACATCTCTTGCACATCAGACAGCAATAAAATAACAATTGGTTGATCTTGTTGTACCTGTGCAATCTAATTGCTGTGCTCATTGCTTTTGGTCCCACCAAGATGATTGCTTTATAGGATCTCATCTCTTCTGTAGTCTTTCTACCTTGTCTTCCTTCCTTCTCACTTCAAGGTTCTTTATGTCTATCAGGATATCTGATCATAAAAAGGTATTTTCAGGTCAGAGTATGAGTCATGCTGTAGAACACCAAAAGGTGGAAATCACTGAAGATCATAACACAGGTGGGGTGTTAGGCAGCTCTCATGGCTCACCGTTGGCAAACAGCCTGGACCACATCTGTTAAGAAAGAAATGTGAGAGCTTTCAGTGTGAGTGTAGATGAGAAAAATCTGTCCAAGAAGGCATTTGTTCCCAAAGGATCACAGTAAAAAGCATGACAACTACCATCCAGATTGGGGAAGTACTTTCAAAACATGGAGGGAATCAACTTGGATGTGTAGCTCACTACTAGTTAACTGTGTGTCATTAAGAAAGCAATAAACTGCTATTATCCAGATTTGTTTTAAAGCTACACAAACAAATCATATTCTCCTTGTGGTGGGAGAGGATTGGCATAGCATTTTTGTTTCCTCCGATAGCAATGTGGTTGGTTAAAGAAAATGCCTTGCATGTATTCTGTAGGCACTGCATAGATTTGTAACATTATTTTATAACCCTTCTACTATAATAAAGTTATTAACAAACAAAATGAGTATGTGCTGAAAAAGTAAAGTCCCTCCTACAAAAATGCACATAAATTAGAAGTATTTTATATCTGCATTTGGATGAAACATAAAATATGATTTTAAAAACAGTACCTCCCAACTGTACGGACCAACAAATCTTGTTCGTCCATGTGTTAAAATCACAAGTAATTTAATTCCTGTAAAAATGCAAACTTTCACAGTAGCCTGCACCATAGCATCACAAAAAATAGTAGTGGCTTTTTTCCTACTAATGAAATTTGCTGCTAATGATGTTAATACTAACTCAGCATGATAACAAGGTAATTAGGAGGTCCAATAATCACATGATTTAAGTTGGTGGTGTTATCCAGCACCAAGTCATGCATTTTATAGGACTGTCTATGCATAAACTTTATGTCTACCACATGTCTTGCTTTGTGAGAGCCAATGTGGGGCAGAGAAAGCCTTCCTCTGCCCTGAGAGAATGAACTCCTCAACTGTGCCAGGAGTTGACCACTATAGAAGAAGGGGAATTTCCAGTTACCTTCATCTGCTTGGTCAGAGGCACCACAATCATGAAGGTGACCCTTTTCTCTTTGTTGACTAGATGACAGAGAATAGTACTAGACTGGGAAACAACCATGATCACAAACACACTATTACAGAAGGACGTAGAGGGGATGAGATCTGAAGAAAAGGACTGGGAATGAGCAGAAGAGAGCAGAATATCAATATACTTCTGCCACATAGCAATGGGGCAAGGTGACTGGGTCTCTTGCCTTCATCTCAGGTTATTTATTTAATCCTTAAAGTTGCTAAAAAGTGGCACTCTCACTGATGGGAACAGGCTTGCCCTCAGCCACTCCTTGTTCTGACTCCTGCATCGCTCTTTCCACATGGCTGGAATTTGCCTCCTGAATGTCTTTCAGCTGCATCAGTTCCCTCTGTAGCTCACCAGGGAATCATGGAAAATCGAGTCAAGGCAAGGACAAATACAGCAAAGACTGCATTTTACAGCAATCCTGACTTGAGGCTTTTATCAACTGAAATTCTGTTTGTCTAATACCCCTTAGGATACTGATCTTTTTTTTTTCCAGGAAGTTTTCCACAGAATGTGTCACCTGAAATTTCCATTTCCACATATTCCCAATAACCAGGGTACCTTAGACTAAAAGTACTGGTTGAGGAAGAAGGTGCCTTCACAGCTGCAGGCTGAGAAAGGGGGTTTGGGGGTTTTAGGCACTTTATGCTGTCCTCAGGGATAGAGAGAGATGGGCGTGAAGAACCCTGAAGGCAGCAGAGGCAGCAGTTTCTGAACAAAAGCCTCAAAAGAATTGCAGAATTGGACATTTCTGACCCATAAAGTCACTCATTTCTGCCGTTTTCAGAGAAATAAGACTTGGCATGCATTTCCCCTGTAAGTATACCCTATGGCTAGGACTTGATTGGAAACAAGGGCTGGTTTCAAAAGTCAAGGGGTCATTAATAAAACACCAGCTTGACTTCCCAGACAAAAGTTTCACAAAATCAAGCTAAACCTTCTGACACTTAGTGAAGTAATTTTCCTCACTTGCGAACTGCTGCTTAATAAACCAAATTTTTTGCTGAATAGAGAAATACCAATAAAGATAATATACAGTGTCCATTCCCTTGAGGCTAACTATGAGTAGTATGTAATCATCTTTTCTCTGGTGAGGCAGCAGAAACTCCAGCTAGCAGCTTTCACCCTCAACCAGTAACTTCCCTCTTTCCTAGCAACGCCTCCAGTTCAGGAGTGCCAGGCTGGTTTTGCTCATCAACTCTTCCAGCTGTGCCCTCGAGGAATTGTGTATCACTCACGTGTGACTGGGGCTCAGAATCAAAAAATCAAAGACTGAGTAAGGTAGGAAAGGCCTACAGTGAATCATCTGATCCATCCTCCGTGTTCAAGCAGAGTCGTCCTAGAGGACATACAGTATTGCATCCAGATGGTTCTTGATATCTCCAGTAAAACAGACTCCAGAACCTCTCTGGGTAATCTATTCCAGTGCATGGTCACAGTACAGTGAAGAAGTTCCTCTTCATATTCAGACAAATTTTCCTGCGCATCTATTTCTGTCATTGCCTGGTGTCCTAGTTCTTGGCACCACTGAGAAGAGCCTAGCTCCATCCTGTTGGCACCCTCCCTTCAGATAAAAAGTCGATGAGGGCCCCTTTCAGACATCACTTCTTGGGCTGAACATGACCAGCTCTCTCAGCCTGGCCTCATAAAGGAGAGACTCCAGCAGAACTGTAGAGGTGCTCATCTTCGTAGCCGTTTACCAGACCTGCTCCAGAACTCCATGTCTCCCTTGCACCAAAGAACCCAGAACTGGACATGGCACTCCAGGTGTGGCCTAGACAGGTCTTAGTAGATGGGCAAGATCACCTCCCCTTACCTGTTGGCAAAGCTCTTCCTATGCACCCCAGGATACCACTGTCCATCTTGGCCACAAGGGCACTGCAGCCTCATGGACACCCAGGACCTCCAGTTTCTTTTCTGCAGGGCTGCTTTCCATCAGGCTGACCCCCAGCCTGTGCTGGTGCAGGTGCAGGATCCTGCATTTTCCTTTGTTGAATTTCGGACCAGTAGGCTCGCATGACTCCGGTCTTTCTAATGGAAATGGTGCCAGTGCCATTGCTGGGAAGAGTAATGCACAGCCAGCTGGGGGCTCAAATCCAGAAGCAACCCCACCCACAGCAGGGTCACAGTCAGGAAGGGACACATGCCCAGTGCCAACAATACAGGCGAGAGAGACATTGGCGGAGATATTTGATAGCACCCTCAAATGCTTCATCTGAACTGCAGAAGCAAACCCCTGTGCTTGACAGGGAACACACGCTTTCCTGGTTTGGAAAGACAAGTGTCTGCTAAGGAAGGCAGGAGCCACCCCTGAAATGGAAAATGTAAACACCCCCCAGCCTCCGAATTGCTATAAATTTTAAATTAAGGGGCTCTCAGGCAAAAAATATGGGAGCAGGAAATAACAGTTCTTTATTTGGGAAGAAAATAAAAAGATAAAATAAACAATTCAGTAAACCAAAACAGCACTGACAGAGTCAGAATACAAGCTGACACCCTGTTGGTCAGGGTGCTGGTAGCAGTCCAATTGGAGTTGTGGCTGCAGTCCTCCTGGAGCATCAGGTGTGGTTCAGGAGCAGGGATCCTGTAGAAGTGTGCAGTCTTCCTCTGAAGATCCAGTGGAAGAGGCAGCTGTTCCTCTGGGAAATACAATAGAGAAGCCGTGCTGGTGTTCCAGAACCTCCAGAGTATATCTGGGTAGGAATGCTTGGCTCCTCCCTCTGGGTGGAGCATATCACAATGGGATGCTGTAGTTCCTATCAGTCATGCAGTGACATTCAGTAGCCTGTTATCAGCAGACGTCACCCCGGAGGGAGAAGTGGATGTGGAAGAGATAAGGAAAATTGTGACTGTGATTGGAAGGGTCCCAGGATGAGGGAAGAGATGAGAAAGTTGACTCCATGTTCAGAAGGCTTGATTTATTACTTTATGATTATATTATATTATATTATATTATATTATATTATATTATATTATATTATATTATATTATATTATATTATATTATATTATATTATATTATATTATATTATATTATATTATATTATATTATATTATATTATATTATATTATATTATAAACTATACTAAAAGAGTAAAAAAGGATTTCATCAGAAGGCTTAGCTAAGAATAGAAAAGGAATGAATAACAAAGGCTCAGACTGACTGAAACAGTCTGAGACAGGTGGACTGTGATTGGCCATTAATTAGAAACAACCACATAAAACCAATCACAGCTCCACCTGTTGCATTCCACAGCAGCAGATAATTATTGTTTGCATTTTGTTCCTGAGGTCTCTCAGCTTCTCAGGATGAAAAATCCTAAGGAAAGGATTTTTCATAAAACATGTCAGTTACAGAAAACTGCCTACTTAACAGAAGACAATTACCATACAGATGGCAAATAGAATACAATTTGTTTGACAATCCAGGACACACTAAGGGAAGGATTCATGGAAAAGAGCTCATAGCCCCTGATCTGCTTTAGAGATCTGCAGTGTGGAGAAGCACAACAGCCAGCCCATGGTTGAGGGGGGCATACCCTAATGGAGGGGTGGCCCCACAATCTCTAATGACAGTATGTAAGAATTGCACATTGGACTTTGTCTTCTCAGTACTTTTCCGCAGTGGAGCAAGAGCTCACAAAGACTTCCCTAATAAAATAGCTACAAAAATGTGAGAGAAAATAAGAAAGGGCAGGCTGTGTCTGTGTTAATAGGAAAACATAACGGGCAACCTTCAATCATACCCTTGGAGAGGAGAGTCTCATGTGTCTGGAGACTGCGTGGAGAGAAGCACAAATGGATGCAAATTCCACATACATGGAGACAGACCACAGTCTCTGTACTCTGCTACAGAAGGAGCAGCTGAAGGAGAATCCTCTCAAGAAATTAAATGTGTCTGCGCACTAGATATAGCATCACAAAGTCTCACATAGGGAAAAGCAGTATATAAGTTAAATTCAGCTTGCAAGAATAAAACAGTCTTTACAGTGAACTGGCCTTCAGAAGTTTAAACCTGAACAGCAGACAATCTACATAATATCATGAAACTATGGAGGTGGCTATTAAAAAAAAAAAAAGCTTGGCAATTTGCAATTCTTTCATGAAATTATAGTTTCAGCTATATATTATGACTAGGTTTAGGTATTTCAGAAAATAATGGTCATTTTATTACACCCTTGGACCACATCCTTTTCTTGGTTATCACCTGAAGTACTTAATGGTTTCCAGCATTTCACAAAATGTTACCTTTTATCACTACTGTTCTAGTAGTGATAGAGGAAGGTCAGGTCAAATATCAATCCAAGGAACAAAAAATTTAAAACCTCTGTACATTTTACAAACTTGCCCTCAGAAGAATCTTTATTTTAGAAAATATAATATATGGTATGCTCTATAATATACTGTGGGATTTTAAATAGTCCTTTCTGTTATCTTTTAAGCCAACAAATTCAGAAAGCTAGAGGTTGGATATTTTGCATAATGCATGCCTACTATTTTCTGTCATTTTGCAAAATAATTGGATGTCATTCTGAGAAATTATTGAAAATTATATTATTTTTGAAAAATGTGTTGTTTCATAATATGTCTGTAATGTATGCCAGAAATTGGTGCAAGAGCAGTTGTACATAAACACAGGGAGTTGAATCAGATTTCCCTTTAATTGCTGAGTAATCATTCCTGAAGTTGCCCCAGGATTTTCAATTAAATTTAGAGAACAACTGTACAAAAAGAATAAGAAATGCTCCACACATGTAATACCAAAGAGAGAGTATTGTGCAACTATTACTGGAATAAAGACAAGAAATACAGAATCCCAAGTCAAAGTTGAGCCATGAATACTATCTGCTTAGAAAGTAAGTATGGAGAACACACCTTCTCTGGTTTTTTAAGTCTTAATGTATATGTCAGTGCTTTCCTAATAATTTCTATTTATTAGAAATAATTATTTCTAATAAACTGCTAACTATGAGCCTCATTTCAGATATAAAATTCTAGTGTGGACTCACTGAGAAGTTGATTGAGAGCAGGCAAACAGAAGAGGAATCTCCTTCATGTGAGCAATGAGGATATGTACAATATAATTATAAAAGCACATATGGCCATGGCAGCCACAACTGTGCCATGAAACATTTATGCAAACATCACCAGAGATGCTGTTGAGCACTTCAAATCCTTCTGTGTGATGTGCTAATAAAAGAGAAGGCATTATTTGGAATGGTTTCCTGAGTGGTCAGTTCTGAACAAGGAGAACGTAGCATGGGGTAAATTGACTGTCAACATGCAGTCCATATGTCTGGGCAGCTTGAAGTGATAATGATGCAAGAGGAGTGCATGACCAAATTTTGTGTTTTCCATCCGCTTATGACAAAAAAACCACAACTGAGGTGGTTCTACAGCTTCTTGACATCTCTCTCACTTTTGAAGACTCTTTTATATTGCAGGATCATGATGGAACAAAGTTCATTACTCAGGTAATGCAAGAACTCAAGTGTTTGTGGTCTCAGCTCAGCTTCGAGCATGGAAAACCAGGATACTGGAGAAGGAAAGAACCAGCAGAGCATCATAGTAAGGAGATGCTTAACGAGTATCGGGCAGATGATAATTCATAGAAGCAGTCAGTGAGAATATGCTTTATGAAGTTTGCTAAGAATTCAACTCATCACTTGGGAAGAAAATTCAAGCTTACAATTTGAGTTTATATTGCTTTTAATGAATTTACATGTATCAATTTATGTATCATGTTTTTTTCAAAAATTACCTTAAAAACTGAGAAATAATAGTTCACTGATTTACCAGTCTGCATGTGTGCAGGAAAGGAAGGGATGAGGAAAGGAAGCTATTGGGGCTTTTTGTGGAAACTGGAACAAGCTCAGCCTACCAATAATGCTTACTGTCCCATGCCAATATAAAATCATGATATTGCTTATGTCACCCTGCCATAATGAAGGAGTTAGAAACTGATATACTTCGGGTTTGTATTGACTTTATTGTAAAAGTCTTTTATAGCATGAATTTAATTTCATTAGGGAGCAGAGTTAATTAGTGGAGCCGTTTCTCATTACTAATGTAACCCATATATATGCAGAGTCTCATTAGCTCTGCTGTTATCTCCTCTGTATGCCCTGTTATATAAATAAAGAGGCAATTTACTATAGCACTGCTCTGATATTCAAGAAAATGCTCCTTTCAGGGCTGCTGAATGGATGTTGCACACTTTTGTGCACTTTACTTTGTCTCAACAATAATCAGCCTGGAAACTCAGTCACAAATAACAAAATGAAAAATACCCATGCTTGAAAATGGAGTTCTCACTCTGTCTGCATCTGAGAGGAGACTGTAAATCTGTGCTAATACCTGTTTCACTGAGCAGTATTAATGTTCAGTCGACTAAGCAGTTTGAAAGGCTGAGCCTTCCCTGGTTCTTTTGAAGAGTTAGAGCATTTTATAATGCAGCAGTGGGGTGCGGACAATAAACAAGGATGGCAAACACCACCAAACTTAACACCCCAATGAATGTGAAGCACAGGAAGCTGCAAAATTAGAAGAGCAAATAAAACACATGACAAGGCAGTTAATTCACAGAGAAATAAGAAAATCCAGGCTGTGACAAAATAGAATCTGCAAAAAGGTCTCAGCTGTTTCTTGATTAAATACCCCAAACTGGTCACTCGTGAGCATATTTAAGTACACAGGGGACACAAAAGAGTGGTAGCAGAGACATACAAAGAAATACAGAGTGTGAAATGTATCACCATAACAACATCTTTTACAAAAATGTGTAGGAGTGTGAAACTACTGCAGTACTTGTGAAGTAAAAATGACAAAAGTAATAATTATGTTGGACCAAGGTGGTTTCACGTAGTTTAATGTCAAGGGTGTTTTTGCTAGAACAGAAAAATCCTGAGATGATACAATAATAGCAAGGACAAAATCTTGTTCTGGAGGTCAGGATGTGCGTAGGAGCAAATGATAACTTAAATTTGTGTTACAAAATGTTCCATGTTAGTAATTGCTGCCAGTTAGTATCTACATTTAGTAACCAATTTTAGTAACTTGAACCTTCACAAACTTGTGAACACAAAGTAAAGGTGTGGAAGGAAGATTCACCTCTGTACTGCTGAGATGAGTTTAGATCACAGCCAAAAATGGATAGCAAGCAATCTCTCAAGATCATCCAGTCCTATCCTCTGCTCAAAGCATGGCTAAACCCAAAAGTTAGATGAGGCTGCCCAGAACTGAGTCCAGCTGTGTTTCAAAAATCTAAGGATGGAGGATCTAAACACTTTCTCTGGTGTTGGAGCTGCGAGCTTCCTGACTCACAGCTATACCATTCTGGAATCAATACCACAGAATCCCAGATTCAATGGAATATACTGAGTTGGAAGGGACCCTCTAGAATCACCAAGTCCAACTCCTGTCCCTACATTGGACACCCAAAGAATTGCACCTGTGATGTGCCTGAGAGTGTTGTACAAATGCTTCTTGAACTCTGTCAGGCTGGTGCTGTGTCCACTTCCCTGGGGATCATGTTCCAGTGCCCAACCACCACCCTCTGGATGAAGTGCCTTTACCAATATGCAACTTAAACCTCCTCTACCACAGCTCCAGGACGAGAATACCCTGACATGGAAAGGATCCACACAGTACAAAGTCCAGCTCCTGGTCCTGCACAGGATAACCCCAAGGATCACACCATGTGCCTTAGAGCATTGTCCAAATGTTTCCTGAGCTCTAGCAAGCTCAGCAATGACCATTTCCTGGGAAGTCAGTTCCAGTGCTCAACCACTCTTTGGGTGAAAAACCTTTTCCTAATGTCCAACTTGAACTTGCTCTGACAACCTGAAGCCAGTCCCTTGAGCTCTGTCGCTGGTCACTGGAGAGAAGAGACTGGTGCTGCCCTTCTACTTCCCCTAAATGTTCCTAATCCAAACTCTATTCGTTGTACCCAAGGCCCTTATTAAGAAAGAATGAAGTGATCTGACAAGCAACATACATGGGGTTCCATAATCTTACCTTCTTCTTCTTTTCAAAGCATATTTTACCAACAACCACACAGCTTGCTGGGCCAAGGCACAATTAACTAAATGAAGGCTGACCACCATTTCCCCAGCCTGCTGAGGTCCCTACGAACAGCAGCCCCAGCTGCCAGCACATTACTGCTTCCTCCCACACCATGCTATCCACAAAGCTCCCTCCTGTTGCACAGCTCATGGTGAGACGCTGGAGGTTGCCAGATCCAGCACTGAGGAGCTTTGCCATCAATTGACTGCCAGCTTCTCCTGGCAGCTCTTCTTTGGAAGTCTTTCAGTGCCATTTGTTTGACCCTCACACCCTTGCTTACCTGATATGACCCATCTTCCAGTCACCAAACACTTTTTAACATACCCCACTCTTTCCCTGTCTTCTGCCAAGTGAGAGTTTTGCTACCAGAGATAGATGTTTTTAGGAAAATATTAAGTAAGTATTGTCCTTACTGGTTCATTCAGAGGAAAGTTTAACCTAGAGAGTTTTTTTCCTGGTTGAAGCCATATTCCAAACAAGCTTCGCAACTCACTTTTTAAAATTTTTCCAAAAAAAAGCTTTCATTTTAAAATCATTAATATTTTATTACACATCCAGAATATTAAAACAGTTTTCTTCACAGCTGTATTTTTCTTTTCCTATACTGGCTCTGGCTGGGATAGAGCAATTTTTCTCCAGAATTGCCCATATGGTGCTGTGTTTTAGATTAGTGACAAAACAGTGTTGATAACACCCCAGTGGTGTAGCCCTTGCTGAGCCAGGCTTTCATGGCACCAACACCTTCTCTCTTTTATGAGTCTCCTCCTCTAGCCCATGGGCTGAGGGTGGGCAGGAGGTGGGGAGACGATGCAGCTGGGACAGCTGATCTGAACTGTCCAAAAGAATTTTCCATACCACACAACACACTCAGCAATAAAACTGGGAAGGGGGATTTTTGCCAAAGTAGCTGTTGCTCAGAGACCGATTGGGCATAATTTTCTGGTGGTGAGTGATGACTGCTTTTACATGGTTTAATTTAGGTCTCCCTTTATCCCTCTCCACTTATTAAGCTGCCTTTATCTTGACCCAGAAGTTTTCTTCTCTCTTTTGCCCTTCCAGTCCTCATTCCCACCCCTCTGGAGAAATGAGTGAGAGCTTAGCTGAGCTACCAGCCAGAATTTAAGACACACTTTTAGAGAAGGAGTTAAAAGACTGTAAAATTCCTTAAACTTGTGGTTTAATAGCTTTAGTTTTGAAAATAAAATTGGATTTTAATAGAATCTTATTTTTATTCAAATTGTTAAATTTGAACTTGTAAAGCAAAAAAGTTCCTAAGGCTTAAATAAGAAAAGCCTGTTATTTATTCATTTTTTTTAATCAGGAGGATTTTGAAATATCAGGAGGGTCTAAAAAACAACATTTGAATTAATTAATCTTTATCCTCTCATAGGTAACAACCAGTTTATGCTGGCTAACAATGTTTTGACAGTCTTGCCTAAAAGCATGCTTAGTGAAAAAAAAGTAAGAAGAAAATTAATTGGCCCTTTCAGTGTCCTCCTTTGAACTGAGAACATAATCCCTGGATTTATTTTTGACAGTTTATGTCTCCTCATATAAAGGAACCAAATTTTGAATTTTTCGATTAATTAAGCCTTTAGGTTTATAGCTAAATATAATGTGCTTAAAGATGCTTATTTCTACAACAATTATGTCTGCTATTTTATACATTGAAAGTGTACAATTAAAGCACATAGGTCTATGAAATTTTAAATGTGTAGGTAAACTTCCTCCCTGATTTTCATCTACATTTTAGATCAAAATATTATTAATCATACTAAAGGCAATTTTTTCTCTCTCTCTCAGTCTTGAGTTAAATAATGACCTAAATAAATAAATAAATAAATAAATGGCTTCTCTCATCCTTCATTTCTAGGAACTACTGGTGGTTGAATAAAAAGCAATTAAGTTACTCACTTCATTTTAAACATTCCTCTCCATCCTATTCTTTTGTTCTACAATCTATTTTTGTTATAATGGAAAGATAAGTTCAACAGGACTCTAATACACAGTTTAGTTGGAACCTCTCACATATTCCATTTTCATAGAGTCAGGTTAAAATAGGTTAATTAGCTGCATGGCCCATCTATGTTTTAGGTGGAAATATGCTTACAATTACAGTAACTGCTCAAATCCTTGAACTGAGGAAACAAAGAAATAGTGAAAGTTATTGAATGGATCTATGTAGACAGTTTGATGGCAGCACTTAGGATTATGATCAATTTATCACGAGAGCATTTTTGTTGGTTGTACACATTCTCTTTGCCAAGGGCTGAGAGTATGGGCTATAAACAGACATACACACAGCATTCATTGCATTTCACTCCTGTAAACAGTGTGCATCATGGAAGCATAGAGATTTCCCAATGATCAAAAAAGGCAGCAGAATTTACATTGTTCTGCTGCAACCATGGATGATGGACTTGCCAGTACAGAGGTTCATTCCTGACTGCCGCTGGCATCATTGGAGTCAACAAAACCTTTTCCAAGGCAGGGATTGGAAAGAAGTACCCTTTAAATATATGGTGGACATATCTTTTTAAGAGATCAAGATTATTCCTGTCTGCACAGTGCTCTAAGCCACTTCTGTTCCGGAGTGCTCCAGACCTGCTTTTTTCTCTGCTATATTTTCCTCTGCAAACGGCAGTCATCCTATGGACAAGGCTCTCAGAAGGTGAGAGTATCAGGTTTTGTAAATACAGGGCTCTGTCCAGCACCAGATGGTCTCAGCTTTGGAGCTTCCTCTGTTTGTGGGGCTAACCCTGTCTTTTCTTCAAGGGGCTTAAAGGAAAAGACTTCTGTGGGGGCATCCACTAGTCAAAATGTTCAAATTTTAAACTCACTTTTGCTTCTTTAGACATCTTTGGATATCTCACAGGAAATTAAATCAGAATAGTCTGATAGCTTGCAGCAGGGTTTTTGCATTCAGTTATTTTTTTAGTGATAGGAACTTAAAAACCTTCTCCTTTCACAACTAGTCCATTTTGTACCCCTGAGAACAGGATGAAACATCACTATTTTTTGGAGGTGCTCTAGGTGTTCTGTTTTGTACTCATATTTAATATATTTAATTTCCATAGTATCTTAGAATTCATGCTATTGATATTCATTCCCACTCCCTACCACCCAACACTCACAAGAATAAATGCTAATTCTTTTTTTTCTGATTTGCTCACAGATTTCATTCCTATGGAGCTGATATTGGATACTTCAAATTCTCAATAGTTCAAAATGGTTTTTTTTCCTTATTTTTTGATTAATTGATTTTTATGTATGTGTATTTTGATGCAATTGGTATGACAGGCCTCTAGATACCAGACTCATCTAAATTATAAACTAATTTACTGACAAATTCATTTATTTTTAGTACTTAGAGTCCTCATCCTTGTCCTCTGGTGCTCTCTCTGCAACTCTATTCAGAATATAAGCACTTCCTTTTCTTTCATAAAAATGGGAAACTTGTCTCAGTAAAACTAAGGCTCATTTTTCTGAAATGTGGCCACAAACACACAGTTTTAAGACCTTGGAGAGTTTAGTGCCAATGCAAATTTGTGAAAACAACCCAAACGTAAAACCTGATCATAGAATCATAGAATGCCTTAGTGTGGAAGGGACCTCAAATATCACCAAGTTCCAGCACCCCTGACACAAGCAGGAGCACCTTTCACTAGACTAAATTACTCAAGGGCTCTTCCGTCAAAGTCTCAAACACCTCCAGGAACGTGTTTGAGCATCCACAGCTTCTCCGTGTAACCTTTTCAGTGCCTCACCACGCCCACAGTAAAGAATTTCTTCCTCCTATCTGATCTAAATCTCTCCTCTTTCACTTCAAAGACATTACCGATACCCTTATCCTACCCCTACATGTCTTTGTGAAAAGTCCCTCTCCATCCTTCCTGTGGGCCCTTTTATGTACTGGAAAGTTCTCTAAGGTCTGAGCATTCTGTTCTCTGGGATGAACAGCTCCAACTCTCTCAGCCTGTTTTCATAGGAGAGGTCTCCACCCCTCTGATCATTTTGTGGCCTCCTCTGGACTTGCTCCAGCATCTTCACATCCTTCTTATTAACTGCATGAGTTAATTGGCTGATGTGCTTCCTTTCTAATTGCCTTTTAGTTTAATAATGATTAAGCCTTGCCTAGTTCTGTGTCAAGCAAAAATTGGTTTCAGGGATCTAATTCCTGAAGAGGCTTGTTGATTCTGTTTCAGGAAAGAATTCAGACTCTGTGGCTGTGACATTATTTACCAAGCAGAATGTGAGAAATCAGGTACAGCAGCATTATGTGGGGCTATTCCTTGAAACACAGACTTCTGAGAAAGGCTGTGAGACTGAAGCAATGGGAAGTTTGAAAAGTACAGTCAGTAGCAGCATGGCCAAGCAGAAAGAAGAGCATTTGGGATAAGGAAAAATTTATGCTGTTGATGCCAGATCCTTGACTTACCTGTGATTTTCTGCAGCTGTTCCCAAGTAAAATCACTTTCTGACTAATATAAATTTTCTGGAGTAAACTAAAGCCACAACAACTTTAATTGTCACTACAGGTGTTAGAGGGCAATTAGACCAAATAGTGGGACAAAACTATTTAATAACTCTTCTAACTTACTTCTAAACTGGTATGTACCAGGACAGGAATGACACATTCCTGAATTCATAATAATAAACATCTTCTCTTTGCACCAAGCCAAATAAATATCAGCTTTGTATTAAAAGTAAGTCATAGCCTGTGATATACTCTGCCAAATGCCTCCACAGAAAACCATTACATATTACTTCTATTTATACAAAGCATAATGTCTACTTTTGAGGCATGCTAAATAGATATGACTAAGGGAACTATATATTATGATTTCTAATAAACAGAGAAGCCAGACAGCCTCTTCCATCCTGGCAATGCCTGAGAAACCTCTCAGTAAACCTGCAATCAAGTAATTAGAAGAGTAGTCCAAGAATCTGAAAAGTTCTGCTAAACTTGTTGACCATTTACTGGCTGAAGTTAGTAAATTATTCATGATGCATGGGTGGGTGGGATTGGCAAATTAAAGGGATTATGCTGTATGTTCCCTAACTATGGAGTATGATTCTCTTACTATCCAGTGCCTGTGACTCATGTCTGACAAGGTGGGAGTGAGACAGTGAGAGCTGTGATTTCACCTACAATCCCAGAAAAAGCCGAATGTTAAAGCATAACACACACATGTCCCTATTTTACCATTGTTTATTACCTATGTGTAGCTCAGATGTTGTAAGCAGCTAGCTATAGAGGATTAATATTAATAAATAATTTAAATTATCTGCAGTTATCACCCTAATTTGGAAGCAGCTAAAACTGAAAATCTATCCAGTCACAAAAGACAGGACAATTTTTTGGCTGTTCAAAGACAGAAAGCATCTCTTGAAACCAAATGTGAGGCCTTGGTTGCTATTATATTGACCAGAAAAGACAATATTTTTGTAGACTGATGCAGGTAGCAGAGGAAACCCTGCAGACATGAAATGGAGAAGTTGGAGTTCTACTGTGGACTTAGTCCCTGCTTAGAGGAAGTCTGCTACATGCATGCGTGGGCATCAGCAGTGACACTCCCACAGAGATTTGTGTTCCCATCTCCAAACACACAACAGGCCTTGTTTCTCTTCTCTCAGCTGCTACTTCTTCTTGTTTTTCTGTTTCATTTTTCCATCTCAGAAATTGAAACCTCCACTCTTTTTCTTTGCCTTCTGTTTACTGCAGTGTTGAACCAGACACGCCCAGCCCCTTCCTTCCTTAAAATCTATGTGTAATTCTAGTCTTGACCTGGATCTCTGCTGTGTACAAATTCATTTCTTTTTCAATCTTTATTCCCACCACTGGTCAAGGCAAGCTATGTGCTGACTAAATTTTCTCTTGTACTCAAATAACAAGCTAACCTAAAAACTAAACCTAGATTACAGGGGTGAGTTGCCTGATTTTTAAATTATCTTTTATTTATTTAACAGAAGAACATGAAGATACAAGGCTAGCACACTGAACAGCATTAACATACAAGTTTCAAGGAATGTTTCAAGGAAAAAGAGACTGAGAGGTATGAAAACATCAGTGGAGAAATTCACTTTCTGACCTTCAACAGTTTTGGTGCCAGCCAACAGCACTGTCCCTAGGGTGACAAGAGAATTCTCTGTGCAACATCTTTGCTGGGTTTTGGGCTGACTTTACATCTAAAGAGCTCAGACTGGACTCAAGAAGGTAACAGAGTGCACCAACGTCCTGATCTCAGAGTCTAATTCAGCTCTGTCTGGAGTACTGACTGTCACAAAACAACTACTTGAGGAATGCAATTTCTTCGTGTCTCTTCTGATTTTATTATATGGCGGTTCAAGGTTTTTGGATTCCTTCAAGCTCTGTGGACAAGGCAGCAGCCATTTCCCTGCTTCACCCAGAGGCTGTGGCTGTAGTTTCATGATCATTCTAACACATGGAAACGATCAGTGTCTGACATCCAGGCTGTTCACTACCTTCCTGTGCATTTCTGCAGACCCAGCTATCATTTTGCCATCCAACCACCATCACTACAGTGTCAGGCAGCATCCTGTCCTTATATGGGATTGGGTGATGCTGGAACAACAGCAGGTGAGTACCATTACCCAGGTAGCTGCCCTCCATCCGTGCTCTGACAGAACAACCACACCTTTCTTTTACTCCAAGCCCACAAATATATGCAGCCTCCAAAATGGGCATCCCTGCTCTTCTGAGTCCTGGTCTGAATTAAATGGTAGCTGCTCTCTCAAAGTTTTCAGGGTTTATCCTGAGAATGTCTCACAGACTGCTGTTTCCACATCCTTGCTCACCCTCACAGACTTTCCTGTTTCTCCTTCCAAATTTTTTTTTTGAGGTTTTGTATTTATTTAGATCTGGTATCTCTCTTTCACATCATGTTCTTCCTAACACTGTTCTTAGTAGGAGACATGCCTCTCAAAGGGAACCATCCTTTTATCCACAGCAGAAAGTGGCTGACTGATGGCAGGGGCAATTCTAGTTCAACCCTGCTGCAACATTGTTTTTATCTGATTGTTTGCTCACAAAACTTTATGTGTTGCCTATCATGTTTGAGTAGGGATGACTCTGATTGAAGTCTAGAACTTTACTTGAAAAATAAATAGGACTAACATTTTTCTGTTTAATTTTTGGTCAAGAATATGCTTTTAAATTTCTCTACAAGAGATGTGACTCAAAGTCTTCCTCTTCTTAGTGAGCTGCCATATATTAGTGATATGTTTTGGGGTCTGCATCCATGCCTTCAGTTCAGGAATAATTTTCAAGGCCCACTGGCTTCTCTATGTCTTTTTTTAACAGCAGTAACTCTTAAGTTGCTTTTCATATATGCCTACTCCTTATTTTATATATAATATTTAAACAGTGAGAATTTGCCTCTGAATTTTTGACAGTCTAATAACATGATAGGGTGAAATCCCGTGTTAACTCTGCTAAACACTTTGTTATTCTGGAACATTTAGCTTAATTATTAAACATAAAGTAAGTTCAGGGGGAAAGTGGATGTATAAGGAAAAAATCCTTTGCTCATTCTTTCCTTGATCAGTGGCACTTCTCACTTGTTTAGTAGCAAAACCTGGTACCTTGTGGTAGTTGTATGGCTCAGGGAATCACTGCCTGCCTGAGCCTTAAGACTAACCAAACTGTGGTCAGAGGAAGTCCTGACTTGATCTGTTCTACACGTCCCAGCACAATGATAGTCTCTGGCAGATCAGCAACTTTTCTGTGGTTCTCCCTGCATGACGAAAAGAGCATTAGACATCTCACATATGAGATTGCTATCACAGAGGAGCAAAAGGAAGGCTTGCTCCTTCCTGTGTGTGGGCTGAGAAAACTCTCAGTCCTTCTTGGTCAATCAGGTCAAAGGCTGTCTTTTTCACTCTGCTTATGAATGCCATATGCTACAGCTGCATGAAATGACACATTTCAGGGTGGAGTCACAAAAAGAAGAGATTATAAGGTAAAATTCAAATATTTTATTGCTATAAATAGCAAAAAAAATCATAATCTATATCAAAGTGATATACAGTGCTGAAATTAAACTGTAATTATGTTGTTTAGAACAACTAAAACTTGTACACTTTCAAAGCCAATTTGAAATATTAGCAATATACGTTGGAAAATGAGTTGGTTTGTAAAACTTTCAGTGTAGCAAGGTTTCTGGGAATTTTGTGGTGCTTGTCTTGGGAATATTAGGTGGGTAAACAATTTTAAGCATTTAGACATTTTAAGGTTATGAATTTTAAAAGCAGGTGAACAGAAAGGTTTATATCAATCTTGGCTTTCTAAAGATGTTTTGCCTGATGCTTCATAAATAAGAAGTTTCTCTGAAAATGTTTTGCAGTTGCAGTCTATCACTTTAAAGATGAGTGCAAAGAATTAAGAACTGCCGATTAAAACACATTTACTGATTTCAAACTTCAAAGGAATCAGACAGAGAAGACACTACCTTTTTTAAGAGATAATTTTTTAGCTCTTATTTTGTTCTTTCAAAACTGTATCTAAGGTAAGGATAAATTTCATTAGCAAACCATCTATCTACCCCATGAGCTATCCCTGTATATTTGTACAGAAATCTGTATAAAAGTCTTCATTTTGAGTTAAGTCTAAATAAGAATGCAGCTGTATGTGGTTATGTTCAACAAGTGCCAAAAGAATTATATCTTTCAGAAGGCCATTCCCAAATTAATTTTCACCTTTTCATCACTTTTCATAGCAGAGCATCTCAGGTAAAATTCTGTAGCAAAAAATATTTGCAGATGAAGCACGAAGAAATTGAATTTTCATCTGCAAACCTTCATTTTCAATTTGCTCCATGCTTCTAGAAACAAATTGTTGCTACCTATGTGTTTTTTGTACTCATCCAGCAAGATGCTAAAAACATGAATCAGGTGTCATCACAGAGTTACCACACATGATAGGTATGACATCTTCATATTTCAGTATTTTCCCACCTTCAGTTTAAGCTTTATAATATGAGTGCAGATAACACTTAAACAATTAACAAACAAACAGTGACTTCGTTATTACAAATGGCTGAATCTAGAGGCAAATAATTTTGTAAAAAAATCCTAGAATGCAGTTTAGTAAACCAAAATCTCATTCATAATTACATAAAATGTAGTTTAAACCCTGAGAGGCATGGGTTATTGCTGTCATCTGCAGAATCACAACAGTTATAAGGTTGTAAACTACATGCAGTAACATAATTTCAGAAGCAATTCAGTAGTATCTCTTTAGGAATCTGTGATATTCCAGTTAACAATAAAGGAAAAAACAAAGAAAAATGTTTCATTCCTATTTTTCCTTTTCAGTAACCTTCGAAAGAGGAGCTTATGAGGATGCTTAAGAGCTGCATAACCCAACAGAACCATTCCTCCAATAACACAGCGCTGGACTCCTCAGAGAAACTCCACGCTGTTCTGATAGTCCTGTACATCATCAACCTGGCTGGCGGCACCCTCGGGGTCATCATGATGTCCCAGCAGTTGTTTCACAGGAGATCACAATCTGTGATGACCATCATGATCATCAGCCTCCTGGTGCTGCACAGCTTCATGCTCCTCAGCATCCCCTTCCGCCTCAGCTACTACATTTTGGGGGAGTGGAAGTTTGGGAGGTTTGCCTGCAGGCTGGCGAGCGCCATCATCTACCTGCACATGTACGCCACCTTCGCCTTCTACACGGCCATCATCGTCGCGCGCCTCCTCCGCCTGGAGTTTCGGAAGTGCTGCACCACGGCCTGGGTGGGGGCCGGCTGGCTGCTGGGAGCACTGGTGGTCACGCCCGTCCTCCTCTCCTACTATGGCACCTCGAAGACGTACCTTCCCTGCGAGTGCTTCCAGTTCCACAGGGAGCTGCAGGAGGCCCACATGGTGATCGTCAATTACTGCCTGGTTGGGGTTTTGGTGGCAGGGTGCGCCATGCTCACCGGGATCCAGCTGACTGTCATCTATAGAGTGGCCATGAAATACTGGCCTGACGTTAACTCTCACGTGGAATTCAGGGCTCAGGCAAAGAGTTTCTTCTTCATCTTGGTAACATTAGTCTGCTTTATGCCTCATCATGTATTCAGAGTATATTACATCCAAAACTACGACCTTGATAAAGACCATAAACTGCTCCTATACAACGAGGTTTTTTTAGCTTTAGCAACAATGTGCTGCCTGGATATGTTGTGCTTCATAGCAGGAATAGCCCACTGAACTGTGAGCTACCAGGCAGTCCAGCTGCAGTGTGTCAATACTGGCTCTTGAGAGAAGTAAAACTGTGATGGGATTTTCCTGAGCTAGGAAGACTGGTGAGTTTATGGCATGCCTCTATAGGTCTACAGCATTGTTTGGCTTTTGCAGGCCAGTAAGATTCCTTTTTCACAAGCTACTCTCTTTTATCTTCTCTCTAGAAGGCAGACACACTTGAGTCTTACTCTAGTCTTGACCTAAGAGTCATGCCCTGAAGCTTTATTAAGATTTTCCTTAGCTCTCCTTCTCTAGCAATTACAGCACAAGTATCCATTCCTTTGTTATTTTTTTCCTCAAAGTGTCTCAGTAACCACAATCCATTGTGGCCAATAAGTACTCTCCTCTGAAGGTCTAACTTCTTCTGACAATTGTCATACTGAAGGGAAGAGCTGGAAAAAAGAAATTCCTTTACAGGATATTTGCACTAATGATTTTAGATAGAAGGACATAAACTCTACTCAAATGAGAAGTATTCACAGAATCACAGAATAGGTCAGATCGGAAGAGACCAGAGTGGGTCATCTGTTCCAACCTCCCTTTGAATACTTCATGCAGAGTCTATATTAAATTAAATGATGTGAAAGCTAATCATTATCACAACTTCGTCTTTACTTCTGTCATTCCAAATCCACAAGGAGCTCAGAATTGTGATAATTATATGTTTAGAGTGAATGAGAGCAGAACAGGATTCAAAACTTCTGCCTTATGTCACTCTCCCATCAGGACTGGATCTGTTATCTCTGAGTTTCATTGAAGCCAAAAAGAGTTGCTGTTCTTCCAGAAGAAGATCTGGAATTCAATTGAGGGGAAAGATCAGACCCTCTCCAGGAAAGGCAAATACTTTATTAGCCTTCAAAAGCCTTTGCTGTCTGGTCACTTTCAGTTGTCTGTTGATTTTGTTATCAGATGCCATATTTTTTCCATTTACGCACATAACGAAACAGAACCAGAGCAAACGTACTAAACAATGCTTAATCAGTTCTACATATGCTTGTGTATGTGTATACAAACTGGTTCTGAAGTATATCTTTTCTCCATTAGAGAGATTATATTCTGTGGGAATCACATCTGTTTTGGGAATCTCTGCTTTATCTTCATGATTTAAAAGTTCTTTTTAATGATTCATTCTTCCTGCTCTGCTCAGTGCAGAAGGTCTCTAACCCCTCTGTTGAAGGCCCCGGTTATTTGCTGCATCCCAGCAGCTTGAGGCCAGATTTCTCCCACCCCACACTTCTAGGAGTCACACAAGGCTACACTTCCTTCTTCACAGCCCTATAAGTTCCCATAATTTTTAGTCTGGCATTCTTTGCTACAGAAAGTGCTATGATCCCTGGATTCAAACAGATTAAAGCTTGATTTGGGAGGATAATAAAGTACACTTACAAAGTAATGCTACTAATACCTCAGATTGATGACATTTCTTTGAATGAAAAAACTTACATCTACTCTGTCAATCCTGAATAAACTTTTTGAGTTGACATTTCCATAAAAAAACTTTGTAGAAAGCTCCTATGGTTTTAAGTTCCTTTCTGCCTCTTTTAAAATGTGTAAGGTGTCCAGGGTCCAGCAGCAAGTCCCAAAATCTGAAAATCCTGGTCTGATGGTTTCCTCTGGAGTTACCATGCACACTCCTACTCAAAAAATAGTTTGATCAGCCCATGATTTTTGAAGACAGCAGGTAGACCTAGAGTTTAGTATCACAGAGATGAAGTAGAAAGGGAGAGATTTTAAAGTTGGATCTAACAAAGCCTTTAGAAAAACTGGCAAAGTTGCAGGTGGTGCAACAAGTACACTGTTTTTCCCTTACTGTACTCCTGGGGCTAAATAAAAAATTTGTTCCTTGAAGAAATGCCCTGTGTCACTGCCTATTCTCACTGACCAATGTTTCCAAGGTGACCTGCCTGGTAAAGATCTGAGTCATCTGACCTTGCTTGTAAGTCTGCTGGTCTATCTGAGTCTATCTAATAATGGTGTGTGAATATGAGGAAAAAAAAGGAAAATTACATGCATGCCCTCAGCCATTCAACCAATCATGTCTTGATGGCCTTGCCTGTGTGTTGCCTGACATTTTACCTTGCTGTAATAACCCTGAGCCACTGACTTGACTTCCTGGTGTGATGCTGAAGCTATGTTGCCCATCACAGCTGTGTGGTAGCCACTGGCTGCTGGCTGGCACTGGGCCTGCTCTGCTTGTCCTGCCTGGGTGCCATAGGGCTGCATGCACCAGCACCAGCTCTGGGTTGGGATGGAGTGAACACACACAGCAGCAAGGCTTTCTCTCTTTCTCACCCTGCCCCATGGTGGGTAGGCTGTGGGAAGAAAAGACAATGGGAGAGCAGATGTGTAGATATTACTATGGTCCTCCTAATTCAGATAATGGATTAAGCATTGATCTCAGTGTTGTTACATTTAAGACTCACATTAAAGTGATAGAGGGAAGCTCTATTCAATACTTAGTCCCCTGCTGAGATCTTTAAATGCACTTTTAAAACAGGTTAAAATAAAAAATGATCCCTCTTCAGAAGGATGGTCTGAGAAATAAATTCTGAAAGGACAATAATATTGAGCTCAGATTGTAGTGTATGGTACTATTCCTTACTATTAATTATATAATGACATCCTCTGGAAAACAGTTAAAAATGTTGGTTTAAATGCTGTTTGCAGGATTCAAGTAATTCTGGAGATAATTATAGACATTAATAATTGCTTTCACATCAAAGGATCATGTAAAATTGTAAGCCATTTAGTCACCCCATTCATTTTAATGTTATCCAACGAAGACTGGGAAAGTCCTCAGACATTCTGGAGCAAAGAATATCAAACTGCTAAGCATATCTTCCATTGTTGTTCTCTGCATGAAGTTCTGCACAAACAGAGGAGGCAAGCAGACCAAAACCAAAATCTCATTTGTATCCCTGACTTCCTTAGTTAGTTGGATGGAAAGCTATAGGTGGTTCTTACCACACAAATGAGTGTGCTCACTGCTGTCACAGCTACACCGCTGCCACAGGTGGCCTGTGCCACCTTACTCGAGCATATCCTTCTCAACAGTGCAGAGGGTGATGCACAAGAGACATCTCTGGTTTGAATTCACGTCTTCCTTTTGATTCTTCTGTTCCTTGTGCCTGCTCACAGAGAAAGGTCATATTGATGGTTGTCAGATTGACATGCCCCTCTCTGCAAACAAGCAGAAAGAACAGATGCATTAGGAGTAAACAAAGGCACACTCCCACTCCCTTCATTCTCCCTCACTCAAGCAATGACACTCTTAACACTAACAGATACTGTCATAACTATCTGTCTCTTTTTTTTTTTCTGTGTTAGCCCTAGACACTACAGTCCTTGCCTTTTATCGCATACATTCCAATTTGGAGCTTTGAGTGCCACCATGAGCCACAGAGCAGCTATTTGGCATACAGAGCAGAACTACATATGGCTTAAAATTATGAAAGAAATTGAAAATTGCTTTATCCATGAGCACATGGGCAAAAATATTGCAGAAAAGCTACAGGAGGGCAGCACTTGTTGTAATGATTGTTGCACAGAGAATTAATACCAGACAGAACTAAATCCAGAGAAATTATGAAAAAAAATTTTAAAAAATATCAAAGCTACAAATGACCATTAAAAAAAAACCCTACAATTTCTTCAAGACCATGTGTTGTCACACAAAGTGGGTCACAGAAATTGTACAGAAACATCTCGTTCATCAGCCAATGATTTTCGGATTAGACTGACAATCAGAGAACAAGAGCCATCATTCAGAAAGAGGGTGCTGATCTTGTACTTGATGAAAGAGTTGCAGCTTCTGACTCCCATGGGACTGAGAGGGCATCCCTGCTTGCAGGAGCTCTCCTGCTTCAAGGAGATGTATACAATCATTTTTGGAAAAGCACACAGGAGCACCAAGGTACACGTAGAAACACACAAGCAGATTTGCACACAGCAGAAGAGGGGAAATCTGGGCTCCAGAGGAAGTAATTTTTTTCTGACAAGCAAAGATGTGATGGGGTTCTCAGTGCCTCAGTGCTAGCAAAAGAGTAGTGCTAGCAACAGCTGTCTGCTTTTATGTTCTGGCAGGCAAGGACAGAGATGATGAATGTGTCAGAGGAAGGAAGGCTGCAGGAGATAGACTGGAAGACATTGACTTGCATGATGATTCTTTCATTCATGGATTCTCATAAATATTTGGAAAGACTGATCTGTGCTTTCTAAGACAATGCATACTGCTGCATAGAAGACCTTATAAGTTCTAAAACTCCATGGAAATAAATTGCATTAATCTATTGAGCAACAACAACACAAAAAAAAAAAAAAAATCCACCCAAATCCAAACAAAAAAAAAATCACTATGAAAAGGTAGAACCTTTCTATGATATTAAAAAATAGCATAAAATACATGCTACCTTATTTTCATACTCTGCTTGGCAGAAGTGTCAAACCCAGGGATGTATCTTACACACCACAACAATTTACTCAAAGTTGTGATAAAAAATGCTTTAATGCTTCAGACATATTTTTACTTAATCAACTTCCTCTAGCAATTCTTCCTCTCTCATTTTCATATCCTCTGTCTATGGAAACTCCCTCTGAAATGTTGCAATATGGAAACCAGCAGGAGAAAAGTCTTCCTATTGGATAAAAGCTGGAAAGGGAATTTTCTCAAGCTCCACATTTTGTTTTTCCATTTGCATTATCATTCCAGCCCCCTTTCCAAAACTTAACCTAAGCAGGTGACTGCTTATGTATCCTGCAGAGAGCAAATGAAGGAAAAAATTCAGAAAGAGGCTTTTCCACAATGAGGAACACCAAGATGACTCATGGACTCATCTCTAGCTCCTGGTGTCTCTCTCAGTGTCCTTTGACTGTGCTGTGAAAGCACGAAATGTCAGGGTGCAGGCTGGTGATGCCTGTCCCATAAACGAGACTGTGCAACGTAAGTCACCAGGAACTTCCCTGCTTGAGCTCTACTGCTACTTTCTACAGTCACAGTAAAAACATTCCTATCTGTAAGAAGGCACTTTTATTCCCCCCTAGCCCACAGAACCTTTCAAAGGAGAAATAAATTTTCAGACAAATGGCACATGAAAACTGCCAGTCCTTTTCATCTCAAATTTCTCCCTTCCCCTGACATTTTACCCACTAACTCCCTGAGAAGAGTAACATCAGCAGAAGTTACTACTGGAGTAGTTAAAACCTTCTAAAATTTTAGGCTGATGAACAAAATATATCTGTGCAACCTATGTTCCACTTTTTGCTTTATAACAGATGATGACATCTAATGACTTACCATGTGTGTGTGTGTGAAGTTTAGCCCCAGCTGCCAACCAAGCACCACACAGCTGCTTACTCACCTTCCTCCCCTTCTCTCCCCGTGGGATGGGGAGGTGAATTAGAAAAAAGGCAAAACTTGTGGGTTGGGATAAACACAGTTTAATAATTAAAGTAAAGTAAAATATAATAATGTTACTAATAATACTAAATATTATTATAAAAATAATAATTGTAGTGAAAAGGAGAGAGAGAGAGAGACAGAGGGGGAGAGAAAGATAAAACACAAGAAAAACAAGCGATGCACAACACAATTGCTCACCACCTGCTGATCAGTGCCCAGCCTGTCCCCCAGCAGCAATCAGAGGGCTTCTAGCCAACTATCTCCAGTTTATGTACATACTGAGTATGGTGGTCTATGCTGTGGAAGGTCCCTTTGGCCAGTTCAGGCCAGCTGTCCTGGCTACTCTCCCTCACAGCTTCTTGTGCACCTGGCAGAGAATGAGACACTGAGAAGTCCTTGACTTAGGGTGTAATATGTGATAGAGATAATTCATGCTTTGTAACTGTATAAAAATCATAAAGATTCAACCATGACTCTGACCCCCATGGCCAGAAGCAGGGCTTTCCTCTCTATTCAAAAGATTTCCCTGACCAGCCCAGATAAAATCATGGCTATTAACGAATGAATGAGTCCTTCCCAGTCAATCATTGACCATTTCCCAGGAATGTCCAGAACACTCACAGAATGGCACCTGGAAGAGATTACATCGAGGAACCTGACGTCTTGGCTACAATTGAAAAGACCATTTCGAGGAGCTCAGACAGTCGTCTAAACCTATGGACTAACTTTTGTACAGGTCTGAATCTGTATAGTCCCCATTATACATATGTAGGAACTTACAGAAATCTTAGGTCATTTCTGCTCCAGGCAGAATAAACTGTATATAAGCTGGCTGCATGGAGCAGTTGGTGTGACACTCTGGGGAGACGCTGACACTACGTCGGTCTGTCCCAAGTTCACCCAGCGTCAAAGTCTGGGGTTGGCACTGTCTTGGCTGTGGCAGTTTTATATTATTCTATTTTTTGGTTGTCGATCTAATAAATTTATAAAACTTTTTTTATAAATTTGGCTGCCGATTTGATAATTTACAACAAATGTAAGCAACGCCCAAAACAACAGTGTGTTGTAATCATTATTTTCATCCTAAATTGAAAACACAGCACTGCATTAGCTACTAAGAAGGAAATTAAATCTATCCCAGCTGAAAACATGGGTTTAGCATGCGGTTCTTCAGAATACATGAGCAAAGAGCCCTTTGTCAGTAGCTCTTACCCCCTTTAAAGATTACTGATTTGGTATCATATGGCACATTGTTCCTCTTCTCAGTGTCTGTTTTCCTTTCCTTCTCATCTGTTTGGTGAAATATTGTTTTTTGTTTCTGGGTGGGAAACCTAACTTACTGAGCACCAGAAACTTCAGTGTGATTTTTCCTGGTTTCTAGATTTGAGCTAGTCTGTTACTGATTACCCTAATGCGTGACTTATTTGATTTGTTGCCAACCAAGTTCTGGCAGGAGGAAGCTGGAGAGTGTAAAGTTTGAGAACCATTGCCTTAAACCAAAGTTACAGTGTGATTACAATCCCTTTTCAGATTCATAGAGCTTTAAAGCTTATTTGATTAACAAAAACTCTTACTTAGCCTGGTGTCTGCCCACAGATGTGTCATCTGGAGTTTAGGAAGGTTTCTACTATTCAGCCATCTTGTTATAAATTATCAAGTCGGCAGGCAAATTTATAATAAAATTTAACAAAGATTTATTAGATCGTTAACAAAAATGGAATTTTGAAAAACCACCACAGCCAAAGCAGCATCAACCCCAGGTGTCGGCGCTGGGTGAACCAAGATCCCACCGACAAAGTGTCAGCGTCTCCCCAGTGGTTCACCCCGACTGCTTCATGCAGCTAGCTTATATACAGTTTATTCTGCCTGAGGCAGAAATGACCGAATGTTCCTTTGTGTCCCTTCACATGTAGAACTGGGGCTATACCTGTGCAGAAATATACAAAAGTCAGTCCACTTGTCTGGATGGTTGTCTGAACTCTTCGGAAGAGCCTGCATTCACATGTATCAGACTGCTGCCAGTGCTTGAGTATGGTAGATGCAATCTTCCCAGGTGCAGGTCCTAGTGAGTGGCTTAGACATTCCAGGGAAGTCAGCAATCATGGCCTGGGAAGGTTTCATTCATACGTTAACTGATTTGATATTATCTTAATGTTGTCTGGGAACTAATTGAATTGAAATAAGACTCTGCTCCCAGCCAGGGTGGTCAAAGACATAACTTGGATTTTACAATATTTTATACAAATATATAGCATGAATTATCTCTACCATATACTACAATCTCAACTCAAAAGTTTTGTTCTAAGATCCATATTGAATACATGGAATAGACATAGCCCTCTGACTCACAAAATAATCTTTGTGCCAAAGAAGGGGCTTTTGGTTGAAATACCTGAACAGCCTTGATGGTGGATTCCTCTGACAGGAGGAATAAATATGGCAATAATTTACAAAATAACAGCAGTATCTGCATGTGAAGGATTAGAGCAAGATTAGAATCTCATAGAGGAAGGAACTATTAGAAGTCTGCAAAATTGAGACAACAAAAACAATGAAATCTTAGGTTTTACAAAAGAGAAACAGTTCAATTGTAAAAGCTAGGCCATTAAAATTCAAGATAAAACAATGTAAGGGAGAATGGGAAAAGAAGGAATAGTGTAACTAACTCATAGCTATCTATTGTTTATTATTTAAAATGACAAAGAAGTTAAGAGAGAGAAAGAGAGAAATAGATAAAAGGACAAAAAAAGAAAAGAAGCAGCTTAAAATGTGTCTCTGAAGTATGCTAACAAAATTTGAGGGACCAAAAATAGACAACAACTGCTATCTGACAAATAGAGGTGACTGAAAGATGAAATGCGAGGGACATATTAAAGACATATTTAGGAGAGTCTTGGTAGACCAAAACCATGGATTGCCCTTGCAGGAGAGGAATTGCCCTCTGAAATCACCTCTGAAATCAGAATATCTCTATTTTTAAGTATAAGGATAACAAATTCCACTAGTTTTTTTCTAGAATTTTTCTTCTACTAGCACTCACAGAGCTTGAAAAGGAATTCAATTAAAAAAGAATGCTCTCCTCTCATTATCAGATGGAATAAAATCTTTTTAATCAGATCTTATCGTATCAGATGGAATAATAATCTAATAAGAAAGTAATACATCCTCTACACCTATTTCTGCAGTAGTGAGCTCCTCATAAAATTGCTCCTGGGAAAAAGCTGTCAGCTCACCTTTGTTCCTGCACACCCACACTGCATGAGCCAGCAGGGATCTGATCAAAGCATCCCAGGTTTTCTGCCAGCAGGTAACAGACACTGAACAGTCTCCATGTGCTGACATTTCCCTGAGCAGTTGCCATCAGATAAGGCTACAGCTGAGGTGGCATGGAGACACTTCCACCCCAGCAGCATCATTGTAATCCAGATATGGAGCAGAGTCCTGTGCCTGGGATACCTGTGCCTCAGGGATTTGTGGAGCAGGAACAACTTGAGGAGCCAGAGAGGAGTAAGGATGTGGTCTGATTCAAGCGCCTAATATGACTGGTTGTGCCGGTCCTCAGGCTGTAAAGCCACAGCCTCTGGACTTTAGAAACAATCTTCTGCCACATAGCTAGGTAAGCTAGAGCTTGGTGTGTTTTGCCGAGTTTTTAAGTTACAAGAGAGTCCACAGGGCTTCCCACCTATAAAATCTACACACAGCTGCAATCCAGCAAGTTTTAGATCATCGGCTCCTCCTGTGAAACCAGAATAAAATACTCCCCATTCCTTCCTGCTAAGGGTAAGCCCCTGCCTTTGTTTTCTGGTGAGCAATGTCCTTGCAGTAGGAGCATTTCATAACGTGCTGCCAGCTGGCCAGTGGAACATAGCTGGGCATGTGTTTCTGGGAGGGAGGGCAGTGGGAATATGGGTATATAAGCAGCTAGCAGAACCAACAAAACACATTTTCAGAGTGATAAATGAGATGGATTCTAGCCAGTCAGAAAAATATGTGAATGCATATAAAAAATTATGGTAAGACTTCAAGAAGTTGAAGTATACTCTTAATCCCTGTGGGAGCCTGAGAAGCCCGTTCTACAAAGATTTAGAAGAGGCACTGACAGAATATCTCAAATAGACCTGACAATGATGCAAGCACCCAGTTTGGCAATCATTAAACCACCACGTTAGCTGCTCTGAGGAATGCCTTCTGAACTGTGTATTAGCTTTCAGAGAAAAGAACTCATTAACCTCCAAACTGAAGTGTAGGTGTGCCACACCACAATACCATGAGAACAACCTTCCACTCTAATTGCTCTTAGAGGGGCTATGCTACTACATGTCCTCAGATAAACCAGTGGTCACTATGAAATTGCACAGAAAAGTAATTTTTAGGACTCTTAAAGGAATTAACAGTGCAGACTTCTTAACTGGATTAATTTAACTTATCCCCATGCATCAGAGCTGCAGAGAACTCTTCTTCTTCTCTTGCCAAACTCTCTTGTGTTGTGTAACAGCATTATGAGAGTAGCTTGTTTCCAAATGATATTGAGGAAGACTAACTCTATTAGGTATGGATGTGTGCAGCACTGCTATCACAGTGCTCTGCCTTGCACAGCTCCAGGCTGGCTCAGTATGAACCAAAGCCCAGGCAGTTCCAGCTGCATGATTGTTCTGCTCCAGCAATGGGAAGAAGGGACAAGGAATGATCCATCCACTATTATGATGTGCTTAATTTTTCCTGTCTAATGTTTAGACCTCCTATTCCTGTCCATCAAAATGCCAGGACCCATCAGAGATTCTCTACATATGAAGGTGGTGTGTCTCAGAAATTATACATATATCTGGAAAGAAGTAAGGCAAGAGATGTTAGTAAATTTCTTGCTTGGTGCATGTACTGAGGTTGGAGAAGATTTACCCATAGTGTGTTAATACACCAGCCACTCCCACTGAATGTTCAGGGAAGGCAGACATTTTGCAAGACTGTTTTTCACTATGTCTTCAACACAGGTGCAAGCTGGGTGTATTGGACCTCATGTCCTCAGCCTCAGGAAGGAAGTGATCAGCAGGTTGGCATGGTAAGCGTGCTGGTGCCAGCAGAGACTAAATGGCACAAATTATTAACAGCACTTAAATCACTAAAGCATTGATACAATTTATTGGCAAGAACAAAATCCCAATTTTCATCTAAAAAAAAGAATTATTTCAGAACTTTCTGAGAGCTACAGAGAAACATCTACCATTAAATTTTCAGTGGGAACTGAAATGTCAGTTTCACACAGTAGCCTTGTCAGTCTTTGACTTTAGCTTCATGTTTTCAGATGGAGCAGCCTGCAGCCATGGACCTACTTGTGGCAGTAATGGTTGATTATTTTCTTATTACAGGGAAAGAAGTGACAGACGTCAGGATGAATGACACTGCTGCGCATCCCTGGCAGTATTCTTGGACATCCTAAGGTAGTATAGATTATGTCACCAGACCAAATCAACAACCATCTCCAAAAGCACATTCTGTAGGTGAACTTCTTGCTTTGGATTGATTTAATCTCCATGTGCCAAGAAAGAGAGGATTTGCATCAGACCCAGGTGGCTGTGCATTGAACCAATAGGCTGTGGTGACCACAAGAGATGTAGAATTTTCCAGGCTATTTATTATATTATTGAAAATCTGAGACTGGAAAAGGCAAGAGGTCCTCACAGTTTGTCTAAGAAAAACGCTAGCAGTTTAGTAATATTGATGGAAATTAGAAGTTCACAGCTGTATTTTAAAACATTTCATTTCTGTCAATATAAACTCTGCTGGAAGTAATGCAGAAGTGGTGCTAACAGTCTGATCCACCGATGATGATGAAAGCTAGCACAAGATCCCACAGCACAATAATTTCATAGGTGAAGAAATATCTTTTGCCCTGCAGCAAATCTGCAGCAGGGTGTGTGTAACACTTCTGGATTTATCTGTAATCCAGCATGCAGCTGCCTTTCTTTTAAGTACCTAATGACAACTGTTTTTTATTTAACAAGGTAACAAGCAGTGTAGACACTGGGAACCCAGCCACAGAACTATTTCTTTCTTTTGACTTGACTTGTGTTTTATTAAGTAGTTTTTCTGCAATGTCACAAAGTAAAAAAAAAGTCTTTAGCTTTGTCATGCTAAGTGGCACACAAAGTTTTATTGTGCAGAATGTTGTATGTGCATAGGCAATAGCTATGACAACATGGAGAGCGCCACAGTATGAAATTCTGAAACAATGCAATAATTAACTCAAGTCACTCCGGCATGTTTTCCAACTGCTGCTTTGTATGTTTGATACCATAATCATTTATGTTAGATGACTCAAAATGTGACACCATTAGAAGCCCTGTTGACGTAATTATTTTACAAACTTGTTTAACAGAACTGTGGTACTAGGTGGTATTGAGATATGAAAGACTCAAGTGAGATTGCTCATCAGCCCTGTCTTCCCTTTCCTCTTCACCATGCTCTGTTTTATCTGCCCACTTGTCAGCTTCTCAGAAAGCATCTTATAAGCTTTCAAATGTTTTTCTTCCTAAGCCGTAGCCTAACCACCAAGTAACATTCTCAAACTTGCCTGTGTAGTTTCTATGCTTCCAACATTTTTGTTTTAAAGAGGGGCTGTCAGGTTCTTCACCATGAGCTGAGCTGGCCTCTGAGCAGATTACATTTCATTACTCCTCACAGATGCCACAAAAACCCCACCCACAGTAGAAAAGATCCCTCATACCAATGGAGTGACCTCAAACCAATTATGTCAACTAACCCACTGGTCAGAAAGCACACTGTGAAAAAGATCACCCATGCATAACATTTAACAGAGTGTTTTTAAAAAAGATTAGAGAAGGTTAAAAAAAATCTTTTTTCCATTCAGCTGTAATGAATCACTCTGTGGTTGGTGTTATCTCTCCCTGTTTTTCACTGTTTAAACTTCCCGTTCGTCAAAAAGTCATTTACTGCTGCTGTGACCACCCAAAAGATATTTGTGTAGTTTGAGCCAGTTATCTCGAAGAGCTGGGTACTTTCAGCAGGCAGTCTAGCCCTCTCAAAAATAGGTGTTTCAGATAAATAGGAAAATTAACATCTGAACTCACCAATCTGTCATTACCACCCCTGAGAGAGTCCAGACATTTGCCTTATTCTGCCTTACTTCCGGACCCCACCCAATCTCCATCCATTCTTCACTTTAAAGAACCAAAAGGAGAGGCCACCCCTCCGACACTCCCAGATCAAATACTCAAGCTTTCTGTCCTTCACATTACAAATTATTGTAAATTGCCTAACTGGCCTAATTTCCAGTGCTTTACAATTTGCTATTCATGGCCTCATTATACATTTTTTGTATTCGTTTAGAGTTGTTTGCAGTAAGAGAGCTACAGGGGACAGTACAATCCTGGTAAATCCTGAGGCCTTTGAAAGGAGCTATGCAGAATTCATGAATTAGATTATTCACATAACACTGAAGCTGGTGAAGAGATAGAGTTTGGTCTCAAGTTCCTCAATATTGAACCCTAATCATAGCAATCAAATTGCATAGCAGGTAGAGTCAGGATGTGCTTGAAATAAGTCACTATACTTAAAAATAAAAGTAGCCAGCAAAACCAAGGAGATGAGAATCAGAGATGAGTTGTAATTTAGTTGCTTCATTGAGATGCTTTAAGAATTTATTTTTTCCCTCCCTATCTCTCCTTCTGAAGGGTAAGTTAGTCAGCTAGAAAGCTATACAGTGAATTCTCATGTCTGCATCAGTCTTTCTGTCCTTTCTCACAGAAAGGTAGTCCTCCATTCATAGCTTTACATTAGTAAGTGCTGTGTTTAGCGTAGTAATCTTCACTTTACATAATCCTCCTTTATATACTCCTGCTTTCAATTGGGAGCAAATGCTAATTTGATCATGCATAAGAAATATACATAAATGTCAATCAGATTGGCTGTCTTCCTCCTCTGCTTCTCAGTATTGTTGCAGTGGATGATGTTGAAGTGCATCAGTGCTGACACTTATCCTATTAAAGCTCTGGAAATGCACATCAGTGCTACTGTAATATTATCATTCTTTGCATTTTTCTCTTCTGGCTGAACAGGCAGCATGATTGATGACAGAAAGCCTGGTTAAGCAGAGTGCAGTTACTAATAAAATAAGCATTTGAATGAGTCACAAATAAATATTTAAAGGCAAGCCAGAATCTATAGTTAAACATGGGGTATAGATCACTTGTTTTTAAAAAAAGCAAACCCTTATTTCAGTTATAACTGAACTTTGACTCAAAAGAAAACTTCAGAAGACAAAACTACACATGCATGAATCAAAACTATCCGGCTTGAAATCCAGTGAGGCAGCATGGATTCTAGAACCTGAAAGATATAAAAGGATGATAAAAATACAATCCAAACTAAAAAGATAAAGAGCACCAGAAAGTGAGAAAAGCAAAATTTAACATACACACAGATAGCAAATAAAAGGGAGAAAGGAAGAAACATTTCCTACACAAAAAACAAAGAGACTGCCACTCTCTGGCACCTTTTTAAACAACATTTGTAAAGTTTCTTCCATGACAGAAAAAGAAGTGATGAGAAGTGTATGGGTTTACAGGGTAGGCGCACTTCATCATTTTATTCTGGCTTTATAGTTATTCTCAAAATCCCTGTCTTATCATCTGAACAATACATATATGCAGAGAGAGATTCCATCAGCAAACAGAAAAAGATAGCAATTTCCTCAAGCCTTCCTATTGAGACACCTACATTTTTACCTCTGGTGGGTTTTGTTTGAAGGGTAATTTCAAATTTGCCATAAAAGGGAGTTGCATCCACAGGTAATATCAAATTGCTGTTGCACCATTCCTCACAACCTGTGTGTTTTTGAGAGATGCCCATCTCCAGTTGCCAGAGCTGCTGCCCCTCCACTCATCCCTTCCCAGTCTCTTCCAATGCACTTAATGCCACTTGCTGGTTTTCTGCTGCCAGTACAGGTTTCCATGATGCACTCAGCTCTGGAAAAAAAGCTCAGGACATCCCACTGAGTTAAATAGATTGACAAATTGAGATCATGATAAAAGTGAATCTCCAAAAAGACAACAAAAAAAATCACCCCTCCTGCCCCCCTGCCTCTTCCCCCACAAAAAAAAAAAACAAAAAAACACCCAAAATTGCTTCAGTATAAAATCTACCAGTTCTGGAAATAGACAGATTAGCAGGAAATATCAACACCACAGTGTATTGACAACTTGCAGGCAGTCTAATTTTGTAAAATAAAATTAAGTCATGTACAATTGTTTTCTTAATTGTTATAATACAAAATTCTTACACTTGTAGGAAAATGAGAATATGACAGAGGAAAGCATCACAGAACCAAAAAGTTCAAGAGAAAGTAGCATTAGAAGGAGATTATTCCAGAGTGCATGATAATTAAATACCAAATAATAATTATTTTAACAAAATACCTGAGGTGTATCTGAAGATTCCACCTAGATTCTCAAATTAAAAAAAACTCAGTTTATTTCTCCTTTTTTCCAGTTGGTTCATATTTTGAGGGCGAAGAATTACTAAAGAAAGAATCTGCAGGAAGGGAGAAGCTCTGATAGCTTCTAGGTGTTTATGTGACATTACATGTCTGTCACTCCAGAACAGTAGGAGAAAGTAAGTGTGAAGTTTTAGTACAAACTTGCTGCCATTCTGTCAGCTGTCACTATTTCCTGTCTCCATTCCTCCACCACTCATATTTCTGTCCAGGAACCAGTTCTGTTGAGGTACTAACACAATTTACAAGCAGTTCAGTATAGATTATATCAATTTTTTAAAACTTATGAAATTATTCATAACCACAAGACTCTGGCGTTAACCACATCATATAACTGTCCTGTCTTACTGTTCTCAATTTTAAAAATTTATTAAAAAAAAAAAAAAGAGAGAGAGGGCAGGATGAACTATTCCAGTCAGAGAAAAAGCATTTCATTTTTCTAAAATATGTTATTATATTTTTGTTAGAAATTTTCAACATTCTGGACAGCATATGTAAAATTATTCTTCTCACCTTCCTCACCACAGAAATAAAACTTACAAAGACAGGGTGGCCAATGCTGGTGAAGACTCAACAGAATAAAACCTCAGATCGGCTTGAAAAGTGTTTTGAGGAGCTCAGGTCTGAATATATAGCAGAAAAATAAATTTACAATTTAAAGGAAAAAACTATCCATCAATATATTTCTAGGTGCAAAAGCTTTCTTGCTGTGGATGGTGGAACTCTGTTTGGCTCACAGACAGTTAATCAACCTGATGCTTCTAGAATTTATATACCACATTTCAGGACCAAGGAAAAGATATGTTTTCCAAGCATGTCCTTATGTGGTTTTTCATGGTGATACAGATGAATTTTGTGATGAACTTGCAGCGGTAATAAGCACCATACCCATAAAGCTGCCCTCAAAAGTCACCTTTGTGCCTGTGGTTCACCCACTAGGTGTTCCAAGCATCTCTAACAACCCTGGCAGCTATTGTGGCAACAGGTGATCAAAACATGTCTACCTTCATTCTAAGACATATCAGGCTCATTTAAGTGGTGCAGTTACTTCATCTGTTGAAAATTATGTTGAAGAAAATCTTGATTATCCAAAAATTATTGATGGATTCCACACAAAGAAAATTTGCAAGTGGACCATTTGTAATTAATGAAATGAATTGTAAAAGATTCTATTTAATTTATATAAGAAGTTCAAGATAATTACTTTTGTCATGTGGTACGCTCATAGTTTGAAATATAAAACTGAGTTTTCCAGGATGTTGTTCTTATAGGTATTTTCATATTGATGCTACATTATGAAATTCAAAATTATTTCTATATTTGGATTTATAGCATTTGTTGGAAAGTTTATCCTTTTTATTTGCAAGAGACAATGTTTTAACAGCTACTTTGAAGTATCTACATTTTACTTCCCTACTCCTTTCAAAGAACACATTTGTGAAACCAGCAGGATAAATTATTACACTAAAACAAAACAACAAAGGACAAGATGAAGGGAATGAAATACAAAACTCAAAAATCAGCAACAAGAAGGAAGAACATGCCATAACTGAAAAATGCTGAAAATTCAACAGTGATTTTCTGAATTAAGTTCAAATGTTGAAAAATAATATGGCATCCTTCCTGTGGGTTTGCATTCTGTTTGTGTACACATGCACACAAATATCACATGCAACCTTTCTCTGTATTAATAGTACTATGTTTATATTACACTACAGATTTCATAATGAATCTTCACTCAGTTTTAACCAAGGATAAGCTTCTTGCCAGGGGAAAGAATCTCCCTTTTTAAAATGTGCAATATAGGACTTGCATCATTGCATGAGACTCCAGTGTTGGATGTTTCCAGGTCCTCTTAAATTAAACTGTTGTAGAACTTTTTGGCAAGTTTAAGCAAAAGTAAGCAAAAGATGCTGCTGGTATAGCTCTCTATGCCACAAAAATTATGTTTCCTCTGTATGCAGAGCCATGTAAAAAAGTGGAGACACAAGAAAGTGGTGACTAATCACTGCAGTTCAGGGTACAGCAGGCCACTTCTTTGGCTGTAAAGTCATGAAGGTACAGGGCTAGGGCTAGCTCACCACAGTGCTCAAATAAATCACTGCACTGAACCATCAAAGCCTGGCAACCAGCCTGCCTGCACTTTTAGAAAATTATTAGGTTTGCTTCTCCCTCTTGGCAGATCTTTTGCACACTGTCCTTCTCAAGGTGCAGATCTGTACCTGCATCTCCTCCACCTGGGAGTTGTTCTTCAACACAGCACATGACAGGTGGGTATGCACTGGGCTTTCCTTTATTCCTTATTTTATGATGTCTTAGTCTGTTTACACCTCTTATGACCAAGGCTGTGGTCTGTTGTGGGTGTCAGAGTATGGCAGAGCCCTGGAAGCCCCAGATGCAAATGGAGAAGGGGCAGGCAATGAAAGTTCTTGCCTCAGGGGTAGCATGTACCCACACACTTTCCATTTGGTGCCTGCCAAAGTCAACCTCAGCTGGCAGCTGTAACCTCTTTAAAGTGCTTGCCATCAGGGTGCCAAGCATGATAGGGGGCAGAGGTCCTAGTGGGGCCCATGGCTGTTTGCCAACAGGCAAGCTCTGGTTGATGCTATTTTCTCTGCTGCTGTTGCCATAGGAGACTCTCTGTTGAGGGAGAACTGCTTCCCCCCTTCCACCTTCCCCCTTCCACCCTCCTGGCTCATACAGCACATTCCCTGCCTCTGCATACCTTGCCTCACATAAAAAGGCACCTGTGTCTAAACCTTCTCAGCATGTAGCTTCCCTCTCTTCCATGAGAAAATCTCAATTTTCCTACACTGGAGGAAGCCCCAGGCCAGATCCTATTGTTGAGCAGGATGGTCTAAGCCAGACGTCAGCACATGAGATAAAGGCCACTGGGCTGTTTTTGGAAGTTGGCATAATTCTAGTGGAGAAGAGTGACACAAAGTAAAAATCAAAGGAGAAGCTTGGAGGGTGTGTACTCGGGATGCTCTCCTCCCAACCCAGGCCTCAGATTTGAAAACCTGCTGGGGACCAACACAGCGACTTTACACATGCCAAAATACATCTGACTGAGGTTTCAACTCTGTGCTCTTCTGAGCATCACCTTTGTCATTTTCCATGTCTTGAGAAAACGGGACATGATATTCAGAGCTCCTGTGGTCCCCAAAGAGACCCAGATGGAGATAAACTCTTCTGACTCTTCTTTCAGACCCTCTTTGGCTAGAAGAAAGGCAGACATCCTCTTAGCACCAAGCCCTTCTTCAACTCAAGGTCAAAACCAGGAAGGTGTTTTATAGCATGACATTAGTATGTCCAGCAGAACCTAGAGCACAGACTGGGGGTTACTTAAGGCATTGCCAGAGCACCATGTCAAAGCAAGCGTGGCCGTATCCCCAGGAATAAACAGCAGAGTCCCTAGAGCTCTGTCAACTTTCACATTATGAGCAGATGTTTATGTAAAGTGCTGGCTGTCAGGGATAAATACTTTTCTGAGACCACTCACCACATTTACTGATTATTCTAAAAGCTTACAGGCTTACTAAGCAAGTCCAACACCAGGGAATATTCTTGAACATGGTTCAATTCAGTAGGATAAATGCAACCAGAGTTTAATGATACAGAATGGATGCTGGATGGACATTAAAAAGAAAACAAGAAAATCTGAGAACTTCCACTTGGCTTGAGTAGACATCTCTTAGTGTTTTCTCTCAATATGACTGTAACTTGCTGCTATGGCTATGTTTTACTGCCAGGTTTCCTACACACACAGAGACAAAATATTTTATATGTGGTATGGAACATTTCTGTCTAGCTAAATGGCCAAGTCACGGGGAAGCATCCAACAAAGACAAATTTCTGTAATTCAGATTCTTCCTTAGGCAGTTGTTTTTAATATAAAATATTCTCTTTGGAACAACTTTCTAAGATTAAGGTGTGTTGAACACCCATCAGTTTGCTGTAAACACTCCTGTCTAATGTGGCTCACACAGGGAAACGAAACAACTGAAGCTGAGTAATGTGGTAGGACACTGGGCCTGGAGATGAAGTTTCATACTGTAACTATTTTGGAATACAGCATTTATATTTTTATGTGAAAATTAAAAGTGAATTTGAGATCAGAAAGAAAAATTTGTCAGAAGACAAATTTTCTGACTTCATAAAATATTGGTTGAAACTCCAGGTGTGTTGATGACTGTATCGTGCTATACACCACACTTGACTTGCATTAAAAATAAACAGCTGTCACAAATTTTCTACAAGATAAAAATGCACTTCTGCTATTTGTAAGCAAAGTAAACCACGGCTTCTTTGTGTGCTTCTGATGCTGAAAATTTCAGGCAAAGTGGTGAAATTAGGAAGTGACATGCAGAAGCTACAAATTTCTGAGCTTTATCTAATGAAAGCTTATGAAGTAGTTATGAGATATATTAACTGGGCATAATTGAGAGCATTGAACAAATATAGGTGAAAACCGTGAGCAATGAGATTTTAAAACTAATTTTATCTTTTTGTTCAAAGTTGAAAGGGACAGAAGATTGATAGCTACTCCTATAAAACAAATTGACCTGTTGAGTAGATTTAAAATATGGAATGTAGAAACGTGTATAACATTATTTTATTCTTTTACAGAGGAAAGCACTGAAACTAGTATCTGAAAGACCCTTCACCTACTTTAAAAATATTACTATTTCGTAGCCTATAATAATTATTTCCATAATTGAAATAAAGATAGAACTCCTCTCATTTAAGGATCAAAAAGCTGCTGGCAACATGATAGAGGTTTTGTATATGTAGAAGAGGAGAAGGAGAAGGTGTGATGTCCTTATAATTGCATTTATATTTTTACATACTGTGTTATCAGTAATACACAGAGCCCTAGAACTAAAAAATGCATGGAAAGAGAAGAGATTATAAACTTTCAGTTCAGCAGCAGAGTGAAATTCATTGGATTTGGTCTTGAAGTCCATTAAATTTGATCAGTAAGGATAATTCACTGATATATATAGGTATTTCATATCTGTCTCTGTGTTCAAGACCCGTAGAGGGGGAACAAGTTTGTTATACCTCCAACCTCTGTGATGATCCCTAGCAGGGTGTTTGGCACTGGAGTTGTGTGCAGTAGGGATCCTTGCCACCAGGAACACCTCCTGTGCACATGAAGTGTACTCACTGCACTGCATACAGCAGGGACACAGGAAGGAAACCACGACAGCAAAGGCAAATCTGGTTTTGAGATGACTCAGAAGTGATTTCTGATCCTCTAGCACACATTGTCCTGGAAACCCTGGGAGAAACCCAAGCTTCAGCTCACAAATAGGATGAGTCATCTGGCCGCAGGCTTGCTCTGTATCATCCTCAGTAGGACCTTCATCCATAGATTAAAAATACATCACCAGCAGCATGAAAAACATAGTATTCCTGCTCACAAGTGGTTATTACACTCTGTCCCACTGACCCCCCTGTTTGACGTATGAACACTCACTACATGACCAAACCTCTGATTTTCTTTTCCCATCCACAGGAACCTATGACAGAAATGATTGTTTGTGGTTTATCCCATGCTTCTGTCATATATTAGGGAGGCACACGATATTTATCCCTCGAAATTATCCCCTTAGCAAAAAAGCTGGCCTGTGTCATGTGCAAACCTTGGCTATTGCCAGCCTGTACAGCTCTGCTACATGCAGATAAATTCTACATCCTTTAGACAAGTTGAACCAGAATAACCCCTTGGATGGGAAACTGGCACCTGAAACAAGATCCAACATTTTAGCACTGGATGTTTTTGAATGTCACACCAGTACTCACCATTTTTAACCAGCAATCTTCTAAGGACTGGGGTTTATTTTTGAAATCTCCAGTTGGCTAAATGGTGTGATGACTTAGGACATTGTATCAAGATCTATTTTCTGGCCCTTATTATTTTATTAACTGAACAGATATTCAACAATTTTTTTAGAAATTTAGTCTTTTTTACTTGCATGAATTGGATCAGAGTCTGAAAGAGTCAAGAAAGAGAATAACTCAATGTCATTTATTTCTACAGAATCTTGAATGAATGCAACTTGAAGAATTTCAACTCTTTTGACATGTTCTTTAGGCTCAGAATATTATAACAAAATCTTGTTAAGACTTAGATTTCTCAATGTGGTCTGTTCAACTGCCTCTGCCTTGTGCACTCTTTAAAAACCATCCATTATCCTACTTTTTCTTCTAAATGACCACATATTGCCAAGTACTAGGGAATTTAAATACAAACCCAAAACAAACTTACAGAAGCCAAACTGAGCTCCAACTGCTTGGTTATTTTATTCATTATGTCCATAAAAACTTACCTCAACTAGCCTCTGACAAAGTTTTTAGTAGCTCTTTTACTGTGTCTAATTTCCTCTCCTATTTTAGCAAGGAACAATACTTCACAGGCTACAAAATTTTTAACCAATACAGCTGTGCAGATACTAGCTTGTCCCATGACTGTAGAGTTACAGCTAATTCTGCTTGGACTACATCACAATTCAAGTATTCATATAACTTTCCATAATATTTTCATGTCTGGTATTCTCTGATCCCCTAAATTTTTCCTCAAGCAAATTTTGGTGCTCACCTTCATGAACCAGGATGAGTATTATCTATTTTTTCTGTCCTGCTGAAAATTATTATGATGAATATTGTCAAGCTTGTCACATATTTCAGTCACATTTTTCACATGTAGAGATTTTCTCTGCAGATGAAGTTCTCCCTATCAAAACAGGAATATGCAAGAAAATTTTACAAGTTGAAGATCCCTAAAATAAAGAGAGGTCTGAGTTCAGTTGAGCCATCTTAACTCTTCGGGAGGTTCTTAAACTGGGGCTCTGGACGCCTTTAGGTGTGGCAAAATAGAAACCACTGCTGTATCTTTGCCAGTCACCTTTGGTTAAAAATACTTATGTGAGCTCCAATCCACCTTTGTTACTTGATATCATGGGTTTTGCTTTTCAATATACAGGAAGATTTTTTTTCCCATTTTCTTACACTTTCTAGATTCCATTGTAAAGACCAGTCTTCTCTATCTCTCTTTGAGTAGAAGGCTGACCTGTACACATAAATATAGTGGAAAACTGTTTGTGAATCTGGCAAAACAGTGCATTTGATACTAGAGAGCAAACTACTAGTCTGTTTTCAGGTTGCTTAGGTATGATGCAAATCAGAGTTACCAGTTTCTTGAGCTGTTGGAAACCACTCATTAGGTCTCAATAAACTCTTGTGTTCATGGGTTTGCACATACTACATCTACAAAGGATTTTCCCAATGTTACACTCTAATATTCTATAAATCAGCATCTAAGGTGCCAAATGTGTTTCATACACTCAAAAGATGAATCAATATACAGACAAAAAATGAATACATAAAAATATTAATACTCAAAACACCGAACTAAAAACTTTAACAAAGGCTGTAATTAAAGATAAATAAAAGTATCATGTGTACATCCACAACTATTAGCCATGCTGTTATGTTGACACTGTTATTCACATAATTTTGAGATTCCTTGAGTCAGGTAAAATAAAAAAAATCCCTGATTTTTCTTGCTCTAGGGAATCAAGTCCCAGAGGTAATAGCCATATTACTTGGGAGGATTAATTCCTATTTTTCTAAAGACATTTTAATCACTACATTATCTCAGTTCCTTTTCATCTGTTCATTTTATATATATTTCACATTAACATTCTAGAACCTCTCTTGTGGTACAAACTGCAAAAGTTTATGTATTAGGAACTTCCTTCAGGGCAACTATTCATGTTGTCTGCAGGGCAAATTAGGGGAATGTACCTACCACTGACAAAGCTGGGTCATTCCCGAAAAACAAGCTGTCAAATCCTTTGTGTCCGTCATCACTTTTGGGCAAAAAACTAATTGCTCCACAAACCTCTACCCCTGGAACTTGTGGTTGTCTTGGACTGCTGCTCAGAAACCAACTGCCTGGTTTTGGAGTCACCTGGTCTCTCACCCTGAGAGCTCACAAGCTGGTGTGTCACAGTAACTCCTTACAGAAAATTGTTCATTTATTTGTCTTATGTTCTTTCTTTGTTAACCAAAACAGTCCTTCTGCACAGAACCATTTGACAGAGATCTGCACTTGCAGCAAATCACATTCTTCAGTTTGCACTTTCTAAGCTATAAATGCTATTTTTGATTTCAAGAAATTAAATTGTCCACCATTTCACATACCTCCTTTCTGTTTTAGAGGAAAAGACAAGAAATCAGAAAGCTGTTCCATTGCTATCAGATCCATGGTCTACTTATGGCTGATGCAGAAAAAGCCAATACAAAGCATACAAAGCTTTCAAGTTACAGTGGCTGCCACACTGCCAGGCTTAGAACAGTTCTGCAGAAGAGCTGGGAAGGCCAGATGTTCTCTCATCGTGAGCAGTCCTAGAGTGAATCCAGGCGGAGAGGCAGGAGGAGCACTAGGACATGTGCAGGAAATCTAACATGCAGAGGGCATAGATTGAATTCACTGTAGCACCAGTATGCATGTGGACTATAGAGCCACAGAAGAGACCACAAAAGTTTATAAATTAAGGTGACCAAGGCCTCCACTGTGTTTACAAGCAGATAGTCATCAGAGCAACATGTGCATTGGCTTCTGAGCATATACTAGGGCACATAGAAAGACTGACTACCAGGAAAAATGCATCTCTAATTTTGTCTCAAGGGTTGCAAGTCTCAGCAGGGTGTGCAACTGCTTTCCATTACTCTGTAAAAGAATGTTTATAATTTGGAACTAGGTCACTCTGGACATTAACAGCTCATGACAAAGAGCAGACCTGAAATCAAGTGGTATGCACAAAATGGAGTGAAAGAGTTTAAAAGTTACTCAGAAAAATTATGTAATCATTCATCATGAATCCATTGTGGTTCATCCAATGCATATTTTCATTATACTTTTCATATACATAATACAAAACTTTAATCATTTTGGTTCAGGGAAAAACCTCTTAAACTCCTAACCCCTTCTTTCTGGATGCCCTTTAAAGTGATCATGAATACTGTTGGTCTACATAAGCTAAGTATGTCACCATTAAATTCATTAAAAGTTTTATAGAACCATACTCTCTAAACTAAAGAAGGATGATATTTTTTTTATTTTTTTCAGCATTTTGAAATACAAAATCCCTTTACATTAACTATTTTGTGATATCCAAAGCATAAATATAATTGATTCCAACAGAGCAGTTAAAGAACAGGCTGTGTCAGCCTTTTGACATTTGGTACATGAACATTACCTCATTATAGTGTTTTTCTTCAAGACCTTTTTGAGGGGAGGGGTTTAGTAACATATAAAATACTGTCCATTAAGAAAGTGGTCTGGATAAAAAAGTTTGCAATTTGTGAAGGAAACTCCAGAAACATAGCCTAGTCTTTGTGTCTTTAACTTCTACAAGGCAGTTGGGTTAAATATCTCATCTTTCATAGTTCTTCCTAATTTTGTATGTCTATGAAGGCTTTAAAAGTGGTTTTTCTACTTCCTGCAGTAAAATAAAGATGATTCAATGGCACTCCCCTACTCCCAAGCAGGCCAATGCAGAGCTTGTACTAGTTCCAAAGTTAGGGTTTTCCAGTAAAAAATGAAGGAAGTGATTTATGTTGGCCATATAAACATATTATTTCCAATCTGAATACAAAATCTCTCTTGTCACCTAGCTGATCTAATCCAAAATGCTAGGCACAATCTCAGAATTGAAAGCTGCAGCAACTCTATGGAAACATTGCCTCATTCCCACTACTGCAGAACATCCATCAACTTGGGAAGACTTAACTGCGAGGAAGAATGTCTATTTTAGTGTCTCTAAGAGCTTGTTTTCCCTACTTTTTTCTTCATAGTATTTTCATGAATTAAAAGTTTATTTAGGGCTTTGCAAGTCCTGCTTTGGTGAAAAGCAGCATGTGGGAATCCATAAAATCAGAGGGTTTTGGGAAAGCCGCAAAAGGCAATCCAAGAAATTCCACCCTGGAAGTATCTGGGATGGAAGACGACTGAAAAAACAATTACACCACAGAAGATACAGCTCCGGACCAGCGTCAACATTCTGCAAGACTTACAACAGCTTCTAGGAGAAATCAGCTGGGTCAGACCTGTTTTGGGAATTACCAATGATGAACTGAGTCCTCTTTTCAATTTGCTGAGAGGAAGTTGCGACATCAACTCTCCTAGAACTCTGACACTTGAAGCTCGTGCAGCCCTTGACAAGGTCATGGAAGCTCTCCAAAGACGACAAGCTCATCGCTGTATTCCAGAGAAGCCTTTCTTTTTTGCAATTTTAGGAGAAAAAATGCAACTTTGTGGTCCCATTTTTCAGTGGGACCCGAGATAGATCCTTTGTTGATAATAGAATGGATTTTTTCTTCCCTACAGATTTCCAAAGACTATCTTTACAGTTTTAGAGATGATAGCACAAATTGTAATTGAGGCCAGAACAAGATTGTTAGGTTTAGCAGGTCAAGAATTCGCAGTTATCTATTTACCACTGAAAAAAGATTATCTTAATTGGGCAATGCAAAATTCTGATGATTTGCAGTATGCATTGTTGAACTTCCCAGGTGTTTGTTCTGTTCATTACCCGGCTCACAAATTATTATAAGCAAAATTGAGTTTTATAGAGAAACCTAAGTTAAGTGAAGAACCATTAAACGCAGTAACTCTCTTCACTGATGGCTCTGGCAAGAGTCACAAATCAGTTGTAACTTGGTTGAATCAAAAAACAAATACTTGGGAGTCAGACATTCAAACAGTAGAGGGATCTCCTCAGATTGTTGAGCTTGCTGCTGTGGTTCGGGCTTTTCAGCTCTTTCCACAACCTTTTAATTTAGTCATAGATTCTGCTTATGTTGCTAATGTAGTTAAAAGATTAGAAAGATCAGTTTTGAAGGATGTTAGTAATGACACTTTGTACCGTTGGCTTTCATGTCTTTATACAACTTTGCAATATAGAACTAATCCATATTTTGTTTCTCACACTAGGGCTCACTCTTCGCTTCCTGGATTTTTAGTGGAAGGAAACGCGAGAGCGGACAAACTGACAATGGTTATTTCAAACACTCTGCCAAACATTTTTGAACAAGCAAAACTGAGTCATGCCTTTTTTCATCAAAACGCGCAAGCACTTGTGCAAATGTTTCAGATTTCCAAAAGTCAAGCCAAGGCAATCATCAGTACTTGCCCTGACTGTCAGCTTGTGCAGCCTCCTGTTTCTACAGGAGCGGTCAACCCACGAGGTTTGCAAAGCCTGCAGTTATGGCAAACGGATATCACTAAATACCCTTCCTTTGGTAAATTTAAAAACATTCATGTTTCAGTGGACACATTCTCTGGTGCAGTTTTTGCTTCCCTTCACACAGGTGAAACAGGTAATCATGCCTGTCATGATTTTTTGCAAGCTTTTGCTTCATTGGGTGTGCCCCAAGAAGTAAAAACCAATAATGGTTTTTGTGGCCAAAAAATTGGCCACATTTCTACAAGAATGGGATGTTCGTCACATCCTTGGTATTCCTCACTCTTCCACAAGTCAGGCAATTATTGAGTGGACACATCAGACATTAAAACATATTCTAGATCAACAGAGGGGGGGAGTAGAGGTCACACCACAGATGAGGTTGAACAAAGTTTTGTATGTTTTTAATTTTTTTAACAGCTCAGTTGCAGAACTGGATCCACCAATTTTTAGGCATTTTTCAAATTACACACAGGCGAAGCTGAAAGAAAATCCCCCTGTTTTAATTAGAAACCCTGAGACAGGACAAATTGAAGGTCCTTTCTGACTAATCACTTGGGGCAAAGGGTATGCTTCTGTCTCCACAGGTGCAGGAATTAAGTGGGTCCAAGCCAAGAACGTCAAACCATATCGCACCCCAGAAGGTGTTGACGGTCCAAAACCGAGGAAGCAAGTACGCAGACGTGAGCCGAACAGAGGGATCCCTGGTCACGCCTGACGCTCCTTGTTCATCGGTGGAACCTGCAAACTCTGATTTTCTGTTATTTACTCTGTGTGTCAATTGCTGGGTTTGTGGAGCTTGCAGTTTCTGATTTTGTGTTAATGCTATTTGTAAGTGTGTCAATTGTATGTCAAATGTTTGTTTTGTAGAGCTGACTTTTGGCAAAAGTTCAGGTTTTGTTTTGTTTAGGATATGTAAGGATTCTGCCAAAATTTAGCTCATTAATAAGATGGAGCAAATGCAAGTTGTATGTTGGTTTTGGTGGGTTTTAATTGTTTTTTGTCGTGCAGATTTGCCTGTGGAACAACAAAAGACAAATGTTTGGGTGACCTTAGCCAAGGTAGCAGGCTCAGATACCATATGTTTGTCTAATTCAGAACCAGAAAAGCCTTTCTCAACCTGTCCAGTTGGTGTGCCAGTAAATGATTTGCCTTTGATTAAAAAGCAATCTAATGGTGAATCTAGTGAAATTGATAATGGGAGCAATCTTATATTGAATTGGAACATCTGGGTCAAAGAACTTCCCAAAGCAGTATCTGAACCACAAGAATTAGAAATCCTTGGTTCCTTAACAATGGATTTTTGCTTTACCTTTCTAGCTAATGATTGGCAAGAAGGTGATCCTCCAAAGTACAATGTTACTCCCCATTATTTTGCATACAGAAATTTAAGTTTTTGGTGTAATTATTCCAAAAGTTGGGAGGTGCTTTCTGAGGCTGACCAATATTCATGACAATTGCCAAAAGGATATTGGTTCATCTGTCGAGACAGGGCTTGGCAGGGCATTCCATCACGCCTTGAAGGTGGCCCATGTAGCATTGGGATGATGCTCACTGTGATAGAACCTACTGCTAAAGCAGTAATGAAAAAGAGACATAGTGATGAACAAGAGCTGTTCATCATTATGATGAGAACTGTAGGAGTGATTTCATGCCTTGGAAAGCTGCGAAAAGGGTTTCAGCAGGTTTGTTTTTACCCCAACAGGCTTCAGCAGTGGCATTGAAACAATTGGATCGGGTTGGATGTTGGCTGAGTAAACAGACTAATGCCACATCCACTGCAATCAGTGATATGTTGACCAATGTTAATAGTGTTAGGCATGCTACCCTTCAAAATAGAGCAGCAATTGATTTTCTTTTACTGGCACAAGGACATGGTTTTGAGGAATTTGAAGGATTGTGTTGTATGAACCTGTCTGATCATTCTGAATCCATCCACAAAAGCATATAAAAACGGAAAGACTTGACAGCTCAAATTAAAGAAGATGGTGGGTCCCAGTTAGATGATTTGTTTCAAGAATGGAGCTTTGCACCTTGCCAAGGGAACTTTGTAAGATAGGTCTCTATGTATTGGGTGTTCTGGTAGTTATATTAGTAGTAGTACCTTGCATACTCTGGTGTGTGCGACAAATGATGGACAAAACTATCAAAGAAGTTTTTATCATGCAAGAGAGAGAGGTAGGAAATGGATTCACAGAGAGTTCTCAGAATCTTACTGAGATGGTGGATGAAGGTATAGACTTGGAAGAAGTTTTCTAATTAAGACCTTGGAACCGACAAGACTTTTTCGAATCCTGACTCGTAATTATTGTCAGGCATGATTTATGTCCTTTGACCTGACTGGACTTTCACAGCATTAAATTGCTGTGTTGTAATATAGCAATGCTTAGGGCAAGTTTAAGAATGCTTTAAGTAGGTAATAAGCAGAAATATTAGAGCAAGGCTACGAAACGCAAGGTAGCAAAAAACGACACGGTTACAAAGGTTTCTTTTTTAGTGAACCGAGATGGGGAATTGTGGGAATCCATAAAATCAGAGGGCTTTGGGAAAGCTGCAAAAGGCAGGTCTCAGAGACAGCAGAACTGTGAGTAGAGCTAAGCAGTAGCCATGAGATAGGTCAGCAGAAAAATTATTTAAAGAGTAGAAAACTAAGGACGAGTAGAACAATGGTCCATGTATTAACGCTTGTCTGGGATAATTTCCTAAGCTGCAGAAAAGTTTATCTAGCAAGATATTAGGAAGTTTGAAGCTTAATAACGGAGCTCTGTGCATTGTGTTTTAAGGCTTACAAGCAAGCATTGTATTCAAAATAAGCAAGCATTGTTTTAACTAAAGGTACATGTGTTTATAGTGGTTGGATGGAACTACTGTCAACATGCTTTTGCTTTGTGGGATTGGTCAAAAAAGTTATAAAGTAAGTTGTAACATTAAATTCTTGGTCTGCTGCTTGGGATGTGAGCTGCTGGCATCTTCCCATTGTCATAGCCATGTAATGAGACTGAGCTGAAAAATAAAACAGCTCAAGGCACGTTCCACAGCAGTCCCATCCCGTTCGTGATTTGTACATAGCCCCCGTCTGGCGGCGGCAGCAGAATAAAGAAAAGCTACAAGAAAGTCTACAAGGTTTTCTTAAGACGTGGTAGATATACATGACAGCACACAGTATGCCTAGGCAGGGTTTCAAAAATAAATTGGATACAAGGACAATTTATAGTTCTGTAGCGACATGCATATGTGATAAGTGTGCAGTTTAGAGACACCAGCATTTGATTTGTGAACATTCTCAAACCTTTACCTTCACAAAGAAATTCCCACCAGTTACAATGCCTGTAGGAGTTAATACATTAAAATAGCCACACTGTACTCTGGAACAATTGTGCTTTCTACATGTACTTATTTCTACAAATTAGTTTTGCCTTTATCTTCTGTGACTTTTTGGGGGCTGCTGAGGTGTGAATGTGCATCTTTAAAATGGTAACTTTGTTTTGCACCACCGTGGTGACAGACCTGCACTGATAGTGTATGAGCATGGGCAGTCACCACTATGTGGCTTTTGAGACTCTCTTTTGATCACCCAGACTGCCACTAAAATCTTCCTCTTTTAGTCTTCATTGTCTCACAATTTGCAAGTAAGTCAGAGTGAAGGCAGATCATTAATTAGGTGCCAAGACTAATTTTCTCACATGTTAAAAGGATAAGGTTGACTTTCCCTAGGGCAAAGAAAACAGAGAAAATGGTGATGCTTCCTCCCAGCCTTTCACTCCATTTTCCTTTCAGCATGCCTGTATCTAAGCTGTCTGTGCCATATCAACCCCAGACTGATAAAATAGGGTGAGAGGAGAGAAATGACCCTTGGAGTCAGAGCAGAGATGGGGCTGGGCAGATAAAGGATGGGGGAGGCCGTTAGGGCCGTTGTTGGGGGCAGCAGTTGGGTGGTCACAGAGTGTCCCCAGGCGAGAGGCTGCTCCAGGACAGGTGCAAGTGGGCTGGGTGGGCCTGTGTGCTCCTGAGTGGACTCCCACCTCAGGGCTGAGTGGTACCCAAGCCACTGTGCTGTGGTGTGCTCACTGTGGAGGGTGTGTGAGAAACCACAAGGTACATGAATGTCTGGGAGCTCTTGCTGGTTACAACATCTGGTGTAGAGTGCTGCTGGCCCTGAAATGGCCTGTGTGTGGGCATTTGTTCACTTACACATATTTCTCTCTCTTTTCCTGTGTGTGTGTGTCTGTGTGTGTCTGTGTGTCTGTGTGTACGTGTGTGTGTGTGTGTGTGTGTGTGTGTGTGTGTGTGTGTGTGTGTGTGTGTGTGTGTGTGTGTGTGTGTGCGGGCAGATGATCCACCAGAGTGCCACCTAGGAACTGCCAAAGATCCCCTGTCATACACAAGAGGTTATGCTCAGGGTGTTAGGTGTCTTTAAGCATATACACACAGCAGCATGGCAAAATCTCACAAGCTTTTGGGAATCTTCATGTATATATGTGTGATGAGGGTTTGTGCTAAGATGTTGAATGGGTTTCTGCAAAGACTATGCATATTTGAGTATCAGTTTGTCAGTGTATCTGAGTGTGCACCCAGGTCTTTTTTTATGTCTGACTAGTTCAAGGAAGGAGTTTTGGTTGTAAAGAGTGTAGTGAGAGATGCAACTTTGCACATCCATGCTGAAGTGTGGATAGAAAAATGTCTTTTGTCAAGGTTAGAGAAACATGTTGCCCATATCATAGACAAAGGAGAAAACATGCTTATCTGTCCAAGTTTAATCAGTGTATTACTGACTGCATTATTGAAAGTATGTTATGTGAAAATTTTAATTAAAATATAGGTGTCACGAGTAGCCTTCACTGTCTGTCACATAGAGATACTATGCCAGACTAATGTGCACATTTGCATATTTTCATACAGCACATGTCTGTTTTGCAGTGCTTTGCTTTGCCATCTGAGTGTGTATGAGTGCATATTTTTAGTTGGAGAGCATGTATAGAACGATTGGGATGTATAGACCATTTTTGTGCATTGGTTTATGTTTTGCAGAACTGCTCTTGCAAGCAATTGATTGCCTTTGCTGAGTGACAGAAGGTAACAGTGAAAGATAGGTTATTTTGATGAAGATTTCCTTCTAATATGACATATTTCCATCTGCCAGTTCCCTCTAGTGTCAGTAGGCACCATCTCCTTAGAGTCTTAAAAGGATAGGAATTAATGCCATGCTTTGTACCACCTCCTCATTTAAAGTCTTTGAAGAAAGCCTCCATTTAAAATTTTAATTCTTACTGACACTCTTATATGAAATGTGAAACAAGAACAATGGTAAGAGCTCTCATATTGTCTTCTGCGCCTCAACCTGTGCTGTGAAGGGAAAAGCTTTGGTGAGTGTATCAGGATAGTTCAATCCTGGACATATTTGCTGGGTGACTTCTCAAATAACAGTGCCAGAGGAGGTCATATTCTCGGGGGCTCTATCATTTTCCCTCAGGCAAAGACCACCATCTTAACCATCTTAAGAACTCTAGAAACTCAGGCTGCCCATGCTGAAGTCAAACTCCATCCACATGTGTATCAGAACTGTTGTTCTGTCTGGTTCACAGTTAATTGGCTATCATAGAAATATGAAGGACATTATTTATTAATGACAGAATGATGAATGTATCAAGATTCAGTTTGGGAGTTTAGTTATGGGGCACAAGTAAGTCATTGCTTTTTATGTATCCCAGCAGACAGGAAGACTGATTTGATGTTATTAGAGTTGAAGATCTTTAATCAATATTTTTCTGAAATGGTCCAGTGTTACAGCAGCTGTCATCCCATCAAAGTGCCTGTGGCTATTCTGAGCAGAGTGATTTTAAGCTTGAAAGATTGTTGAGGCCAAAAATTTTGCACACCCTAACATATTAAGATACTAATTTTTTTCCATTTCTTGTGCCATGGGGTTTTGCAAACAAGTTGTATATTTCTCCACAGAATTCCAAAGTGGAATATTAACTACCATCATTGTAGGGGCTTCAGTTGAGTTAATTGCAAAGGGAATCAGAAGACAGTGATACTTTGAGAACCATAAAAATCAGTTCTGTATGTCACATGGTCTTTTAAGTAACTTCAATTATGCTTTGGATTTCAATATTTTTCTTATAATCACAGGGAAATGGCTGGCAAGAAGAAAGAAATTCAGCTCCAGGTATAAATCCTAATTACTTGAACAACTTTAGAGGGAAATAGATGCTTTTTCGGCCTTTTTAGATTGTTAAAATGTTAATTAATTTTGTTTCAGACCTTAATAACTGATCAAGAGCAGTGGGATGAAATGCTGCAGATAAAGGGCATAGTAGGTACTAACAGCTAATTTTTTAATCTTTCATGGATATATGTGCATGTTTTCATATTTATATACTTATTTAGATAGATACTCTAGAAGACTAGCACCATGTCTTTTAAAGAAAGGCTATATTAATAAATATTTATAAAGATATATCATAGAGTCATTGAACCATATAATTCTTTCATTTGGAAAAGATTTTTAAGATCATATATTACAATTATGAATATACAGTATCTTATATGATAAATACTCATCAAAATAATATTTATTTAAGTCTTACTTTAATATACTGCTGTACACCAATGTTTAGAAAATACCTTTCCAATATGGTATTCTCCATGGTAGGGAGTTGGATGCTTCTGTGTGTAAAATCTTTCACAGACTAAATAATTATTGCAGCATTCTAGAGAGGGCATGTACCATGACATGCCTTATTCCCAGTTTTCAGTTCATTTAGTCCAATAACTGTCTCCTAGGTATCCTAGGAACTCTTTTTCGGTAAAAGGAAAAAATCTGTAACAGGATCATATCTGCAGAGAGATAGTAATAGGCAAAGGCTCAGGGAGGTGAAAATCCTGTAGAATAAAGGTCTAGATAAGAGTGAAAACCAACAGTGGGAAAGAAGAAGAGAAAATAAAAGCAAAAGGAATATGAGAGAAAAGTTGCTATTTGGATTAATCAACTCAAAGAGTATTCTGAAGTAGGTTTCCAATATCAAAAGTAATTGAAATTAAAGAGTATGTATTCAGTAATGTATCCACTGAATCCATTGATGAATTCATGATACAGTCATTCTCTAGAAGCGGACTGAAAGATCCATGTGAATGCCTTCCCAGCGCTGCTTCAGCACAAACATAAATGTCTCATTTTATAAGTTCCTCAAGTCATCTGTTTTTAATTCCAAACTATTGCATTTTAGTAATAGATGTGTATCAAGCTTGGTGTGGTCCCTGCAAAGCTATACAAAATTTATTGAAAAAACTAAGGATCGACTTTAGTGAAGACAATGTGCTACATTTTGCCGCGGTAAGGACACAAATCCTGTGTATGACTATATTTACATTTTGATTTAAATATATCTTCTGATCTGCATAGGCAGAGATTTCATTTTACTGTCCCTATACTGAGTTGCCATAATTTTGGCCTGGTTGCTTTGCCTGCATATGTCCCCATAAGACTTGATTTAAAAGTAAATTAGAAATTGTAATAAAATATGTAAGAAGCTATAGTAAAAAAGAGCTGATATCCCACAACTTTTGTTTTCCTTGATGGGATTGCAGAAATATTCAAAAGCCAGACTATACGACTGTTAGTTTTAGGTCTCTGCATTATGAACTCTTGCATTTAAAATTCTTATATCCCTGAAAAACTGTTGCATCTTTTTTGCAAATGTTACCTTTTATTTCATTTTTAAGAAAACAAAAAGGAGGAAATTTTTAAAAAATCACAAAACTGTAGAAGTAAAAATAATTGTTTACACTAGCAGTATATATATGAGATATGAGTGCATCATACCTCCTATTTAAGGCAGATAAATTTGCTTCCAAGACTCAGTTTATCCAATATGTTGACCAAGTTTATCGTTTTTCAAGTTGGTGAAAACTTAAAATTCCACAATAAATGAACTTTTCAGTAAAAACATGAATTTTTTATACATGAAAAAGGCAGGGAGTTATGCTCCAAGGCTATCTCCCGTGCTTTCCTAGAGCTGACCACCTTTCACAAAAAAATTAATACACTGGATAAGCTCTTCCATCAAGACTACATGGGCTACTCCTTAATTTATATTTGTTATTATAACCTACATGAGAAAATAGTATCAAGAGAAGATATTTTTCCATGATTCATTGGTGTAATACAAAGGGAGGACAATCCCATATTACCGAAACCAGTTCTTTCTCATCACTATAAGGACTGTCACTTGTATTTAGAACTGCAGTTTTAATTTGCAACACCAAAGTATTTAAGAGTGGGGTCTTCCTGTGAGTAAAAATGTTTTCTTTATATATGCATGCTTACTTATGTAAGCAAATAATGGTTTTTGTCTGACTTCAGGCAGAAGCTGACAACATCGAAATTCTGAAACCATTTAGGAGGAGCTGTGAACCTGTGTTTCTTTTTAGTGTTGTAAGTACATCGCATCAGCCTCTTTTAATGTGCTGCCTACTTCTGCCTTAACTTTTCAGTAGATTTTAAAACAGATGTGAAGCTCTACAAATCCTATCTTTACATTTTACATTATGTAAGATAGTATTATCTGATGTTTGCTTGAGCCATTTTCCATGCCTGAATCTGGTGATTCTCAAGCACATTTTTGTTGTAGCTGTTGCACATATAGCCACAGAAGAATTGTGGTAGTCACTGTTTTGGTAGTTAGTGAGAAATCCAGGTAAGCTTTCCAGGTTTGCCTTACATAAAGCAGCTACATGTGGTTACACTGAAATTATTATTTTTGCACTTTTCATAATGGAAAGAGAGTTTACATTTCCTGGCATTATAAGATTTTTAAGATAACAGATTAAATTGTGTTTTCATACTTGAGGAACTGTAGCAATTAATCATATATTTATTATCTCTCGTTGATGAACACACAAAGCTGCTTCTCCTAGGACGCAGCTGTACCACACTGCTCACTTAAGAAGAGATGGGAGTTATTTTAACTTGAGGGTGCCAGGATCTGAATTTCCATAAGTGAGGACCTAAAATAATGACATTTTCAGGACTCTTTCAAGTTTGAATCTGAATGCTGCCTAGAAATGTTAGCAGTATTTTTGGTCACCATTAGCTTCACTACTGTGCACCTGAATGTGGTAGAAAATGCAGTGAAAAGTCATTTTCACAAAAAAAAAAGATGGAAAACTCCATGTTACAGAAATTAAGAACAATTAAAATCCATTTTTGCATTTGTTTCCAACTGTATTATTAGTATTGAGCCTAGAAATAAACATGGAAAATTTGGTAAAGAGGGAAACAAGGAATTAAATGCACAAAAGTTTCATTCAGAAATAATAGATGCAGTAGTAGCTTTGGTATTTCCTTCAGTAGGCATAAGAAATGATCATGTAGCTGGAAAAAATTAGCAAGATATTGCACGTTTCAAAAATTCAAGTAAATGTGTAAATAAAGTGATGAAAACTCACTGTGAGTGTTATTTTTTCTTCAACAGCATGGTAAAATTATTGCAATGGTGAAAGGTGTAAATGCTCCTCTCATAACTAAGATAGTAACAGATTTAGTGCAAGAAGAGAGGGAAATTGCAGCTGGAGAGAAGGAACGTGCTCAGGTACTCACAAACCAGATACTTATGCATAAATGTATATTTTTATTACACTTACACTGTTTCACTAAATGCCTATGATGGTGTTTAGATAATGCCTAATTTTCCACATTTTGGTCCTAACAATAAAATTATATATATGATGCCCCTTTTTTTTTTTTTTAAATCAAGTAAAATTATCTGGGTTCTAAGACACTTTTAAAGACCATCTATCCCAACCCCTCTTGCCACAGGCCAGGCAGTGGCACCTTTCACTAGATCAGTTTGCTCAAAGCCACGGGGATTGGTCTGTACCTAATGAATCCAGTTTGCTACAAAACACAAAGGCCATTCAACAGGTGTATTCTATCACCTTTGAGTCCTGACTTCCAGGTAACATGAGGACATAAGGATAGCTCAGTCTGACCTCAATAGCCTGCACTGTGAAAGATCCCACTGTTGGAATTCACAGTAGCAGCAGAGTCAATCCTCCTTAGTTGCTTGTTCTCCTCAAAACTCCCAAATTTCCATTATGGTACTTTATATAAATTTAACAAATCTACAGGTTAGCCTAACAATGGAAGAATTTGAGAGATGGATGAAATGCCATTAGCTCATAAATGTTTCAGTAATCTCTTTTCTTTCAGGACTAAGTATTTTTTATATATAACTTAGGAACTAAATCATATGAAACAAAGACATGGGAAATAATCATGTCTCATTGCCTGTTTTGTTTAAATGGAGATGAAATAACTCCACTTAGAGTAAAAAGAGCTTTTTAACAAACTGAAATTCAGTTAAAGAAAATCACACTGACAAAAGGTCCTTCTAAGAATTGTTTGTTTTCCAGGGTAGCAAAATTAAGATAAATGTATTGTAAAGATGTGACAGCTGTGTTTGGTGACTTTGCTTTTGCACTGGTGATGCACTTTTACTCCATTTGCAATTATCTTAGCTAGAAGAAATCGTTTTTCATGATGAAGGTTCATCAGACGGGTCTGCCGAGGAGGTTGTAGAGGAGGGTAAATATATTTGATTTATTTTAAAAATGTTAAGGGAAAGAAAGAGAACAAATATATTTTGATTAATAATTGTCTCTCTCTAGCACTAATAGAACTTCTTTTGGGTGTGTGAACAAAATTGAGCTCTCTTCTGTAAGGAATTCATGTACTGGATTGTCAGCATCAACATTTTCACCCCCACACTGGGAACCTTCAGACTTTAGACAGAAGTGATGTGTGCCAGGGAATTTTCCTGTGTAAAGTTAAGGCCTGAAAGTCATTTCTACGCAGTCCCTGCATGAGCAGTGTACTTCTGTTGAGGTGGAATACCAAGATGGGGCCAACCTGAGAGGATTGTAAGAGTTAATCTGTGAGTCAATGGCATGCCTTCTCACAGATTACTCTTTCATCAGATTAGATTTAATAACAGATTTTTAAAAGTACATAAATCCACAGTAGTAGGATAAGCTTCCAAAAAGACTGAAAAATAAGCACCATCCTGATAAAAGTCCTGTCTGTGATTTATCTCAGGTTTTTCATTAGCTGAGACCTGCATCTTTTCTATTTTTATTGTTATCTGTGGTTACTGAATGTTCCTACTGCTTCATCTATGCAGAGAATGCCATGCTACAACCCCGAGTTGGAACTAGTCCATCCTCTCCTTCTTCTTGACCTTGCTTTTTCTTTTCCCTGTGAGAGGCATTAGATCACAGTCATGGCATCCCTTTTCCTTCCTCTTCATGTTTTGGTTTGTTTTGGTTTTTTTTTTGTTTAAATTGTATGGTTCAGCTGACAAATTCCTGATGTCAATTTTAGCCTATATTTTTTTAATAAACCCTGTGAGACCTAGAAGTATGGTATTATCATTTAGCAATTATCTACAGACTTCATACAAATCCCCAAAATCTAAACATGATAGAAAATCAGAAAACAGAGCTTAAGCTCTGGTTCAGCTTCAGGTTAGGGGATCTCTCAGACACTTTAATACACTAACATTTAGCAGGAGTATTTTCCTTAACACATGCAGTTGCTTAAGTGTTTATAGTATTGGTAAAAAATAGTAGTCTGCTGTTTCCATTATCACTATCTTAAATTATTCTACAGTTTTTGGGATCTGATTGAGTTACAGTCAAATGCTTAACTGTAAACTTCAGGTTGAGTAAAGATTATTCCCTTTATTTTGGTGAATGTATTACTTAGCACATCATTTTTTCCCTTTTTCAGAAGTAATTACTTATTCTGTTGGAATTATAAAACCTGATGATGTATTAGCAGGACGTGTAGAAGAAATTAAAAGAAAGGTAGAGAGAATTTTAAAATATTCCTTTATTCTATTTATTTAAGAGACATAATGGCAAAATGTAAGGTTAAGTAGATCCTAATTTATGCCCAGACTTTGGAACACAATCTCATAAAGCTTCTTTGCTAAGGATGATAAAATCACAATAATTTTTACCTGAAATAATATGACAGTCAAATTTATATTATTGCTTTAATATTCTATGCCAGCAGAGGTTAGACATTGGTTCATACTGCTTCTGTTATGAAAAAATAAAAAGCCTTATAACAAAATTTATTAAGACCAAACTAAAAGAATTTTAATAAGTATTATATCAGGGATAGTGATCTTTGCAGGAAGGGGAATCAGAGTGCTATATGGATTGTTTCTGCAATTACTTTACCTTAGCTGGAAAGGAAGGAAGCTCAGTAAAGGCAAAAAAAAAAATAAAAAGGACAAAAACAAAAGGCAGTGCTTGAAAAGAGTTTAGCTGGAGCAGCTGCTACTTGGCTCATGAGGTAGGTTCTCCAACACAGGATGCACAGCCAGCCTTGTCAGGGCAGGCTGCAAACACTCAGCAGCACCACAGAGGCTTTTACAGACCAGAGTGCTGGTACGCAGGTTAATTTTGGTGTATCATCAGTACTGGAGCTGGATACTGCCTTGGCTCTTAAAATACCAGTATATGGTACAAACCTCACACCAATGGACCGTGAACTTTGATTTGTGCTCATCTCTCACAAATGCTTGCATTTAGTGCAGTAACCTAGCTTAAAACAGAAAATCATAAGGTAGACACAATTTTTTTCTTATTTGCCGTTTCTAAAGCCAAGTAGTTTGACCTAATACAACAACTGTTAACAAGTGCACATTTATGTGACTACTATGGTTACAATATGATTTATAGTTCCTTGCAACATGAATTGCATGTTAACCACTCACAGTGATCCAAAGGAGTTTAATCAATGTGAAATAAAAGGGATTATTACCTACTGAATGAATGTACTTCATACACTGAACTGCACTTTATTTTTTCTCAAACGTTAACTTAGGTGTATTGTAATCCTGAATTTAAGTGAAGTGCTTTGAAAGGCTGGAAGTTCCATTTAGACAAAGATAGAGATTATATTTTGAATATTTCAAAGAATTTAAATTTTAAGATAGCTTCCAAAACCAATCAATCTTTAGATTTACAATAACATATGATTTTGTACGTATGTATTTTCAAATGCCCCTGAGTAATAACTGAATAATTGCAGATAAGAGATGCAGGATTTGGCATTGAAGCAGATGAGGAAAGAATGCTTACTGAAGAGCAAATCAGAGTATTTTATTCCCGGAATAAAGATGAGGTAAAACCAAACTAAAAACATAAATGAAAGGATCAGGTAAAACATTTAATTGTTAATAGATGTGCTTGCAAATCTCTGTATGGTAAATTTTAGGTATATTGAAGAACTGAATTAATGTAGATTTAGTACACAAAAAAAAAGAGATATTCCCTCTCTCTTTCACTGACTCATATAAATATCATTATGTAGCAATCTAATATTCCAACCAAATTAAAATGACCTCCAATTAAATACTAAAAGATTTAGTTCTTCTTTCTGTTATCTAAATGTGGATAATTCTTAGACATGAAGCTAAATTTATAACACTGTTTATCAAAATAAAATTATATTGATTTTAAAATGTGTTATGACAGGCCTAGTGACCTTTGTAGGAAAGAAAATTAGAGTGCTGTATAGATTATTTCTGCAATTACTCAACCTTGGCTTTTAGGTGCTGAAATATGGCACAAACCCAAAATCCAGTGTCATTTATGTGAGAGTGTATATCTATTTGACATATATTATTCCAGCCAGAAAATAAGTGATATTACATATTATACATTGCTTTTCTTTCCAGATTTTATCATGGGGTTGTTCTGGGAATAAATATGTGCATAGGCAGAGCGGGAAAGCATCTCAGCCAAAATCTATGGGGTTTTGTGCCTTGTCCTATATTAGGGAACAAAAAATAGCTAAAGACAGAAAGTTCAAGAAAATAATGAAATTAGGCTGTCCACCATTAAATGGCCGTGGTCTGGCAAACTAGCACCTGGATATGGTCATATTTTCCAGCAGTGTGATAACTAAAATTAACTCTTCAGAAGGATCTGAGACAAAAAATGAAGTTCCTTAGCAAATATTTTTACCTTCTGCTATATGTGTAAGATAGACAGATGCTGGAATGATATTCAAACAAACAGTTTGTTTGATTTTATTAGAGGTAGCAATGGAAGGGTTCACGTAATCTGAAGGAGAAGGTGGGAAGGTGTTCCTGTGGCATTCCAAATGAATAAGAGTGAGATGAGATGGCTCCTACTAAAGTCAGAGAGAAAAAAGAAAAATGATAGTAATCACAGATGGCTGCACTATGGTTTAAAAAGGAAGTAATGGGGAGATCTTGTAAGAAACCATGAAGAGCTTGGTTTTAGCAAAGCTGGGATTGTAGGTTAGATAGAGCCAGTTGTGAAACAGAGGTAAAAGTAACTCATCTTCATGGGAATAGCAGCCAAATTTGAAACTAGTTTGTTCATCTTGGGAAATGGGTTAAGAAAATTCATAGATGTGATGATAATTGAAAGAGAAAAGCAATTAATTGAAAGCATATATGTGAATACTTTATCCTCGTACTACTAAAGGAAAAAACTATCATATACAATGACATGGCTGGCTGATAAGGATTTAGTCAAATATTTAAAAGGAGAATAGATATCCTCAAGAAAAAGGTGACATACAAAAAAGAAATAAAATTAACAATTCACACCATAAGCTGCAAGACTTGTTTTTCTGATGGAAATGTACTTTTATAGGATTGTAAGTTGAAACTGAAGAAGTGAAAAGCACATAGCAAAGGAAATGAAGGGAGAGCCTACAAATGTCTTGCAAACAGCTCAGTGTTCTATACTTATTGCTACATGATTTTTAATTTCAAAAATTATCCATGGAACTGTGTTGCAGTTTCTTATGTCACACTACATACTGTATTACAAGCATAGCAAGTGATCACATTGAACTTCTAGATAATTTTCTTCATTCTTCTCATTTGCATTTTAACTTGGAAGAACATCTAGTACTTGTTTAAAGCAGTTATATGACTTTATCTCAATTTACTTTCTTTTTGGACATTTGATAATGTTGTCTCAAATGATTGATAAAAAAATCTTCCCAAACAATATATCAGAGTTATGAGGAATGTATTTGAATGAATGAATTACTTTAAAAGCATAATTGTCTCATTTCCAATGACAAACGCAGAGTGCCTGCAATTCACAGGGGGGAATTTTTTTTTTTTAGCCTGACTTTAACGCATTCGTTCAATTCATGATGAGTAGACCATGCCATGTTTTGATAATCTCTAAAAAAGAAGCAACTGGTGCTATTCCTCATTGGATAGAACTACACAGAACAAGTGAACCTGGTGAGCCTGAGCCTGAGCAAGTCAAGTAAGTACCAGTGAAAAATGTGTATGTGTAATTCACACCATAAACCAAGGCACGTTCTTACAGATGCGGATGTGCCCACGTGTGCAGGTCCAGGGAGCAGGCAGACTTCTTTGCCTAGTCCTTCACAGGACCACCATGAGAGATGCAGCCCCAGTTCTCATGGGAATTCAGAAATTCCTTGCTTCCTAGTTAAAGATGACGAGCCAAGGTCATTGATCTCTTTGAACTCACCTTCAGTGCATTCTCAGAACAATGGGAACAATGACACACGTCAAGATGGTGTAGATGTAGTCCTTGCAATTCTAGTTCACCTGTGCCACGGGACTGCCTGCACTGCCTGCACTGAAGGTTGCACTCTTTCCTGTGTTTACCCCTATGTTCCTTGGGAAGCTGTAGATATGGCCCAGGACAGACCAGGGCATGCCTGAGACATGCTCTTCTCCCTGGGAACACTGTAAAAGCCAGCAGAGAAGGGGAAGCATACTGGGTTGATGTCCCCACCCTGGTCCAAGATATGAAAAAATTTGTAAGGATTAGCTGTTCACAACCATGGTGTCTTGAAATGTGTGGTTTTCTTCTATACCAAGGGCTTGAGGAGAATTTTACGGATGATAGTTGTATACACAGCCTCAGATAAGAGAGTACTCACAAAAATTCAAATATCAGATCAAGTTTTATATTTAGACAAGACATTTACTTAATGCAACCTGAGCTTAAATACTTTGTTCAAAAAATTAATTTGTTATAGTAATTGATATTTTTATCAGTGCCGGCTGCATCCCTTTCTGCATTAATTAAGTACAGCTGGGGAATACTGCATTTTCTACAAGTGGCCAAGAGGGACTTTATTTACACAGCTAAACAAACAGGCAAGAAAAAATGAAAAGGGTCTCTGTTATGAACAACTCTGTAATGCTATCATTTTTATGATCATGCTGTACATAAAGCACAAGACTTCTATTGCTCATTCATTATACACTGTCCACTTGTCAATAGTAATTCTATCTCATGAAACAGAGAAACAATTTTGGATAAGCTAGAGGGGAATTGTTAAAGCAGCCTGTCTGAGGTTTCTCCTTCAGAGCACATGAACATGCACTTTTTGAGAAGATTAATAATTGTCTTAGAAATGTTACTTAACTTATGAATCTGAATTTAATAAAAACTGAGTTTCACATTCTATTCTTATGTTTTACTAAATTTTAAGAAAGTACGTCTTCAAAAATTCAGCTTGTTAACACTAAGCAGTGACTTAAATACTGTATTACTTCATGTTTCATCAGGTTGCCACCACTCAAGGAAACTGAGAGTCTGGTAAATTTATGTGATGTGCAAGACAGTATTGAAGATGCCAGCAGACAGCTTGCCTTCTTTTTCCCAAATTTTCATATTGAGGAGGGAGGACATCACGCTGAAAGGACTTTGGCCATAATTAGACCTACTCTCTTGAAGGAAAGGCGAAGTAAGTGTTAATACCTGTATTTTCTATCAAGGGTATATAAAACTCTCATATTTTGAATTTTGAATTATGAATTCTAACTCAATTAATGATTTTTTTTTTTTGGTTATACTGTCTCTCCAGCATTAGGCCAGAAGTAATCTTTGGAATGAAGTTATGAAGTTAATTGTTATAGGAGCCTCCTTGAGCCAGATCTCATAAGCTCTTGGAGGTCTATAACACACCTAAGATAGCTCAACTACCCTTGGAGGCATAAAAATCAGCAGGATGGCTTCTGTTGCAGAGTTGGAAACAAAAAGGTTTAATAAAAGGCAAAATAACAAACAGAGAAAATCCGAGCCAGGTGCCAGGGTTTCTTGCTCCTGGTAAAACACCTTACAAAAGCGATTAGTTTCTTTTTCTAGTAAATTGCCCAGGTAGGACTTTTTGGCTTCCGACCAATTAGCTGTCCTTAAGTCTGAGGTGAAGTCCCCTAGGCCTATGAGATGCCTTTTTCACATAATCGAGGAGAGAAACTTCTGGGCTTCTTTCCTTTTTGAGGGGACAAAGGATAGTTTTTTCACTCCTTCAGCAGGGGGCACACTCCTACAGTTAACGTTTTTCATATATTGAGAATGCAAATGTCAATGATATTTTGTTCCTTTGCTTAATTTTTCAAGAAATACTGCAGATGAAATATTTCTAGAAGACCTCTCTGAGAAGCTCATATTTTCTAGTGTAGTATACAGGACTAGATTTCTCACCATAATAAAGTAGCTGATATTCTTGAATAGCTGGCTCAGGATAGATCAATGGCAAGGGGAAAAATATCTAACCTAAGATGTCCTATGCTGCATGAGGCAGTGCTGCTCAAAGGCAGTTCTAAACAGACTTCTACAGACTAAATTTAAAAATCTACCCCATTACATGTAGCTTCATCCAAACAAGTTTACTTTTCTTCTCAGTCATACATTTACATTTCTTTCTAGATTTCAGATAGTATTTTTATTTCTAACCTGAGAATCCCTGTACTTGGGCAATATTATGTGCAGAGAGCTGAAAGACTACAATTTTGATCTTCCCTTGTGAATTTATGTTACTTTTGGTTGTCTAGCATGTTGCTTAGAGCAGCAGTTCTGCAGTTCATGTTTAAGGAATTACACATTAATTTTGTAGGAAATTTTGACTTGTGCCAAATACTGCTTACTTACCCATGTGGTCTTGTAAGACTTAGTTAAATAAACATTTCACCTATTCAAATTCCTTAGACCTTCTTTTTGCTGGTAGTAACATGTTTCTCATCATATTTGTCAGTCAGGATCTCCTACCGAGATTTTTAAACATGAGGAAGCCTAAATATGATGAGGATCAGTTTTCTGAGTGTCCAGGCAACTAGTGATGCCTCCTAGCAGTTGCTTTAAATGTGTTTTCTGTTCTTTAGTTAGGAAAAAAATTCACCCATTAAAAATTTAACATTAAGATTGAAAAGCCCATGTCATTTCTCTACAAGTGTTCAAATGAAAGAATGGATGGCAATTTAGCATTATTTAAATATATTTAACAGATTCCATCATTCAAAAGATACAGGATGATGGTTTCCAAATAGCAATGCAGAAAGAAATAGTTCTATCTGAGGACCAAGTACGTACATTTTACAAAGAGCATGTAGATCAAGACTACTTCCCAGTCCTTCTAGAGCAAATGACCAGGTAAGACTGAAATTTTCACAATAAATAATTGTTGAATAAGAGACTCACAGAATGGTTTGGGTTGGAAGGGATCATTTTTGCCTATCTAATTCCAATCCCCTGCCACAGGCAGGGACACCTTTAACCTGAGTAGGTTGCTCAGACTCCCATCCAACCTGGTGTTGAACACTTCCTGGATAATACATGGCTGCAAGATACACATGTCTAAAAAGTTTAGTAAAACACAACACAGGAACAGATAACTGCAGACAATGAAATAATTTCCAAGTAAAACAAATTTTAAAAAATCAAACCTTTAAAAGTAACTAGCTATTCCATATTGCTGTATATATGATGTCTCAGTGGCCAAGTCCACTGATTTGAGTGAAAACAGTTTAGGTCTGTTTGAAAATGCTGCATTTAGGTTGTCTGTAGGAGAGCTCTGAAATCTTCAACCAGGCCATGTGCTGGATTACTTGGGGAAGAAAAATAAATCATGTTTGGATATTCTCTTCATGGTTGGGGCATGATCAGTCTTTCTCTGTCTTGCCATTGTGACAAAACACAGTAACTTTGCAATTTAAATTCATATTTAAGCCCCATAAGCTTTTATCAGCCTGTACCTATTTAAACAATCAGATCAGTTTTAAGGTCCCCCAATACTGGGGCTCATTTTCCTAGTCTGGGCTATATATAATCAAATTAGTTTTAAAAAGCTCCAATAGATTTTTTGTTTGTTTGGGGGGTAATTTTTGTTTGTTTGTTTTGGAGTTTGTTTATTTTTGTTTGTTTGTTTTTTAATGCTACTTTTCCCCTTGTACAGTGGTCCAACTCTTGTATTGGCTCTAACACGAGAAAATGCTGTAGCACACTGGAGAAGTTTACTAGGCCCAAAGATCCTTGAAGAGGCTAGGGAAGATCCAGACAGGTAATAGTCACAGAAGCAAACCATCATTCACAGCTTTCAACTTCCCTTCACATTTCTCATCTCATCCCACATTCCAACTAATGTAACTGTAGTGCCACCATCTGGAAACAGACATGCATTTCTGCAGTTTTTTAACCTTTTCTTGGAGGTGGTAGTGTATTACACATAGGAACCTCAGCATTTTTTGAGATATAATGGCCGATAAACAGAATTAAAATCTGAGTTTTAAAAAGTGCAATGAACTGAAAGGGGAACTCTTGAGTCAGAGAAAAATGCTGGTACTACGTATTCTTATAGTGGGGGGGAGGGGGTCTTAAAATACCACCATTATTTTTTCTTGAAATACCACTAAGATTTTTTTTGTCGCTTATTGGAAACAACTTTGCATCAGTAGAATATTTTATTTGTGACTACATTTCTCCTACACAGTTTGCAAACAGACACCTTAGTTCTGCCTTCTTATCACATTGCTCTAGGAAACTGCAATGGTATCACCTTACCTGCTGTTGACAGAAGTGCCATCTCATTAAGATATAAGTGGTATTTCTTGCAAATACAACATAGCCAAGAAGGTGTTTATGTTTCAGGGGGAGGGTGGGTGTTTATATTTCAGATTTCCAAATCAACACTAATTTATACTCCCTGGCTTGAGGCTAATTACAGTTCAGAGCTCAAAATGGCTATGCTTTTAAGTAACTTCACTCCTTTAATGACTCTTAGTTGGCGTGCGCTGTTTGCATTCGAACACATACCTATCAATCAGCTGCATGGCAGCTCTACACCCAGCGATGCTCAGAAGGAACTAGAGTTCTTCTTCCCTGAGGAACATACCTTTGCATTAATCAAACCTGATGCTGCTACTCATAAAGGTATGGCATTTAGAGAGTATGGGCTATAGCTGGTGATGTAATCATTTCTGCAAAGGATTAGCAGTTCACACTGCAGTAAATCACATCAAATGCATTCTTCCGGTTCTCTGAAGTACATTGTCTATGCAGAGAAATTCTTTTACACAGCTTGCATAATTCAGATCAAGATCTCAAATGTGACATATCTTTTGCTTAACCTGCCTATTGGTCTTCCTTCACTAGAATAGTGGTGAATTGAAGAAAGAGAGTTCCTAGCTAAGTTGAACTGTTGAAGGGCCAGGCTTACTTACTTCTGTATACTACCTGCCCAGCATCTTTATTAGTCAAAGGAAAGAGACACTTGCCAAACCTGTATTACTGATTTCAAGCAGGTATCACTACTGACTCAAAAGGGGTCACTGCTCAGTTAGATGCATTCCCATTCACAGTAAGATTTAACTTACTGTTAGTCTAAGGGAATAAGGAGAAAAAAATCAAAATAAAAAGAGCAGTGTGTAGAATTCAGAATCTTGCCCTAAGGATGTTTGCTGCCATTCTTCAAAAATCCTCTACCTAGACCTCCTACTTAGCATTATTCTATTCTGTCCTAACAAATTTTGGTAGTCTTTCTAATGCTAATTCATCATTGGCTTTTGTGAGTCTATCTTCCCCTCTTGTGAAAATCCAGATTGATTTTGGTCAGCCAGCTGATGTTTGATACAGCATTACAACTACAGTCCACATTCTGTTCAGTGTGAGAAATAACAGTGAATGATATTGGCATAGTTTATTAAAATCTGGATTTGATACATGCATCAAGATGGATAATGCAGTGACAATGGTTTCTGCTTATTTTAGAGGACTGTCAAAGTGCTTCTTATGTTGTCCATATTTGGTTTGATATTGTAAGAAGAATTCTAATTGCAATTGGTGAATTTTTTAGAAGAAGGCATCTAGTATTTTCTGAAACTTTTAAATTTTGGGTGTTTGCGGTTTGCATTTTTTGCATCTAAACCATTTCAAATCAAAACTGAACTTGTTTGTTATTCTCCTAGATGAAATCATGAAAAAAGTTAAAGAGGCTGGATTTAGCATCACAAACGTAAAAGAACAATCTTTAACTCGGGAAATGGCTGCACACTTTTACAAGGATCACGAAGGAAAACCCTTTTTTGATGACCTGGTGAATTTTATGACACAGTAAGTGCCTTAGTTTACAGTAATGAGGTATGTAAGTAGACATCACACTTTCTACAGTGCCAACAAAGCATCCTACACCATAACTGGTGAAAGGATTTTACAACCCATCACTCTTTCTGGCAAGTTTAGTGGCTTCTAGCACAGCATGCTCTTCCTTTAGAGGGAGATTTACAATTCCTTCCAAACTTATGGATAGTTTTATTTTGGATTTTATTTTCCCTGAAAAGGAACTGCTTTCCAATGGGATCCTTTTTCTCCTCATGCAGGACAAATATTTTCCTCATAATATTGTTAAAAACAGTATGTATTGTCTTGCTTCAGAAATTATTGTGTGAGAATGTCTTTTGGACAAGAAATCCAAATCCGAAGATCAGATCATCATAATCTCTTTGGCTTCCAAATATGGGATTTTTCCTTAAACAAAACATGCAGAAACAAATTTTAATATTTGAGCAGGTCAACAAAATTAAGATAGTTCAATGCTTACTATAACCTTTCTTGGTACCTCTGACATTAAAGCTAAGTCTGCATCTCAGAAATCTCAGAATAGTTTAAGACATGATTTTATATTGACTTTGCAGGGGTCCATCAGTGATAATGGTCTTATCAAAGGAAAATGCTGTGGAAGAATGGAAGAAACTAATAGGTCCACCTGATCCAGAAGAGGCAAAGAAGACCTGTCCTAAATCAATTAGGGCTCAGTTTGCACACGATATTTTGGCTAATGCTGTTCACGGTTCATCTAATATAGAACAGGCAGAGAGAAGTATTCAATTTGCATTTGGAGAGCTGGATGCAGACTAAACAACTAAGAGACAGTCTCTGAAAACTGATGTTCATGTAATGAGATGGATTTGTCTATGCAACCGCTATATTTAAGACTACATAAACATACTTTTTTTTTTTCAGAGTCCATCCAATTTTAGTTGGGCAGGTTTTGCTATCGGCTCTTCCATATTGCAAAACATAGCAAGGTAACAAGTAACACCTGCTAGGAGTTTGACACTAGTAATGGTTTCTTTATAGAGGCTTAGTAGATTTTTTTTTCTTTAATCATTTTAACACATTTATGCATTTCCAATAATTTCAGGTTTCTAAAGTGTTTTGTGTATAGCTATCTTAAAAAGAACAAGGACAAGGGTCAAGAAAGGGGGTTAAAACACTATTAATGGCATGTCCAATGGTGATCTGGATTGAGTTCTGCAGTTCCAAACATGAGCCAAATGGGGCTCCTGGACCCACTGGCCAACTGTGCATATGTGCATCCCTGGTGAGACTGCTCTGGGCTATTAAGGTCTATTGATTCCCCAGGACCCTGAAAAATATTTGCATTGTTTATTCATCTTTTTCCTAAATATCTTCTAAGGATTACTGTCACAGGTAGGATAATAAACAAAAAGTCCTTCCCAGTCCATTTACTTAATCCAAATATATCAGAGGAACTAAAATATAAAGCCATCTCTTACATAACATCTATTCTTGACACGTGCCTCCTTGCCAAGCTAGCGAGTTCATACCCCGTCCAGTCTAACTTCATGAAGAACACAAATATTATTCTGTAGCTGATGTATCCTCACGTTTGTTGTCTAAGTCTGTTGAAGGTTGAGGTTCTAAAGAATGGCATTCACTTCAAGAAATTTACTTGCATTGTTGATTTTAAGTGTGAAGTCAAGAAAGAATGAACTCCTTCTCATACTTTCTTTATTGTTCCTATTGTATTTAATACAACGAGCTGCTATAAAGACCTTCCTGACAAATATTTCTGTTGTGATGGAGCATTTGTTATTATAGACATTCCTCCAGTAGAAGTTGGACTGAGCATTCTCCTGGTCGCCCATTTTCACCTACAGCTGCTTTACTGCCACAAACTCAGCTTGAGGTTCACTAGCCTGTAGGAGCTTGTAATTAGTGCAGAATTTATATGTCGCCTCACAGAGATGAGTTCTGAGAAACATACTTCAGGATTGCTCTATGATCTTTGGCTTCTTTTTTACTTCAAAAACTCATTAAAACTGTTCTTCCTATCATTATTTAGCACTCTGGGTCTTTTGGGTCCTGGCATGCTGTACCTTAAGCCAAGAAGCAGCCTCAGAAAAGAGCAGATTGCTTGAGTAGTGCAATTTTGCACACATCAATTCACCTCACTACCTCAGATTTTTGGTGGAGTTAATGGCTTCTCAACTAGTGGGACAAATACAAAGCTGAAAGTTTATGTGGATTTATTTTTTGACAGGAGCAGAAATGTTGAAAACAGCAAAGTGCTTTTATATCTTATTAAGAGTCCCTAACATGTCCGCTGGAAGTTCACAAAGAGCTTGATAAGTATCATACAGGGGTGGTGAATACTGTGAATCACTTATTGCTCTGGTGTGAGAAATTTGTTTGCTGTGAGGGTACCATAGCTCTGTCTCTGCCTGTTTAAGTATGGAGAAATTTTGTATACCAAGTTATTGCCCTTGCTGAACCATTATCCTCTATATTGCATCATATCACTCTTAAACAATATAACATTTTTGTCAGTTTGGTTTAACTATTGGATGTTGAAGGATTTTGTCTGTTTGGGGTTCTATATTCATGTGTGTCAATTACAATCCCTGCTTTGTGCTTGATTAAAGGATCCAGTAGATTTCATTGAAATATTATGCATAGATCTGTGACAGTTTTTTCTTCATGTTGCCCAAGTATCCAAACCCGAACTGAAGCGTGGGAAAATTTCATTTATTAATGCTCATCTTCTTCTCCCAAACATGTTCTTGATCTTAAAGTCTTCTAGCAGATTTGGAAAGGAGAAATTTAACAGATACATCTTAAAATAGCAAACATAACCGTTTCATTCAGATGATTAAGAGATTCAGATTTGCAAAGCTTTTATATCTTCAAGAACAGAAGATTTTACATTTGGTACAATTATCAAAATATGCATTCAAAAGAATGGCAATCAAAATACTGTCAGCATTTTTAGAGATTGCTTTGTCTCTTCAAAAATTTAACTCACCCTGTAGGTATTGCATACATTATTTAAACTGCCATCCACTCTACTTTGAAAATTATATTACTGTGATATAGATATGGATGCAGTTTTTAAGAATTTGAACATTTCTGGTGTGATCAGCAATTATTTGATTTAGAGAGTCAGGAGGACTCTATTCCAACATAAACTCCATGAAGTGTCACAGATTAAAATCTTCATGCAATTAAATTTACACAAAATTACTGCATATAAAACTTACAGAAAATCTGACTGTGTCCGTTTACCTCATATCTAAATGCCAGTTCAAAAGAGAATGTGGCCTTTAAAACTGTTTATTTAGAAAACATCTTGTCATTCATCATAGAATTAGGTGGTGCAAAGATTTGATTATAATTCTTCCAAGACTAACAAAAGATAACATAATTATTCTTCTGATTTTTGTCCCAGCAGGAGAGAAATGGAACCACAGGTTATGTTTATTTGTACCACAAACCACATATTTCCTTGTTTAGGAACTCTAATGAAATCATAACCTCACACTAAAGACTGTATTAAAGATCTGTTTCAGTTTAAAATGATAAACAAGGGGGTTATAAATCTCGAAATACTGTTTTAGAAGAAAGTATGTCTGATTGTACTGAGATTTTGTACTGAATTACTACATAAAAAATATGACAAGTGCATAAAAAGCTTTTTTTCCCTGCCAAGAAGATGAAGTCAATCAGCTTGGGGCTCTGTACCACTTTTTTCCCTTTACTCTGACTGCTTAATGAGCTATACTGGTAAGTCAGACATTGCAAGTATCTGTTCAGTTTATCCACAGCTCTTTGTGAGCAAATGATCAGCTCTCTGGTTACTCTGCACAGAGAATACATACTGAAGTTCAAATTATAAAGTTTTTATCACACTGTAACCACAAGTAATCAAAATACTTAGGGTGTTCTGTTTGGAACATTTCTTGGTTACTCTGATACAACCATTAACCTTCTATCTGGATGTAGACTGCCTGATATATTTAAGGTACTTTTGGACCTTGATCTTAATATCTCCATCTAGAGAAAAGGAGTGTTGTCCTCCCCTGCTTTATGCTCATTTCCATAGTGGCTTATCCTTGGTTTATGCCCATTTCCATAGTGTTTTTTCCTGCTGCAGCCTTTTGGCAGCAGCAGGAACAAATCTAATATTAATAGATTACCTGGAAGCCCTCAAATTGACTGCATATCCAACAAGCAAGTTTGAAATGCTGTTTACATTCCAATAAGTCTGTTGTTTAATTTCAGAGATGTTACATGAAATATAGTGTTAGCAGTCAAAATGCACTGCAATTTTTCCAGAAAGCCTTGGCGAGCTCTAATCAGAAGTAATGCTCTCCTCTAGAAATTAATTACTTGGAAGTTATTGGGGAGTGGAGGTATTTATAAATGAAAACATAATTTTGAATGTTTGTTGACCCATACTGATGGATTATATTTATTTACAAAATTAATTGCTGCTGATGTAGCTTACCATAAAAATCTGATTCAGGAAATGTTTTCAGATGTGCATTTACATTCAACTGCTAAGTGCAACCAAAAAGCCTGTGTCAGTTGTGCATAATTGGAGTAAATATTTTTTCAGGTTTCATTCATTTGGAATCTAGGTTACAATTCTGGATAAAAGAATTTAAGAGCTGTTTGAGTATTTTGGACAGGAAAATCTTCTTTTTATTTGCTTAGGAAGTATTTCTCAGTCATATGCACTGACTGGACCAAAGTTGCAACACTGAATTGAAGTGACCGGGTCAGTCAGGTCTTGTTCGAGGGAGGTTTATGGGCTTTTTAAAAATGTGTTTCATAAAAGAGTCCTGATTTGCGTTTACAGTGAGCTTCTAAAATGGTGCCAGTCATTCACAATTAGAGTAAATATTTTTTCAGGTTTCATTCTTTTGGAACTGAGGTTAGAACATTCAGTGAAAATACTGAATGGCACTTCTAACTAAACTGGGCACATGTGCGTGGGAGGTAGTAAGAAACTCACTAGATACATATGTTTGATGTTCTAGGCAATTTTTATTTTATATTAAAAAAATGCCAAGCCCCTCAGTAAGAAGGCTTAGCTGCAACATTGAGAAAAAACCCATTTAACACTTCAAGAATTTAGCCTCTTAATTTTTTTCATCTTTAAGTAGTTACAGTAATTGTATTCATCCATCAGCAAACTATTTTCCTCCCTTTGCTGAATGGAGGTTTCATGACTCCAGTGCTGGATTGCACCAACACAGCAATGGCTACGCATGGCCATGGATGTGCACGAGAAGTGAGTCTGATCTTTAGCCAGGGAGCAGAGGTGGGGACTGCACCCCTGGGGAGGAATTTGCCTGTTCAAACAGCCCTCACTGCTCCAACACCTATTTCATGGGAAGGGAAGGGAAGGGAAGGAAGGAAGGGAAGGGAAGGGAAGGGAAGGGAAGGGAAGGAAGGGAAGGGAAGGAAGGGAAGGGGGAAGGGAAGGGAAGGGAAGAGGAGGAAGAGGACGAAGGAAGGAAGGAAGGGAAGGGACGTGAGGGCAGGGAATAGGGAAGGGAGAAGGGCGGGAAGTGGAAGGGAAGGGTCTGGATTCAGCTGGAAGTTGATAACTTCACAAGGAGTTAATAATTGTAGGGGATTTTCAAAATTGATTGACTTCCATTAGTGCTAAACTGGGTTGACCCATAGCTTCTTAAAATATATGGAAAAATGGGTTTGGAAAAAACACTACCTTATTAACTTTTCCCTTGTATGTCTGTTCTTTGTATTAGGATATCTCCTGCTTTTTGTTGTATTGCCTTTCCTTCGTCCATATTTTTACCATATCAGATTGAAAGTTAGACAGCATAAAGTATACATAAAAATGTTAAGGAGTTTGGAAACACCTGGCTCAGCACATCCATGTCTATTCCAGTCAATCTAATCTAATGACAGCAACTTGGAGAAGAAATGGTGATGATTCTCTGGAGAAAATAATTTGTACATTTTTTCCTCTGACAAAACGAAGAAAAAAGTTTGATTCTAACAGTTGTAAAATAATATGTGATGTTGCTGTGGAGTCTATGTGGCTGTTCTAAAAATTTCATTTAACACCACATTTGACTATGTTCACAATAAAATTTCTTTAAGTGATATATCATGACTTCAGTATTTATTATTTCAGCATCACATTGCTGTGATTACTGCTCATTCTTTAATGGCTAACCATATATACATTTATTGGGGTACTTTACACACTGGGATCAATAGGTAATCAAAACTTAAGAACTCCGACTACACAGTACATAAAACTATTACAGAAGTTTTATGATCTTTTAGATCATGCTTACTTAAGTCAGCATTTTCAAACTCACTTAAATTAGTCACCTGCAAGTGAAATTCTGTCTCCTTTGATTTCTATTTCAGCTTTTCCATTTCACAGAACTTGATTAAGGTTCCACCTATAGGCTGTATTTAAGCACCCAAGTTTGTAGTCTGTTTTTTTAGAAATGTCAAACACATAATTTCTTCTAAAGTCAATATAGCCTATACATGCTATATAGCCTATATGCAATATATATAGGCTATATATGCTATTTAGCCTATATATATGCAATATAGCCTATATAGCTATATATGCCAGCATTCCTGGCACCTGGAATGAATTTTGGATCTAACTCTGCAGGTGTTCCTTATCAACAAAGTACCACACCTGCCCAGAATTACCAGTAGTGCTACACTGAAAGCTCAACAATGACCATCTCCACTGGTTCGCCCCCCCAAATTATTCTATATACTATTATTCCATTTTCTTGTAACACTCGTGTCTGTTTGTCTTAAACATTGTTACTTGGCATCTATGCCCCAAATTCGCATTACCAAATTACCAAGTATGGAATTGCTGCTACCAGAATCACTCCAGCATGTTTTGCTGTGAATTTCACACATGCAAATTTCATTGGAACTTTTGTAATGGCAAAGATCAACATACTGATATGAACAATTGTTATTCCTTAAGATAACCTACACAGAACTCCTTTTTTTTTTTCTGATGTAGAACTGCTCTATTATAAAAATCCACATTTTACCAGAATTGACAAGTTCTTAGTTTTCCTGCAGGAAATCTGGAAGGTCTTTCAGACATCTATCATGAGCTCTTCTGATCTCAGTGTTGGTGATCTTCTTGCGTGTTACATGAAATTGAAATCAGAATGTATTATCTATGCTGCCTCATTGAAGTACACCTCAGAAGGAATAGCATAAATGCCACCTTGGAGTTATATTGATTAGCTTCGTATCACCTTTGCTGTTCTAATACCTCATATACAAAATGTTAAGTCAGTAAACTTAATGCATAAATAAAAGAATCTGCTTTTCTGTCACCCTTTTCAGTGTAAATGTTACTTTCTGATAAGAAAAACTGCAGATAGCCAGTTGCTTTGAGAAGCTCATTAATAGGGATGAAGCTGATTTATTTATTTATTTATTTATTTATTTGATGTCAGAGAAAGGTTAGAAATATGGTATCAAATGATAAAAATGATCCAAATGATTACTGAGCCACTTGAAGCCCTATCTTATCCTTAATACTGTACAGTAGCTGTCAGTTATCTTTAGAATAAAGCTTCTATTCCAGTTTTCATAGCAAAGCTGTATTACAGCAAATGTGTTACTTTTAAGAATTCTACAGATCTGTTCAGTTAAATCGGTCCTTTAAAAAAAAAAATACAGATTTTTCAATTAAATGTTTAAATATATTTGAAATTAGAACAACAGAAGCCAGCCTGAAGTACAATTTAAAAAATTAAATGCTTTGAATGCATTTTTTACTACACAAACCCAGAAGATCAAATACTATCACTGCAAGCATATTTTTCAGCACACTCATAAAAATAATCACATAATGCATATCCAGATGCTTAATGGTAAACTATGCTTTTGAACACTCTGAACAAGGGCTGTGATTCCAAACAGCAGATATGTTCAGCTCCAGCAGCTGCAGTCATTGCTGCCTGAGGTATCTGCCAGAGGTTACCATCCTTCTGCTGCTACTCAGCTGCCTGGTCTAGTGAGCTGTCAGCTAATTCACAGACTAACTCACAGTCTAACTCACCAGCTGAGGAGAGAGAGAAACTCCATGTTGCTCTCCAACATCTGGCAGGGAAGCAGACCAGGCAACTGGTACAAGCAATCAAAACCTCTGGCAGCCAAGGCTAGTTCTGTCTAGATGGGAAATCAGAGCCCAAAGATAAAGCTCAGTCAGCTGGAATATGCCTACCTCATATTAGTGCAAACCTATGCTCTATGGCTTGCAGTGACTTGAAAGGATAAGCAAACCTTTTAACAGTAAAGTGCAGCAAAGAGGTCTATGTAGAAAATTACATGATTCTTTAAGTCGATGAGTTCCAGATTAATAAAACATGCTGACCAAGCCAGATTGTGACCCTTGTCATGCAGGGAAAGTCCTTCCTTTTAGGAATTTCACACTCATACTTTTTTGGGGTTGATTTCTTTCTGGCCATTTCTTATTTTAATGGCCTTTTTGGGGCCATCGATCAGTGGGTTGGTGTTCTTGGTTTGTGGTTTCAGGGCTCCACTCTGACCACTGCGTCCTGAATTCTGGTTCTTACTGCGTGCAGTTCGCCGCTTTTGTTCTTGCAGTCTCTGTTCCCACCTCTGTAGAAATGTGGAAGACAAAGAGGATGAGTTAGGGAAGGACATAATCATAAATAATTACATCTTAATCAAAGCCATCCTGAACCACTGAAGCTAGTGCTACAGTGTCGTGCTCTGTATTGCAAGGTCATTGATGTCAGCATGTAACGGCTATTTGCAGGGAGTGTGTTATATGTTAGAGGGAATTTCCACAACACCAGTTGATGGAAATGACAATTGCCCATCTCATGTGCATGCTGCATGTGAGTGCCTTTTCACAAATAGAGGGGAGCTGGCATCATGCTATCACAAAATCAGGACCAGTACATTGGAGCTCCTTTGTAAGGCCCTTCCTTGCTGTCTTGCTGGACATCCTACTTGACTTTTCCTCAGAAAAGTCTACAGGAATCAAACCGTCCATTCACAAGATACATTTAAGCACACAGCCACAAGGGGAACTAGTATTTACTTTCTGCTTCTGCTGGGATGGAAAGGATTGGGCAGGAACAACCTTATGTTATAGACAGACAATAGCGATGATCACAGTGGAACCACAGTGTTGAGAGTTGCAATAGCGTGGTTTGAATAATGCACCAGCAGCTTTATTCAGCAGCATCCCCAAGAAATTTTGAAAAGCAGCAAGCCTACCAAAGGTAACAGCTGTCAGATTTTCATATCCAATAATGCAGTAGTTACGAAATAGATTTTTACATTAATCTAACTGGTAAGGTCTCCAAAACATGAAGGGATCCATAAAACAGCAACAGAGACTGCAGACTTTCACCTCTAGGAACAGAAATACCTACTTTAAGGAAAACAAGGTAGGCAGTAGAACCCAGAAAAGATCTCACCTCTCCCCTCTATTATCTTTCCCTTCTGAAATTGCTAAAGGCAGCAGATTTACCCAGTGATTAGAGCAAGAGAAATGTTCTCCGGCTTGCCTATTCAATACCTCTGCACTGACTTTGTTGCAGCTCAAACTCTTGTCCTGGCTAGAGAAAAGACCAGCAATGTTGTGGTTATGTTAACAACTGTCTTCTGTGGTTAACAGACAGCTCAAAATATCCATTGTAAGTGGTAACTCAAGATAAAATTCGGATGCAAGTCTTCACAGATGAATGATGGGCATTAAAATGAAGCCACTGTGATACCTAGTGGCTTCATTTTAATGCCCATACCGGCTTTGTGTGGTCAGAGTTATTTTATGCATCTTTATAAAACCAAAAATATCAGCAGACATTTAGCTGTGTCCCACTCAAACATGTTTAAATGAGGATTTAGTTTCTGAAACTATTAATATGAGAGGAAATTACTTGTGCTTTGAAGGACATTTTTTTTGGCAGTCATGCATCTATTTGACAATCTGAAAACTAATGCCCAAACATGATTCAAGACACAATTAGAAATGACAAAACAGTGTGAGGAGGTGACTAAAACACGCTGTGCGCCAGTAACAGGCCATTAAGTTGACAGCTAAAAGATTTCAGGAATCCAAGTCCTATGTCAATATTCTTCTAAATCCCACATGCAATTGGCATGTATTTATCTTCTAAAGATTTAAAGCATGCTTTCTTTTCCACACATAGGTTTCAGAGAAAGTGAAGAGGGTATGAGAGAAGCACTGAATGCAATTTCTTGCAAGAAGCTGGTCTGTAATCTAAAAGCTTTTTCTTACGGATTCCTTCTTCTTTTCCTCCTCTCTATCAACTGCCAATCAACTCATAATTAAAACACTCATGTACGTCCTTAAACATAAATGTATGTCCTTAATACTCTGAAAACCTTTCTGAATTCCAAAAATAACTTTCTTCCATGACTAAAACTGGGATGAAGAATCAGACCTTCTCTCAAGGTCTGATTCTTCCATCCTTTCTTTCCATTAAAAAGAGGAGTTTACAAGCAAAGAGTGATATCAAGTGCTATCCTAAAGCCCCAAAAAGCAGGGGCATCTGCTGTGCCTGCCACCCATGTCTCTATACTAAAGACTTTTCCTTCCAGTGTTTCTTGAATCCAGAGAGACAAAGCCAAATCCTTTGGGAGGGTCTTAGTAGGGAATACCTGGTGAGAAGTGGGTAAAGATTACTCCAGCCTGTAATCTTTAATGCAGCAAAAACATTAATCCAGTGCAGAGGATTTTAATTTCCTTTCTTATCTAATGTGGGCTATGTACTCATCTGCATATCACCTTTACTTCCATATCATCGCTCCTTGTGGTATCAGGGATATGAAAGAAATTCCTATAGACATTACTGTAAGAAACCGGAGTTCACACAAAGATCATCCCAGAGGGTAAAATTAAAGAGAAATAAAATTTTAGAGACCCTAAAACACAAGATTAAGTTATTCAAATTTTCACTTATACTTGAGTAACTATGAGGGCTGAAAATGTTCAAGTGAAAATAATGACACCCAGGGGAGTTACAGATATCTGAAAGTGATCAAAGTTAATCAATACTGAAGTGAAACAAGGTGTTTAACTTTTTATCAAGAACCTCAACATTGTTTTCTTTGGTTGTATTTACCTTAAATCTTCTGTTTAGCTGGTCCTTCCATTTTTCAACTAGACATCCATCAAGAAGCATCAATCTGAAAATTAAGAAATACACAAAAATTATAGATATTTCTGATTTTAATTTCTGAGATGCCAATCCAGATGATTTGATACAGATTGGGGTTGAAATGCACCCACAGGTAATGGTACTGACAGGTTTTATGGATGGGATGACAGGATACCATATGTTTCTCTGTGCATTTGTGTGAAGAGTAGATTCAACTGACGCATTTTATTTTTGCCTTTAAAAAAGAAGCTGTTTCACCTGCACCAACTAATACAGCTTACCTGAAAAACAGTAATATAATTGTATGATCACTTTCAATTGTATCCATTTCTACCTATAAATACATGAGTATGGCAGTATGTTTTTCCTACATCTAACTCCTTAATGAGTTCTTTAAGGTGAATTTGGAAGATGCATGGTTAGTGATACTTGCCATACTCACCTACCAGTGAAATCCAGCTAGCTCCTGCTTGAAAACATTGAGTCTAGTTGTATGAAATGAACAAAACTAATATGCGACTATAAAATATATATGCCTTAAACAGCTCCCAAAGCAGCTTACTCTAAAGCAGTCTGATGTCACACCTTCCATGTTCCAGCCCAGTGCCAACTTTTTGGTTGGTTGGTTGGTTGGTTGGTTGGTTGGTTGGTTGGTTGGTTGGTTGGTTGGTTGGTTGGTTGGTTGAGATACCGGCCTTAACATGCCCTAACATAAATTCCACTAAAATTTTTGGGGGGTGTATTTAGACACCAGTGCTGCCTGGAAACATCAAGACATTGTTATAAATGCACACAACATCACACAGCACTGCTCTGGCTGGTGAAGGTTAAATAGTTTAGCAGGACCTGACCTCCAGTTTCTATGAATAGTACCACTGCTCTTAGCAGCTCATACATAGTACAAAATGCTGCCTCTTGTAGTCATTAGCCTCTGTGCATACAGTTTGACCACACATAAAAAGCCTAACATGAGTGCAAACCTTGGAGAATCAGGACCAATATGTTGTACATTTCTTTCCAAAGAGAAATTACACAAATAATGTAACAGGATTGATGCCAAGGCCATACTGCCATGGATGAAACCACAACATGGAGTACATCTGGCACAGCTTTGTTCAGGTCAAATTATCCAGTGAGGCTCTAACCCTAACAACAGGCAATAGGTATTTTGTCTTTGACTGCAGAGGAGGTACAGCTTCCACTCATTCTGCCTCTGTCATTTTAAAAAACTGTGTAACTCAAAACCTTCTGTTTTTCTGCCATTGAGTTCAACAGGAAGCACATATAATAATTTATGTTTCTTTTTCAAATCCACTTTACTACACTATATGAAATTAAAAACCTCAATGACCTTTAAAAACCATCACAAGACATTTAGCGAACCATGTGTTTTTTCCATAATAATGAAGATGCTGATTGTGATCTTTGACTTATGAAATCTCCCTTTCCTAACAGCCTCCAGTGGATCCTCTGCAACCCAGAGCTCCTCCATCGCCATTCTGGTAATAGTCCTTCTACATGAGCCAGAGCTTGTATCCCTAAAATGGCTAACACAAAGAGAGGGCTCTACATTAATATTTGTGAAATACTTCCAGACCAGCAAAGAGCTGGTCAGACACATAATACTGTGTCTGATAGCTCACCAAAAAACAAGATAAAGCAGTAAGATATCGGATGGCAAGTTTTAGAAACACCTATAAAATGCTCCCAAAATATCAATATAAAGCTCATTAAAAATATGGGCATGGCCCACCATATCCCACATGTGGATATTCCATGGTCCTTAAAAGTGCGCATGGCAAATTAACAGCAACATCACAGTATGCAAAACCAGCCTGCACATTTCACAGACAGCCTTGCCTCCAAACTACAACACACAGTGATACACAGAACCTAAAACACCTCAACCTGCTCTGCTGGCATCTACTGGGGTGTTAGCACTTGGGGTGCTAATGTGGATGAGACATCCCCTTCTGCCTCAAGGAACCAGGGAGAAAAGGGAGCTGTGATTCATCACTCCTTCCTCTCCAGGCCAGCATGCTGGATTTCCTTCCATGCCTGGGGCTAGGCTGACTGCCAGATGAAAGGTCTGGTAAAGTTTATTTTGTTTTGTTTTTAATTTTAATCATACAGCAGGACTGGCAAGCTGCTCTAAGAGTATTTACTTTTCATCTGCCATCCGAGAGCTGGAGCTCCAATGGCTGCAGCTTTGGCTGGTCCTGGTACGGCTGTGGGATCAGAAACATCTCATTGATGGCACTGGTCCAAAGTACGGACAGGCCAGTGGAGAAGGCCTGGCTCTGACTCCAGCAGCTCTGCTGACAGAGGATGTGTATCATCTCCAGCCCACTCCCCTGGTAAGGCAGAATGATGTCTTCCATGTGGTCCTGCCAACACAGACCATCATCTATAGACACCAACTGGGCTTGTTGCACACAAAGCAACTCATCCCCATGGAAAGTGCTCCTGGAAAAACACTCCAAAGCTGGAGGTGACTGAACTGCTGCATGATGCTTTATCAATATGCTGTCAGCACTTAATGCCACCAGATTTATGCTCTTTGCATGAGTCAAATTTTGTAAACACATCTTGGCACAGAGCTGAGGCTGATGAAGTGGAGAAAGTCAGCTGTGAAGGTAATAGAAACATGTACATGTATGTATGAACTATCCTAAAGCAAGCCTATGATGAGGAAGAGAGATTTAATGGTCGTTCTTCCCATCTATCACAGCCAGCTCTAACACTTTCCTGCAATACATCACGGCTCACCTTGAGCGCCACTCATAGCACATAATGAGAACATCCTGCTTTGGTTGAAGAGGTGGGCACTGGCAGGAGGAATTTGTAAGAAGAGGCACTTGGGACAGAGGAATTGGTGTTGAAGACTTGAGTATGTCCTTGACTTCAACCACAGTGGTTATCTCATTGCAGTTCCCTCTTTCTACGCTTTTTACTTTAGCATGAATGACTGCAAATAGAAAAACAGAGGAGTGAGAACAATAAACAGTCTTGGAAATTTAAATGCATCTCAAAATTAAATAAAATATATTGAATTGGAAGCTGTTGTTTTGGTTGTGAAACTAGAACTACTTCTGCTTGTGTGGGCATGAACAGTGGCTTAGAATAACAGAGGCCTGATCTCAATTTGGTTTTCAGTAGGACTGTTGACAACTGTAAAATTAAACAGTTGTGCTTAAATCTTTGCCAGATCAACCAGTCTCGCCTGGAATCACACACACAAACAGCTCCTTCAACTCAGACTTGAAGAACCCTTAGCATAAATCTAACCCATTCTCCAGCCACATTTGGCTATTTCCAATTAAGTAATGAATAATTTACCTCACAGTTGTCATGAATTCAGTCTTTTCAAAAATAAAATCACTTCCTGTAGATTGTAACCAGGAAATACAGTATTTTCTTAAATATAAGAAACAAGGGAAGGCTAGAAACAATAGTCAAAAAACTAAGGCTTAGGATTTACATGATTTACTTGAGCTATACCTTTTTTTCATATTTTGCCTTTGGATTCTCTACCAATAGTGAGATCCTTATATAAATGAGACACTGAAAAATGTCAGTTCTTCTGACTCTGAATACACAATCATTTGTATTTTTACCTTTCATTGAGGAAAACTGCATGTCTGCACAGATGCAAGAAGGTGAATTGCCATAGATTGCTGTGAAATGATCCCTGGGCTAACTTTGTACAAACTCTGGCATCACCTACCACTCCAGCATTTCATCCCTCCTCTCTTGTGAGAAATACCAGATCTTATAAATTAAGCACGATTTTTGCATAAAGGATTTTGTCTCTAGGAAATGTCAAAATAAAAAGGGTTCTACTGCCCAAAAATTCTTCAGTGAAAGAAGCATGAGAAGTGTATAGACCACAGGGTGATCAGCCTGCCCCTGCCAGCCACCGGGTCAAAAGCCTCCACATAAACATCTGGAATAAACTTCACACATAGAAAACAGGACACCAGCACTGTCTGGCGTTTATGTGCAGTCTGGCGTTTATGTGCTACCTTTATCAGGACATGGAAAACAGACGCAAAACGTGAGGAATTTCAGTTTTGGAGATTCACAACCCATTTTCAAGTCTGATTGATACAACTGCAGGTACAGTTTGGCTGTATGTCTTATTTTAAAGGTTTTCAGAAAAAAATTGATTGATTTTCAACTCATTAAATCTTGTCCCTCAATTCATTTTCCACATAAATAGGTCTATTTATCTCACAGGGTGCTGAATAAAAATTTACATCTCAAAAATAAAATCCTAATTTCACAAATTCAATGGAATTAAATTTTGGACCCCAACATACAGGTTCTACTCAAGGAACACTCCCACTGAAACCAGTGGAATCATTTCATGTCTTTCATTTCAGAATAGTCACTTGATATCACTACTTTTCATATGTTTCAGGCAACTGTGGAAGCTCATTGTTCCACCTAAACATATCTCTGTGCTACACTGATACAGATCAAAGAATTATATAAAAAGAATAAGTCATGTAAATGTACCAAAATGCTATAATGAACAAAAAATTGTACAATTACCTAAGCTGGAGGTTCAGCTTGATTATTCCCACCAAACATGCTAACAAAGAAGCAAATCCCTAGAAACTTACTTTCATTTGATATCAAACAAGTAGGAACATAACTATATTATAACTCTACCACAGAAGAGCGAGATAAATGACTGGGAAAAAACCTGTTATTAAGAAAATACCCACAAAGTACACAATGAAGCAATACTGCATATAAAATTCATAGTTAATAGGGGCTTTGTATTGACACTAGGTGTAATCTGGCATTTATCTTATCTTAATTAGAGTTCTTCCTGACTCACACTATCAGAAAACTGAGCCAGGGGTAAGCCAAGGAGAAAGAGGGGTGAATACTTATTTTTGTTGCCAACATGTAATAAAACTATCGGCTATCTCCGTGGCTGGATGGTGCGAATTGTCACTGAATTTAGTTAATCTCTGACAATTCTGCACCAGACAGAACTCAGGCTAATAAGTAAAAGCATTTACAAATTTCTAAAAACTTTTTACTTTGCTGCAGTTGGTTCACATTTATGAGTTTTATTTGGGTTGCAAACTGCTGCTTATTCTACCTGCCGGATGAAAACAGGAGCTGGCCAAGTCATCACACTCACATCAGGTAAAACTGCCTTTATGAGACCTTTGCAGCAGCAATCACCCCTTCTGTGGAGCAGAAGGGTGCCTATTTCTGACGTTTTACTGCTTTTGTCAGAGACACACCATCATCTGTGCCATTACTACTACTGCCTGCACATGGTGTGTGCAACGGCTGGATTTTGGAAGAGGACAAACACCATGGCAAACACCTTGTAAAGGCTGTGTTGAAGCAGTCTTCTCATGCCACACTTGCTGGATGGGGTCTGCTGTGGGTTCAGCACCCACACAGAGCTCCCTAACTTGCAGGGACACAAGGAGGCTGTAGGGCATGCACTTACTGTAGCTGTAGTTCTTGGCCAAGTAGGTTGACAGCGTAGGCTTTGTCTTTTTGCACCTGCACCGCTCTTCAAAGAAAGAGAAGGGAGAAAGGTTGAGGGGTGTCAGAGGGACCCTGTCTCCGGGGAGGTGGAGGCGGGGGATCGTCCTAGGCTCACCCTGGCCACGGCTCCTGCAGTCGGGCTCCAGGGTCTGTCCGGCACCATAAAGCCCTGTGTGAAGTCCGTCCACTTCACATCTGCAAACAGAGGTGCGTCAGGGAGTGAAAACTGTCGGTAGAGGCTCCAGGACTGGAGCGTGAGGGTCCCTCAGCCCCCCCCGTCCCACCCTGCGGGCGTCCCGCGGGGGTGGAGGGAGTGCCCCCTCCCACCTCTCGCTGCCCCCAGGGTTCTCACCCTCCGGCACGTCGGTGACGATGGCCTCTGGGGAGATGCAGACGCCGCGGTCGTAGACGGGGAGGTCGTCGCAAGCCAGGCTCTCGGGCCAGCTGTGGTTGTAGCGGCGCATGATGGGCTCGCAGCCGTCGCGGGCGCGCTGGCAGACCGAGCGGCACGGCTTGATGGGGTCGTAGAGGAACTCCAGGGTGCAGATGGGGGCGTACATGGCGCAGAGGAAGAAGGGCAGGACTGGGCTGCAGCCGGTGGCCACCAGCTCTTCGTACTGTTCGATAGCGAGGACGGCGTTTTCCTGGGTGCTGTGGTGGAGGTGGTTGGGCATGCGGGTGATATTCCAGGGCATGGAGCGGCACATGGGGATGCGCACCGCCTCGCACGGCGCGCCCTGCGCCCGCGGGCTCACCCGCAGCCACAGGGACACCGCCACCAAGGCGCGCAGCATCCTCTTCCTTCTCCTCCTCCTCCTTGTCCGCCGCCGCCCGCCGCCGCCCCGCGGGTCCCGGCGGCCGAAGAGCGCGGAGCGGCGCTGCCTCCCGGAGCCCGGCTGCAGTCAAGTCGCGGGAGCCGCCGCACCGACAGCCATGGACATCGCGGGACCGCATTTATACCAGTGGCAAGAGTGACGTGAGGCCGATCGCGCTCCCTTGGCAGTCCCGCTCCTCCGGGGGGTGGGGGGTGTGCGTGTATGTGTGCGTTTTGCTGTGCAGGCACGGTGACATCACCTCCACCCCGTTTAATCCCCCGGCGACATCACTGCGTCTCTCGGCCGCCGCTCCAGCTCCGTTTCAGTTTTCATCTGTGTCATAAATTCCTTCAGGTGGAAGGGGGGCGGAGGGGGAGGGAGGAAACCCAAACCACACGGTTCTGCCGCGCGGCTCTGCGCTCCGGCGCGGAGAGAGGAAAGGCGACGGTAGGAAACGCGGCTTCTTCCCGTGGGGCTGAACTTTATACGCCGCGTTTTCTCAAGGGAGAAGAAACTTTTTGCGAGCTTGAGGGAGCTCTGGTGGCTGTTCCCGACGCCTCCAGGGGGTTGCAGAATTCCCTCCATGAGCTCGGCACGGACGGGGAAAGGCGTGAAGTGCACGGGCGGACAGACGGGGTGATGGCCCGGTTTGCTCGGGACAGGGGAAGCGGCGGCGGCCGGGCCGGCGCAGCGCGGGGGGCCGCTGTGGGGCTGCTGTGGGGGCAGTCAGCTCGCCGCCCCGCTCCCCCCGCCGCTGTCCCGCACCAATCGCATCTGCACACAAGCGGAATAAGGGGTTTCAGACTTTTTCCCAAGCCTGTTTTTTATTTTTCTTTCCTTGGTGCTCCACGGCCATGCGCCCCTGGTGCAGAGGAGTGGCGGGGCCAAAGGGCTCCCTCATCCCTTACAGCCCACCTCTCTTCCTCCTTGCACGGAAAGACGTCCGGGCCCCTTCTTCCCTGTGGGAAATGCAGCTCCCCAGTCTTTGAGGGGCCCGCTGAAATAAGAAGATTAACTCAATGTCAGGTTATCCCAGTGACCTGAGAGAGCCGCAGCCTGGCTCTGAGGTACCTGCCGCGGCCAGGTACCGTGGTGCCACCGGTATTGCCCTCGGCAGATGCAGCAGAGCTGGAGAGACGGAGCACCTGAGGGGCACGGGCCTCCCCTTCCCCTAGTGGGCGAGGAAACCACATCCAGAGCAGGCAGGAAACAACAGCTAATACACCTAAGAGGGCACTGGGAGATGAAGGAATGCTTGGTGACACTGTCTCTCCGCGGGGAGGCACTGAAATGCCCCCATCGAGGGGAACATTAAAGCAGTTTGTCCCCGCAGGTCACTCCTGTTCGCGTATCCCCTCCCTCTCCAAGCTCACGCAGAGTGCCCAGGGCTTGGAGCTCCCAGCTGTCCCTCTGGGCAGCCCTCGCGGAGCAGTGGGCACGGCCAGGGCGCCCAGAGCCTCCCGGCTGCGCGGAGGGAGGCCTAAGAGGCGAGGGTCCCTGTCGCTTGTCACCGCGCTGACTCCTGCCCCGCCGGCGTCCGTCCCCTGTGGCGGCGGGCGCCTCTCGCCGCCGAGGTGATGCGGGTTTGGAGGCGGGCCGCCCCCGCCCCCCGGCACAGCCTGCCCGCCCGCTTGCGCGCCGTGCGGGTCGGCCGTGCGCCGAGGCGGCGCGGAGCGCAGCATGGCGCGGCCGGCAGCCGGGCGGCAGCTGAGCCCGGGGCCGGGGCCGCCGCTGCGGCTGCTCCTGCTGCTGGGCGTCCTCCTGCTGCGCGGTGGAGCGGCGGCGGGGGCCGAGCCGTGCCAGGCGCCGCGGCAGTGGGAAGGGCGCACCGTGTTCTACGAGCACGGCTCGGGGCGCAACACGCGGGCCGCCGTCTCCTACGACGGCCCCAACCAGCGCCTCCGCATCCTGGAGGAGAGGAAGGCGCTCATCCCCTGCAAGAAGTAGGTGGCGGCGAGACCTGCGGCGGGGCCGGGCCGGGCGGGGCGGTGAGGGTCAGTACAGAGGCCGGAGGCGCCTCCTGGGGGGTGTGGGGTGATGCGAAGCCGGGAAGGGGGGTCTCCCTCGGGCCCGCGTTGCCGGCGGCTCCTCCCCTGCGTGAGTCGGGGCAGCGCGGGGCCGGCGGAGACGAAGCACCGGCCTGCTGGGAACAGCTGACGCTAGGAAGCCTGTCACCAACGTGGCTTGGATCCGTGTAGATATAGGTGTATATGTATCGAGATATTTATGATCAACAGTGTCAGCTTTTTACCTTCAGAAATACTCATTCTCCCCTCCCAGCTCTTTTGCTATCCAACTGGAATTTGAAAAGAATCCAAAAATTTGTGGTATAATGGGTATCATGAGGTATAATGAAGAGGTTATACTCAAACATGTGAATATGGGGTAAGGCTCTAACTCAGTAATTTGCTAGCAAGTTTGAGTTACAAGTTCTCTGGGCCTTCTTGGTCCTTGTCAGTGCTTGGCCCTAAGTCAGTGCCAGGGTGTCAGGATGCATCCATTACCTGTGCTACAGTGTATTCATTCCCATTGCACAGCCCTGCAGGACCTTCCTGTTCTTCATTTATACAGGATATATCTGTTAAGCCCATAACTAATCCCCAAAAAATCCCTGTGTCATTGTCTGTTTCTTGGTTTGCTGAAAAACAAATGTAGAGAAAAGCTGACTAAAGAAGAGCCTCTTTTTCCTTCCTCAGCCTGCCAAGCTCAGGTTGGGCAGAAGAACTGATTGGCCTAGAGGGGCCTTCCTGAGTGAGACATTTCTGGTACTGAGTGTCAGTCACTTTCAGATGACATGTCAAAACATACCTGCCAGTGTGAGGGTAGCAGGTCTGCCCATACCTCCACTCTCCCACCTACAAATTGTTCAAATAATAGTGCATCCATCCTGTGAATGTGTGAGACAAGGTAATGACCAGCCTACAAATGCTGTATCATCCAAAGTAATGGTCTCTCCTGTTAAAAGATCAATATTCCTTTTTCCTGCTGTATTTTTTCTCTGACAATTTCATACCGACATCGATCAGTAGTTGTTGTAATATTTGCAAAGCATATGCCCTTCTGTGATCCTTTTCCTCCAAATCCCCTGACACTCTCAGAACTGTTTTGTGTCTTTCATTTTCAGGCTTAACTGTACCTCGTTGTAAGCTTTACTCATTACTGTTTTTGCATAGGTGCCATGTGAAGAATATTAAAAGCGACATAGAGGTGTTTGCTGGTGGTCTGCTGACATACAGCATGGAGTCTGACACTGGCCATGTGGTGTTCATGTTTTCCCTTCTGCAAGTCCTAGGTTAACTTTAATGTTTGACAAGCATAAAACTTGCTACAAAGCCTAATGCAAGTCTTTTCTAGCTTCTGAGTTGTACTACACTCATTTCTTCAAGCTTATGTTTACTTTATTTGAAAACTTTATTTTAAGATTGAATAATTACTCTACGTTTTAGACTCTGGGCTAGATTTTGTCCTTTTCCAAGATCTTTTTACATTTTTGATAAATACCTGCTGTGGATGCAGTTTTGTCTGGGTTGGTAGCACTAGAAAGAGGCAGAGTGCACACAGGTGCGCTTGTTGACTTCTCCTGAATTAGATTTTTGTTGGAGACAAATTTCTGACCTCAGAGATCTTTAATGTTTCTAGGTCCATGTTTTCTGCCATCCAAAATTGGAGAGGGGTTGATTTCGTTATATGGGCAGTAGTGTCTGCTCAGGGCATGACCCAGCTTCCATTTAAGTCAACAGAAGTTTCCCTTTGGTTTCAGTATGTGTTGGATCAGGTCTAGAATTGTGATCACAACTTCATTTTAGTGTGGACACAGTGACTTGCAAACTGAAGGCTTCAGAAGTTAGAGGCAAAGGGATTTATCCTGTCTTTTGAATAATGACCTCTCCTCCTCCCTGTTTTGACATTGACAAGAAAAGCGTAATTGTGCCAAGGCAGTGAGTACAAAATCAACAAGAAAATCAACCAGAAAAATAGTGCTGCCCTGGTCTGTAAGGAAATTTTAGTCTAAATTCTCACATTTTGCTCCTATCAGATGTAACTTATGTCCAGCAATCAAGGTTGGCCAACAACCACATTCTTCTACAAAGCATTTTCTGAAGCTTGCAAATGTGGACCTTAATCAGACACAGCCCTGTTTGAGTTATTGGCTGAGGTTAATCAAGGACACAAAGGTTTGCCTGTGTGGAATGGCTTGCAGGCTCATAACCACAGGAAAACATGAAACTTTCAGGTTTTATTGTAGATCTGTGTTTCAAATTCATGTATTCTGCCATGTGGCATTTTCATACCTATATCAGGCCAGTAAAACATACCTACCTCAACTCCAGAAAAGTAGCCATAAGGTAATGCCTAGTTGCTGCTTCATTAACATCACTTCTTTGTCCATCAGTTGTTTTGAGATCACCCATGATGCAGTAACCACTTTGGTAAAGACTGCCCATTCCCCATTGTCCTGCTGCACTGTGTCACCTGCCACCTGGGCACACACCTCGCTTGCCAGACAACCAACAGAGCCAGTTCATTAGAGAAGTCATAGCTGTGGTTTCAGAAAACTAGCTTGTTGGGTGGGTGTTTCTCTAGGTCACACAATTGGCTCCTGCACTGTGGCTCAGGAGTGTAAAACTACCAGCAGTGATCCTAGGCTGAGATTTTTCAAGTAGAACCTATTCCAGTTGGATTCATTTCTGGGCTTTCTTTTTCACTCCTTTTTTAGACCCAGACGTAGCTACACTGCTTCTTTTGTTTTCTCCCGCATGCCTTGCCCTGCTGCTTCTTGCCCCTTCAGGACCAAGTTTTTGGGGATAGACAAGGTGGGCAGGGACAATCTTAAAGTTTTGTGTGGTGCTCTGCTGATACTGATAACAGAAGAAAAGAAAACAAACATTGAGTATGTTGTGCTATTTCCTGTTTGGACTTGGTCATTCCAGATATAATGTGAAAGGGGGGCACTTGAAACAGCTCCTTAGACCTCTTGAGGCAAAGCTGAGTTCCTAATGTTAAACACAGAACATGTTTTTTAGTCCTTTATGGCCTACTATATGAAGTTGCTCCCTTTTGTGATCTCTAGATGTTAAACCTTCCTCACTCTTCTTCAACCTTCTGTTGACCTCTATCTCAGGACACTTCACAAAATAGGTAATAGTCACCAGCATGGTTTGCGCTTGGGGCAAGACTTTCTTTTTAGGGTAGCTTCAAATGCTTTAGATTTGAGTATGACATCTCTGCAAACTGGTGAGAAATGCTGACACAAATAAGTCCAAACAAAAAATCCTACTGACCGCACTCTGGCCAGAATTTCATGTCGTCCATCACCTTTCATTTTCTTGGAAAAACAGAGCAGGGGGTGTGCTGTTTGGCACTACTGAAGCCACTCAACAGGTGTTAGTGCTCAGTTATGAAGAAAGAAAAGCATGAAGTGAGGAGCAGAGCAGAAATAGTACAGGTGGTGTTTGAGAGCTGGAGTGTTACTTGCCATATGCTGTGTTCACAGAGTTTCACACTTATCTTCTATACTATTTTCCACAAAATGATTTTCAGGGGAGGCCCAATAACATACTGTCTTATGAGAAATATGATTGTTGGGAAGAAAAAAAAATTCCATGTGGTCAAGAAAGTGAGTAGGAGGAAGAAAATGCATTCTTCTATGCATGTGTTTCAACAGTAACCTCTTTGGCCTATTGTACAGTACTCAGCACATTGAGATGCCTTTGTATTTGCAACTGTCAGGGTTAGTGTCTTAAAAACCGTAGCAGCACAGCAGAAAAACAATCAAGAGGTACCCTGTCAGTGTTGATTTAAAAAACAGAAGTACATGTTGTTAAATTCCTTTAGTTCAATCATATTTGCAAAAGATAGGCACAGTTAAGGGGAGGATAAACTCCTCACCTGGCCACACAAACTGTTAGTGTGATAGAGGAGTGACAAAGCTATGTTTAGAGAAATAAGTCTCTTATTCTGGCAGGCTCTTTGCCTGTGTGGGTCAATCCCTGTCCTTGACTGAAGAGAGGCAGCATAAGGTCAGGTGCAAATATAACAACATTCATCTTGAGAAGAGGTGATGACTTTTCAAAATAAACAGAATGTGGGCACACGTGTCTGACTTAACTACTTTTTAGTTGTTTTAGGATGTGTGATTGTAAAGGAAGAGCCAGCGGTGTCTGACCTATTAAAATCATCTAATCCATCCATCTGTGGTCATTGTGGTGACTCAATAGGCTAAGTATTGAGCTGCACTGAGCAACTGCAAATTTGTTTCCCAGACTTGGTTTTGGGAGTGGTTTCTGCAGTTTAATGTTTTGGGGAGTGAAAGACTGTCACGGGTAAAATTTTCAGAATTGGCCAAGTTGCCCAGGAGCCCGAGTTCCATTTTTTAAAGATTATGTAGAGTGTGCAGACTTGTGAGACCCTTAATTTGCAGTGAAACAGAAATGAATTTTCAGCAGTTTCTCTAAATGTAACCTGAGTTCTTAGGACCTAAAATTCTTCATAAACTGCTGTGTATATAATTCACTTCTGAGAACAAGAACTGAAGGAAGGTACTTAGACCTCCTACATTTACTTTCTTCCTGTAGGTGTCAAGTGTTCTTTCAAGTGTCTGCTGCTGCTAATGACTGTGAGTTTGGAAAGGTGGCTTTAGAAAGCTGCTGTGCTGGATGCACACTGTCAGATGCTAGGCAATACCCTGAAGCAAGCCTCAGTTGTTCTAATGAGAGCACTGTACACGTAGGGAACTGTTGTCTGTGATGGCTACATAGAGGAGCATCTGTCTCACTCCACCTGTTCATTATGTTTGTTTCTGCCCCCAGGCAGCAGCAATCATTCCCTTCTCCATGTTCTTGGTCTTGGTGGAAGTCAGCCAGGCTATACAGCTCAGGAAGGCACTGGAGTTAATTGCTTTTGTTGTTACAGGTGGGCTGGTTGGGAAGAGATGAAAACACTGCTCAGGGGAGGCAGTTGAAATTCTTCAGCCGTTGAACTGCATCAGTAACAAGCAACTGGACTCTGTTAGAGGAAGTCGGGAACTGTTAGTATAGCAAAGCTTTTTCTGTCTGTTTTCTGTGCTTCCTTGGACAACAGCATCTTTGTTAGTTGCAAAAAAAACCCAAAACAACCGACCCCAGAAAAAAACACCTGAGTATGAATAAAGCAAGTCCATTGCTTTGAGATGGCTGTTTTGTTTAGTGTAGTGTTCTTGAAACCACTGTTTATGCTAAGTGCTCTGGAGCCATTTCATACAATTCCAAAACACAGCACACATCCAAACTGAACAGAATAAACTGGCTCTTAAATTCAAAATAGCAGGATCCACAAAACCTTTTAAAGCTAGAGAAAAAATGTAGATTAAGTGTCCAGTGACCCCAAATTGATAATTTGCTAGAGCTCTCGTTGGTGTACTTAAAACCACTGTCAGACACTCACTGGGGTCATTACCACCACATGAGTTCTAGATATTGTTTTCTGGATGTTGTTAAAAACCAAAGGTTCTCATTAAAAAGTTTTGTTTTTCTAAAAGATGTTAAATGGTAATCATTAACATCATGTTGTACTTGATACTAGTGGATTGGCTTAAGCGTTTTATCCATCTGAACCCCATAAATTTAGGGAATTATTTCTTTCTTCTCTCTTATCAGCTCTTGCTTGTCTCTTTGAACTTTTTGAAACTTACGGCTCATTTTTTACTGTTGGACATTTTGGCAAAAACTTAAGGCAAGACCAGGCCTGCACTGAAAACTCAATGTGCCTATATGTCTATAACTTGAACCAAACCAATGTTTTCAAAAGATAAATCACTGTAATTCTTTTTTTTTTTTTTTTTTTTTTTTTTTTTAGAAATTTAAAGAGGACATGAATAGAAAGAGATTCAGTGTTCTGTGGTCACAGACAGCTGATGGTGACATGACTGCACAGCTAAACAAACACAATGAAAGACATCTTTATATTCATAATCTTAATTTGGACTCCATTCAGCTTGAGGCCTGACGCAATTCAGATGTCACAACTGACAGCATCACACCTATTCTCACAGGACCAAAGGCCATTCATCTGAAAAAGTATCTTCTCTAAAGGTTAAATCAGAATTTTCTAATATAGGGCTTTTGTGAGGTAAAAAAATGTTTTCTTTTCCAGAAAGAGACGTGATTTGTATTACTTATCAACAGGCTTATCTATTTATTAGCTGCATGGCACAGCTTTTCAACTGGATGACATTTTCCCAAACAAGTGAAGACAGTGAAATGGTACCTTATTATGCCTGTTTTGGTATGCCAAGTCATTGGTTGATTCAAAATTGAAAGGTATGGCTCAGGTATCCTTCTATCCTCTCTATTTTGCTATAAACTTAACTGGTGGCTAACCTTGGCATGGCATCGTAAATAACACTGAGCTATTCAGACTTGAGGCCATCCAGCTGTGAATCTGTAGCTGCAGCAGCATCAATCCAGCTCCTGAACCTCATCTTTATCAGCTTCATCCCTGTCTTCAGATGACTTTCATTTTGGCCTTACCTGTAGATTTGCAAGGAATCACATGCTCAGCAACTAGAGTTCTCTCTCATGAGGTATTTTTACCTGTTGCTCTTCTTTACTCAAAGGGGAAATTATTTTCTCCTCCAGAATGTTTTCAAGGCATGGTACAGTGTCTGATGTCCTGGGGAGGGGATGATGTCTGGGTAAAACAGGGCCACTTTGTGCAATATTTTGGCTCTTCTAGAATAAGGAGCATTATGCCCAGCGTGGCATTGCATAATGTGAAAGTACCAGTGGCCAGTGAAACTTCTCCTCACCACTGCCAAGCAGCCCTGCTTCTTTCAGTTGTTTTTGTTCACTGCCTCACTTTCGTGGCCCCAGGGGAGATGCATGTATGTTGACTTGAGATCTGAGATTCCACAGGGAAATTTTGTGTTGTCCCAAGGCTCCGGAGGATGCTTCTTTGCCTGTATCATGGTCACTCTCCCACACCTGAGAGTCGTGGGCCAAGGACAGGATTTTCTGCCAAGAATTTGTTCCCATATGTGAAAGCCTGGATGGTTCAACATGAGAGAGAGTCTTTGTTTTAAGAAGTGTATTAATTTCTGGAGCTCATACCTCTTACATATTCATACTCAGGAGTAAATTGGGGGTTTCCAACAGCAGCCTAAATGTCCTTGTCCAAAACCAATTTATGGTTTTCTTACTACAGGTGGTAGTAAGAAAGAAGGAATGATTTGTTTTCATGTGAACTTTTTTTTCATCTTCCATTAATAAAGATCCCTGGCTAAAATTTATTTGACAATCAGTTTAATCATTGTTTTGAGGGTTATGTGCAGACATTTGGATTTGTGTCACACTCTATTATTAAAAGATGCTTCCCGTGTACCACAAAAAGTCAGAAAGACATGGTAACTTCTGCAATTCTTGTTTTTGCTGTGAGAATTTTACTAGCAACATCCCTGCAGTCAATAGGGTTGTTCCCATAACTTAGCAATGACCATATTTATGCTTTTACAGATTTGTGTTTGTGTTTTCATGATTTTAAAAATTTCTTTCTGCATCAGAATGTGAATTTGGCAGGCATTTTCTTCTTATACAGTGTTCACACTGTACTTACTACAATTTTTCAGTCTTTGGCTACTAAGAGTTCATACGTCTGGGGACCTTCTTAGCTATTCATTCCATAAAAGCTTATTTTATCCCTTTCACTCCTTATGAAATTTGCCCTTCCATTCTGGCATCATCCAGACTATGTTTGGTGGGCTAAATCCAGCCCAGAGGGAACTTCCATCCAGCATTCTGCCTTTCCCCACTGAATAGCTCCTTGTTGGTTTAATGATTGTCTGAAATTTGGACCCTTCTGAATTGCTGCCCTTCTCTCCATGTGGGAGGAACAGAAGAGACTGGATGCATAGGTTGGAAATTACCTCAATCAACCCTGTGGCTGAGGGTCAGTCGTATACACTGCCATATTGAAAGAGTGATGGAAAATTCATGGTAACATGTACAGATGCCAGAGTGCATGTGTATAGCTTATTTCTTTGGCATATGAGAGTGAGGATCTCAGGATTATTAATGTTTTGTCTGAAAAAAATAACCTGTAAGACTCCGTCAGTGTAGAAGATGTAGATCGTCAAATATCATTGAGAGATACCAAATTATGTTCATTCTGGAGCTCTGTCTGCATTTTTTTATATTTCTGATTTGTTTTGTTTTGTAACTAAAAAAAGAACGTTTCAAAGCTTAATAGAAATACATGTAGGACTGTATAACTGTCTGATTCAACCCAGCTGTCCCCAAAGAGTGATCTGACAACAGCGCATCATATTTATGGAGTTCTAAAAGAGTAGTAAAAATCTCAATTGCTGCCTTCTTTTGGGTATTAGAAGACTGAAACTTTCTTTGCTCTAGCTTAACTTTCTTTGCTTTAGCTTGTCCCTAAATTATAAACAGAAGCAATCTCTTCAGTGCTGTTCAAATTATTTTTTAATATGAAACATGTAAGAAGTGGCTTGTCCTTAAGTTCATTAAACTCATTTGCCCTTCTCAAATGGGAAATTATATTGTCTACGTACTAGTTATCTTATTTTCTATATGTATTATTTTTCCTGAGGACAGTTCATAATGGAATGTGATAATATGATAGATAGCAAACAATGCAGAAGACCAGTATTACCACATGTATTGCAACATGTCTTATTAAGGTTACTTACTTCTTTACTTAATTTAAAAAATAACATTATAATAGTACCCTGCATATTTACCTTTTGGTCAGTTGAATAGTTCACAAGTAAATCATTCCAAAAACAGCTTCACTGACCTTTAATGATTGACTTCTAGTGCAGTAATGTACTCTTCAGAATCTGTTCCTTTATAGCTGTTGCCAAATATTATTTCATACTTCAGAGTGTATGTTCAAAACACACAGTCAACTGCTTTAGCAGGAAGAGTTTTGTGATGTCTGTAACTAATTTTTCAAGTTGTCTGTTTGGAACAAACCATTTTCTAATGTACATTTTCTTAAGGCTTTAATGGAGTAAGATAAAAAGGGCCCCAAAACACTTTCACATAATGTAATCCTTATCAGCCTTATCAGCGAGATAAAGAACAAAAACTTCTCTCTTCATTCTACTCTGTTCTTATTCGGAGGTTAGAACCAAATGCAGTAAAAAATTAAAAAAAAAAAAAAAGGATAGTTAGGAAGATAAACCACTAATAAGACTTTCCGCTGAGGTTTTGGTCTCTTATGTTACCCATCCCTTACTCTGTCAGTTCCGGTACTTTCACACTTAGCAAGCCTTAATTTGCTGTCCTTCTGTCAGTTCTTTGTAGGAATTCATGGCTGCAACTTCATCTGAAAATCAGATGGCTCAGTAGATATGAGGGCCTCTGATAATGTGTCTTGCTTTGCCATTTATTTTGGTGAAACCATACCCAGGAAAGCTGCTATGAGACCTGTATAGATGCTAAACAGCTGGAAATTTCTCCTTAAGTAGTTTGTCTGCATGGAAACCTACTGTATGTATGGATACCTCTCATTTCAGAAATTGATGTTTCTGAGGGGCAATGGCCAGATTTTCCCCAGAATTTTCCAAGGCAGTTTTGTGCATGGCAGTGCTAAAGGTTTTTAAACACTCATATTGAGACCAGAGTTCACCCAGTGAACACAACGAAGAAAGATTTCATTTTTTATTCTTTCAGTATCTCCTAATACTATTTGCAACTGTGGTTTTATCATGTTCAGATACTTTTCTTGCCAGGAAACTTATGATTCTGCCATACTTTTAGGCAGCCAGCAATGGAAGGTTTACTCATGCTGCACAGTTATGGTAATTCTCAGAGGATGCTTATTTGTAGAGCAGAATTCTGTACAGATTGAGGAATTCTTAGTAGAATTAGTTTCCAAATTAATGTATCACTATTTTATTAGATCCAGATTTGTTAACTTATCTTCTGTACAAGAAATTAATTTCTTTTTCTTATCTGTGAGAGTACCTGGGGACTTTGAGTAATCTGGTCTAGTGGAAGATGTCCTTGCCCATGGCAGGGGGCTAGAACTAGATGATCTTTAAGGTCCCCTCCATCCCAAAGCATTGTGTGATTCTGTGATTATTTGGATCGTTATAAGTGCCTATGCCCAAAACCACACAGGATTTGCAAAGCCAGACTGGTTTGTTACCCTGTCTCTTCCAGAGAATAGAGGAGGGCACAAACTCAAATAACATGTTGATCAAGTGTGAGGTATTTCCTGTACTTTTTTTATAGATTAAAAAAAAGAATTAGGGAGAGTGAGAGGAGATAAGGGTATGAGATCAGAGACACCCTATTGCATTAAGTTTACCCCCTTGCTATTGAACAGGGAAAATGTGAGAAACCACCTAAGTGCTTCAACACAGCAGAAGATAAAAAATTCTTAATTTTTTTAACTTCTGCTCTGCCTATCTCTAAACCAAATGTAAGCATGAAGATATTGATTCTGAATACATTTATGTGTATTCTTTGTTTATTGACATACTTACACACATATTTTGTTAGTTTCACTGAGTGTAATAGGTGACTTTACAAGGTATATACCTCATAGCCAGGTTATTGTAAGTTCCTGAACTCCTAAAATAAGTCATCTAGTCCTCTGAAGAAGAAAATAGTTGGTCACTAGAATGTTCAGAGTACCCAGTCTGTCACATAAGCTGTGCTAGCCAAGTCAAAGTGATGTACAGTCAGATGATATTCCAGGCACTGCCTCAAAAATGTAGGTACCACAACTGCTTAGCTGGAGACAGGTAGAGGAATCCATGGTGGGTCAAGTGGGACTCCTGTCTTGTTGTGATTTGGAAGTCTAACATGTCTGAAACACAGTTTGGTTCTTTGGATTTCCTTCCTCTGAAAGAATGGAAAAAAATCAGGCTTACAAGCCTGATTCATGCCCCCAAATATGTGAATACAGTTTCAGGCTGTAAAGCTCCATAGATTATTTTTGTAGATAGCTTTTGAGATTTTTTTAAATTTTCCTTAAAACATTATGAAAAGCAAAAGAACATCTCATCATTACAATATGTATATGATGTATACCAGGATCTTAGTACAGTGTATGAACAAGCATCAAGCATAAGGAATGAAGTCAGCTCAAATCATTAGTCCAAACTGTTTGTACTGAAGTAGCACATGTAGAAACTAAGTTTTGTAAGACTTGATCATAGTGGCCTCCAGGTACAACGCCCTTGAGATAGATCTGCAGTGCAGAGCACTGGGGCAGGCAGTAACAACATGAAGCTTGGTTGGTGCAGAAGATTTCTTCCATCCTCTCTGCCCCTGGTTGCTTCAGTAGCTCCTCCCTCCCTCAGAAACCACTTTTCTATTCCCTGAATGAGTCCAACTACATGGCTAATGCAGTGCAGAGAATGTGGGAGATCCAGTAACCCAAGCAGTACAGCAGACCAGAAAACAAATGTATAAATGAAAATGCTCCAAAGTTTTCTCATAATCAGATTCCTTTTTCTGATTCTCCATACTCTCAGAGTTGTAGGATTTTTGTCCAGTTAGTTGTAGCAAGAGACTACATAAAAAGGCCTTCCCAAAGGAGAGATTTTATGACAAAAAGATGTTTAGTATAATTTAGGTGTTTGCAGTTAAGGATATAAAGATATTCATTACTTTGCCTAAAAACAAGGCCCAGAACACTATAAGGGAGAAGAAAAATATCACAAAGCACAGAATATGAAAAAGTTGGGTAAAACTTGTGGAAATAGATTTTTGTGTAGTTAAAATTGCATAAAATGTTATGTTTGCCTTTTAGCATCTCCTTTTGTTGCCCATTAGAGATAAGCTGATAGCCATGCTAGGTTTTAAACTTTTTTCAACTTATTTTTTCTTCTAAATGGAGCACCTGATGTAGCATCTGTAAAAATCAGTGAAACTTTTTTGGCTGATTGTACAAGACTTTGGGTCAGATTAATGTCTAATTTTGAAAAAGGGGTTATCAAGCCGTATTTTTCTCTAATTACATAGCTGATGGATGGAAATTGTAAACAGCAGCTGTTACATTAGGATCTGTTCCTATGATGTGGAAAGAACAATTGTGTCTTGACAGTTGGAAATCTGATGGGCAGAAAGTGATTTCTGCTCATATGTTTCTCTGGAGAATTCAGGAGTTTCTTATGAAGTCTTCAAGTACAAAAAATAGTGTCTAGTAAAACTGGTCACCTCCATTTTGCAATGATTACTCTGACACACTGAATTTTAGAAGATACTAAATGCTGTCCTTCTAAAAATTTGCCCCTTTTAAGTATCTTCACGTTGAATGCCCAAAATAGGAAGCTGTTAAAAATCAATGGTCAGTTTTGAAAATTCTGCCCATTAAGTATATAAAATAATGCAGTTAGAACAGCAAACAACTGTAATATGCAAATATGAAACTGTAATTTGGAAATAATTATAAAGTGATTTTCTCTTTTTAAAACAAGACTTACATTAATGTCTGTTATGATTACAGGAACAGTAAAGGAAAAGACTTTTAGCATGCATAAAAGTTCTAAATTCAAATGATTAGGCAAAGCTCAAAGAAAACTATAGCTCCCTGTGTGTGTGCATGTAGGACACTGGGCTCCATGTCAGGAAAACACCCCAAAATTAGGTAAACATACCAGCCTGCTAAAGACTTCAGTTTGTATTTGTGTCAGATTCTAAATGGTAAAGCTATTTTTGTCATGTTTTAAGCAGCATGGGTAGTCTAAACATGTTCAATAGGTCTAGTGACCTTTTCCCGAGTAATGGAAAACTTTCAGCTGTGCCAATGTAGTATATTTATACCAATATTATTTACAGGTCTTGCCCTCCTTTTACTGCTTCTTAGAACTGTCCTTGAATGAAAAATAAACGTGTCAGGGGTTTAATAAAATTGAAATAGCTATAAACAATCTTAAAAATAGAAATGTATGCTTAACCATGCTTCCTTTAGCTGATTGCGGTGTCTTCAGCACTGTTGTTTCTGTGATGGACTAACAGATAACCTGGGAAATAGTTCTGTATCAAACACACTGATGTGGTCTTAATAACTTGAAGATAAAGGTTTTGATATGAATTTTCATCTTCTAATCGCTTATGTATTTTCAGCCCAGCTGATTTTTAAGGACATGCCAGTTTCTTGTGCTGCATCATGGTTTCCTACAGCAGTAGGCATGTGGTGACTGCTGAAAGCCACTCCCCCCCCCCACTTCCCCTCCCCCCGCCCGAAGGTGGAAAAGTTGTTGCCATAACAAAAAGCCCAATAACTCAATAGAAGACCAAAGAAAAACAGTTCTGTGAAGAGCAAGTTTAACAGATAGTTCAGCCTTCTAATTATTCCCTGCGAATGCTGGATGTATTCCCTGCGAATGCTGGACCTATCTCACCGGTCCTGATTTTAGACAGTATTTGTCTTTAATTCATTCAGGCACCAAAAACAGTGTGATGGTGTAATTAGAGATAATTGTGCAGGCAGACAGAGCTGAAGGTCCCCAGTGTGCAGGAGATGGCACCATCTCTCAAATTCCTATGTGAAATAAGATGGAGCCCTCTGCTGAGACTCCAGCAGCCATAAATATTATCCAATCTTAATATTCTCCAATATTCTACATGTAAGTCTGGGAAGGTCCTCAAGTTTCCATGTAACCTGTTCCTCCATCCTGGAGGCGAAAAGCTTTACATGGGTTGTCCCTGATCCCTGATATTTTTACCAGTACTTGTAAAAGCTGGAGTGTAAGAAGACACAGGCATTTTCAGAGTATTTCCTAAGTAAGCCCTCCTTGCTTCAGGTGACATAGAGAAAAGTTGGTATTCATTTTTAGCTTTGATATACTGGCCATCTTATCATCATACCTCAGTCTTGCTCTTGTAGACCAAACATGCTCAGTTTCTTCATAGGTCCTGTTTCTTAAACATCCCACTGTCCTTGCTGTTCTCTGAACTATATCCTGTCTGTTTATCTGTTCCCTTAAGTGACACATCCAAAAGCAGTAGCAACATCAGCATTCTGGTCTCATCAGGACTAAGCAGAACAGAATAAATGACCTCCCTAATGGACCCAGAAACTTCCCTTTCTAAATCATCACTGCACCACTTCACAGTGGATGTGTATGGAAGGATGGCAATATGCCATTTCCTTTACAACCATATAGCAATTACATCTTCCCTAACTATATGTTTCTTTCGCACAGACATTCCCTTCTTTTCAGTAATTCCTCTGGTTTGTACGCTCTCAGTCAGTTCCACCTGGAGTTTTAACACACTGACACACTGTATTTGAATCCCGTCATTAATTTATGCACTCACCTAACATACGACTTTTGATGGCTAGCTGCTGAAGGAAGAAGAAAAAGACCTGCACAAAGACTTGAAATGAAGTTATTTTTACATTGGAGGTGGGGAGGAAAGATGTAGTTCAGTGCTATGATTTCAGGTTGCGTTTATTTCCAGTGAAGTAAATCTCCATCTTTCACAAAGTTTATTTAACAATAAGCTATACTCAGATCTTTGGATGGAGGTTGGAAAGTTGAAAAGTACTTAGCTTTCAAGCTGTTGCATCTGATTATCTGGCCTGACTTTCAAACTCCCTTGAAAACAGTCACAGTCTTTTTATTTTTTATATTGGATAGATATCAGAAAGACCTGAATCATCCCTCTTAAGGAAAGCATTGCAGATGGAAGGTGGAAATCTTTACATCTTGGGACAGCAATCTGGTCCAAGCGCATATCCTCACAAATTTTTCCAGGGAATATTCCATCATGAAATAAAAGTTTGATCTATCAGAATTGGAACCTCCCCCCCCCATCTGTTCCAAAGGGCAATCTGTTCCTCAGACTGCTTCATGATTACTTTTTCTGCAGGAATGCATACTGAAAAGCAACTAACTGGCCAAGTGTAAGCATGATGGGATTTACAATCTTGATGATCATGATAGGGCTCCTGAAATGCATGTAATCCCTGTTCACGGTATATGAAGATCTTTTTAAACAGAAGTTGATGTGTAAGAAGCTGCAATACCTAGTTCTAGTTGAAAAAATGTTTTTTATATTTTATTATTATTTTATTCTAAAATACATTTATGAAAAAGGGAGAGTATTTTAATTTAGTTAAGGAACTTCATTCTGCTATGCCTTTCTGATGTGTAAAATAGATACTTTCATAGGCAGCAGAGCTAACATCCAGTTTAATATCCTGTCTCAGACCCTGGTTAAGAGAAAGGTCTGAAAACTCCAGATAAATCTGACAATTACAATCATGAAGTTATTTATGTTGCAAATTACTTTTAGGATCATTGAGTCCAAGAGTTAACAACAACAAAGCCAGCACTAAACCATGTCCCTAAGAACCACATCTTCAGATCTTTTAAATAGCCCCTTGGATGGTGACTCAGCCACCCTGCTGAGCTTGTTACAATGCTAGAAGAAATTTTTCTAAATATCCAATCTAGACCTCTTCTGGCGCAACTTCAGGCCATTTTCTCTTGTCTTATCACTTGTTCCTTGTGAGAAGACACTGGCACCCAACTGGCTACAATCCCATTTCTGGAAGTCGTAAAGAGCAATAAGGTCCCCCTGACCCTCCTTTTCTCCAGGTGCCTGGGCTGCTCCTCATCAGCTTTGTGCTCCAGACCCTTCACCAGCTCCATTTCCCTTCTCTGGACACCCTCCAGCCCGTCAATGTCCTTGTAGTGAGGGACCCAGAAATGAACACTGTTTTAAGTGCAGCCACACCCAGGCTGGGTACAACTGGGTGAGGCTGCACTGCCTGGGCAGTCAGTCAACTGGGGCAGTCACTGCCTTGATCACCCTTGCTGATTCAAACTAGGATGCCATTGGTTTTCTTGGCCACTTGGGCTCACTTCTGGCTCATGTTCAGTTGACTGACAACCAGCACCCCCTGGTCCTTTTCCACTAGGCAGCTTTCCAGGCACTCTTCCCCCAGCCTGAAGTGCTTCCTGTGGTTGATGTGACACAAGTGCAGGACCCAGCTCTTACCCTTGTTGACCTCATACCATTAGCTTCAGCCCATTGATCCAGCCTGTTCAGATCCCTCTGCAGAGCAATTGTACTCTCCAGCAGATCAACAACACTCCTGCCCAGCTTGGTGTCATTTACAGATTTATTGAGGGTGCACTTGATCCCCTCATCCAGTTCATGGATAAAGGTATCAAACAGCACTAGCCTCAGTACTGAGCCCTTGGGAACACCACTCATAACTGGCCACCGGCTGGATATATCTCCATTCACCACCACTTTTTGGTCCTAGCTTTTCTGACAGTGTTGAACTGAGCGAACAGTGCACCCATACAAACCACAGGCAGCCAGTTCCTTCAGGGTAATGCTGTGGATAATGGTGTCAAACACTTTACTAAAACCCAGTGATGCATCCGCATCCTTTCCCTCATCCACTGAGCGGATCACCTTATCATAGGAGATTGGGTTGGCCAAGCAAGATCTGCCTTTCATAAAACCCTGAGGGCTGGACCCAATTCTGCACATATTGCAAAATGCCCCTTGAGGTGATCAGCTCCGTGACCTTTCATGGCACTGACATCAGGCTGACAGGCCTGTAGTTCCCTGTATCCTCCTTGCCCTTCTTGCAGATGAACATCATATTTGCTAACTTCTAGTCAACTGTGACCTCCTGAGTGAGCCAGGACTGCTGGGAAATTATGGAAAGTGTCTTGGTGAGCAATTGTGTGCACTCCCTTAAGACTCTTGGGTGGATCCCATCCGGCACACTTGCACAGGAAGAGCTGCCCCACACCCTGTTGGCCTGCCCTGGCCTCCACTGCTCCCTGTGGGCTCCATTTATAAATGCTATGGGGGCTTGGCCACCATTGCTCCTGGCCCTGCCCAGGTCCCAGCAGCCCTTGTGGCACAGTCTTCAGGCTCCTGGCTGGCCTCTAGGTGTAAAATTAAAAACAGGAAGACAGGTATGTCTTTTATGTTTGGGTATATTTTTTTCCCTTTTTGAGATACTCTCAGTCTTTGTAGCCATGTTTTTTCTGGCTCTCTACATGCTAAATTTCTGTTTCCTGTTTCTTACATCTTTACAAACTCACAGCCTTAAAATAATTGCACTCTCAAAAGAGCATTTCCATGTCTCAGTTTTGAGCATCAGCTCTTCCAATTGAGTTATTTACTTCCCTTCTTCATATAGCACAAAGAAGGTGAGAAATGTAATAAATAAATTGTAATGTACTTCTGTAATTTCCCTCTTTATTATTTCATCTTTCCTAAGGTTGTTTGTATATACCGAGAGGTGAATCCTGGCCTTCCTCACTCTTTTTGGTCTCCTCTAAGCCCTGCTGTGATTTTCCAGTAACCTTTATTATTATGAACTTACTCATGGAAGAGTCATTCTACTAGAGTTTTTACAAACCCATAAAAGGAAAATAATCTCTGACCTCAAGTATATTTTGATATCATGTGGTTCTGCTATTATATACCATATTCCCTAGGAGGTGATTCCATTGATTCATTGGAAAGCATTATGGTATGCTAGCCACATCTTCCATTCCTTTTCTTTTGAGCTGCATTGTTGCCTACTGAGGGCTCCAGTTACGAATATACTCTTATTTGTGGAAGCAGACAGATGCTCACTATTAAGGGCAGTGCATCTTGTAGCCTCTTGCTTTATTGTTTTTCTGAATTTCAACTTCAATTGCAGTGCATTGTTCTCAGGGCTATGACTTGGTGGATTATTAAAAGTGTCAAATAGCCAAAAAGGAACAGCAAGGGAAACAGGCTTCTTGCTGAAGAGCTGATTCTCCCTTAGTGTTGCCAAAATAACTAATCTAATTTATGGGAAAACAATGAAAATAGTAAGAAATTGCATCATTTTTTATTGAGTTTCATAATTAAAGTCACAAAACTATGTCATCCTTTAGCTGGTTACTTCACAGCTTTTGATTCCTGTATTTAAGGTTCTCTTTCTACACAAACTGCATTATTAACAGGAGTTGAATTGGCTAATTCTCTCTGCTTCAGAAACTCATAGTGTGGTCAAAGTTCCTCATATACCTTTTTAATTAGATACCTGATACAGGGGGCTTGATCTCCTTGAATTTTTTTTTTTTTTATAAAAAAAGCCTTTACAATCTGTGAGTGATTTAAGTCAGACTAAACTATACTGCTATTACACAATATCACATTACATTTACTGTCACATGTATTTGCACAGTCCTGTATTTGTACAATATACCATAGTCCTGCACCACTGCCAAACATGTGAAATCAAATATGGTAAATGACTGTTGTTGTTGAGGTCTGATATACCAGAAGAAAAACACGAGTCTGAAATTACCGAAAACTTAATGGGAAAGAGGAAAGGAGTTCCCAGAAATATACTAAAAAACCAATGCTTCTCCCTTTTAAAATGAGCTTGCCAGATCCTTCCAAAAGCAGATGAATGTTCTTGACCTGATGGGTGTTTATCAACTGTCTGCATGTCTGCTTGGCAACTTTGCTCCCTTGAACTATTCTTGATCTGAGGACCTGAGAAGATGGGGTTATGTAGTCACACTTCTAGTAAAGGTTCCTATTCTCCCAGTCCATCTTCAGAAAACAAATGTGTAAAAAAGAGTGGTATCATTGTGGGGTATTTTATCAAGAGGATACCAGATACCTCAAGAATTAAATATATGGATGTACCTATCTATGCACACTAGAACAGACAATTTGGGATATTTGTAGGGCAATTTCTTCTAGTCAGATGTGGGGTTAGCTCCTTTTGAATTGTTTAAAAGCGTATTTTTACAAAAAGAACTGGCAAAGAATTAAGTAGTACCACAAAGGCAGACAGATGCTTCAAGCCTTCATTTAATCACTAAAGAGAAAGTAAAGTTAGCTTGCAAGTAATTGGAGTGACCTCAGCTTGAGATATCAAATAGCAAATACTGTTTGCTGCTGAGTAGTACAGAATCTCGGATACAAATAATGCATTTTTGCAATAATGCAAAAATTTTGCTTCCATTTTTCAGTAGCTTTGTACTACTAGGTAATATAAGTCCTGGCTAACATGAATGAGAGTTTTAAGGTTACAATAGATGGGAAATTTGAATCAACAGGTTAAAGCCCAAGGTTCATGAAACCCCAGTACACCTTTGCAGAAGGGTCTGTTTTACCATTGCTTCAGCGTTTTTTTGGGGCAGGATTAGTGGTTTTGTTCTTTGTTAATACAATGCCTCATACAACTGGTTTGTGATCACAGGCTTGTGCCTCTCCAGTGCTACTGCAATCAAAGGAAAATAATAAACAGCATTTTAAGGCTCTAATACTGTAACTTGAATGTCCAAAGCCACAGAGCAAAATTATGCAGAGGCAGATTTAGCACAGAAAGAGTTTCTATTACCCAGTCTCAATCTCAGACCATTATTTTGCTTCTCTCTAGCAAATGACCTTGTCTGATATTCTTCAATACATCACATGGATCTTGCCAGGCCACTAATAGCACCTCTGCTCCTCTGAGTCACTACAAAGGCAGTTGGACAGCAAGCAGCTCCTTTTTTCTTGGTTTGGCTTGTAGAGGGAAGCCCTTGGAAGTGCAGAAGTAAACCCTGGGAGTCAGGCAGATGTGTCAGGTGATGGGCAGGCTAGCAGGCTTCAGGGTTGGGAAGGACCCTGCATAGGATGCAGACTGAGCACCTGAAAAGGAGCTGGTAGCATGATCTTAACATTAAGGATTTTTTTCCTGGCAAATGTTGAAAAGAAGTTCACTGTTATGAATTACATTATTAACATGCAAAAAAATCACCCATTCAGAAGACAAGTTTATTAGTTCAAGCCTTTGTGAGGGTCCAGGAGTGTGTCTTTATGTTATCTGGGCTATGTCCTGACAGGGACCTCTGCCTATCTCTCTAGATTTCATGAGGAGCTGGGACAGTATTTGGATGCACAGTCACCCCTTGCAGTACATCCTTAACACAAGTGCTTCATCTTGTGATTGTGTGGTTGTGGGTTTCTGGCTTTGTATTTAACTCACTTGATCTCTTATTCAGAGAAATACTTTCCTTAGCTTGGGAGAAGAAAGTACTGAACCCAGCCTGTATCCCACCTATCTGACATGATTGCTTCCAGCAAAATCAGTGGAATTATTTGTGCAGGATTTGGTCCAGAGTTAAGAAATTCTTTAAAGCATGGGAGCAAAAACGTGTGTCTTTATATGCTGGAATTCATCCATTTTCAGACACAGACAAAGGGAGTATTAAGGATCATGAGAGAGTCCCGTAGTGTACAATGGGGTGAGGCATAGGACAGGGTAGGGTGGAATAGGATAGGAAAGGAAGGGAAATAGTCAGGCAAGTAGGGTAATTGTCCAAGTTACTTCTTCAAATCTGTTTCAAGGTGCCTATTTGAGGCCTAGTTGGGGCACTTCATTTTAGGTTGGGGATTTCTTGAAATTTCAGTTTAATTAAATTATTATAAAAATAATATTAGGAGTGGGTTTAGGCTGCAAATACATTACATTTTTCTGAAAAAACAAACTAATTAAAAATAATTTCCTCTCCTGTTTCTTTGCCAAGACTATTTTCAGGACTCTGTGCTTCCCCTCAAGAAGCCAATGTAATGTCAGGCACCTAAACAAATAGAGGCAGTACACTCAGGACTTGGCTGGTTAAAAACAAGAAGAGGAAAATATTTCTTATTTTAATTTTTTTAAATTATCGTTTTTATATTTGTGTACATTTTGCTGTTAATTTTGGCTGGTATATACTTTTTATAAAACAACAACTGAACTGTTCACCTTTTTTATGCCATTAAACTCAGATCCTGTGTAATCTTGGGTTTCGGTGCTGCTATTTCTAGGACACAGAGCAATTCTCTATAAAGCTTGGATGTAAGGCACATCTGGGTTGAACAAGGACAGTGTAAATCTTGCCCCTGCTTACCTAGGGCTGTCATGCACAGTGAGCAGAATGAGGTTTTCTGCAGATCTCCTCTCGTGTGCCTGCCCCCACAGAGGCAGAGTTCATCCCAGCAGCACATCAAGGTGTAGGACTGTTGTCTCCTACATATATGTTCAATCCACCTCTCCCAGAACCAAAAATCTCTTACTCTGCAGAATGGCTGCCAGAGATATGATTAGTGTTGAGTTTGATTTGTTTGGATTTTCCTCATTTTTATTTGCTTTGGTGTATCGTAATGCCCATCTTGCTGTCTGCAGGATTGTTAAATATGCAAGTAAAATTTCTGTGTGAATTAAGTTTTAAGTGAGGATTTAAAATAAAAAAAGAAATGTAACAGTTTTATTTTTATTCCTGGTAGTTTGTAATGCTTTTCTAATACATTGGAGTTTTGTGTTCTTTTACAAAATCACTGTATTATCACTCAGATGTCTCAAACGTGGTGATAGATTCCTCTGTAAGGCAGCTCCCACTTTATGGGAGCTGCTGGGCAGCCAGCTGAAGAGTAGTTGGATCATTAGACTCTCATTGAAAACACATAAATAAATGTGTTTTAGTGTTCTTGTATGTTCTGTGGACAAAAATGATATAAAAGTTATGTATGTCCATATGTGATTCTCAGGTTGGGTTTATATAAGAGTTTAAAAAGATAACGAATTCTTCATTAGCACATCATGACTGTGGAAACCTTGCCTTTGTCTAAGAAAATGGCAGCCAAATTTAGGTTGGTGAAAGTCATGGCAGAAGCAGGAATATTTTAAGATATGGGCAGAAGGATGATTTACCATGGGGAAGGTCATATGTAGCCTTGTAGTTTGTCAGCCTCTTTGCATGAGTCTTGTCAGTGTGGGGGATGTTCCCAGTTTCCTACTTGGAAAGCAGGACAAGCTACCTCCCATGTTTTGCAAGGTTGTGAGTGAGAGATGGGCCCCAGTTTATATCATGTCAGCTTCCTTGTCCCATTTTATATTCTCTTTCACTGTTCATTTTGGCTAAGGGCATTTAGCCTGACCATGTTTCCATGCATGCAGAATGAATTATGCTCTCAAGAAGTGGTGGGAATGCTGCTCAGATGCTTTTAACCATGCTGAGACACTTCTTATTATGCAACCTTTAAATGCCACAGTGTCAGTGATATATGAAGTTATTGCTGTCTGGTGCAATTGTGTAGTGCAAAAATTAAAATGGTAAATTGTTTTGGTTTCGACCCTATTTTATGTAAACTTTGCATTGTCCCCAAAAGAATGTGAGGACTGCAAAGAGAAACATGCAGGAGTTGGGAAATAGAGAAGGGTCTGGTCTTGCTTTTGTGCATCTCTTCAATTACATGAATTATGCAATGTTTTCTACTAGCTTCCCATCTTTCTGATGGCACAGGATGAACAGTGTTATGGACTAGAATCAGACTTGTGAAGTAGAAGATATCTGTGTCCAAAGACACCCAAGCCTTTCTTTTTGCAGGAAATGGAGGTAGCATCATGAATGAAACAAGGAATTACAGATGGACAGATGAAGCTGTTCCCTTGATTTTCTGTAGAGTCACTGTATAGCCTGTAGCCAGGTATTTGAGCTGAGATATTCAAGGCAAGCCTCTAATAATGAATGCAGAGTTTTGAAGGGTTTAGAAAGTGACCCTGGTTTAAGTCCTTTGCAAAAGATGCAGATCATGCATGACGATGATTTGAGACATGCTTTGAAGAACTTCTCATCTGATTGGTAATGCAAAGTACCCTGGAGAAGCTAAGTTTCTGCTATTTTCAGCTAAGTGTTCAAGATCAGCTGATACTTCTCATCATTTTGGTATTCTGTTTTTCTCTGGTTTTGTGTGCAGTTAAAAGGTAAGGACCATACCACCTCCTCCTTTTAGAGGGTATGGAAGCAATGTCACAGTACTGGTGGTAGACCAGACCACTGAAAAAAGAAACTAGATGAAAGTGTCCATGTAAATGTCTATCATCTCTCCTCAGAGCTTGGCTTGGTCACTTCATACTCATTAGAAGATTGGTTTTAAATCCTTATTAACTATCCATGCTGGTGACTTCACGTTTTGGCCTCTCAAGCTCATTGAGCTACACACCTCTCCTTATCTCTGCCTTGCTGTTTTGCTCCTCTGCTTTTTTTTTCTTTTCACTACATCGTGGGAGAAACTGTGCCTTATGGAGGGTGACTCTCTCAGTTCTGCGCTTGGGACCATGTACTTGCCCCTTCACCCCCCTGTCCCACTTAAACTGCGTGTGTTGCCATGGAGAAACATCTGTGAGGATGGCAGATACTACATCTAACCAGTACAGAGGAAGGCTCTACCACATTTGTGCAGAAGTGAATCTATCCAGCTTGTGCAAACAGATTTTTTTTCAAAGGCTTATAACTTAGCCAAATCTGGGCAACTTTTAATAAAAACTTTTCTCCTGCCAAAGTTTTAAGTCCTTTCTCCAAAACATGGAGGCACTGGAGCTTTTTAATGAAACAGTTATTAAAAAAAAAAAAAAAAAAAAAAAAAAGAAAACCAAAACAAAACTAGGAATAATAACATGTTTTTCCCTTAGTTGTTCTCAGAAAAGTTGTTCTGTTGTTCTCAGAAATGGCTGAACCAGTTCAGCCTGATTTATTTATTTTGGAAAGAATCGGCTGAGACAAACTTTTAGCATGGGAAATTTCAGCCTAACTGGTTAGCGTTTCTCAAAGTTTGGCAAGGTTTAATGCAAGTGGAAATGTTCTTATGCTAAGAAGTCAAAGGCAAGCTTGCATATTTGCATATCAGTAATGTTCCTTGTTTGGGACAGAAAAAGACTATATATATATATATATATATATATATATATACACACATTTATATATAAATTGCTTTTTCTTAATGTTTCAGGTTTTTTGAGTACATATTGCTCTACAAAGATGCAGTGATGTTTCAGATTGAACAAGTTACAAAGCTTTGCTCGAAGATTGCTCTGACAGAACCATGGGATCCTTATGATATTCCTGCCAATTCAACTTATGAAGATCAGTACTACATTGGGGGACCTGGAGATGAAGTTATGGTACAGGAATGGTCTGACAGAAAACCAGCCAGGAAATGTATGTGCATGCTTTTGTTTTATTTTAATAATAATCAATGTCTCTGCTGCACAGGGAAAAATAAAATTATTTGTGTTTCACCCTGGCTTTCCATATTTCTGTAGAATTCTCTGGAAGAAGTAATGAAAATTCCCTGTGCACAGAATATCATTTTAATAACAGTGTGTTTTTAAGGAAAATTCCATATTTCAGCCGGATTAAATATGTTCAGAGGACTTGATTGTGTTGTATTTGGTATCATACAGAGTTTGGCATGGAACAGCATTATTTCATGTCTGAATCTGGCAGCCTGTATCCAAAATTTACCTAGAGAAGAATTGGTACTATAATTAGGAACACACTCAAGCTAGAGTCTGCGTAACAGAAACAGAGCAGGTGTCAGTGTTTGTCTACACATGGTTCTGCAGCCATTGAAATCCTTAATAAATGACTAAATTTTGTTGTCCTCTGTACTGGTAAGAAGTATCTTCTCGCAAGGCTTAGTTCTGCACTTGGCAGCTGAACACTTGCATCATAAAAGAAAGGAGGCTGAATTTTCCAAGGTATAGTATAGTAGCTAGATTTTGAATGCACAGAAATTTAGTAGCACTTTGGCTTCAATTTCATCTATGTTTTATTGATGACCCAGACAACTGTAAATATAATCTCAAAACCTCCATGAAATTTATGGGACATATTCAGCTAATGCAATACTTACCGTTATGGACATCTAATATACAGGCTGATTATGAACCTGAGCATTTAGCCAGAGGAAAATATTTCTTTCTTGAATAAAAGTAGAACAAATGAAGTAGAGAATGAAAGGTAAGATCATTAGACCTCTGTAACTAGGTTGATATATCCTCTGGTATTCTGCAAGAGACAAATTATCACTTACTCCAATAATTTTTTTTTTTCAGGTCTGATATTTTTTGAATTTTTATGGAATTTTATATCCAGATACATGCAAATAATGATGTGTGATTTTTATCTTGTATTATTTCATATCTACAGTGTTTTTCTGTATGATCATTCATAAACATAATGTCTGAAAGTTACCTATCTACCTTTCAGTTAGTATTGGTTTGAATTGTAAAAATTATATTTCTTTTACAATTATATAAGTTTTAGGGGAGATGCAGGCTACTTTGGTAGCATCATATTTAACCAAGGTTTTTAATTCTAAATTTTGAGAGAAGGCTTGTTCAGTAAAAGCTTGCTTCCATTTCTATGTACTCAAAACCATGGTAATTAAGGTCAGAATGTTTCTGGTATATTAGCATGCTCAAAAGAGATCTATTCAAATATTGCTTATCTTGCCACCCTTTCTTTGAATACAGTATAAGTGTGTTTCATGTCACCATTTATTTATTTATGGTAATGTGGTTGTGCTGCAGCCTATGACACAAAACTGAAAGTACTGAAAATAAGTGTGTGTGATTGCTGCTGGGGGGAAGAAAATCAGTGTTCTTAGGACTAGAAAAATTCATTATAGACATTTCTCAGAGGAACTGATTTATGATCACAGTAAGTAATTTTAACATCGTGAGTTTATGCTATCAAGAGATCTGAAGTGCATAAAACAATGGAATGGAGAATGATTGAAGGGGTAAAGAATGATCACAGAAATAAAATAATAAAAAGAGAGATAAATAATAAAAGAGAGATAAAAGCAAAGGGCATTCAAAGGACACCACTTCAATGGTATTACTTCCACTGCCTGAGCAGCATAGTGGAAAAGGTATAGGTGATGACAGAGAACAGAGGGGAAATAGAGCGAGGGAACACCTCTGAGGTTAGCACACTGTAGAATTAGACTGAAGTTAAAAAAGGGACACAGACTTGCTACATCCCATTCTGGAGGAAATCAGCACTGAGCATAGTCTTGAGATAATGAACTGCTAGAAGTGTTTGAAAAGAATAGGAATTTAAAAAAAAATTCTCATGAGAATCTGAATAGATAATGTTAAGCAGAAGCAATGAGTTAAAAGGGACTGACATCATCATGACCCATTCATCTTGTCTTGTCACCTAAAGCAGTTACATTTCTGGTTGGTTGCAGTGGAATCCTGGGTCGGCGTTTACACCGTCAAAGACTGCTACCCAGTACAGGAAACCTACACTAAGAACTACAGCGTGACGACCTCCACTCGCTTCTTTGACATCCACCCGGGCATTGCAGACCCCTCCGTGTTCACCCCACCCAGCACCTGCCAGACAGCCCAGCTGATGAGGATGAGAGATGAATGCTGAGTATGGACACTGACTGCCCTGGGCAAACACGTGTTAGCCAAGAGGAAGGTTATTGATAGTCAGGTGTTGACATCTAAGCTGATTTTTCAACCTAATTGCTCTCTGTGGAATTTGTAAGTTTTCGCTTGAGAGAGAACATAAGCATATAACTGAGTAAAATATGTAAAACAAAAGATGTCTTTCGATCACATTAATCTGCTCAGTGATGCACTTGCAGTATTATATAGTTACCATTAAGATAATATTTCTAGATACTATTTATTTAATGTTGATTTTAATTTTGCAAAGATTTCATTATTTATTTTTTCAAGAAGACTAAGCATAGGTAGACAGCAGCAATGGTACTGTCTAGAAGAAAAAGCTAAATTTTGGTGCCATTCTTCTTGTTACCTCTGGAGACTTGAAGGGAAAGATGACCTGTGTAAAACCTCATCCCTAAGGGAAAAATATAATTTTAAATTATATGCATCAAAATTGTGTAAATTTTTTCTTTTGGTTTTATTTTGCTTTGTGTTCTGTTTTGGTTGTTTTTTGGGTTTTTTCTGCTCTTCAGGAAGCTAGTAGTCAATTTTTGAGCTAAGTTTCATTCTTTCTGAAAAGAAACTGGAGTAGCTTTATTCTTTTGCTGACATGCAAAAAATACTTTTCTGTTTCTTGGGAGAATGGTGTAAACGGAAGGGAAGGAGGGAGAGGTACACCTTCAAAAAGAAGTAAGCTGAAGTTTTTTATGCATCTCCCTTTTGGAGAAGTCTTCCAGTAGGGTGTGGTGAGACAGTTTTCAGTCAAATTTTACGTCAGCACTCACTTTTCAAGGGAACACTAGTTTTAACCTATGGAAAGGGATTAAACAGTTCTGCACTCTAAACAGCTTTAATGTTTTGTAACTGCTTTCAACAGTCTTCACTCAGGATGTGAAAACACCTTCATAATTCCAGAGAGGTCTGAAAAAAACAAAAGCTGTTCTCTGTCCATAGTTAGTAAAGGCTGAATCAGCATTCACACAGTGCCTGGTGGTTGGAATGGAGAGAAAGATAGAGCCTGTGACCTGTGTAGAGAGGCGGGAAGGAGGAATGGGAGGCACCAATTTTAGATGTGTGGTGTGGCAGCGAGGCACTGCAATCTGAGCAGATCCGTTGATGACTGTTTTATTTGCTGTTTCATCAGCATCTCAATCTTATTATCTCCACATAAGCAAAAAAGTTCAGGGAGGGCACATATTTTGCATTAGAGAGTTCAAACCAAACCTTCATGCACCTTCGATACGCTCAGAAGCATGATGGGTTTTGCACATTTACCAAATGAGATTAACTGGTTTATTCTACAAGGTGTGCATTTTATTTATAACTTGCAAAAAATTTAAAGACAGATTCTTGTCCTCTTACACATGTTGGGTAATTGTTTGTTCCAGAAGTCATCTGGCTGTAAACGGATGTAAACACTGGGGAGTTTGGTGTCTCTAGAGGAGAGATGTTGGGCAAGCTGTTAGTGCTTTATATACTCATGGCTTTTTGTACGTAAGCAAGTGGGACAGTGGTTGTTTCTCTTTCACAGTTATGGTCAGAATGGCATTTTACTTTGCCCCATGCCTAATGAAAGCACATATACATACTGGTTAAAATTTAGCTAGTTCATTAAAAATTTCTCGTGGAGCGGGGCATTTCACTGAAACAAGCTAGTGGAGAGAAGGATTGGGTTTCCTTGAATTTAGAGTGCATTTATTCTGTACTCGCCTTCTGTATTTTTTGTGTGACACTCTAAATGCTAACTGCATATTGTTCTCATTAGGACAATGATTAGCATGCATTTCTTAATATGTGTCCTGTTAGAATCTGGAAAATATAATAAATCTGGCTAGCAAGCATGAAGCTGTGGTACTGAGTTGTTTGGGATGGCTTTGTTGCGGTTGAGCAGATAGCTGGGTAATCAGGGTGTCTGTATTATGTTTTGCAGACAGTGATACAGTTTCTAGCAATAGCATTAAGTGTTCCTTTAAATATGAATTTGCAAATTTGCAAAAGTATGGTAGTCAAAAGTGCTTTAAAATTTTTGCCCTGACTTGCAGGGCAATTTTATATGGCTAAATATGTTCCTCTAAAACAATGCTGTTGTCTTCATATTTATGCTCTACAAATCCAATGCAGAGAGTTGTAAAAGAGATATCAAGCAGCAGAATTTAGGATTACGTGTTTTGAATTAGCCACAAACCAAATATGAAGCACATCATGCATATGCCTGGTTTGTTATCATTATGATGTACTTTGGTTTCTTGTCATGTACCACAAGAGACATCCTGTCTTTAGGTAACTACACCAGTGACTCAATGAGAAGGAGCATAAAAGGAATATAAGGTAGCTATATAGTGTGCTGCCACAATTGAATAAAAATGGGGGGTTCATATGTCTGATAGTCAAACTTGTTTATCACAGTAATTTGGTGAAAAATTAATTATAAATTGGTATGTACATGAGTTATATTGTATTCTGTGGGTTTACAGCAACAGAACCTGGTAGCTGGATAGTGTGTGAGGTAAATCTGGTTTTGTGAGATTTCCAGTGTTTCCTGGTTTCATCTAGGCCAGAAAGAGTGCAAACATAGATGTGCCTGCCATATTTTTGTGTTTCTGCTTGGAGTCTTCTCTGAAAGCAGGATGTGTAGAAGTACAACATTGTTTAATTTAAAGCTAACCAAACATTCCTGAACCTCAAAGAAAGGTTTAAAGGTTTCATTTGAGTTTGGGGAGGAGATCTGGGCATTTGGTTCAGTTCCTATTTTAACAGTTTGCTTAACTCTAGTATTAGGGACAGATTTTGCTGCCTCAAGCCATGCTGCACACCATCAAAGTGCTGCCATTTACCAGGGAATGCCAACTTTCATGAAGAACATAGGAAGAAACACAATAATCCATTGACAAAGTCAATTTTAGTCAAGAAATCTTTAAACAGTATGACATTCTTATTTTGGGACATTAACAAAATCAGTGTATTTCTCACCTTGAAGTTAATTATATTTTAGTGCTTACATTTACTCCTTGCAAACTCGTATCTCTATTCCCACCCTTTACTCCCTAATGTCAGTGAAGTCCACTTCCAAACAGTGTTTGCAACCTTCACTTGCATTTATTTCAGTAGGAATTGAGCATCTACATACCTGATGGATCTGAGCTGGACTTGACCTATGTATTTTGCTATCAGTTCTATCTCAAGAGCAAGGGCAATGCCAGCCATATGTGAGCAACATACATTGAACTACATGTGGGTGTCCAACAAAGAGACCAGGGTTGGCTCATGTGCAATTGCTGCTATCCCAAAATACCAGTTGATGAGAGGTCTTGGCCTGTCTGTTGTATCACATCTTGCATCTTCTGCATCCTTGGCCAAAAACTGATGCTGGAGGCAAACTGCAGGATGTTCCCACATGACAGAAAGGCACATCATAGGATCATCAGTAGCTTACTCCCTAGCTATAGGGAATAAAGACTTCAAAAGGGCACCCAACGCAAATAGACAGAGGTCCCTGACTATAAAAATCTGGAGGTCGCAGTCTTTCCAGGAGGCTGCATGTATGGCATGGACTCAGACACTTACAGATTTAGTCTTCACATCTGCACTTTGGTGTAGGAGCAAATGGAGCAAGCTTGGAAAACTTTTTAAACAATCCTGAGCACTTACTGCTTTATAAGGGCAGAGGGAAAAAACTTATGATCCAATCAGTAGCCCCAGAAAACCGTCAGAAATGTAGGACAAGATGCTGCTCTGAAGATGGTAGTGGAAACTTCCAAACTCTACTTTGATTCAACATGCTCCAGGGTAAAGACCTGTGTAGTTTGGTATGGCTATTTCAGCATAGAGCATAGAGCCCAAAACTGCATCCTGAATGAAGTGATGCACATAGCTGCAGTATATTTTATTTGAAAAAAGACAAATAGCCCAGCACTGCACATTTTGCAAGCGTGAATGCGTGACCTGCATGTCTATCTACAAGAATGTGTGTGTCTTTAAAAGAGTGCTGCCTGCTGTCTTTGAAGACTGAAGAATTAATCTTCTCACCACTACATCCATAGGAATCTACTTCAGACTCCTTTATTTCCCACCCTGGAAGGTGGGAACAGTAATTCTGCTTTCCGCCTGCTCTTGCCTTCTTGGTTGTGATAGCTCTGGGCTGACATCACTGCCTCCACCACTGGGGCCCTCAGAGGCCTGGAGGAATTGGGGCAGTAGCACCAATGTCATGGAGGGTTCCCAGCCCGTGCCTTACAACGTGGAATAAAATTACGTGTGTGTGTGTTACCCGTCTGGGCTTTGTGCCCTGTGTGCTCTCTCTGTGCACTGCGGTGTTGCTCATGCCCTCAGCATCCAGCCGTCACCATTCATTTGGCTCAGCTCAGGCTTCCATGACGCCGGGCAAAGGGGCTCATGAGCAAAAGGGAAGGAGAGGAAATGAAAGGAAAACCTGCTGGGCTCACCCTGCTCCCCGCCAAGGTTTTTCCCACGCTTGCCCAGGGCTGATAAACAGCAGCAGCTGAGTTGCCAGCTCTATGTCACAGCCCATGTCACGCTGAAGGAGAGGGTTGGGTTTCACCCTCTGCTCTAAAATTATCCTTCAGGCCAGGCCAGTGACTCAGTTTTGTTTTCCATGGAGAATGCATGCCCACTCCCATCAGCCCTGCCACTGCTATCCTGGCCTGTCTGGCAGGGTTTGCCTCCTGCCCCAGTCCTGCAGTCTATGTGTGTGGCCAGACAGTGCCTGTGTGGCCAGACAGTGCCCTTCAGCCTGTCCCCACTGTCCCATCTTCATTCTTCTGCTCTGTCAGGGACCTTGCTGTCCCCACACATGGGCCAGGCAGGTCTTCTCTGCTTTCCTATGGGACTTTTGAAGTTGTGGGAAAAGTCCTTTCTATCTTTTCACTGTCGTGCCATTTTGAAATTATTTATGTGATTTCTTATTCTTCTCCTTTATTTTGTATGTGAGCTGTTTTTGTTAATTTGATGGGATGATTTTTCATATGAATGTTGGGTTTGGGGTTTTTTTACCGCAGACTTTGTGCCATGTACCAACCCTTGTTTATTGCTGCAATACCTCATAATCAGTGATTTGTATAAAGAAGGACATTCTTGATGTTGGCAGCAGATTGCACTGGCAAGAGCACAGGAGGTGGAAATACTGAAAGTAATGACAAGTGACAGCAGGGGTACCCTTACTGTTGATGGGGAACTATGCTGGGATTTATTTATTGCTTTTGCTTTATTAAAGTAAGATGTTGTACTAAATCCTGTATGCATGACCATAATTCATTCTTGAGAAGTTGATTTATAGAGACAGAAAACAAGATGTTTTCTCCTAGCATTCTACAGAAATGATGTAAAAGTTATTTTCAGAAAATTCTGATTTTTGAATTAAAGAAATTTTATTTAGAAAGCTCCAAAGATTTGTCATGGAACAAACACTTTATCTATAAAGCAATATATAGCTTTAATATACATTTTTTAGCCTTAGAACTTCTACTTTAAAGTAAATAAACACAGCTTGTCAGAAGAACTAAACTCTGTATAATCCCTCTCAGCTGGCATTCAGCTTTGAAAGAAGCCGCTTCTGTTGTAGGCTTGAAGAGGAGTTCTTGCCTAAAGCTAGCTCCTTTTGCAGCCATGCAAATTCAGCTAACTAAAGACATTGTCTCTTCCTGCAGACCCAGTCCCGTCGAAGGAATCAGGTTTCTTTACTTGTGTGTTGGCTCAGTACTCTGCAGATTTCCAAAGAAATATGATGTTTTATGCCAGCACAGGACCTGTTCTGAGTATTTGTTTTGTCAAATGCGCTTGCTTGAGCACAGAGGAGACTATGAGCAGCAGGCACTGTCCCTTACCGTGGGAGAAAGCTCACCCAAACTGAAGACATTTTTTCCTGTTTTCAGCCGGCTGGGACATCCTAGGTGGGGAATCTCATTCAGAAATCTCAAGTTTCATGTTGGTGAGAAGGGAAGAAAAATAGCAATAATAGAGCAAGGTGAAAAAAGAAATGATGAAAATTAAAGTATACCAAGAGAGTGTTAGCCCAAAAAAACCAGTCAACCACACCCCTAAGAAAAGGGGTGGAGGAGGAGAGAAGCAAGAAAGGAAGAGAGAGAACCATGTTTGCCTGCCCCTTCTCAGCCTATTTTATGAATTTATAGAAAGGATATTAATTATGGGAGACCAAATCCATATTCAAAGGTTCCTAAACATCAGCATTTCTTTTTGGGCAATACAAGTCCCTGATGGACCTCACCAATCTGAGAGAGCACTCTCTGGGGTTTGCTCACACAGATGCTGTTCACTCAAGGCCTGATGGCCCTGTAGGGACCAATGCATGCCTTTTGGGTGCCCTGCAAAAGGAAGGAGGCTTTGGATGGATTTGACCTTTCACACTTGCTTCAGGGAAGTACCAAACATTTGCACCTCCCACCGAAGTGAATAGATTAGGCGTGAAATGATCTCTAGCTGGTGGAAATAAACAGTTGGCACTTATGACTCTGTTTTTTCAATTCCAAGAAAAGTTTTCTTAACAGAGCTGCTGAATTTGGACATTGAAAGTGCCCACCTCCCTTCCGTTTAATTTCCACCTTGTGCTAGCTCACACTGCCAAAATGATATTGCCCTTATTTGTTCCAACAGTCTCACTCTGACAGATGTGGATGAAAAGTACTGATGGTCCCCATGGGAAACATTAGGAGTAAAAATCAGAGGGTGAAGTCCAGAGTGAAGTGAAGCAGGACAAGTTCCCATACACCTGCTGCCTCTCCCATCACTGAGCCGCCTGAGCTGGACTCATGAAACAGGCAATGGCAAAAGCTAAGCCACAGGAAGCAAGGCATTATTGTGCTTCAAAGTCTGGGGCTGAGTGTTGCCTATATTAGAGCAGCTCTAGCATGATGTCAGATGTGTTGCTCACCAACAAAATCTCTCCCTCCAGAGGATCTTTTTAAACATCAGAAGAAAATGTTGGATATTGCCTTGACGGGGAAACATGTCCCTGCCAGCCAAAAGCACCAGGCAAGGGCAGCCAAGCACAATACATCATTAAAACTTCCTCCTTTATTTCTACAGCAGCTGCCTGAAACATGGCTGGCAAAGGGCTGTAGAGGAGGGAAACATAAGTGGTGTGTGTTTGGTTAGGTGCCTTGAGCACTGCACTGAACTTTGGGCACCTGAACGCGAGGCCGTGAGCAGAATCACAGCACTCCAGTGCTGTAAAAAGCACTTGCTTTGTACTGAAAACCTCACACTAAAGTGCCCTGCTATGTAACAGCAGCCCATAGGAAAATGTTTGGTATGACACACAAACCTCACATCAGGCCATCAATGACCATAGTTAAAAAATAAAGTAAAATACAAAAGCCAAGTCTCACTTGCACTTCCAAAGAAAATTCCACCTACAGTGGCCAAAAGATGTGACTATTTTTGTATTTTAATGTGACACTCAGTACCAATTATATAGGAAGTTGTTACTTCCAGTCTGGATTATTGCTAGATACAGCACAGGACGGCAATACAAATAGTACAGCCAGAGCTAATTGGGTCAGGATGTGCTAGTTCAGCATCCATTTAAATGTGGCTACTTTCACAGCACCCTGAGACAGCTACAGGCTGAGGGATAATAGGTTTTATACATCTTCTGGGAGGTGTTAACCAACCTGTGAGACAGCAATACAGATCTTAGACACATTCCTACATTCCTAGAGAATAGTCTGTACCAGTGCTGAGATCAGGAAGGAATTTACTGTGGGACAGATTGGCACTGTTTTCCATGCCTTTTTGGCCTTCTTCTGCAGCATCAAGCATGACCATTGGTCTGGGCTTCGAGGGCCCCTCTTGGCCACGTTGCTGCCTGCTGCTCATGCCCCATGATGGTGACCCTCATGCCCCACATCTGGGAAAAGCAATTTTCTAGACTTGAGGGTGGCCGCCAGGGGTTGCTTCTTGTCCTGTGCATAATTGAGCAAAGGCCCTTGCCAGGGCTCCTCAGGGCCTTTCCAGCTCTGTTCCTGCCTGCTGCACTTGTGCTTCCAAGGCACCACAAGTGCCCTGCCTCTCTCTGGCCCACTGTAAACATGGAGTGGGAGTGAGCTCTGCTCTTCCCTTGGCTCCATTTCTTCAGGGGTTCTTGCTTGTGCAAAGCAGCCAGTGCTCGGAAGGGCTGCAGGCTTGCAGCCCCATGAGGAGCTGCCACTTTTCAGCACTCCATGTGGGCAACACAAGCACCAGGCAGGCACAGGAGTGCTTTTCATGCATCACCACTCAACAGCCACAGCAGAGAAAGTTTTGAAAGGCAAAAAGTATGGTTTGTGTGTTATCAAGGTGTGTCATAATTTGGAAAATACCAAGCGTTACTTCTTTTCTGTGTGACTGTAACCAATCCTGATTCTCCCATTTCAGAAAACAGGGACTGCTTCACCTGTATTTATAAACCCAAATTGTTTCAACTTTTATATCCAAAGTAATAAATGACTTTGGTTATTGTTCCTCCTCAAAGGCTAAAAATCAAAATAATTTTAAAACTGAGGAAAAAATAAAAATAAAGTAAGAATGCTTGGGGGTTGGATTTTTCAAATGCCAAAATACAAATTCATACATAAAAAACACATTACCAAGCAGAGAAAATCACAGTCTTAAAATGTCTGAGGGTTGGTTTTTGGTTTTTTTTTCTAGGAAGAGTCTTCTTTGTGCATCAGTCAGTTATCTACTTTCCTGTGTCTGGTAAAGGTTAATACTTTTTAGATCTTTTTCAATATCAGTAACATATTTTCAAGACTGTTGTATTATCTGTGGCTTGACCCAGTGTCTGGGTCTCTGATTTGAAGGAAACTGGGTTCACCTGGCACCACTTCTTTTGGCTCCAGGCAGTTCCATTGTTTGGGTTATTCTATATGGCAGGGCTCAGGAAGGATGTGTGGTCAAACAAAATATGTCCTGTGACGGAATGATGTTTATAGACCATCTTGTTCACTCTCTCCAGAGAGAGCCTGGGTGAAGGACACTCACCAGGAAGATAAACAGCCCATAGTTCAGAATATTCCAAGAAACTCTATGAGCAAACTTGCCTGGAGAGGTGGAGATCATAGCAACTGTGTTGGATACAAACTGTGCCATTAACTCCTTGCCACAAGAGACACATGAGTGAGACAGAAATCTGTTCTCCCCACACAGTCCCACCAGCAAATGGCTCTCCACAAGATGTAGGGGATTTGCAATGTTCTGTCTTTGCCAGACTTCAAGTGATGGTTTTTCAAGCTAAACTGAGGATTGCATTAACCTGCTCCTGGCTACACCTGCTGGTGAACATCTGCCCTGAGAGTCAGAAACATAAATTAAAATTCTTTTTCTATTTATTGTTGGAAGCAGCTTTTTAGCCATTCCCACATGACCTTCACATCCTTGTTAAATTTTGGGACACACAATGGTCAAGATGACCCTGCACCAGTGCTAAATACAGCAGGGCAACCACCTTTTTTGACCAGCTGGTTGTGTATTTGGTGCATCCCGAGATGAGTTTGCCACTGCTGACTTGTATTGAGCCTGCTGTCAGCCTGCAGCCCCAGACCCTTTCCTGTGGGGCTGCTCTCCAGCCATGCCAATCCCAATTCATACTTGTGGAAAATATTTCTTCCTGCCAGCATTCGTTCTTGTTGTTTCATGCCACTGATGATTACTCAGTGCTCTAATCTATCCAAATCCTTCTGCAAGGCCTCTTGTCCCTTAAGAGAGTCAACAGCACATTCCAGTTTAGCATCATCAGCAAAATTCCAACTCCTGTCTCTAGATCATTGGTAAATATATTGAACAGAACTGTCCCTACAATGCTGGTGACTGATCTCCAGCAAGATTACCTACAACCTTTTGAGGCCTGCTCTTCACTTAATTCTTCACCTGCTCACTTCACAGGCAGATGGCTTGTCTAGAAGAATGTTGTGAGGGACAGAATCAAAAGCCTTAATAAAATAAAATCCACTGCCTTCCCTTCATCCTCTAGGTGGGTGACCTTATGCTAGAAGAATATTAAATAAGTTATACAGGACTTTCCCTTTGTGAACCCATGTTATCTGTTTGCCTTGTCCTGTCAGTAGCAGGCAGTATTATGTTCTGTCATTTTCCCAGGCACTGAGGCTGGGCTAACAGGTCTGTAGTTTCCAAGGTTTCCCTCATGCCCTTGTTAACTGGAATAACACTGTCTTCCTCCCAGTCAGCAGGACCCTCCACTGCATAAAACCACCGGGTTCCAGCAACATTCTTGCTGAAGTAGCATAATTGGCCAACTGCACTACAAAAAGGGTGCTTGAGAATACCTAAAAATTCTTGTTCAATGGTTGTAATGGCACTATTCTTGTAATATAGCCTTCTGTGAAGAACATCTGGACAACTGCATCATCTAATCTTTTGGAAAGCTGAAAGCCTAAACTTTCTGTGAGTTTATGCAAGTATGGTGTCAAGGTCAGTGGAAGATATACTCAGAGAGTCCACTTTTTATTTTGCTGACAGACAATGAAAGATTAGTCTCACCCTTTGTGCAGTGTCAGATAACAGAAATAAAGTATTCAGCTTCAGATCAGACTTTCAGCCACATTATTCTGGCAAGTATGACAGGAAAGCAGACATCCCACTGCACAGTTCAAGACTGATATTGCAATGTTCTGTTGCAGGGGCATCAATGGCTCTGTAATCTGCTGCAGGGCATGAAGGAGCATCATGACAAAGTCTGTCAAATATCTTTGGTTCCAGTCCAGTATGACAATGATTTGGGCTCCATATTTGTTCATGGTTCATTGCAATTTTCTAATACCTCTTGTGGAATTTCTTAATGAAATACTAGAAAACTCTAAGAAGGAAAATTAGTGTCTGTAATTATTCAGCTCTCAGAATAGCACAGACCAGTTCACTCTATTGGTCCTAGTATTTTATTTCAAGTTATCTGCAGTAGCTGCAGGGCTCAGCTGCCACTCATCGAAGTTTAGGCTTATACTTTTCTGCCAACAGCCTTTCCTCCTCTATCCGCCCTATGGCTGGCCTCTGCTCCAAGCTCTCACACCACTTTGTTTTTCCAGTTACTCCAACCTGATGCTTCCATTTTTTGAACTTACTGACATATTATAAATATTTCCTCTTTGGTACAAAGATGCTTGATCCCTTTTCAGATGGCAATTGAGAACACTTCAGCCCTCACTCCTAATGGCATATTATATTCAGTTGTATGTCATGCATTTGTGTATAATAGAAGGATAACATATATAATCGCCAATTCATAAAACCACTGGTTACTATTGTTGTGGTTATTTACTCTTCATTTTACATGCAAGGGTTATAACACCATCTTTGGAAGTTTCCATGACTTCTATAATCATTATATTAAGCTTTTTCAGTCTTATTAATCTTCTCCTGTTCCTATACTTCAAACCCTTTGAAGTATAACATTAAAAAGGGTTGATGTCTACTCATGAAACTCATTGCTATTTTGATGTTTCTTTGTGTAAATCCTGGCAAGGTTATCTGAGAGTGTGATGCTCTTTACCACTTTATAAACCCTTAAAATACATTTATTACAAAAAGCTTTTCATTTGAACTCCTGCTATCCTGGTAGGGGTCTTCCTAAGTTAAACATGGCCTCTCCAAGAAAGAAAGAAGCTTTTCCAGATGGTGTGAGCTCATTTTTGTTCTGCATTTAGCTTTAGTGTTGTTTCCACAGGATCTAAAGATGGGCTGAAGTTAAAAAGCAAGTGGAAGGCTAAATCGCCAGGAAAAGATGGAAAAGAGTGCTTTCATGAGATCTATAAATCTTCTCGATACATTTTAAAATGACAGATAGCTGCCTTGGCCAGATTTGATGCTAGCAGTCAAGAAACTAAGCACTAATTTTACATTTTTAAACTGCTTTAGAATTGGTTTACATTTCAGTGACTCATAGCAATCAGGAGGTGTAAAAGACCTTGCTCCAGATCTTTGTGCAGTGCAAAACTGTGTCAGTCCACAGCATCCAGTGGAGCTACTCTGGCTGGCACCGAGCAAGTCACTGACTCTTGCATACTGCTTTCTGTCTGTGAAATCCCGAAAAGCAACCCTTCTGGAGCTGGGCACCTCCAGAGGCCGTATCAGAGAGCTCCATGGCTCAGCCTGACTCAGTCTTTTTTCCATTTCCACTGACCTCAGCAGCAGGGTGATGGTGAACTGCCTCTGAAACAAAATATGAATCCATCAGCTTTGCTGCTCTGTCCATGCAAGTACTCCAGGAGACATGTGACATGATATGGGGGAAGTGACCTCACAGTTCTGAGCGCTGACTCTGGCTCCTCTCTGGTATGATGAAGGCAGGATATTTTCACGTAAGCGACCCACGAGCACGCCCTTGAATTGACTGTCATTTCCTTGTCACCCTGCGAGGTGCAGCAGACGCCAGCCAGCGCTGTCTGCAGTTGCATAAACACACACCGTCAAAGACCTGGAAGTCACACGCTGGCACGGCGCACAGGCAACGCTCCTGCTCTTGTAATTAATGAACTCCTGGCAGGAGGCTGCTGGGATCTCAGCAGCCCCCAAAGAGCACAGGCCAGACTGCTCAGGGGTGGCACCGGCTGAGATTAAAGACTTGGCTCCAGCGAAAAAGAAAGCGGAAGCAAACAGCAGCCTTCTGCCAGTAAGTGCATTTCGTAAGGCCAAGGCTCAGCGTTGGTGCTCAGCACAAATTGGATTTTCTTTACTCATGCTCTGCTCAATGCTTGTCAGCATCACTCATGGGCTCTGTGGTGTTGCTTGGGTGTCCTGTTTGGTGCACAGGTCAAACCTCAGTGCACCTGGAGCACCACAAAAGGTCGTCCTGATATGATAAACAGAAAAGCTTTGGCCTCCCAAGCTGTAATGGCATGTGTGCAACTCCAAGAGGTCCCTGCTGCTTGAGGTTTCCATACAGTGTAGATGGTGGCATCCTCTGCTAGTAATCTGGATAGCCAGTTCCATTTGGATGAAATTCCTTGAGAGGACTCAAATTTAGGCCACACAGAGTTTTGCAAGGATTCCAAGAGGAAATGTGAACACAGCTGGGCAAAACTGAGATAATCTACTCCAAAATACGGAGTGTAATGCTGTGCTAACTCTAGGACATCGTGACACCAAGTTCCTCATCTATTCAAGGTAAATGACCTCAAAACAAGATCCAGACCCTCACTGGAGGACTGCAAATGGACATTTTCAAAGTCAAGCCCAAAGGTTAACCCAAGGCCATCAAGGTAACTTCTTATCAAGCTTTACCTTCCCAGGCAATGACTGTCCATTTTTTTGCCATTGTGGCACCCAACACCCAACATCTCAGTCTGAAATGCTCAGCACCAGCCTGCATGGGGTGAGCAGGAAAATGTCCCACTGTGATGCCTTGCCTTTGTGAAAGCTGCTAGAACATAAACAAGCTACAGTGGATTTTGTGGAACGTTTTGTTCAAATGAGAATTTCTCTGGCATAAACTCAATGAGTCTTGCTCCTAACCCTTACTTCTTCCGAGCCAGTACAGCTTTGGCCTGCTTTATGCCCCAATTTCTAACATGTAAGTTCTAGTTGATACTCATTACCCTTAATGATCTTCAATTTTCCAGCACTGGAGATTCCTTACTACTCATTTTAAAGTCACAGTAAACATTAAGAAACCAAATCACCTTGCTATTTATGCTTGAATGGATTTACAGTGTTAGAAGTTATGGTTAACCTCTTATTTTCCAGCATTCTTTTCTTATATTTTGAATTTAGGAAGAAACTTTGGACAGGAGTGTATCTTAATTTTGATGTGAAAAATGGACATATGAAAGAGGGCAAGGTGGCACTACGTAATGAACATATATAACCAAGTAGAAATGGTTTTTTATTTAATTTTGAAAATAACCCACACATTGAAAAATAACCTATAGCCCAATAACATTTTGTTGTCTTTTGGAGATAACATACACAAGCAAACAGGCATTTAGGTCAAAGACTTAGTGACTCATTTCATATCTCCCTAATGGAAATAAACAAAATATTTCAGTTTATCCGGAATTTTTAAGCTCAGTATCGGTAGAACAAAAAATACCCCGAAGTCATAGATCCAGGTTTGTAAAGTTTTGTTGTTGTTGTTGCAAATATTATTGCCTTATAATGCAAATTTTAACAAAAGTTGCTATGATAGAAAATCATAAAGTGATTAATTTCCTATATTTTTTTATCCTCCTTTATCACATAAGTTTTTTCTTGGAGTATTATTATTGTTATCAATTGATCTGAAATTCAGACCTGTAAGTCTGTAGCCATGCTTTTCATTTACTTAAATATGGATCAAATGCTCCTATAGATGATGATAAAATGGGATTTCTATTACTTTCATGAGAAAACAAATGTTTTCTCTTCTTCCAACATCTGAGGAAGCAAAAAACGTGTTTTGCTAATCTCTACAGTGCATTGTCTTTAGGTGAGAGGGGAAAAATACTTCTATTTGTTCAAACCACTTCATGAAATTGAACCTTGTCAATGTACATGAAACAATCTTTTTAAAAAATTAGTAAATGAAAGCAACTCAGCTTTCACAATTCAGTTTCTTAAATCCATATTTAAGCACTTTAAATATATTATCAAAGACTGGTTTATTCAACTGGTTCAACCCCTGGGAAAAAACCCAAAAAATTAATATTTCAATTGCCTGTAAATTCTCTTGAATCATAACTACTGACATTCACTTTCAAAAATTAGAGTCAAGACTTTGATAACATTAATCAAAGGAAATAAAGTGCTTTCTACAGACAATCTGGGGAGATCCAGCTTCAATGCTGTATATGCATTCTATATGTGAAAGTTACTTTAGAGTATGTTTTGGACCCTTTAAATTTCATTTTTGTTATTCTTCAGAAATGTATACAGATAATACTGAGGGAAAAAATCTCTACGTTCTAATTGCAGATATAAACAATTACAAAATCCTGTTAAAGGATACTCTTACTAAACTTATTAATAGATTCAGAGAATTGTTTAGGCTGGAAGAACCTTTCAGATTATTGGATCCAGCCATTAGCACACCACTGTCAGTGGTTCTGTCTACTACAATATACTTTGAACAAGAAATTTTTGATTTTTTATTGTGTCTTATAAACCTTTATTTCACCCTACAATATTTTAACTTACAAGATACTGAAAAGAGCTGCAAAGCTAAAAAATTGGGGAAAGGTTGTAAAAAACACCAATCACTTGTTTTTTTTTAAATTTTTAAATATTTAATAGTAATAAAATAGCTATAAAAATAGTAATACAATTATAGTAATAATAATTTAGACAATTTGAATTAAGACAATATGAGACAATAAAAACAAAGAGTTACGGACGTCCAGCTACCTTTTTCTGGGCAGCACAAGCCCGAAAAAGGACTCCCGTTAACAAAGGATTAACCCTTAAAAACAACAGCCTGTTGCATATTCATACACTTCATGCATGATGCATAAATTCCATTCAAACACTGGATTCGGCCTGGTCATTGTCAACTTTTTCCTCCTAATCCTTACAGCACCTTCGAGGCAGGAAGAAGTTCGTTTCTTCTGATAAGGGAGCAATAAATTCATTTTCTCTGAAAGATTTAGGTGTCCTGTGGCTGCTATCTCGCTGCAAATCCTTTCTTTTAAAAAAAAGTATCATACATAGCATAGTTTCTATTTTAACAATTTTTATAACCTAAAACTATATTTAACACACTACTGAAGAGAATTATTACAGCGTTACTTTCTAACACAACACATATAATATTCATTTCAATATTTGCGAAAAGCCAATCATAAAATACGCATTTTTCACAATGTCAAATTAGAGTTGCCTTAAAATGAAGAATCTCAGCTTGGAGTTCATATTCTATACACTGAGCATTGCCTCACTGAAGTGAAGACTGTAGGATAAATCAAAGAAAGGGAAGCTGAAGGGAAAAGATGAACAAAAAAAAAGAAAGAGAAGAAAATGGAGGGGCTCCTGAAAGCAACAGCTTATGCACTGCAGATTTCAGTTTATTTCTCCTTGAAGTGTTCAGTTCCAAAAACACATTATCTCCCAGTGTTGTTAGAGAGTTAGCAAGCAATGTTTTGACTCCCAAATACAAGTTATGTCTCTGTCACACTGAAACTTATTGCTGGTTAAAGGTGATGGAAGGTTAATCTGCCTAAGTAATGATCCCCATTTGTTCTACTGCAGCTAGGGTATGTGCTGAAACCTAATGAAAGTATTGGAATGGTGCCCAATGATTTTGAAGAGATTTGGATCTGGTCCTGAAGAGCTAAAGAGAAAAAAGCTATTCCTCCTCTCCTTTCCCAATTCTAAAATAAATTGTGAATGTGATTGCATGGTCATGATGGAACACAGATATTGTGATAACAGATAACAGGCATCTTTATGCCTCAGTGCTTTTGGTGTGTGTATCATACCCTAACAAACACAAACACACAGAGCACAGTTCTTGCTCACTTAAATGATTTCATTATTCCTATGTCTCTCATACCTGACTCATTGTCCTCCTGCAGTAAGGGTGGTGGGACATTGAACCTGTTGCCAGAGAACCTGTGGCACACCCTGTCACTGGAAGTGTTCAAGGCCAGGTTGGATGGGACTTTGAGCAACCTGGTCAAATGGAAGGTGTCTCTGCCCAAGGTACGGGGGTTGGAATGAGATAAGCTTTAATGTCCCCTCCAACCTAAAACCTAAAATTCTATGATTCTGTGATTGCTTGGCATCAGCATCCTACTGCATCTCTCCCTGACAGTTTGATCTCCTGAGGGTGGCCTGTGGGGTGAAGAGAGTCTGTGGCAGCCCTGTTTAGCAACATCCCACTGACAACATGGCAGAAATAATCTTTACCACAGATGGATCTGTGTTGCTGTTTGCAATTTGTCTGAAACAAATGACTTCATAGAGGTAAAACTCTTGAACCTCTTTTCCATCCCCTGGTCAGTGCATGTCACAGACTGGGTTACACACACACTGCACAGAGACAAAGGAAAATTTTGTCTGGGTGCTCAGAACCTTTTTTACCTCACCCACACTATAATAACTTGTCCCTGTCGGACAGCAGTGCAGGGGCTGGACAGGCTTCCTGCATTGTACTCCCAATGTCTCCTGGCTCGGGAAGTGACAACATCTTGAACTAATTTTTTTAAATGGGGGTTGATTTTAAGCAACATATTTTCCAAACTGTTTTTTCAAGTGTAAGTCTAATTATCTTTTTTTTTCTTTTTTCCCTTTTTTTTTTTTTTTAACCACTTGGCAGAGAAAGGAATTCTGTGCAGGACTTTGAATGAGGGACACTCAGGGCAGCCAAAGACATCAGCAACTTCTGCCAGTCACCTCTGGAAGGCAGTAGCATCGCTAAAGGCTGGATGTAGGCTCCTCCATCAGCAAGCCGTCAGCCGCAGACAGGATCAGTAACCACAACCCAATCTGCTGCTCTTTCTGCAGCAGACGGTTGTCCTTTTGCACATGGCCAGGTACAACACTTCTGGGACAAATTTGGGGGTATTCCTCACCAGCGGTGAGGGTGTGGCAGACAAGTTTTATCCAGACAAAGGACCATCATTGCTGGGGCTTCAGTAGAAAGGTCTTGTGGTTACCGTCCTGCACATGCAGGAGAGATTTTCACTGTATTTTCTCCTCCTGGGTGTTAAGAGTAATTTGAAGTAATGTGAAATAATGGGTAGCCAAAGTTTCATCTCCCCTCACTGCCTTCTCACCTTTGAGCCTCCACTTGTGGAGCTTCCTTGGCACATCGTGAATCTGCGCAACAGGGAAGAGAACTTGGCCAGCCCAGCTGCTTCAGGCTTGTTGGCTTACCTTGTGTGGAAAATCCAGGAAGCACCAAATATCATCCACTGAGGCTGTTTTGCCAGCCCCGAACATTCAAATTTCAAGAAAAGTGCTCCCAAATATAATTAGAGTGGGTTAAAGCCCCTAAAATTAGTTTGTTAGATTGTCAAGGGATGTACAGTTGTTTCTTTGCAACTCAGGATCAGACACTCCTGCATGCCAAAGAGGACAAGTTTCCCAAAGGGATTTTCCTTTCCTTAAGCTTGCCTAGGGAAGTGGGGTGGTGAAGGTGCTGCAAGACGCCCCGTGGTCCACACCAGTGGGACGAGACAAGGTACCACGCCATGCTCAGGGCTATCACCTACTGCGGAATTTGGGAGGGTGAACCCAGATTCTTCACAAAGGTTCAAGTTTTTCTCACTTTGTGCAATTTTCCACCTCCTTCACAGACAGGGTTCTCTGGCTTTAGGCTGGTTTCCATGAGGCTGGATGGGAAGGCTTCACAGCAGCAGGACATTTTATTGCTGCCTTTTGTATTTTGCCCAGACAGCATTCCTCTGACCGTGTGCCCACTGTCAATGAGTGTAGATTTTTCTTCAGTGCTTTGGGTGCTTTTATCTTCCTAAAAACCCAGCTTCCAAGAGTATGACTGGCAGGTAGCTGAAATGTAAGCTAATATTTAATCCAGGACTGAGTGCCAAGGACTGATCTCTACACAGAGAGGTCTGGATCTTGCCCCGCAGCAGAAGAGCCTTTGCCACGTGGATCCCTTGAGCCAAGTGAGCAGCTGGGTGTAGGTCCTGACACCCAGCCTAATCTCTCTGGCTATCTTCCTGAAGCAAGGGCGAGCTTTTAATCTAGATTTGGTGTTTTATCCAAGGATTGGAAACTCATATGAGGTATAGCCCAGGGAGCATCTTGACTATGGCCAGCTTTCTAGTTCCAGTAAAGTTACAGCCCCACTTTTCCACATTAGTCTTGTGTCTGTCTCATGTCTCTTACAATGGGCAAAACTAAGCTGTAGTTAGTTTTAGCACCTCCACCTCTCCAACAGCTAAGCTAGAAAATGGTTGCTTTAAGAAACATAAATTTAGTTTCAGGCTGTAAACTATGTACTTTTCATCATGTAGGTTGCTTTAGACTGACTGGTTTTGTCCAGGTCTGCACAAAAGCATTAGTCTGTAAAGGTCTGGGCTTTTTAGGAATGGGTAAATTAAGAAACTGGGGAAGGGAAGTTTACCATAAACATCCTTTCATTGCAGCTGAGGTACCAAGCTCAGGTTTCCTACAGTAAAATGTTAACTACCATAACAAAACAATAAACCTTAGATTGAGCTAAGAATTGTATTCAATATTTAGAGATCATGCATAACCATCAAATGGTACTATACCAAAATTTTGCTCTGAGGGACCCTTGTGCCATTGCACAACCCTTAGTTTAAACTTCAGAGCAAAGTGGACAAAAGGAGCCAAACCAGCAATTTTGTATTAAGAAAGAGGGGAGAAGTTTTTCAGAGGGGCCAAGAAGCAGCTATCTCAGCAGCAGGTGTCAGGGATGGAGTGTTTCTTATGAAAGAAGCAGGATCAGGAGTGTGTTTCAGTGCCTTACCTAGTCATTTCACAGCAGAGGTTTTCAAAAATCATTGAACTACATTAGAGCATTTAATACCAAGGCTGCCAGTGAATTTTATCAAAATCCCCAGAAACCTATAGGGAAACTGTGTCATTGTTACAGGAGCAGACAAGGAGCACAGTCTTAAGCTTGCAATTTTGCCATTAAGGATTCAGATGCCTGGCATGGGGTCTGGTAGCCTCCAGTCCTGCAAAAATATTTAACAATTTAATGCACTTTTCAACACTATGAGGTAGTAGTGATTAGGAAATGGAAAAGTTTTGGCAGGACTTGATGCAAATCCTTCACCAAGTTCTGACCCTGCCACTCAAAGTACACTCAACCCTTCTCCACACTGATGTAAAATGCTATGGAAATGCAAAGTGCTGACGAAGAGGTGAGGGTTGCAGTGCCTTGGCTGTGGATGGGGAGGGCATCTCCCAAGAACAATAAACCCCACTCCTGCCTGTCTTTCCCCCTCCCAGCAGCAGTATCTGGGTTTATGCTTTGGGATTTTGCCTATGTAAAACTGATCTGTGTTGATGCAAAAAGAAAATAATTGGAAATCTGTCTCAGAGTCATATGACACCAGTACCTACAAGACAGGAGAGCACAAAAAAAATCTTAATTTCAGGTAGCCTTTTGACTTCAAAGCACATTGCAGATGGCTGAATGAGATGGAGCTAAGAATGTTATGCTCCATGGTAAGATTTTGGACTATACTTTAATTACCTGGAAATATTGGGATCAGGCTTAGCAGTGCAAATATGCCAAGCAAAGGGGTGAAACTCACCACACAGATACCTGGAGGTACCAGTAAGAGAAAATTAGCCCTGGCCACATCACAGGTATCTCCCATAGATATGCTAATTGTGGAGTGAGGGGGCTGCAGGAGGCTTGGGACAGACCCAAGGAAGGACTTTGCCCTTGCAAAGGATGACCCAGTGCCCCTGTAAGATCTCCAGCCTGAAAGGGTGGACTGTGCATACAGCAGCAGAGGTGGCTGTCCATGCTTGTCTGCAGCTTTTGTGAACTTCAGTTTGCCAGAGCCCTGAAATGGAATATTTACCAAGTGTCACTGCTGCCTCTCAGACACAACACTCAGAAGCTTTTATCCAATTCTTAGTTTCCCCTTTGTTTGCATATCCAGCATGGGACTAGAAGGTGATTATAAAGGCAAAAGTGTTTACATAATGTTTCTCTTCCAAGGCCCAAAGTAAATTCACTTGAAAGATTCCAGTTAACTTCAACAGGCTTTGGACCAGTGTCTCAAGGAAAAGATGCAAACTTTGATTTGCAATCTCCTGTACCATCTAGTTGATTTAGTTTGGAAAGCTAACTTGTAATTTAGCACTTAAAACATTTTAACCAGTGTTTCTGAGGAATTTTAAACCTAAGCAGTATACAAAATCATTACTCATGGACACTTTGTCATCGAGTCAAGTTTTTAATTTGTATTTAAGTCATGATTTTACCAAATATTGTCTTTCTTTCTAGGTGGGACTTTAAATTCAGAAACTGATAATTTATGTTTCCCTATCTAGTAGAGGACTAGAAAGCCTTCACTCATGTTCATAAAGCCTAGCCTTATGTTAGATTTGAAAACTGTGGCAGCCTTGTTTATACTATAGTTTTGGGAGAGGATTGCCTGTCTTTTCAAAATATTTTCATCCTTATAATCATAATCACTGGACTTAAAAAATAGATTTATGTCTTCCTATTTCACTACAATGACTTTTTTTTTTTTCCTCTGGGAGACAACATGCAAAGTAAAAGTAATGACAAACCTACTTTTGGAAAAAATTTTCAGAGAAAAAAGGTAGTACATTTTTGAGGATTTAAAAAAATGGCACTCATTTAAACTTATTATAGTATCAGTGTTACAGACACAGTGAATGTTTTCTAACAAGAACTTCTCTTAAATGAAAATGAAACCCACAATATAATAATGAACTGGAAGAGGATTACCTTCCAGAATATCTAACAGTTTTCAGCTGCTCAGTGCTAACTGTTGTCAGTTAGCTGCTGACTTAAGGATTTAAACTAGATCCTTTCAGAAGACAACTGATTTTTCATTGTATGTTGCAAAAAGTGCATCCTTGAGAGAACTTAACAGACTGTTTTCTATAACCGGAGTATCTGAACAAGATTTCTATTCTAAACCCTTCTTCTGAAGCCATTTCTCTTCTTTCACCTTGCCTCTCTAAAGCGTGAGGAATTCAAGTTGCTCAGGACCATGTCCAGCTTTGTCTTGAGCTTCTCCAAGGAATGCATCTCTAAGGATGAAGCTTTCTCTCTCTCAGGGCTGCACCACTCACCCAGTGGATTTTTCCCCCCTTTACATCCAGCTAGCATCTGCCCTGCTGCAAATCTCAGCTGTTGCTTTCTGACTTTTCCCGAAGCACTTTGGAGATCCTGGCTGAACGTGATCTATAACCAGACTTCAGGGAGTTTAGGACAGCAACCATCCTCCTTTGCCTGCTCTATGTGCCAGCTCAGACAGGATATCACCACTTTGGTGGGTCAGTGATGCCAGTTGTCCTCACAGGTAGCTCTCAGTCTCAGACACTCAAGGAGACTGCTAGTTCTGGTATGCACCAAAAGCTCCTACAGCTCAAAATCCTGGGAAGCACCTTCCTCTTCCTGACAGCAAGGGTATTTGGGTGTTGAAATGTTTATGTCTGCCACCCTTCTTGTCTCAGTGCAGATGTTTACAAAGTCTGGGCTATTGACTCCTACACCTTAGTCCCCTTCTAAGTGTCCCTCAAGTGTGTTCAAAGAGGTGATAGAAAGAATGGAGAATACGGCAAATTAATTACCAAATAACCTGAAGGTTTGCAGACTCTTTTGTATTTTCATCAGTAGTTTACAATATTTGTCATTTTCCCTTTGAAACAAAGCTGTCTAATTTTCAAGCGAATTTGGGAATGAAATGTTGATCTATTACAGAAGGGAACCTTATTTTGTCACATAAAAGAATGAAGAGGCATCTGCAATAGATGAAGTCCCCAGACATAGTGTGGTAAACCAGCAGACAGACTTTGTGAAATGAGGAGTAATTTATGGTCTCTTATTGGAGGATCTTTATGAATAATTCTATCCTGGAAACAACTTAAACAGCACCATCTGCATATTTAGAAACATTAGTAAAAAGTCAGGTCTTCTAAATTCAAATGACATTTTCAAAATATAACAAAACACAAATGCAGTCATCAGGGTTGATCACCTTCTGAAAACAGAGGAAATAATTTCAATTTACTTCACTTGTTTTCACTGTCATTTAGACTGAGCAACATCCTCTGGAACTGAAATTTCAACTTTCTGCAGCAAATACTCCAATTCTGGATGCAGCAAGGCAGAAAAGTTTATGGTTTAGACTGGGGAAAGCCTTTTACTTCTATATATAGAAGTAAAAGGCTATAGTGACAGACACAGAAACACAACACCAAGGTTGGTATACAGGTGTAAACTGCTTCACTTCTCAATGTCTCTACAGATTTTCCTCAACCACCTGAGACCACTGGCTGAATCAAAGCTGTAAAAGCTGTAATTATTTTTTTATTAAAATATTACAAATTGATGGATTACTTTAAAAAAATGTATCAATCTTGGGAGTATAGTGAACAGAGACTCAGAAAAGTCAGGCAAAATTTATTTTTAAACCTTAAGTTTTAAACCTTAGTTTTTGCTTCTCCAAACATAACCTCAGTGGCTGATGTAAATTCACATTCTGAATTCATAACCAATTATTTAATATGGAAATATTTTTCTCTAGCTGAAGTAAAAGTAAAGCACCTGGATATATAATTAGGGAAATAAAGAATTCACTTCAGATTTAATTTATCCTTCCTCCAACAACCTAAGAAGTTTTCATGTGCAAGTTGCCATACTGTACAGTATAAGGCAATAAACTCTAGCCCTAACTTTTCTGGCCAGGGTAGATCAGCCATCCTCAGGCAGGCAAGAAACAAGGAGCAACTTTAGTCTCATGTCTGTAAATTCTTGTCCCTGTCTACAAAACAGACACATTTTCTCAAACAACGACACACACATTTCTAACATTTTATTTTTAAACTCTTCAGTGCAGCAACAATAGTTTTGCAGCTTTGTGCTAGGGTTGCAGATAACAATAAAAGAATTGCAATGAAGCCTTTGGGTATTTATCATCCCATATTCAGAAAGCCTGTACCAGATGGGAAGAATGATACAGGTCCTTGCAGGAAGTGTCTCCAGTGTCAGCACCACCACTAATACACCTTTAAAATAAAAGGGAAGTGCTGAGCATCCCTGACTACATGCACTTTGTAATGACCCTGTGAAGGGTTGCTTTTTCTCCTTCTCTGATGGTCTGTAACCTGGCCACAAAGGGCTGGCAATGACATGCATATCCCTGGGCCACTGGGGATGCCTTCAAGGACTGCCCCTGTCAGCAAGATTATTAGGAGATTTATGGACTGATAAATTACTGAATTAGAAGTACTTTTAATGGCCCACTTGGATGGAAAAAGAGTTGCAGGTCAGCTGACAACAAAAGTTAGGTGTAGCTGAATATCTTTTCCTAAAATCCATTTCCTTCTGCACTGAAGACAGAGAATTTACTGCAATATTATTGTTGCCCCAGAAGGAACCCTAGATTAGACTGCATCAGAAGGAATAATTGGACAAGAACTAAAAAAACTTTACTAAAGTTTTTAACAAAAGGCCTCCAACCCAACCACAACAGAGACAAAGCCATTTCACAAGACCAGTCTGAAAGAAAATACTTGTGTGTCATTTAAAAGGCCATTTATTTTTATAATACAGGACCCTCTAATGGAATAAGTGTTTCACCTTCATCATTCTTATATAATTTTTGGCATATTAAAATATTGCCTTCCTTCATGGAGGCTTATGATTATTCTTAAGAATTACAAGAGAGAAAATCCAACAGGACAGTCTGAGGGAATGGCTAATTATGGGGTATCTTTGTTTGTAGTACTGAAAAGACTCTGCTAAAAAAGTTAAAGAATAAGAACTTTAAATATTGACCTTGCCATCTGCTTCTAAATGTTTTGGGGTTTTTTTGGCAGGAGTATTTTTAAATTCCTCTCAAATAACCTTTTGATAATATTTAAACTTTATTTTTACATACTCTTTGAAAACAAACCAATTTGTTGAATCTTTTTGTTCTGCAAATTTAGCAATCATATGAGATCTCCTGCTTTGACAAAACCAATATTTTAGCACTGAGACATCCAAAACTCCCTGCAAATTAATTATCACATAGTAAAACCTGAGACAACAGCAATTACAACACTGACAAAGTTACCTTAAAGGTTAAAATAACTTTTCCCAAAGTTCTACCTTGGTGTGCTCCAATCTTTTTCTCTCAAAGCTCTAGAAGAGTAGAGAAATGGGAAGGTGGTCTTGAAGAAGTACAAGAATCACAGACTGCAGTACTGGAACAATTTTTTTTTAATTTGACCTCAATTTTTCTTGTAAGACCATGCTGTGCTAAAGATTTAACCTTTTACCATTAGAATTCCAGGAGATTATAAAGAGAATTGAAATTAAGAGTGTTAAATTTACAGGTGGTGAGCAGACAAAATGGAATTCATTCTTATACCTATTTTTTAAATAACAATGCATTTGTCATTTTTAGAAAATTTCTTGAGTTGGTGAATGAAAGAGAGCATGACTGTAGGAACTGATGTACCTTTCCCTCATTTTTCAAGACATGATGTAAGTTCAAAGGCAGTGTAAACTCAGGCAGGGCAGGATGTGCTCAATGTCAGCCTTCAAGATTGTAAATTTTGAAGGCAATTAAAAACAAAAAAGAGAAATAAAAATCCTTTACATAAGTTTTTCAAAAACATGGGGGGGTTCGTGCTGATTTTTAAAAATAAATAATCTGTTATTGAGACACTGTTTTTGTTCAGTCAATAATAAATCAAAGAAACAGCAGCTAAAGCATTTCAGTATAGCCTGAAGTCAGATGCAACAGACTATACTCTGTACCTTCAGGAAAGCCAGAAAGCCAAATGCCTGTGGATTTTTTCCCTGTGTCCACAAGAAAACTGTATCCTCTATCAGTGAACAGGAACACAGTTCTGACCATGTCTGTACAACAAATGCCACAGGTAGTGCCAGAGACCAAGATAAATAATTACGACCCTGATGCAGGCTTCACAAACAAAACCCAACAGGACAAAACTGTACAGAACTTTCAGCAGATGAGAGTTTTGGGTTCCTGGCAGATGGACGTCATGTACCAAGGAAAGATGTTGCCTTCCATACCCAGCTATGACTAGAATCCTGTGCTGCCTTCCACTTCGAGAAAAGCATCGGGTATAGATGAAGTGCATCACGGTAAATCAGTCCAAAGTTAACAGCTGAGAAATAAAACCATTCCTCTGAGCTAGAAACCTGTGATCACCAACAGCAATGCTTTTATGTCATTGACATGGATGTTAACTGACCACTTAATCATTGCTTTTCCAGGTGATACCACTGCCAGGTATTGCTTACTCAGACCAACTGGCATGGAAAACTACTCACAAGATTTTGCAAAGTGAAAACTTTAGCAGATAATCTGTCCTCTGAAGAGTTTTGCTGAGTTCTTTAAGCATCTGCCAAATGTCTCCTAAACATCTTACTCTGTATTTTCCAAAGCTGGTCTTACTTTAAGTGTCAACTTCCTACAATCAATACCTACCCAGCAAGCACTACAGGCATGAGGATTTATTTGAAAACTTTCCTATCTCAACTATTCATTAACATTCTCCATCCATTCACATTAAAGGTAGTACTTTGAAGTGAAATCTGGAAGCTGAATCCATACTTGCTTTCTCATAAAAAACATGTCCTCTGTTCCAGATCTGTTGCTGACTTGCTGTCCCTATTGGTAAATCTTGCTTCTACATATACTGAATTATTTGGTAATATTATTCTCTAACATCTCCAAGAAGAAGATCATGTGCCATATGTATAAAATATTTTTGATTGTAGGTGGTGGCTGGAGAAAAATGGCTCTGAGATATTATTTTGGTGGGGGTTTTTTTGTTGGTTTTTTTTGTTTGTTTGTTTGTTTGTTTTTTTGGTTTTGGTTTTTTTTTTTTTTTTTTTGCAGAGCAGCTACTAGCGCATTCTCTGCAGTATAGATAAGCCTGTTAAGATAGGTCAGAGCTTTGTCTCACCCCCCAAAAAAACCCCAAATCAACAAGCAACTAGGTGTAGGTATACAACTGAGAAGGAAGTCATGAGAACTACTGTAAAATATCCTAATTCTTCATAAATGTAGCCAGCACAACAATCCAATGTGCTCCCAAGTATTCCCATTACAATTTGCTCGTGACATTTTTTGGAAAATGGCTTTATAAGATAGATGCCTGACCATTAGCCAAAAGTTTAAATGTGGTAACAGTTTCTAAGGAGTTGTAGGCCAAGTCCAGATAGAAAGCTGAAGCAGCTCAGAGATTGAGCAATCTTGGAACCAAACAAGACAAAGATGTATAAGATGTGGTTGTAACATGGTATCATACATGGAAGAGCTCCCTTATTTTCTACTTTGTCAAATCCCCAAATTACATAATATAATTTTAGAAGCAGAACAGTTTTTTAAACATAAGCACAGAGCACATGAATATTCAAGAAGAATAAAGGAGCCTCCAAGCATGACACACAAAACCTTCCCATGGCACGACTGCTGGTTATGACAGCTGTCCTTTTTTTAGGCTAAGTTGACCACTCCAGATGTTCATCTTCAACACTGTGCCCCAAAGTCCCTATGGGAACATCTGTTATCTTGGCTACAGAGAGATGATAAACAATATTGAGGTCCTGGACATAGACAGCAAAGTATAGACTAGCTGTAGTGCAGAGGGATGGGATGTAGTAATAGATCCCTTCTCTTGGTGGAGGCTGGTGGTATTTGATAGTGGGTAGGAAAAACTGACACAGGCAATGCTGGGAGCCAGTTTCCAGCCTTCGGTAAAGATCCTACTGCAACAGCCTCAAAACAGGGCAGGCAAAGCACATCCCAAAGAGCCTCTGCTGACTCATAGGTGTTAGTGGTGTCAAACTTAACTGGGATCAAGGAACAGTTGCAGACATGTGGTGAATCATTCTTCCAGTTTTATTCTAGGCAAAAACTCCCCACTCCCCCAGCCATATTATTAAAGCATAAAAAGTTTTCAAAAACTGCTTCAAACCAGCTTTAAGACAACAAAATATTTCCTCCCTGCACCCTTTTCTTCCCAGTTACTTAGAGAAGTTTGTCTCTTTCTGTCGTTTTGTTTGTTGTGTCTCTGTTTCCATCCATTACACGGAAGGGCTTCACCTTCCGATTCCTATTGAGAAATGTAGCATATCCAAGCAAGGCATTAAAACTCTCCCTCAGAGGTCTATTTATTTATTTTTACAATTCCATTTGCATTGGTTAGGAGAACAAGATTATTTTAACTGAAATTGAGACAAATGATTTATTGTCTGATAGTGTTGCCGCTATCCAAATAATTACTAGCATGTTATCTGCAGATTGGTTTATGTGCTAATATAAAAATAGGGTTTATAGTTCTTCTGTTATCTAGAACATGAGTTTTAAAAAGTCCGGAGATTTTACCAATAAAACTAAGAATAATTATTTAGGCAGCTAAACTCCTTGAGCTCAGCATGACTTTAGGAAAATAAATGCAATTTGGGACCTCAGAGACCTGGCTGACTCAGACTCTTTTTTGGCTTCCCAAATCTACAGTGGCAGATTACATGAATGATTGCTGGTTTAGCATCCCATTTGTAAACCAGACAATACTCTCTGCAAATATTTTTTGTTATTATTCCAAAAGAAAAGAAAAGAAAGAGGAATTCAGCCTTTCATACATAAGGAGCTCCCCAAAGGAACTGCATTGCAGCAAGTTCAAAAAGTTACATGAAATAGAAGTGTGCCAGATGTGCCTGAAAGACCACGCACTTCTGATCATCACTTTTCCAGTTTTTGTTGGTCTGAAACTCAGACTAATGACTGTCAGATTTCAAGCTGATGGAACAATTTTCATCATGCCTTGATGTTTGGAGAATAAAGTCAACAGAAATTGTAGTATAATACATGAAAATGTTCTCAAGTTCCAAGCATTGAGTGAGGGCAGTCAAGGGATTATAACTATTAGCAGCAATGTAAACTGGTATAAATACCCAAGCAAAATTACTCACATGACTTCAAACTTCTTACAGAACCCTGTGAAATAAGGTTTCTTTCCATTAACAGTTTTAACTTGGTGCTGACACAACAGTGAACGTTATTTTATGGTTTCACTGTTCTGAAAGATTTGAGGGAAAAAGAGGCCACCATGCTAAGGTTTAGGAGACAGAGTGTGTTATGGAGCTGAAAAACAGATTTATCAGCCTCATTCTGTTAATCATCAAAGAGATGGAAAATTTCAACACTCAAATATAGAAGGTGCTATTAATTAAAGAAACTGTTGTTTAGAAAACAAAAAAAAACTTGCTTGATTTTGCTAGTGCAAGGAGTGAATAGGTTTTTTCCATCATCAATGAACTTCTTTAAACTGAAAATTAAATATACTGCCTCAAACAGTCTTCTGAATTTCTTCCCACAGAGGCTTAGTGATCATCCAGATGTTACCACCTCGATGGCTGATATTTGACCTCTTTCTCTTAATGGTTTCACACTTGATATTTCCCGTCTTGTGTACCATCTGGTTGCAATGAAAGTGTTCCAGGGATGTGCACATCTGAGTCTAGAAATCTTATGTAAAAACCTGCTTATGCAGCTCTGTACATCTGTTAGATCTTTAATATCTTGACCACTTCAGCAGTACCTTCCCCTGCAGGATGTAATTTGATGATTTTGCTGACACTGAAGCCAATACTACTCAGGAAATCTCTTTCATCTCTGTTGTAGCAGCCTGCTCTGGTATAATGGATGAGGAAGACCACAAGGCTATGTAATTCTGTGATTAACCAGAATCCTTTCATGTTGCTGTATCTTTGTGCAACTTCCGTTGTTTTGTTGTTTTCTTGCTCCTTGTAAAACTTTGATGAGTGAATAGTCATAATAAATTTTCAAAAAAGGCACAATTCCAGTCCTCAGAAAAACATCTCATGTGTAAAGCCATCAAAATAGAATAAAAGAATAGTGGGTATATGTAGCATCAGAGTATTTTTAACCAAAAGTTATGGATGTGTTATTTTTCACAACAAGTCCCCACAGATTTTTGACACTGTTTTTTTTTCCCAAGTCATTATCAAAAGCTGTTTGATGGAAAGAACTCACACTGTTACATCATTGTGCTCATTTGCTCTTTTGGGACACTGTTTCACTACATGTCACATATAATTTTTCACATAAACATGGGCCAAAAGATGTGTTTCTGAGATTTATGAAAATGCCCTCCTCTTGGTTCTTTCACAATATGAAAGAGCCCTGTCTAAAAAAACCCTTGGGAACAGTAGCTCATAAAGAGTTGCTGTGAGTAGCTCTAGCTTTGATTACCTGGCTCAGAGGACCACAGGATCCTGAACCTTTTTTCCCTGTAACCCCCAAAGTCTTGCAATTCTTATGCAAAACCGGAATGGTATCTGAAAGGGATTCAAGCATACTAAACAAAGTGGTGGTAATGCCTGATGGCAGCCACTGAAGTTACTTGAGAAACATATTTCTGTGCAGTTCAGTGCCCTTTTTTGCACATGTACCTTAATTTGCATGTACTCTGCAAGGTACACCAATCCAAACCAAACTCATATTTCTTTTTCACTGCTTCTGTCTATCTTAAGGTGAAATGCTGCAAGCTAAGGCTTGCGAGATTAATGCTGTCCTGGTGATGTTGCAATAGTGAGAAGAGAGTGACTAAACCAGACAATAAAATGTTTTATTGCCAAGCATTAAAGCATGCTTTCTGTCAATTGCTCTCAAGTGGCATCATACAGCCCCATCTCCCCAGAGTATAACTGCCCAGAATTTCCAGGCAGCCATGAAAAAGAGCTGTGAAGCTGTAGTTTCTTTGAAGTGGCATGAGCTCATTTTTAAAATAGCTTTGAGCCGTCACCCATATTTCCAACTGTTGTTTTACCAGGTCAGTGATTTCCACCTCAGCGGGCTGTTTAACTCATCTCTGCTGTCCCATGACTGGGTCAGATCTATCTGCATCATTCCTGATTGGCATTTAACCAGACTGCTCCTAGCAGTCTCCAAAATATTTCTTCTCTGGTCATTTACCTCATTCTTTGCTTCCCATGCTTCTAGGAGTGTCCTAAATGATGTTCAACCCATAGACATTTTTCTTACCCTATGAGTATGAAAAATGATTGTTCTCATCACCTTATCAGCAGCTTTTCTTGGTTTGGAAACCTGTGATGCCCCTCATTAGCCATTCTTTCTTCAGGAAAAAATCAACTAAATCCAATCTTTCTTCTAAGACTTTATTTTCCACGCTCATGCTCTTTGTCAATACTCCTCTCTGTACTCTTTCCAAGTAGTTATGTCCTTCTTAATGTGCAAAACCCCCAGCTAGACACAGTGTCAGCTGTGGTTGTGCTGTAGCAAAATGCCTGGGCTTTTCCATCCATGTGTCTTATTGGCCACTCTCTATGGAGCCCAGTTTTTGTTTTTCTTGTAGCTTTACAATTCTGCAGACTCATGTTCAGCTCGTAGGCCATTTCCTATTGGTGTGCTGCCTGGTTTCCACTCAGTGTCTGCACCCCCCACATTTGTCCCCATTAAAAAATGTTTTCTTTCATTTTGTTTCCATGATGTGCTTCCAATATGGCAAGATTTCTTTGAGGTCTAACCTTGCAGCTTGGTGTTATTTGCACACTTAGTACAATACCTTATTCTGTCTTTGTGTCAGACCTGGAAATACTGCATCATATCAGACTCAGGTTAAATCCCTGTGAAACTCTGCTCATTGCATCCCTTTGACTCCACAGATTATGTATTTTTCTAGAAGCTTTTCCTCACCTCAGAATCCTCAGTTTGTCTTGACCATGCTTCTCCAGCTTATTTATGAGTGTTATATTTAAGATGCATGACCCCTAGTGCTACACCTTTGCCCTGAAAATCTACAACTATGGGAAATTAAATTTCAGAGAAAGGTAATTAATTGCTGAACAGCCGCCAGTTAGACCTGTAGAAGGACCATTTTAACTGGTATTTCATATTGGAAATAAATTGAATTCCCAAAAATGCACCCTGAAAATAAGGAGCATATTACCAAATTTCAGCCCAGAAGCTGCAGACCACCCTCAGCAGAAGGTCCACCAGACATGAAAGAGGTTTGGTTGGACACTCACAGAAATGTGGGGAGGTGGTTGAGGCCCATCTTAAATTGGGCCAGGGCTGGCAGTATGAGAGACAAGGGTAAGTGCTCTGGCAGTCACATTTTTAACATTTGTGGATTTTATACATGTGTATGAGCCAAACTGAAACCTCATGACATGTCTTAGACACTGGTAGCAGGTCATGAAATCCCAAACCCCAAAATCCAAGGCTTGTTTACTCAATAGCAGATAAGTGTAACCCATCTGCTTTTGAAAGGTTTTGTTGCTGGGATTTTTTGTAAAAAACAAAGAGCCTAGAAACATGACACTTCTCGTCAAACATTTGGTTATAAAGGATGCCATATTAGGCAAAGAAAATATTCCCAGGGCTTCATTAAACACAAGTCAAATTTTAAAAATGGAGCAGCTGCATTCCTTGTTTTGGGGGAGTACTCCACATTGGAAGCTACAAGCCTTTCCTCATTCATTCACATTACATGAATCCATTATAATCATCTACAAAATAATGGGAAATTAATTTGGTTTTCTCTGTATGAATAAGCAGAATTCTTAAATTCACCTTTCCTACCAATCAAGAGAGCACTAGGATTTCTTGGACCACAAAGGTCAGGTCCTTGTATTACTACACTTCCCTTTCACAAGAACAGGATTGCTCCATCTTCAGAATAATCATGTTGTTTTGCCTCCCACTGCTCCTATGAATAGGGTGTTGCAAGATCCCCTTACTCTAGCAGTTAGACAGCTCCTACTTTCTAGCTTGAATTTATTCATGCCTAGTTTATAATCTTTTGCTGTTACTTTATCAAGGAGCAAAAGCTCAGTTGTGGGGGTCCATACTACTTGCATCTGATGGTGTATGCCTCTCTTCCCCTGTTTCAACCCGACCAGGAATAGATATTCAGTGAAGAAACCAATGGGGAAAGCCACAAGGGTTGTGCTGGAATCTTGCAAGTACTGAATGTAACATTAACTGAGCAATGCCTGCGTCAGTGAAGCAAAGCATTCACCCTAGCATTGATTATCTTTCCCATCACTGTCAGCCACTTCAGCTCTCTCACAGAAATTCATTCAGCTTGGTTAAAATTTCTGGGAAGGGAAGGTTTCCTCTATTGCCTGTCCAAGTCCACAGATCTTTGAGTGGTAAACAAGGACGAGTCACTTCTAGCAAATGGCTAATGGAACTTGTCTTTATTTCTGGCTCCTTTAAATCTTTTCTTCTCACACACAGGTTTCATGTGTGCGGTGCTACTATAATGATAGTGGTGTGTTAGCACTCCCCAGAGACATTCCAATCTTAAACATAATTCTCTAGGTCAACAGAGAGACTCCATAGGCCTCTGCAAGCCCTCCCTGAGATGCCCTTCCCCAGGATATTGAGCAGGAACAATGATATCAGACATGGGGAAGGCATGACCTAAAAGGAGAGAAGTCTGTGCATGTCTGTGTTCTAAAGCTGCCTGAGCATTCAGCTGTACAGCACCACTCAGCCAGGCTCCTCAGGCCAAAATAACCTGGCAGGGTGATCTGGGGTGGGACCCCAGTGTAGCCTCCTGGGGTGCAGGAGGAGGATACTGAGAAGAGGGCATTGCCCTGGAGGCTTTCAAGGCCCAAAAGGACACAGGCTTGTACAATGTGGTCTGAACTCAGCTCTGACCCTTCTTTAAGCAGAGACTTCATGAGATTCTCCCCTGCCTGAGATACTCTGTGAGTCTGTGCACACAGAAGATGCAGGTGAGTAATCTAAACCATGACCAGCTCATGGCTAACATCCTTCATGCATATAAATGCCCAAGTGTCAGCCACTAACAAGCTCTTCAGTTGAGAGAGAGCTGGAAATTAAGAAAGGTAAATATTCCAATGCTGTGAATTCAGAAACAGTTGTGCTCAAGATGTGAGAGTCATAGTTACTTCAGAGTGTGGCATCGCGTTTTTAAAGATTTGTTATTATTATTTGTGTTAGTTGTTTTGTGTTAAGAAAATGGTTTGGTCCTTAGTTCCCCCCATGTTCTCCCCTCATGATGGTTTGTCCCAGGTTGTCTGTTACTTTCCTTTCCCGCCACTTGCCTGCCCATCAAACTCAGTGATCCTTCCCTTCTCCCTCCCTGCCCTTATAAGTCCTCTCCCCTCCCAGTGGTGCCACCTACTCCCCTTGTCACTCACTGTAACCACCCCCCCCTTTTGTTCGAGATTTTTCCATGTCAGTCACCCTTACTGCGCTGTATGATTTGCCTCTGGGGCTTTTCCCCTCCCATGTATGATCTTTATTGGTTCAGATATGTTGTTCGTTCCTCCCCTACCCTATTCTTATTGGTTACTTTGAGCCTCCCCCCCTTCCACGCCCACTCCCTGTATCAGCTTCCCCCCCCCCCCCCCCCCCCCCCCCAGCCTGTCTGCTTTGTCCCTTGCCTCTGCAACTATTAAGGAATGAAGCCTCCTTTACAGCCACGCAAGTGTCCTCTCTTTTTCCTTTGCCTTGGACTCTTCGTGGTCTCCTCCTCGCCTGTGCCACCCACGCCACAGACGGCACCACCACTTGGGGTCCTCTAAGGGAACCTGGAGGTGGCAAATCTTGTGGCTTCCTCCAGCCAAGCTTGGGGAGCTGCTAGCCGGGACTGCGTTGCTCCCATGGCTGCAGGGAAGAGCCACACAGAGTAGATACTGTGTATTGGAAAACTGAATCATGATGAAGAGCTGTGTACAATCAGGTGGCCTCTGCTTTCAGTTACAGGGACTTCATTGCCTCACACTGAGATTCTGGCAAGCATGTTTCCTGGATGTCATCTATTGGAAAATGTATACAACAGGAAAATGACTGATTCCTCTTTGACACAGCATCGGATCATCTTTGGAATTATAGTTTCCTTATATTTGGCAAGCAATTTGAATTATTAGAAAATGGAAACATCAGAATACAATGTTGGGTAATAAACTCCATGATCACATTGTCCAAGTGACAGACCTGTGCATTAGTATCACCTGTTTAATGCTGGCTATTTTTAAGCCTAGAAAAGCATTTTATTTCCATGCAATATTATTGCTTTCTGTCAATTTGCCAGCTGAATGTTTCTAGATTTCACAACTTCTCCAGAAAGTTCTTTGCACCCATAATGTTGCCGGCAGGAGAATTACTAAAACCAGTGTTGCCACTGCTGACTCCACTTGTTATATGGTCAGTTCAGAAGCCGATAAAATATTTAACCACTTTGACATGATGGCAATTAAAATAAATTTATCCAGAATTATTCCTTCATTGTATTCAGTCTTGCAGTCAGAAAGCAAAACCTAAAAGTTTGTGTAAATTGGCCCTTGCTTAAATACACAGCCAGTAAAAAGACAAAGCATGCTGCTGCAGCTCAGTACATTTGCCACACTCCTTCCATTTGTTCCAGAACTTTCATGCGAATGCCTGTTCCAAGAAGAATGGGAACGGGATCCCCTGTTCTGTATTGGTTTCATACAATTCACTCGAGTAAATTCACAAGCATAAAGTTTAATGCAACTAGACTGATTCTCCCAAATAAAACCTAAATTAAAAAGTACAGAAGAACCAGAAAATGTATTCCCTTCCCCAATTAAACATCATACCATTGCATGTCTTGTCTGTTTCCAATAAAGGCCATAGACTATATTATTGCAGCATTTTAAGCCTTTCACATTCCTGTGAATTCATAAAGATTGCATATCCATTTCTGTCTGCAATGGTACCTCAATTTGTTTCATAGGCTGTATTTAAGTATTCAGTACAAAGTTCATGTTTTGAGCGAAATTTTCTTTATATTTCAATTCTCTTTCTGTTTTCATTTGACAAGTCTCAGTTCCTGATTTTCCACTTTCAAATGCCATTTGCATCCCTCAGAAAACCTGAGCGGGTTTCTGCTCAGTTGCTCCAAGTTGCCATGCTAGAGCATCATGCATCACACAGGGGATGGGCAGTCTATTGCATGCAGGATCTGGGACCACATGGTTGCAGACATGGAAGGATATTTTTTGGGTTGAGTTATTGGCCAAGAAGGCCCAATATTGGCAGCCGTTTCCTTTATATCCAGTCTATACATGACTCCCTAAACAGTTCAAGGCTGTAACTAGCTCAGACTCAGCCTTCACACATCATTGTTGTGCTGGTGAAGAAAGGATTGAGCATGTAAACCAAAGGCAGGATATTACTGATGGCATTGTGGGTCTTTTGCAAGCCTTGCTGAAGCTTTTTGAGTGTTCCATCTGGGAAAATGTAAACGTTAAAAAAGGTGTTACCCTGTGACAAGCAAGGGTTTTGTTGCAGTTTGCTTCACCAGCCCTTAGTCCTTAAACTCACTTTGTTGCCATTCTGTTGCAAATCAGGCTTCTTCAACCATTACTCCATTAAAAACATGCCAGAAGTATCCCTATTCCTCTTACTGAAGCCAAACACTTTATTTCCTCAGTCTCAATTTCATCAGACCCTGCTGAACTTTACCCCAGGCCTTTTCCAGGGTAAGTCACAAGCCCCACTCCTGGGCCAGCATTTGGAGACCTCTCAAAATGTCTGAGTTGTTTCCCACAAGCAACATTCTGGCTTCATTGGATGCTGGAGTGGACACCTCTGTCTCACAGCAAGCTTCTGATGCCTCAGCCTCACAGGACCACCATTGCAAAGAGATCATGGAGCTACTCAAGCACAAAGGGTAAATCCTGGGACAATTTGGTTCTGCCATAGCTCAGTTGACTTCTCTGATATATACATACCACAGTGGCTGAGCAGACCTCTGGTGCCAATAGCAACATAACTTTCTGGAGCTTAATTTAGGAAGGCACCAATTGACACTGGTGGTGTCTTCTTTGGGTACACTGGTCAGTTCTGATCTGTAGCAAGCCAATGGTAATGGGCTCTTTGCCCAAGAGCACTTGCCACGTGGCCGCTGCCATCACATCCTGTCTTTTCACTCCAGCTGGGTTCATATTTTGAAAGCTCTGCTTTTCATTCTTCAGGAATATATTACACAATCAAATTAACCTCTGGTACCTCTTTTTTATCTATACAAGTCATGTCTACAAATTTTAGAAGTGCAATTGGAAATGGAGTGCATTTTCCCACTGGGGATATTCCCACTCGGGTTTACTCATATACCCAGAGTAGCTTCAGAGATTTTTAGAGAACTTTACTTTTATGGTAGAAAATTAATCCAAAATTTGGCAGGACATGTATCTAAATGAAATGTAAAGTTTCAAGGGGGATGACAGCGTTGCTATGTATTTGTTGTTTTCACCTACAGAATGAAGAAATGTTCACCCATAAAGAACTTCCAGGCTACATGTTCAAGTAGAAATATCACCATTTTTTCAAGTAAAACCAGATTCAGTGTAAAAATCATACCTTGTCATTTATTCAGACAATCTGATTCATAGGCACTGCTGTACTTGCTGCTAGTCATTCTCATTGCACCCTTGTACTTCTCTGTGTGCTCTGGACACTATCTCACTTTGTGCCAATAAAATCTTGTGTGTACCACTTTTATTGGGCTTTCCCTCATTTTTTGGATAGAAATTGATTATAGCTAGTCACTCAAAGCCACATCCTCTACTTGATAGAAATTTGTTTAAATAAATTAGCCATTCATTTTGACAGCACAGCACATTACCTTTCCTTTTTCTGTATCCACATGTCTGTTCGATGAGAAATATACCAAATAGAAACAGAATTGGTACCATTTTGTCATCATCCTTTTATGGTGGGTAAAAATTATCAGGGGTGATACAGAGTCTTGAAAGATTTAAGTATGTTGATCCTGTCTCAGTATGAGATTTTGTGTACAGTACATCTTGCCAGACAATATAAATATAGAAATATATATATATTTATATATAAATATGTAAATATATGTAGTATAAAAGTATACATAATACCAGACTGTAATCAATTTATGGAAATAAATTTTTTTCCACCTCTTTTTCCAAGAAGGTACAGTACCCCTCAGTACACAACAAGAATTTCCACTGAGTTGTATTTCCAGTAGTCTGGAACTCATTCTTGTCATGTGCTGCTGAAGAAATGATCGTGTATTTAGTTTGTTTGGGAAGGCAGAGGCTACTAAGCACAGGGCCTGGAAGAGATGGGATGTTTTGGAATTTCTAGAAAAGGACAGTGGTTTGATTTGCATAGTTTTGCTGCAGACTGGTGGCACGAAATTCGGACAGCATCTGTTTTATTGCATCACCATTACTGGACATCACGTGATATGATAAGAGTGACCCACCCTGGAATGACTAATCGAGTGGGATGCTTTAAAAGGTTTTTTTCTTTTTTACAACCCTCAATTACAGAAACCACATTTTCCAGGGTAAAAAACAGTAACTTTTAAGCATGTGTGAATGTGTATGTGTGTTGTGCTTTTTGCCTTTTGGATTTTTTTTCTGTTTCTAACAAAAAAGACTCTCCTGCCCACTAAAGAATTTGGTCAGAGAGACTTTTTGTTTTTATACCTGTAGTGAATCAACATGAATCATCTAATTTTAGCCATCATCTTTATAGTTTGAAGCAGAAAGTAAGACTTACTCCCTAGGCAAGGCAAAAATTTATTTCCTGGCTCGTGCAGTTTGTCGCCCCATTTGTTTGAGATACACAGCCACGTTACTTCTCCCGCTTTCAGCTATGCCTACTGGAACTGCAGCTACACCATTTCCCAAGAATATGCTTGGTGCGTCAGCTAACCTTTAAATATTAAAAATGGAGAGTGGCTTTGCAAACTTAAGCCAAAATGGAAAGGTGCAAGGAAACCGCAGTCTGGAACAAGGGAACTTGACGTTCCTAGTGCTGAGGCCTCTCTGCATCTTTCAGCACTGAGGCCATGGGTGGTTTCTAGAAATAATATTGTGTTTGTAGCTGTGCACTGCTAGAAAATGGTTTTCAGGCGTACCTGTTCATAACAAAGCCCCAGGCAATAAGCAGCCCTCTTTTTTTCTCTTTTCCTGCTGAAATCGGCATGCTTAACCCCTTGGCAAGGCCTAGGTCACATCGCTGCAGGATGCATGTTCTAATGACCTTGGTAGGGCTTAGCTTTAGCACACAGCAGCAGATTGAGCATGGGACAGCCACCATTTATTTAAGATATTCAGGTCCATTGAGATCTCTTCAGTAGTTTTGTAAGAGTTTGTGATGTTCATCACAGCTGAGGTCCTCTATGTAAATTTATCACGGGGCAAATTGAAAAGACATCCTACTGGACACCACAGGGCAATAATAACTATCCTTCCAGCCCGGTTGTTTAGGCTAAGTAGAGCAGGCAAACAGTTGCTGAGCCGGGTTTTGGACTGCTGAATTTGGAGATTACTGTCTAACAGGCAGCCTATGGAAAACCCCCAATCTTCACAGAGTGAGAGGCCAGACATCAGATGTGGCAGGATCTGAGATGTCTGACCATACCCATAAATAAGTTTGGGGCTTTACAGACCATCTTTTTATGTGATGCATATGGTTGAGGTTTTCGGTTATTGTTTCTTTGTCTTCAATAAGGTTTGAATCTACTCAAAACTGGGGAATGGGAAGAGGGATTTCTTTGTTTACAGCATCTGTCCAAGGATGTATCTCCACAGTAGTTATCTGCCTCTTCTAGGAGCTTCAAGACTTTTCCTGCATGTTTTGGAAAAGTAAGGTTTTGGCAGTGGTGTGTTAGCAACCTGATCAGTCTTTCTCTGCCTGAAGGTACTGGGATGACAGAATGGACCATTGGAGTCTAATATTTCACACAGAAAAAAGTGAAGAAATGCCCTTTTTCCACCTCAATTTTATCTAAAATTCCTTCTAGACAGACTTTTTGGGAAATACTCTTGGATGTGAAAGCAGTACCCTCAGAGGCAGCTTTAAGGATGAAACATCCTTTCTGTGATTTCCTAACCTGGTTCATGTACACTTCCTTGACAGTTGTAGAGAGGCACAACATATTTTCTGCAGGCCTCTTATGCTACCCAAGTTACTTTAAACAATTACAAAAGACCTCCCACCCCTCTGAAAATCTCACTCTTTAAATATCCCCACAGGGGAGGTCTGCAGCTGGAGCTCTAGGGATGCCAAAATACAAGTAAACTCCTTCAGGCAAATCCTGGGTAAATAAAAAGCCAGTGAAATGCTAGAGAACAGTTGGAAAAGCATAGCTAGGCCCTCCAGGGCTTATATCCCTGTCAGGTACATGCTCTAAAACAGTGGAGAGGGGTTGTGGTTTGCAGCTTGTAGTCAGCTGGTGGATTTGAGCTGCCTGCAGAGCCTCCACAGGCTGTCAAAAGAAAACAAATGGTGGCTGCTGTGGCTGCAGCCCAGGGAATCCCTTGAGCCGCTGGTCACAGTCTTCACACCCCAAGCTTCAAACTCATAGTAACAAAACAACTTCCAGCTGAGAGAGCTGAAGGGAGACAGATCCTATAAAAGCATCCTGATATGTTATGGGAAGGGTCCCAGCCTGCTGTAAAGGTAACAGTCTGTCCGCAAAAACCACTGGTATTTTAGGGAGTTTTCCTGCTCACTACAACAGCTCCTTTGGATCCATAAAGACAGAGCTGACAGGGAGTAGAGCAAGTGCAGAACAACCTTCACCACCTCCTACTCTGGCTGCACCATTTCCCCAAGGGACATCTGAAACAACAGAGCTCTCATCAAGTTGGGATATCAAGAAAAGTTATAAATATGTCCCAGGCCTTGCCTGATTTGTTGAAAAGGACTGTACTCTAGGCAAATGGCCAAAAACTACCCCTAAAATAAGCTGCAGACAAAGCCCAGGATATGTAGCAAAATCTACACACTCTCTTCTTCTATTTCTTCCCTAGAAACCATTACGTATCTGAGAATATATCTGGAAAGTTATAAAAAAATTCAAGAAGTAGTATGTAGCCCTTCTTCTTGCTCCCTAATCCTGCAAGATGGTCTGACTTCAGAAACTTCGGAGGATTAGTCAAGGTTTCAGGACAACACAAAATACTGGGCCATGCACTCTGCCTTGATGGGTTGAGCAGGTGAGATCCTGCTTCCAGGGCTGCCTCCAGGACATGCATCTGCTGCCCTCTCCTTCTGCCCCAGATGAAGTAGCCTGGGATACTCAGCAGGGCTTGAAGAACGTGCCCCTGGCTGCACTTTCGGGACCATTTAGTCCCTATTAGCAGCTTTGACACCAGAGTCTGCCCCATCTCCTCTTAGGGCATGACAATAGGGGTTGCATGTTAAGGGCTGCTCACAGCCCTTAACATTATCAGCCACAGCTTTTGAGCTTCTTATTCTTTAGGACAGCGAAGTGTTTTTGAAAAAAAAAAAAAAAAGGATTTTGAAAAATGAGTTATTTACGCTTTTGTAAAAATCTGACACACATTTGGAGATAGTGATGTTGTTTTTGTGCTGGCTTTTCAGTTTGTGCTTTACCACAAATTTCCTATGGCTGTAAAGGCAAATACAAGCATGTAATTAGCATGGTTTTCATCATCCAGTGGCATTAACTGGCTGGTTATGGTGGCTTTTATACTCCAGTTCCTAGCCACATTCTAACATTCACTCATAAGTTTGGTCCCTGAGTCAGATCCATAGTTCATGTCTTATCGTGGTAATGTTTCCTTTAGCTCTACTGTACCTTGCCAACCCTGTGTCTGCTTACAGTTACTGTATACATACCCAAAAAAAAACCCCTAAAGCAAAACTTAGGGTAAGCACAGAGAAAACCTAGGGTAAGCATTCAGCATGAATACTGGTGAACAACTGATTTAGAAGAAATATGTGCTTTGATTAAGACTGGTATTAGATGAGCTTTTAAGGTGCTGGGTAGAGTACAACAAAGCAACTGTTTTGCAGCGAAATCTCAGGAGGTTAAGTGGAGAGATTGCAAAATATCCACATTCACTGACTGGAAAGGGGTCCAGCAGAAAAGGACCTGTAGTTGCTGATCAATGACTGATCATGAGGCAGTTTTTCCCCAGCTGGTTAAGAAGGACAGGAACATCCTGGCCTATATAAAAATAGTGTGGCCAGTGGGACCAGGGCAGTGATTGTCCCACTGTACTTGGGACTGGTGAGGCAGTGCCTCAAATCCTGTGTTCATTTCTGGATCCCTCAGTACAAGAAAGACATTGAGGTGCTGGAATGCGTCCAGAGAACAGCAACAAGGCTTGGGAAGGTCTAGAGTGTAAGTCTTATAAGAAGAGTAGGCTCAGAAGAGACCTTATCACTCTACAACTGCCTGAAAGGAGGTTGTAGTGCAATGAGAATCAGCCTCTTCTCCCAGACAACCAGTGATAGGACAAAGGGACAGTCTGAAGCTGCATCAGGGTAAGTTCAGGTTAGACATCAGAAGGAATTCACAGAAAGGGTGGTCAAGCATTGGAACAGGCTACCCAGGGAGATTGTGGAGTTACTACCTGTAGGGGGATACAGTATAGGTAAATAAAGGTGGTATAGAAGGTAATCTTATCCCCCAGCGAGTTGCAGCTGGACCAATTACTAAAGATTAGAAGCAGGCCTGATCTTGACAGGCCACACCTGTAACCAATAAGAACAAGTGGTATAAAAGAGTAGATTGGTGGCCTCTGGAGTCAAATAACTGCTGCAAGGACCAGAAACAGTCACTGCTTAGAGGAGCTGCCTGTGAGAATCATCAAGGAGGTATGAGGCTCTGGTGATATGAAATCCTTGCATTATAATGATGATAGAACTCATGCTATTTAAGACAACAGCTACCCTTGGAAGGGCTCAAGAAATGACTGGACAAAGCACTCAGTGCTTTGGTTTAGTTGGAGTGGTGGTGTTCGGTCAAAGGTTAGGCTCAATAATCTTGGAGGTCTTTTCCAAGCTTAATGATACTATGATTTTTTTCCTAGCAGAAATGGCCTGGCTATGGAGATAGTAGTGAAGTTCCACAGCTGTGCCTCTTCTCTGGGAACAGATGTTTGTGACACACAAAGAGGAAAGCAAAACCTTCCTTGCACTCCTGAGCACTTACACATAAATCTGTGCTTTACTACAGAGTAAGGAGATAGATTCAAAGGAGATAGAAAATGTAACCCAATCTCTATCATACATTTGATATAATTACCATTTTCATTTAAGGAGTAATGACTTGAGATTTTTATGGAGATAATTAAGTTTTGAATAATGGACAATCTCGTGGTAAAAAACATTTAAAATCATTCACCAACCTATACATAAATGAAATAATAATTTTTATTTCTTAAATAATGCTTAACAAATAATTATTAAATTAGCAATATTTATTAAATAGGCCAATAAAATCAGTAGAACATGATTTTAAATACCCCTTGAAAAGATCTGAGCTCTGCCACTTGTAGGTGTAAAACATGAAAGGAACTTGATATCAGTGAGCAAACTTAGCACAGTTGAACCAACTATAATAAAAGCCTTGCTGTCTTTTCATTTGGAGTGTAATGGAAGCCTGTAAGTGCATGAATCTTGACACAAAACTTTAATTGCATGAGTCACAGGCTTTTAAGAGTGCCAGACAGCAGCAAACCCTTTAGTGTAAGGGAAGTTTTGCCGTGATCTAGATGGGGAAGGAAGGTTCAGCAGCTGAAAGAGAAAGCTACTTTCATCTTCATAAACAGCTCCTGCTTAGAAACTATGGATCCAAATAATCTATAATATATAAAGACAATGCAGCTGAAGAGATTAGGTTTTTGTCAATATATCATTATCTGCAAGAGGTAACTTTTTAACAGTGCTCTGACACACTAAGTGAGCTGAGTAATGCAACTGGCTCTGTCACACTGCCCACTTTCCTTCCTGAACTGAAATCTGCTCCTTAAGTAAGTCTGGAAGCCAGAATTTTACAGACTAAAACATGAAGCACTGTCTGGCTTGATCAAAAGAAACATGAGCCAGTAGCATAGCATAAAGGTCTTCACATATTCTGGGGTAAGACACAAGCAGCCTTATCCTCCAGACTTTGACGTCCGACTACAGGATGATTCACACTGAACAGAATAAAAATGCCAGGTAACTTATGATTACTGGGTGAGTGATCTTTCCTCTTTCCTTCCCATCCTTGTCTTTCTTCCTTCCCAGGTCCTAGAGGTTGGCTGATTTAGGGACCTGTAACATCGATTATATAATTTCCACTCCTGCTGCAATATGTTTCCAGAAAACTGTATGCAAGAAACTACAGTTCAGTTTCTCAGGATCATTATTTGCAGTGAATTCAAACTCATCATCAGGGTCACACAGTTCCTTTTGTCCTTAAACCTGTTTAAACAGATATTGGGAGCCTTGTTCCCTACCTGAATGTCTTTTAATTATTTGTTTTTAACATGTGAAGGTAATATCTCTGAGGTTCAGTGTGAGGAGTCTTGGAATATTAATAAAAAACAAAGGTTAGGGCAAGTACCCAATGCACATGTGAACGACCCCAGTTATTTTTAAACTTTGCTTTCTGTCCAAGCACTATACAACACTAGAAAGCTGTATAGTCTAACTTTGACTCAGGTCTGGCAGGTGGAACAGTTATTAAAAGAAAGCCTGCAGTGCATGGAGGTTTCATTTCCTTGTACAAACATGAGGGTACACTGGAGCATGTGGTGTTGATGATAGTGTGGGGACAAAGCGCAAACTATTTAGGCCATTAAAAACCCACATCCCAGACTATGCCACATGGCAGCACAGAAGAAAACCCAATCATTTCTTGCTAACACAAACCAATTAAATTATTTTTAGCTTCTACAAAAACAAAAAACACAGCAAAAAAGCAGCCACACTGGTCACTAAGACAATAAGAATTTCTAAGATTAGTCTGGAAATTCTCTAAATACATGCACCCCTTCCCCCATCTCCCAAAAGGAAAATCATTGTAACCATTAGGATGTCTGCGTTTATGACTTAAGTTCATAACACAAAGGTTTAGATTTGAGGTTGAAGGGTTTACTTTTCCTTCTACTGTGCAGAAGGAATTGTTTTGCTCTTCTTTACTCCCAGTACAATGACCTATGTGGCCATTTTCTGTGACTACATATTTAGCAGGGTGAGATAAAGGATCTCTGGTATGTTTTAATTTCTTAACAAGTTAATGTATGTGTGTCTCCATATAGATATGCACACACATATATATACATATGTATGCATGTATGTGTTTGCAGATGTGTATCTAAGAGTCCCATGTGTGGACATCAGGGCCAAACTGTAAGAACAGGGGAGTAGGAAAACTTTCTTTCAAAACCGATGTGTATGCCTTAAAGCAGCCCTGAGATTTTGGGGAGAATTTCAAAGCACAGTGCAAGTTCATGCAATAAAAATATCCACGGAATGTGCCATGATAATACTCTGAAAAGAAAGACAGCTTGTGAAAGACTATGGTTGGCTACCAACGGCAGACAAAAAACAGCTGGACTTCAGATAGCATGCGATAGCATTCTTTGAAAATTTCCTCTAACATTATGAAATGTGAAATTCCTGTTCCATTCATGTGCATTAATGTAACATGAGCTGTTACCTCTGCAACCTGAAATTTAGCTTGATGGCTGTCGTAAATTTTGAAAACAAGACATAATTATATATTTTTAAACTCCTTGCATCCATCACCAGCATGTAGTTCTCAGATTTGCCAGCTTAAGCAATCACCCTTTGCCTTGCAGAAGTCTGGGTGATGGCCTGGGGCAAGTGCAGCTCCCCTCTGAGAGTTCAGGGGGTCTGGCTGCTGCCTCTGTCTGAGCCTGGATAGCTCACAGAGGAATCTTTGGAGAGCTGATGCACATGGACCAGTGGATGGTCCCATACAGACCTAATTTGTGTCCCTATTTACTGTATTTTGGGATATTTTACTTGAAAATCATTGGGTTCCTAAAGGTGGGGAAACTCTGGTGTTTACTGCCCTGTGGGGAAAACCATAGGCAAATCCACTGTGCACAACATGCCCAGAGTGAATGGCCATCCTAATTAGAGCCTAAAGCCATAGATTAGCAAAACATTGGACAAAGAGGGTTTTTTAAGAAAGGAAAAGACTCCTTTCAGGAAACATTAGTTTTCTATGTGTCAAGGACTCTGTGGGGATCCCACAATGCCACTGCACCCTCTTTCAGGAAATCACTGACTGACATAGACTGCTACTAGATCCACCTCAACCACCCTGACTAGAGGAAATCACTAGCAATAAGCAGAGCAAGCAAGCCAGACAGCTTCAAGGATGCTCAACAGAGGAAATGGACTTTCATGGTGAAAAGCACAACCAGTGGGGAACCTTGGTGCAATAAAGCTCAGTAGCAGTAGGTCTCTATGGCCTGTGACAACCTTCTTTCCACACCACGGTACCCAAGACAAAAAAAACATTTTTACAGCCATATGTCCTTCACGACCAGTCTTCACTGTGTGGGATAACATATGGTGCAGGATGCATTTTTCTGGAGAACAGTCACTGGGTAGATTAATTGTCACCAAAGAAGGTAAGCATGTGCAACAAAGCATTATTGTTGGGACACTTATTGACATTTCTCTGGTGGCTTTGGAAGGGCTTGTGTTCTGCTTCTCAAGCTCCTTTCCATGGTTTTTGTTGCTTGCCATTAACACAGTCCCGTGTCTTCATGGCAAGGCTTGGCTCAGCTGCATCTGCTCCTCCAGGTCTATTTGAGCATCAAGATAAAGGAATCACTGCCCTCCTCTGTGCCATCTCCCCTCATTTCCCGCTCTGAGCACAGCAGCACTGCCTGGCATAGTCCATCACCTTTGGTGTTCTCCTTCTGTGCAGGCTGAATAAGCCTTGCACAGAAGGAGATATATCTCAGTAATATTTTCTCTCCATTTTCTGCACCAAGAACTTGATATGGGCTGTTTCTATGATGATCATAAGGAATTCCATGTCCATCCATACATTATGCTGTTTGGTCTTTCAACCTCTCACAGTTACAGGCTATGAATCATCAGAATTGGTCTGTTCTTTCAACTCCTTGGTTGTCAGTTCTTTTCCTAACAGGAGTATTCTTCAAATCTGAATATATTTCTTCCTTGTTATCCCTGATTCTTTGCAGTAGCAGTACTTATTTTCTGAAATTATAAGGGTGTTGTTATTATGAGAACGCTTTGAATAAAAGTGCTGTCCAGAAGCAAAGAAAACACAGCAAGTTCAGGGCATGAAATAAACATGTGTTTCATGCCACTGATTACAAGACTATCCAAGCAAGGTCCTGAACACCCTTTTAAAATATTTTGTTAGAAAAGCAGTTTTGTTAGACCACTGGCTTTGACATCTAATTTCATGGAATCTGTCTGAGCAACCACTTCCTTAGTAAAGGCTGATCAAGGATGTGAAAGCCCAATAGCTAGTCCATAGAATGTACCTTACAAAGACATTCAATACATATCTTTTTAAAAAATCATTATAATTAATCAGCAACATTAATGCTTTCCTTTTTTAGGATTTTAATTTCACTTGAGTGAGTTTCCAGTCTCCCTTTAGTTTATGCCAGAATATGGTCTAAAATCCTGGCCTGACGACTCATGTTGCTGACTCCAAGGAAAATGGAACTGCTTAGTCTAATTAAAACAAATTATTCTCTAGTCTGGGTTGATAATTATTTTTGAAGACCAGCAATTTCATGGATTTTATCTGCCTTTTGCTTCAAATTTAGTGATGACTCTGCTGTCTGTCTTCTGACCTCATCCTTCAACACCCTGCTCTCCCAGTGAGTCATTTCAGAAAATTCCCCAGCAATTGTCTGGTGTACTGATTTATGTCTAAGGCAGCAGCTGCCTGGGCTGCTGCTGTCTGTCAAACATAGCACTTATTTTAATGAGTCAATTGCACAGGTATCATCTATGAACCCATTTAACACTTTTCTTATTTCTGCATATAATTATATAAAAATTTCTGTTGTAAAAGGTTTAACAAAATATCAGGATAATTCTTACTAGTTTTGTAATGTTAAAGAACCCTTTTATGTTATCCCATAATGTTATATTTCATTGCTGGTGTAGATTTTTTGTAGAACAAAGGTACTAAAAATTCATAATATTCCATTTAACAAGAAAAATGGCTTCAAAATCCTCAGTTACATTTATTTTTAAATTTTATGAAACTGAAAAATATTAATGCATTTTAAGTGTGAGAATTTATAATAAGGTTAAGGAAAGCTTCTGTTGCCCACTGTGCTGTATTCACAGGCTGTACCAACCATGTGAGTACATAGTCTCCCTTTGTGACCAAAAGTCCTCTCAGAATTATTTTTTGGCCACAGCCAATATCAAGTTTCCAACCCCACTGTGACCACTGGAAAACAATGAGATTTATTTTATGCCTAATCATTGTAACAAGACCCTATGTCCACATTGAGATATTTTGTTCTAGTTTCCTCCACAGCAAACAATTGGATGAAGCACAATTAATCTAGAAAGGCTTAAAGTTTACAGATGAGGTGGCTGGTTAATTGCACTTCATGGAAGTTACAGCATATTGTCCAGATACATAATGCCAAAACCCTTATTCAAAAGCCCAGAGGTGAAACTCTGTTGCTCTTAGTCTATTTCCCATATTTATAGTCCCTGACTTTATCACATAGTTACATAAATTTGTGCATTACATTTTTTCTGAATGAAAGGATTTGAGGTTCTGTGGCATGTGCCTTTTAAAAAAAGACAACAAATTTGCATTTAAAATAGTTTCATATACAAAATAGTTTCATATACGTATACAGATTAAGTCCTTTTAGGCTAGGAGAAATCTCAGTTGTGTTCCATCAGACTTCAGGTGTGACAGCAGTACTTACCCCAAGGGTTTCTTGAGCAAAGAGGAAAACTCAGTTTCCTTGCCCAAACCACAAAGATGTAAGATATTCAAGAAAGCAAATGAATTGTGGAGGCAGTGGACAACTTCAGTACCTTTGGCCTGGAAGGGCATAAAAACTGACATCTGTAGAACTGGCTTAAAACCTTCAGCAGCTGCAGGATTTAGTGACAAAACTAAAACTCCACATCAGAATTCAGATCTCTCATATCTGCATTCTGCCAAAAAATTATTTAGGCATATGAATGAAGTTCAGGACACTCTGGGAAAAAAATTACGTAGTTTCACCAACTTTTATCAAATAGTCAGATATCAGGAGAACTTCCTGAATACATCCATGCCATGAAAATACCGACAAATCTGAATTAAAGGTGTTTCTAAAGTCTAGTCAGAAATGGCTGACAGAGAAAAGTAATTCAGATTCTTCAGCACCAGAGATGCGACAAGAAAAATACTTGGAAGGATTTAATTCCTCAGTACTCATCATAGGCACTCTTTGACTGAGTTGCTTAGGAACCAACATTCTTACATTGAACCTTAAGGGTCAAAATAAACTCACTGAGCCTAAAACTAGTCATAGGCTTGCTTCAATCAATCACTGGAGGGCCTCTGAAACCCTTTGAATAATACAACATTGTCCTCATTCAAGGACAACTGATGCTACTGATGCTGACTGCTGAAATATAGATGCTGATATCTTTGATCTACTTTTAGACTTCCAAACCATGTTCTTCCCCTTAATCCTTTCATACAGGAGTTGCCAGACCTCAGACAGATCTGGAAGACCTCAGAACTTGGGGAGGCACAAAATTGTTCTTGCAGGTCTGTCCTCTTGCTATGTGACTGAAGAACTTGCCCAGAGATAGAGAGCTGAGCTATGGAGCATAGCTGTCTGCTCCACAAAGGGCATGGTAAGCCCCAGAGTGTGTTAACCATATTATGAACATAAAGCCACTCCAGACTGACTAGACCTTCCCCGGATTTACTGATCTGTACATACAATATCTATCAGGAGTTCAATACATCAGCCAAAGCTTTGGAAGTGAGGAATAGCAAATAGTCTGACAAGTGTCTCTTCAGTTAATTTAATCATTCATCACGATTCTATCCAAACACAAATACATCAGCAGACCCTGCCAAATATGCTTGCCCAGTGCTCATGATACAAAATCAAAGCAAGTACTGCATTTGGTGTTACCCTAATCACTTGGAGTTCATCTAATGTGGAATATGCCCTGCTCATGGGTTTGTGCTTTTTTGTCTGGTTGGTTCAGCTGTGTGTGTCAGTAGGTCTTCCAGAATGGAAAAAACCCCAAACACCTTGCTTATTAAAAGTTGTTGCAATGATGGTATTAATCTTTGATTTGGGGTCCTTCAAGACATAAGTTTGTGACCATGGAGATCATGTCATGGTGGAAGCCAAGCTGCCACAAATTTGAACAGCCTAGTTCACTTCCCCAAATGTCCCTTTTTTTTTTTTTTTTTTTTTTTTAAATTTTAAAATGGGGGTCATGTCAACTGCCTCACTAATCCTATTCCATTTACTTCTAGAATAGAACACAACACTGCTGCAGGATGCAAGCATCTATAGATTGTTATTTGTTGCTCTTCTGGTCATTGAATTGTGTGCATCAAAACTGATCAGTATTTCTCTTCCTCCTAAGTGAACTTATAGATTATATCACAAATTATATTTCCTTGTGGTTCTCCATGCACATTTCTCACATATCTTTCTGGCAAAGATATGGGCCAGGAGAACCTCAGAACTAAACCTTTGGTGTAGTGAGAGGGGTCAGCAATGTAGGGAACAAAGAGCTTTTTCAAATAATTATCAAAACAAGTTCTATTGTTACAACAGGACCTCCTAATAATTACTATTAACAACAGTGATGCCCACCAAACCCTCACATGACTGCAATACCTGTTGCCTTCTCAGCCTGTCACTGACCATGCAGACATGGTCACTACCCCAATTGTTACCCAGTACTCCATCACCACCTGGTCAGCAACTTATTCATCTGCAGATTCATGTTCTTTGTTTGTCCCTCCTCTCATCCAGACTTAGACTGGAGCACAGCTCCAGTTTTGACAACAGACAAAACTGAGAACTGTCAGTGCTAGAGTTTTGTAGATAAAATTTTTCTTGCCTGCTGTTCTAGACATTTCTCTTTTAGCAGCCACAGCAAGAAACATCTGTTCCAACCCCTTCAGCACCCATAGATATCTCCATGTCCCTAAATTCTAACAACCACTCTGATGCATGTGACAGAAGGACAAATAAATGATGGTTGGAAAATCCATTAGGAAATTCCACTAGCAAGTTCCAGGCTGGCACAAAAAGATGAAAGGCCTTATTTTGATTGCTACATTCTTCAGTAAAGGCAGTTTTATCACTGTTCAGCAATAAGAATTTATTAACAACACTCTAAGCACTTCATTTCTTCATAGAGACTTGTAACAGCAGTGTCTTGTTCTCCTCTGTCCCATGGGGCTTCTCTTACAGAGAAAGACGTCTACTTTTCCTAACAGCCCACACATGAGCAAATAAAGTTCCTCATTCCCTCCCCTCCATGTCTGCTATTTATTCACCATGCAATGGGGTGGAGTGAACTCAGCAGCCCAAGGGCCCTTTGCTGGGCCTGGATGCTTCTCCTGGGGAAGAGATGCTACCCTCTACTCTACATGATGATACTCTTAATGTTGCGATAAGCATGACTGGCTAAAGATGATGGTTACTGGCATTTATTTGTAGTGTATTGATAATCATTTGCTTCTCTCTGCTAATAGTCCAATAACCTGCAGTTGTTAATCTTACATTCTAATTTTATAATTTTTCAAGTTTTTAGTGTATGCTGTGGCTTGTGTGAGTATAACATAAATGGAGCTGGAAGCACATCTGCCCTTTGGACTCAGCACTTACTCTTCCCAGAAAGTCTCTCTTATTATTTCTGTTCAAGAATACATGAAGTTGGCTGCATGCCTGGATCTGCATCTGGTGTCCAAAAAGAAAAATAACAATTTGCTTCAACACTGTATTTGGAGATGACAGAAGACAAGAAGAAGCTGAGGCTGAGCAAGTTTGTCATGGAACTGAGTATCTACACACCATAGCTTGAAGATGATTGTCCTGGGCCTAAGAGCAGGAGCCAGGGAATACAACACTTTTCTTGTATACATATCCCTGTAAAAACAAACCTAGTTTGACTAGACAAACCTAGTAGACTAGAATGTGTTACATTTTTATCAAGATCCCACCCATTACTTTTCTTTTTGTCACTTTACTTTTAGAAGTACTCCAGACAGGTGGAGTAAAGTTCACTCTCCATGAACTAAGGAAGATTTATGCCAACCTGCCACTTCTACTCTGGACATTTCTTGAGGGTATGTAGATAGACACCCCAACTCTATTGCATTTGTACCCTGAAAAGAAGCTTAAGGAAAGGTCTGGTGTCCCTGATCTCTTGGGTAATCAAGTCAGCATGAGGAAAACATGTACTTAACTAATCCACAGCCATACTTAACTAATCTCACTTACTGTAGTGAGAGTGTTTTGCATAGTGTCAGCATCTTGGCTAGCTAATAACTACCTGCAATAACTATCCTGTTCTTACCACAGGATGTGCAGCCTCCTAATTTTTGCGGGATAGATGATCAGTTTTCGCAGGATGGGTATTTCCGTGGATGGGATCCTGCTTTGCTCAAGTATGTCTCTGTGAAGAAAAACTCAGTCCTTTCCCAAGCCTGAGATCTGCATTGAAATGAAAGACAATGTTCAGCCTTCTGTAACTATTGACCAAGTGAATGTTTAGTGAATTTCTTTCCTCAGACTATTATTTAGCCAGGATTATCCATGTGACTCTTTGGTCACTCTGAGTCCTAGCATTATTTTGGATGCCTGTTTAGGGAAATCAATGTTCCTGTGACTTTAAACATAGCTTTATAGTAAAAATGCCTATTCCAAATATTAACTATGTATTGTGGCTATGCTACACTGTGGATGTAGTTCTCTAAATTCACTCTAAAATAACCCAGAGAAAGAACAGATGGAAAAGATTTCTAAAGTCTTCATAACAAATCCCAAGCAATTTCCAGAAACTAAGTCAGTCAGTATAATAAGCAATTGCACTCCTTTTTGAAAGATTTGATATTGTATGTAGAGGACTTCTTAATCCTGTATTGCATTTCTACAGCTTTTGAAATCTTGTTTAAACTTTGGAAAGTGAAGTTATTGGAAACTTGGCTATTCTTTTTTATTTGATGGCCAACCAAAATACTGGATATGTCTTGTCAGATGTAAATGATAGGATGGTATGTTGTGATGTGTGTATTTTAGCAACCAAATCCTTGTTTGTAGAGGTTTTATGTTGACATGGGAATCATGCACCACTTCATCAGTAATTTCACTCTCAAACCAGGGTAATTACAATAAAACACAATAGAGTAGAACCAAGCCACAACTGAAACATTAGCTTCCTATCCTGTCCCATCACTTGTGAATGAGATGCAAAAAGTTCAGGCTTACCGTAACTCTTTCTTAGTGCCCAATACACAGTATTTCAAACAATAAAACCAAAAATTTTCAAGTTCTTACTGTTTTGGAGGTTTTTTCCTCGAACAGAAGAGCCTACAAAAACACTGCCATAGTTCAATAGACCCTCATTTTATGGCTTGCCCATCTCTTTCAAAACTTTCTTTCCTGATTATGTTTCTGTATGGTGCCAGTCTGATGAAACGCTGAGCTGAACACTTCTTTACTAAGGTGCCTACTAAATAGAAAAGTTGCTGATACATTTCCAATTACCCATACTATCATTTTTCTCTCTGTTTTGTTGCTTTATTATTTGTATTTCTGGCAGCCTTGCTGTCCTTAAACAGTACCTCAGCTGCATCTGTTAGCTTTGTGAATTTAGGGCACAGATAACAAATTTACTGCACTGCTGTGATGCTTTCATTCTTATATCAGAATAATTGACACACCTGAGGCAGTCTGGTTCACCTTCAAAAAGCAACAGCACTGCCATGTCCATGCCAAATGAGCTGTTCTCACTAATTTTCAGAATTAACTAACGTAATTAAAAATAAAAGGAAATTGGTTTATACTTCATCATTAGTTCAAGAAATAAAAATGTTTCTTTAATTAACACTAAATGTATCATAACTTAAGTCTTCAAAATAAGAAGAGGAAAGTTTTGGGTTACATTTATGGCTTAGGTTGAAGGAACATTAAGTAAGCTTACTTTGGCCCTGATACACTCACATTGTAGTGTTTGTTACTGTTCAATTCATCTGAAATCTCTTTCTAAGGACAAACTACAGGTTTTAACCAGAGCAGAGCTGCACCCATTCCCTGTATCATGCCAAAAAAAAAAGAAAATAAAAAAAAAAATAATAAAAAAATCATCTGGGCTTAGATCCCAAGGGCTGGAAAGAAAATAAACAAATCAGCTCCAGTTCTTCTACATAGAGAGTTGGGCAGATAATACTTTTAAAACAAACTTTGTCTGAGAATTTCTCCTTTGGAAGCTGAGATCTCTTTGAAGGCTGTAACATGGTGCTCAGAACACGGTCTACTGCTGCTGTCTGCAGAATTGAGCTCTTTACCACCTCCTGATGGGAATACATCTATGGATATTTACAAAAGCATTTACCAGAGAAAATGTATGCACATTTCTGCAGCCCTCCATTTGTAGACCCTTACATATTCTTGCTATAAAAAGCAGTAAGATACTTAAACATTCTTAAGAACTAAGTACAGCTGAATGGAACTTCTGCATAAAAGGGAATAAAAGGCAGTATCTAAGTATTACTTGTTTACCATGCATATATGGAGCTGCAGTCTATTCATTTGTCTAAACCCCTTTTTGAATTAATCACCTTGAACTGCCTTTCTGCCCCTGCTCTCATTCTCTGTCCCAGAGCTGCATAAAGTGTGGCCTATTAACTTTTCAGTCTTCATATATAGCTTTCCTTTTTATTTGGTGCAAGAGACTCCTAAATATTCTTCTCTTCAACTAATGCCTCACCTGTTAAATTATTGTTCCAAGAAAATTCCACCCTATTCCAGCCCTCCTAAAATCTAGCTACCACCCTCAAACACAAGTAACTTTGTCTTCATTTTAAGCAGCTCAGCATAGTGGTTTTTAAATCCTGTATCTTTGAAGAAGACCCTAGGAATGTTTTCTGCCAACACAGTGAATAAAAAAACAGAGGAGTGGATGTTTTCCAAAGCTTCCCAGGACCTGAAATGAGCCAAGGATGGATGACCTTCTGCACCTCTTCTCCGGCTAATGCATCTGCAGAACACTTTAGCCTTGGTAGTAATGCACCCAGGTGCCCACCACCCTTACAGGCAACATCTGCTGCCACATGTGGACAGACCCCAGCTTTTGGCAGAGCTGCTGTCTGGTGTGGGAAAAGTTTAAGTTGTCAAAGCCCCTGTGCAGTGGCAGGTGCCAGCTTAGAGCTGAATAACCACCCATTAATTGCCTGCCTGTTTCTTCTCCTCAAGGACAATCACAGAAAGAGAATAAGACAGTAATTCCCGGCAATGAAGTAAATATGAACACACTTGGGAAATGCATAATTAGAGCATGATCCCAATGCAAACAAGAGGAAAGAAGTCACTGAACCCAAGATGAAGAGATCTTTTCCATCAGCCCTTGCTCTGTGAGTGCCACACCCATTACACCTTCCCTGGCCTACAGGTGTGTGGCAGGATACAACCCTGCCCGAGATAGAAGGGTTTCAAGAGAAGTTTGATGAGGTGTTCCTGAGCAAAAGAGGCTGATGTGAATGAAACCACAACCCCAGCAACAGCTCCAATCATTAATAAGGTACAAGTGCAAAATCAAAGCCCATCCCCCCAAAAGAGATGCAGTTTGTGGGCACTGTGAGATGACAATTCAAGAGTTTTTCCTGTGTGCTAGAAAGGGAATCAGCTGTGTTTCCTGAATCAGCTACCAGTCAAAACACACTTCAAAAATCAAATCCAGCTCCCCAAAATCAATGACTGATGCTGCAGCCCACAGTTGCCTACACTGCTCCATGCTCTTTACCTAATGGATGGGATTTTCCACTATAATAAGGACAGTTTTAGGTTTCCATAACAGACTGAAAAAACAAGCATTTCCTTCCCTATTTCCGTAGTACAGAGGAGAGTTCAATACAGCATAGAAGAGCAGCCTCTCTTCCTTTTTAAGTAGCTCTACCAAGCACATGACTTTGCAACTGAAATAATTAGCTTTAACATAAGATATCTCAAGCTGTCAACACTTCATGTTTACAGTCTCTTTAAAGTGAAAGTAGTTTCTTCTAGGAATTTCATTCATCAGGTTAAAGAATTCTTAGCTAAAAAGTATTATCAGGATTTTCTAAAGTTATAGAAGAGCTTCATTATGTAAAGCTAAGGTTTGATTTTTGAAGCTGATGATCTTGTTACCTCTTTCATTTGCATTCTTTTATCTATGTAGTGGCTATATAAATAGTGTTCTCTCACTTGAGTTACTATCAATATGTGCCAGTAAAAGATTATACAAAAGATATCACTATGAGAATCACTATGACATTAAAATTGCAGAACCATTAATTACAAATAAAATACAGTGTTGTTTAACCTTAACATAAAAGGGAATAAAATGTGGTCTCTACTATTACATACAAAGCATCTTTCTCTAGTAGATATGTAAAGAAAGATTATGCTCTCAATTACTGTTTAGTTAATTTTTTTATTCAAATTAATCTACATAGGTACTGATTATTGTGAAATTCAAAATGTTTTCACTAACTTATAAATTCTTTAATATCTGAAATACATGTGAATTTGACCTATTCCATACAGTCCACTTTTCTGAAGATTGCAGTAATTTTCAGAAAATTGCAGTCATGTGTCAAAGTTTGTGACATAAATGGTGAAAATGCCTCATCTAACAAAAAGGTGGCTGCATAACACTAGAAGTTTCCCTTGCAATGTGTTATTTCCAGAAAACACTCCTGGACAAAAACCTGGAAATAATATTTCCTTTTTTTTTTTTTTTTTTTTTAAGCCTCTAGAGGAAGTTTTTGCTCAAATACAGTTGTTGTGGGTCAGACAATATTTTTTAAATTTTCATAGATTTCTTTTTCCTTCTCTTTATAGCTCAATGTGTCAGGATTGCTAGACTGAACTCTAAGAACAAGAATGGCACAGTGTTTCATCTGGGATGACAACCCAACAAACTCTGACAAGATATTTCAAACATCTGAAGGCCTTTTGTCTGCACATGCTGTTCTTACACAACGTCATCTCACCTCCAACATCCAGCTTCTAAGTAAATGAATTTCTGACTTTCATCCTTTCCAGGATAACCTTTTGCTTGCTTTATATGTGCTTATACATAGCCTGGTTTTGGCTGGGATAGAGCTCGTTTTCGTCTTATTAACTGGTACAACGTGTCTCCGCGTACGGCGAGGATGCTCCGTGGCAGCGCAGGCTTCGCCGATGGCCGAAATCCATCTCTGCCTCCCGGGATGCTGCGGCAGGAGCGGGACATGCAGCACGCCGGGCTGCCCAGGAGAGGGGGCTGGCTGCCCGGCCCGCCAGCCTCCCCGAGCCTTTCCTGGCAGAGGCGGAGGGCCTGCAAGCCTGAGCTCCCAGGCTCCCGGGCATGACGCTGCGTGCTGGGGAATGTCCCTTTGGCCAGCTCGGGTCAGTTGTTCTGGCCGCGATCCCTCCTAGCTCCTCGTGCACCTGCTCGCTGGCAGAGCCGAGAAGTCCTCGGCTCAGGGTAAGCTCAGCTCGGCAACACCTAAAACATCAGCGTGCTATCAACATTGCTCTCACGCTGAAACCAAACCGCAGCGCTGCACCAGTTACTAAGAAAATTAACTCTATTCCAGCCAAAACCCGCTTATGTGCTTTATATCCCACTCAAGGCAGAAGGGACTTTAAAAGGAACTAATCTGAAGAAATTAGTGCTGTGCCCGGTCCTGAATGGAGTGGGTCACATAAAAAGATGCAACTGATGCATCTGATACATCAATGAAATCACTGTATATTATTTTATAAAACAAACCTAAACTCAATAGGAATTGCACAAGAAAATGCCATTGCAGGAACAATAAAGGAGGTGGAAGGCTACATGATATCTTTCAGATAGGAGTGGGTTTAAAGAACAGAATACACAACCTTCCAAAAATATGATTACAGAAAATCAAAAGATGGATTCTGCATTTTTTTCTGATGTTTTTCTGCATATTGTTTTGGCAGAAAGTCCTGTAGATGTTTTAAAATCTGATACCAATCTATCTGACCATATGCATAATTCTCTTAGTCTCATTTTTTGTTTGCTTGATTTAGTATTTTTTTTCATCCACTCACTCAGAATTCCCCATTTATGTTTTTTTCAGAAAAAACATTTGTCATTCAGACAGGAACAATGTATTTTATAGCAGTGGTGTTCCTGCTAGGTCATCTTTAAAGCAAAACAGAGGAGGAGAAGAGGGAGAGGAAACAAGGACTACTCACTCTTAAGCAATTGAAAATGAAAAGACTGGAAGGCAGATACTTCAGCACCACTTTAAATGGTTTCTAATGCCTATTGCCAACACACCCCTCAAATTCATACTTTTGGTAGAAGCAACATGTCAGCATTTTCAACCTTTCTATATCTGACACTGCTTTACACCTTATTTCCTTCCTTCAGTATGCTTATGTTCAGAAAATGTTTTTGGACATAACTGGAGGCTGAGAACTTTGCACATATGCAATTTATCCATGAAACAGTTGGGGTTTTGTTAGTACTGCATCATTAACCACGTAAATCTAAAATCTGAGAGGCATTGACTCTCTACTGAGAGTTGTACTAGTAATACCATAACTGAAAATCTGTTTTTTGAAGGATACAATGATGCTTTGTCTCTCTGCTATCTCAGGCTTTGCAGAATGAGCATTATAAATACTCCCTGGGTAAAGCCCAGTTTCGTGAAAGTGTTGTCTTGCTTACAATAATCTAGACATATTACCTCCTCTAGCAGAATAAAATGTAACAAAGAGTCACACTTAAAATCTCTAGTCAACTTTGTTAATGCTTTTTTTTCTTTTCCTACTTCTCATTTTTCACTTAAATATTTTAGTTTCAATAGATCCTGTCACATGAATGGCAAAATTAATGTCTCCCTTTTAAAGTTTCATGAAGCTACCAGACGTTTATTTGGTCCTACAAGCATATAAACATATTTTTAAGGTTAACATTAGTAGATATATTTCCATGCATGAAGAAATTTGTTTAGGTGAATATCAGGGGCAGTTAAACACAGAAATACATAAAAACAGATGAAAGAAAATAAAGCATATAGAGGAATTTATACACAAAAATATAGCTAAAATGGGGCAATTAGTGATGTATACAAGGATTGCAAATAGAGGTTTTTCAGGAAAGACAGTTTTAGCTACATATAGAAGGTTTATCAACAGTTTCTAGCAAAAATAAACTGTAAAAATCATCACTGAATGTTTGAAATTCCTTATGTTTTATTTTCATTAAACTCACAATCTTCAACTGAGTGAAAGCACTTTTCCTGGGAGAGAGGAACTTGTCATAAAACAAAAAACAACCCCACAATCTGAAAAGGTAATTTTTTCTTATGTCAAACAGGTCATCTGTAGATGGAACAGAGAGGACTTGATGAGGGGAAATTAATAAAAAAAATATTATTCATTAGAAAGATAAGGCAGTAGATGTGGAAAAGAGAGAGAGTTTGCAGAGAGATAAATGTGAGTGTGAATGCCCAAAAAGTAAGAAATTGGCTCATAAATGGCCCAGAAGCATTCTGTGTGCTCAAAGCACTTTCCAAAGGCCAACAGAAATTCAAAATGGTCTTTTGTTTAAAAGTAAAGTACAAGCATTTTTTTCTTCTTCCCAAGTGAATAAGCTCTTATCTTTAAGATAGAATTTGTCTTGTGCTGATGACAGGCAAGAGCTCAGAGAACAACATTTCTGTCACTGAGCTGACTAGTGAACTGCTGTGGGTTACAGTTTAATAAAGTTCCCATTAACATCAGAGACAGCAGCATTTTTGGACTGTTACTTTTCCAGGGAAGAAGAAGTTTTCTTTATATCATAGGATCATAAAATAATGATTCATGTGCCTGTTAGAAATTTAGAGACTTTTATCATTTGATAAAACACATGTAGGAGGGAGTTAGCTAATTTCATGGAACAAAAATAATGCCTTCAAAAGCAGCACGTCAGCCTGTTAGTATGGTTGTTATGAAATAAGCTGAACAGAGCTGTTCAGCTGCTGCAGTGAATACTAAACAGCAATTACTACTTGCACTAACACCAGCACATTATTTAGAAAAAAAAAAAAGCCAGCTCTAAAAAATAATGTTTTATTTCTATACCTGACAAATGTTTGGAGCTTGGTTGCTGATTTTACTTTGTCATTTTCTTGCTGTGGCGTGAGCTTAAATTTCCTGCACAGGGGGTTCATTGCTTAAACTGAACCATGTCATGGAAGAAGGAATTACCAACAGCTTTAACACTGGAATGGGGTAGCTAAGTTATGTGACAATCCTAATTGTATACTTGCCTTGTAATTTCTAAGTCAAGTGATTTCTTTTCTTCCTGTCCTATTGTTGAAACACTTGATCACATCCTATCCATATTTGGGAAGCAATCTAAACACCTGCAGTGCAACCTACTTCACTCTTCTTGAAGGAGAGGTAGACATTAAGGGCTGATGAACTAGAGAAGCTGAGGTTTTAGCTCAGCTAGCCAGGGATCTCTTTGGGTGTCGGTTTTGCAGCTTGAGGTTCGAGAATCACACATGTACAGCAATATGAACATCCATCACATCCTGACACGTATTTAGGCAGTTCCTTTGATTTCAAAGGGGACCTGGGGGTGTAATGACTTTGCACATCTTGGTGTCTATCTTTAGGCACTGTATGTAACTGCTGGAATGCGTGTTTATATTCTGTTGCACAAACCAACATACTCATTTCAACTGTTTACCACAGCATTAAAGGACAGGAAGAAATACTTGAGACACTTGTATCAGAAAGTGCTCACCTTACATCCAGCTACTTGATGCAATGAGTCATGCTAGAAATAACTGTTGCAGTGCTCACACTTCACCTTAGAGCAGTAGCTGCTGTGAGAAAAATTAGCTGATGTCCTAAAGCAAGCAAGAACACCAGAGACCTGTGACTTGCCTTGAGTGAGAGACTCTGCCTTTAGACCTCCTCACTGCCCAGATAAGGGATCATACTGAAACAAACACCTGCATTTCAGCACTAGCACGGTTTAGGAAGCTCTGTAGCACAACACATCTGCTGGAAAAGCCAAGTGATAAGAAAGCCTTCCTGCTCCTTCCCAAACTCTCTTCCACAGGTATTGCACACTGACACATCCTCTTTCCAAAGAACAGCATTAATAAGCTCCCAAGCACATTTGCCTCCATTTGACATTCCTCTTGCCCATAGGAGGAGGCTGAGGAGTCTTTAGAGAGTAGTTTATATCATGTGGCTTTATAAGATTTTACTTATTATCTATCAATAGCATTTTTGAATAAGAAATTACATTTCCTTCAGCCTCAAAGAAGTACCCATCTTCAAAATGAATCCTTATGGTCTTTCTCCAGAAAGAAAGAATATAAACCTGAGAATAAGCATATTCAGAACAACACCAAAATATTAACCTGTGCTGGTTGCTAGCTACTTATTCTGCCAAAGAACCTATTATTGCCGCACATTTTTACAGAGGCAGCAGAGCTAAAGAATGAAAAATACTAACTTAAATATAAGCAGAGGAAAGACAAATGACAAAGGCTTTAGGAGGTAAATTATTAGTACTGTTATTGTGTTTCTCTTCCCATTTTTCTTGCTCCAGAAGATTACAGGAGGTCTTTCCTTAATGGCCTGTAATAGGCACATGTGAACAGAGTCCAAGGTAACAATTTAAGTGGAATGCTGTCCGAAACCTCGGCACAACCTGCTCCACTCCTTTAGAAGGTGGAGCAGGCACTCCATTACCTGCACATGAAACTCAGTAGCTCACATTCAAAATTCAGCATCAGAACAGATAGACATGTCTCGGTTAAGAAAACAGATGTGTTGGTTTTGGCTGGGATAGAGTTATTTTTTTTCTTAGTGGCTGTGGTTTGGATTCAGTATGAGAATAATATTGACAACAGACAGATGTTTTGGTTGTTACCAAGCAGCGCTCACCCTGAGTCAAGGACTTCTCATTATCTCAGGTGCACAAGAAGCTAAGCGGGGGGTGGGGGGGACACCTTGGCCCAGGACAGATGACCTGAACTGGCCAAAGGGATATTCCATGCTATAGAACATCATGGTCAATATTTAAACTCAAGGGAGTTGGCTGGGGGTTGCCAGTTGGCTGATTGCTGCTTGATGATGGGCTGGGCATTAGTCAGCAGGTGGTGAGCAATTGAATTGAGCATCAGTTTTTTCTCTAGTTTTTTATTTATCCTTTTCCTTTTTCCTGTTATTAAACTGTCCTTGTCTCAGCCTATGGGTTTTACATTTTTCCAGTTCTTCGCTCCATCCCACTGGTTTGGAGGGTCTAGTGAAGAAGCAGCTATGTGGTACATAGTTGCCAACTGGAACTAAACCACAACAGCAGTATTGAAGAAGCTGCAGAGTCCTTCCTTCCATGACCTAATCTTGTCTGTCCTTCCCTGTGTTCAAATCCACTGACAGTTAGGGAAATACCTCTACACAGTATGGAAATGATAGTCCATTAGTCCATGCTCAGCTCATTTTTTTCAAGTTTGCACTGCTAAATGCCCTCTCTTTGGACAGCATTACAAACACAAGATTACCTGCACAAATTTCTTCAGAAGGACCTTCAAAGCCAATTTCTACATAATTTAATCTGTCTGAAGTTAGGTCCTGAGTGGTTACTGAATGTAAATCCCCAAATCTCTCAATTCCCTATCCAAAAGCAGAAGATTATCAGCTCCCAAGAAAAAGTCGTTTAGCTCACTAGTATGATCTGAAATTAGGGCACCTAGCAATTTTTACTCCCAACGGTCTCACTAGATTAGAAAACATAGCCTTAGCGCATTGTGCTAAGCACTTTAATTACTGACTGGGTTTAGTACAGGTTAATAAAGCCTTCTCAGCAAACCCTACTTGAATTTCCTTCATTAAAGCAAGATGTGATGCCATTGCAGTAGGAACTGAAACAGTTCTTTACCCATCAGGATCCCCTCCATACACCCTGTAAAATAGCAAAAGCACAACACTATTTTTTTCCCCCAGTGAGATTCTGTAAGAGAGTATTTTGACAAAGCTAGCAGAGGAGAGGAGATAGGCCACCCAGAAGGAGGCAGAGGAGGCATTAATCTGACAGGTCTTACAATATTAGTTCTTTATCTGAAGACAGATATTTCTCATCTCTGCTAGATTTTACCCAGGATCCCTTTTCCCCCTCCCTTCCATTGTTTTGTCATGCCTTTCCCTTAAAGCTGATGGTTCCTTTTCTAGAGTGGACAGTCTCTAAATTGTGGTATATGAACTGTAACAACACTATTTCAACATGGACTACAAAACTGGCTGAAACCCCCACTGAAGCCAACCTAAGGGGACGTAAAAATGATCACATAGCAATCACTCAGTAAAAAAACAACTTAGGGTAACAATACCACAGCCCCAATACAGCTGCTGCTCCAGAATGTCACATTATGGATGGGGAAGATTACATTGTAAGGGTGTATATGCCCAGGGATTTCTTTTTCCATGGTTCCTCTTATCAGGCACTTTGCTGGAGCTATCAGGTATCATAACTGATTAGTGCCAATAAACCAATCTAATGGAGATGAGAACTCCGTGTGAAAAATTTCTTTAATACCTAGGTTTTAAGGAAATTAGGTTTGGGGATTTTTTTGCTCTTCTTCTAATCCTGTGTCTAATGCAGCATAACTCCAAAATGGAAGAGCTACAATCTAATTACCTTTTCTTGCAGTCAGATCTCTCTTTTCCCACTAGCCAGCAAACTGGCTGGTTCTGTAAGCATGTACAGCTATCAGATCTGATAGCCACATTTTATTGAGCTCTGAGCCTCAGCTAGTTATAACATTCAAATATATGATATTTTTAAAATTGGATTATAACAAGACATTCAGTCAGGAATAGCCAGAAATACTGAGGGTTCTGCTTTCCTCATGATGTTAATGGTTATACACAACCTGCACAGGCTTTAGTTATCTGAAATCTGACCTCTATTTATTTGCTATATTTTTAAGACATAACACTTATCTTTTCATATAATTTCAGCTACAGATGAGGCCTCAATAACAGTATCACAGATTATGCTCCTAATCTGTTCAGCTAAATTTCAGCCACATTTTATTCCAAGCTATGTTTATTTCAAAACATGCTGTGGCAGAGGATTCCTGCCTTTGGTTTGCAATGTATTAAACATCTTGTATCAAACCTATTTAGTGACAGGTAATTCAGACACAGACTACCAACTGAGAACCACGTCTTTCTCTTTGTACTTGCATGAAAAACAACAGTAATAAGTAAAAACAGTCACCTCCTTGAAAGCCTGAGGTGATCTTTAGTAAAATAACTGCAAAAAGCACAACAAAACAAATCAAACATAGATAATCAAAATAAACAAACATGAGTAAAAAGCATAAAATTGCATAAATTGATTGTATTTACAAAGTCAGCCTAAGAAAAAAATTATTACACTCAGAAAGAAAAAGGATCTTGCATCTTGCAAGGTATTCCTCCCACCTACAGAAATTCCTCTTCCTTCCCATTAATGAGAGGTAATACCAAAGAGGACATTTTATTGTGAATTCTGGGTTCATGGAAAAAGATTAAACATTTCACCTCAGCTATCATTTACCATAATGTCTTTTTAAATAATAAATTCTTAGAGTACTTGTTTCGAGCAGTGTTTTAATTCCAGGTTGAACAGCCCAGCATCACCTTGCTGCAGCTACTCTGCATGGATATCCTTGAAGATGCTGGGCTCTAGTGGAGTGGACAAGGCAGGGTAGAGCAAGTGACCATTATCTTGATATTTCCTGGACCTATATTTTCACCTTTCTTCCTCTGTTTCCCTGCTACACCCATTTCTTGTTAAAAGAGGTGGATCCAGCCTGCAGCACTGATCTGCAGACAAACCTTATGACTGACCTATGTATGCATCTGACAAGCCCTGGGCTTCAATAAGGTTGGAGACCTTGCTTCCCAAAGGAATGGATGGTTTCCTACAGTGGCTGGTTGATTGATTTTCTGTTGTATTTTCACAATGACAGCAATCATGCCTAGATCCCTCCTTTGTAGCGACCAGTGGCAAGACCCAAGGGAATGACCTGAAGCTGTCAGAGAAGGTTTAGGTTGGATATAAGAAAAAGGTTCTTTATCCAGAGTGTAGGGTTCGAGCACTGGAACAGGCTTTCCAGGGAAGTGGTCACAGCACCGAGCCTGACAAGCTTCAAGAAACATTTGGACAATGCTCTTGGGCACATTATGTGACTCTTGGGGTATTCTGTGCAGGGAATTAGGGTTGGGATTTGGGACTCGACGGTCCTTGGGGGTCCCTTCCAACTCTGCAATTCTGTCATTTTGTGGAGCTAATCCCTGCAAAGATAAGGACTGTGCTATGACAAGACACAAATGGAATCCGGGCAAGCGACAGCTAACCAGGCCCTCTGCTCGTTCCGACGGCAGCACTACACCTTGGGGGTGTTGACGCTCAGAGATAAGAGCCTTATCTCTGGGCCGCTCCCGCTCTCTTCGCCGGGGCTCTGCCCCCCTTGCCGCCTGCTCCCGAGCCCTCGCACCGGGGGCGGGCCGGGTGGCGGTGCCGCCGGTCCCGCCGCATCCCGCGCTCCGTGAGGGAGCGGGAGGCCGCGCCGGGCCCGCCCCTGCCGCCGGGCCCCGCCCCGCCCGTCCCCGCGGCCTGCGGCGCTGCCCGGTGCGGCGGTGCCGTCTCTGCGGGCCGGAGCGCCGCGCCGGGTGAGCTCCCTGCCCCCTCGCCCGGAGCGGGGGCAGAGGGGAACGCGGCGGGGAATGGGCCGGGAGGGATGCGGGGCGTGCTGCTGGCAGAGGGGCGGCGGGGCCGCCGGTGCGGCCCGGCTCGGTCCGCCCTCTCTTCCATTCCCTTTCCTTCCTTTTCCCCGCTTCCTCCGGTGCCGGAGCCGCCGCTTTCTCAGGGGAGGGCGCGGGTTTGTCCCCCTCGGTAGGCAGCCCGCTGCCCTGCTGGGGCGAGGGGGGGCAGGGAGAGGAAGAGGAAGAGGAGGAAGGATGAGGATGGCGATCACGTGCCGGGAGGCGGGCTGAGCAGGGCGGGGGTCCGTTTCTGGGAAGGGGATCCGTCTCTGGGAAGGGGGTGCGTGCGGCGCTCGGGGGATGCTCTGCGGGCAGGGCCGCCTCTTCTGCATGCCCAGCGCCTCTCCTACCGGCGGACCCGGACCCGGTTTGCTTTTCCTCTCTCCTTGCCATTCCAGCCCAACAAACCCATCCTCAGGGAGGTACGGCGAGCTGTCTGTCCTAGTGGTAACAGTGTGAGCGAGCCGGGCCCTTTGACCCCCCGGCTCCCATCGCGGGAGAATGTTGTGCTGAGGGTTAATTTTGGCGTCGGGCTGAATTTAGGCAGGTTCGTAGAGTACTGCGTTCAGTATCCGAATTTAAAGTGGGTCGGTCATACATTGCTGAAGTGCAGCGTTTTTAATCCGTGTTGAGGGTGACGCTGGTGCGTCTGCAGAGAGAGCGGGTTAAAGCCACAGCCTTCGGTCTCCAGCAGCAGTTCCAAGTTACTCATTGATGTAGCGCTGACACCTAGCAGTTCCCAATTCACTGTGGTCAGGTGTCAGTAGGCACAGTGGTCGACTTTAACGTGGAAAATATTCACCACAAATACTAAACTTGTTTGAAGAGGTTGTTTCTTTTTAAATTGTGTTAGTCCGCTTAAAGGGATAAGACCACCACTGTATTTTTGCACGACGTTGTCAATACTTTTTGCTGTCCATATTTGTCATCTTGGTTTATATAATATCTATGTATTTTATATATTGTGTTGAATATTAATTGCTATGAAAATTGTCATTTTGTGCAGTGTTTTGGGGTATTGTTAGTGAATTCAACATTGTGAGATTTATTTCTATTTATAAGTCTGTAGTGTCACTACTATATTTAGCAGATGTTTTTCATCAGCTTTGCAGTTTTAAGTAGGCCAGATGCAGTGATTTAGGTTTTGTTTGTTTGTTGATGGTGTTCAGGGCCAGTTACTTTGCGCAAAATGCACTAGTGATCCTCTTGTTGTGGCACAAATCCATAATTTTAAGTATTTTTTTGTTATTCACTTGTTACACTTTTTCAGGATGAATGTTGCTTTCTATAGACTTGGTATGTTGAGAAAGATATATATGACCATTGAAAAACACTGGAATTGATTAAATACTAGACTCAGTTCAGATTGGTTAGGCATTTGTTTTGGTGCATTTGGACTTGAGTGTGGTTGTCTTGATGCAATGTAGTCTAATTTTCATAAATTCTCAAGTGTTTAGCCGTGATTTTTTCAAAATGAGTTTAGCACAATTGTTCTAGGCCTTCATTCATGAGAAGGAATGTATTTAGGCTTTACCATTTTAAACTCTGTCTGTGCATCCTAGCTAAACATACAGTTATTAAAACATGTTTGTTAAAATGTTTTATGGGGCCAAACCTTGTTTCTAGTAAGAATGACTAAAGGATCTCAAGCAGTGAATTCAGTCAGCATGAACAATATTACCAGTGATTTTGCAGAAGGTATTGATGACATGATAATGGTAAATCACACTTGTGATCAAAATCGCAGCAGGGACTGTGATTTCTCATGGATAGGCAGCAGCATCCAGCAACTCAGATGAGTCATTTTGAAGGATCACAGATTTGTTGCTTGTTAAACATTCTCTAATTTAACTGGATGTGCTAAACATCTATTCTTAATTTGGAATCGTTAGCAACCTTGTTAAGAGACAACTTGTACATTACCTCTCTGCCTTGCTGTCTTAAATTCAGCTAGGAGTAGAATTAAAAATGAAAAGTTGGAAAAAGTACTCTTAGAACCAAAAAGAACCAGCTGAAAATCTTCTAATGACGTTATGCTCTTTATATAAAGTTCAGCTACTCAGTTATCAGCCTAAAATAGCATCACTTCGGGCATCAGGAGTTAATTTTCATCTTGCACTGACAGAAATATGGAGGTGTGTTAAAATAAGTATTTTCTCCTTAACGTTCAGATGTAGGTCTTTGCTAGAACTTGTTGCTGCTTGGACTAAGTAATTGTTTCCTTCTAATATCCTTTAAGAGGAAAAGTAGAGCTAAAATGTAAAACCTGAAACTTCCTTTTGTTTTGAAGCACCCTCAAGAACTGTAAAAGAGGACTTAAGAGTGAAAAAAATCTTACAAAAGTTTATCCCATTCTGAAATGTATGTCAGTTTCTTGAAATGCTGTTTTCTTTAAGAGCTCTGAAGAACTTTCAGGGGTTGTTTGTCTGGAATAAACTTTTGCACCGTTTTGTGGAATAGTTCTTGAGGGAGTGACAAAATCCTGAGTGTTTCTCACTAATACATAACATGCCTGAACTATTTCAGGAAGAGTCCCACAGTTCTGTGCTAGCAAAAGAATAGCTTTTCTTGTCCAAGTAGTGTCTGGCTAGCAGCCTTTGGGCATATTTTTGTTGTTGATTTGGGAAAAAAACAGACAAGTAGGAGTAGTCAGTGTTTTAAACTAGTATCATGCTTGATGTTTGAGGCAGTGTGAGGTGTTTGGTGTCTTTAAAAAATTGTGGTTTGTACTTAGAGAAATGTAGATGTGATTAAAACAGGTGTGGTTTTGCTATCTAAATGATTTCTTTGGCCCACAGTTAACTCAGAGAAACTGAATGGATATTAAGCTCTTACTGCTTATTTAGTGTTTAATGGAGAAAGTTTGCCATGAAATCTTCATTTCTGTGAGCTGGTGTTGGGTAGGCTACAAAATCAGCTTCAGAAAGCACGTAACAGATGTGAAGAAGAGTTAGTACCAGATTCGTTGGAGGTTTTTTTACTGTCTTTCCCTTATTTTTGTACCAGTTCCCCTTTATGCCCACCTCTCCCTCCCTGCTCTTGCAAGAAATAATCCCTCTCCTCTCCGTCTCCCTCTTCCTCTCCTCTCCTCTCCATTTTTTTATTGCATGCAGATATTTCTTGTGACTGGAATGTGTATTGATACATACAACATACAAAAATACTATATGCGTGTGTTAATACAGCTATGGGGAGCTGACTGTATTTAACCTTAAAATCCTGATGTAGTTTCAGGTCTTTGGCAAGATTAGTCCAGGACATTTAAACCAAAAGAAAGGTTTATGTTATTTTCTTAATAAAACTATATTTTTATTAAGAAAATAACAATGATAACATGCACAGGATTCAGTTTTGTAGTTTGCAATGTTCAAGTATCTTCAGTGCTGCTGAGATCTGAGGCAGACCTTTGGAACATGTTATGATGCATCCTTTTTGTTCATTTTTAGTATTTTCTTAAAATAGTATATAGTTGCATATTATCTCAGTTGTTTAGAGCACAATTCTAATAATGCCAGTGTGCAGGTTTGAGCCCTGTATTGGCCATTCATTCTGGTTTGAGCTCATTTTAAAAGTAAAATCTGGGATGTGCCCTTAAGAAGGAGTCCAGAGGGGAAGAGACTATGCAGATGAGAGGGAAGAAGGACAATGCTGATGCCAAATTTACAAGCTGTTTACTCTGCCATTTTTCTCAGCTCTTGTAGAATAAAAAATAAAATTGGAAAAGGACAATAGTGTTTTGCAGGACGTGGCTCAGTAACAGGGATTCTTCTGCTGCAGGGAAAACTAGTCCAAGGTTGGAGCACTTTGATTTGACTTTCTGAATCTAGGAGTTTCATTCTTGGGATGGAGAAAGGTGACACTGCTATTTCCTCAGATGCTCTACTAACCTGAAAATGTATTTCCTCTTTTTTTTTTTCTCTTTTTCACCTTCTTTCAATGGTCTGAGAAAAATATTACTCAGTACAAATGCGTGCAATTGCCGTGTGACTTTTGCTAGGTCACCGTTGGAGCATAGGAAATTGGGGAAATATTTTTCTCAAGGAAACTGCTGGGTTATTGTTTTGGTTTTGTTTTTACAGGGACAAATAACTTATGGTAAGAGCTGCTATTTCAGGATAGATCAGAGCTACTCTGCTTCTGAAAACTCAGATAAAGCCAAACTCTTTGTAAGGAGCTCTCTCCTGTACGCTGGAAAATCTTGCCCTGCTCCTCCAGTGGGAAACGTTCCCAGTCTTTAAATGTGTTACATATTTGTAACTTGTAATTCCTGCTGTGTTGCCTAATTGAAAAGCTAGAGTATTGCCAAAGCACTCTACAGTATCTTCTGCTTATGTTTGGGGAATTTTGTGGGTGTGCATCAGTTTGAATTTTTCAGTCTGACTTTCATTAAAGTGTCTGGCCCAGGTTTGGGGTGTTCTGGTTTCTTTTTATTTCCCTTCATGTTCACTGAGGAATATTTGTTTTGGACAGATCAGTGCTTCAAACAGTGTTTTTAAAGACATTGAAGCATTAAAATATTTCTGAGGCAATAATGTGTTACAGTAGAGACAGAATGATTGCAGCTTTGAAGGGATTTAAGTGCCCTTCAGCAACAGGAGCAGTGGCTATCAGAGGTCACTAGTAATGTATCCACTGCAAGTGGATTTCGGGAAAATTAGTTCTTGCAGTTATATAAACAGAAGAGGGACAGCATATGTCAGCAGAGTGGGTTTCATTCATTTATAGTGGAAAAGTGTAAAAAATGTGTCCAAGTAGGCTTTGGAGACAGTCTCCAGCTCTTTGGGATTTTTTCCTCCCCCTGATTTATAGTCAGCATTACTTCATAGGTATTGGTTTTATCTGTGTTGGCTCTTAATTAGGGTGTGTGCTGATACTGTCAGAAAACACGCTGAGAATTCTGCTAATACTCCTGCAGGTTAATACAGTTTCATACCAGAAACTCTCAGTTTATTTGACTTCCAATATAGAGTCTTTACAGATAATTGTATGTTCTGTCCATGGTGTTGGCTAGAGCAATTTGTCTATGCCTAGATAAAGAATGAAGTTGAGCTTCATGATGGTGCCAGAGAAAACAATGGTTTGAGACCATTTTCCTTTAGGTATGTTAAAATTGTCTGAAACTGTCTTTAAGTATAACTTAAATATTTGAATGTTAGTGTTACAATACCAATTATTGTATTAAGCTCTGTTCTTGTGAGAAATTTTTGGTTTTATCCTTGTAGTAGGCTCCTACAGAATAGCAGGTAGTGTAAGCAGCAATGTCAGCCCTTTTATCAGAAAATATATCAGTCCTTTGATAAAGAACTGGCATGTTTCATTAGTCTCCCTATGAAGAAAGTTTTTAGCAAGGAAATGGGGTTTTTTGTTTGTTTTTTGGTGGGTTTTTTTGTTTGGTTTTGGGGTTTTTGGTTTTTGTTTATTTTTCTTAAGAGTGAAAATTGCTGCTCTTAGTGTCAGGTTTTCAGTAAAAAACTACCCTGTAGTTTTCACACTACTTAAGCATCTTGGCCGCTATATTGGCCGTGTAATCCTATTTTACTCATTGGAAAGAAGAAGTATTTTCAGATTATTTTTTTTAATTCACAGAAAAGCTGTTTAAGGTGGGAATTTTTGGGCCATGTGTAGTGTTGTCTGGACACGTATGCTAAGTATTCTAGGTGTTCAGTATGTTTCAACAGCTATTGTGACACAATGTTACATTGTGTGCCTAGTTACTTTATGCAAACGTTGACTTCTCTGATATTTTAAAGTTAGCATTGCCTTTTCCAAATGGCCTCCATGTGGCGCTTTAAGTTTTGATTTTGCTGAGCTGCTGATAGCCTTTGATCAAGCCTTTATTTTTTTTTAATCACGTCTTTTCTCTCTTCTCAGTTAAATTCTGCTGTGTGGTTTTTTTCTTTAAAAGAAAAACGAATCATATATAGTGCTGTTGCTCGTGTATGCTACAGTAATATAGTAAACAAAAATAATTTAAACCACAGACAATAAACTGGAAGAATAGGGGTAGAATAATGATAGAAAAGAGAAGTAGCATTCTGATGTAGCATCTCTAAGATATGTGTAAAATTGACACATGATATGTGTAAAATTGGCAGTGTGTGCCATCTGCTTCTGTCAGTATGAATGAAAATAATGATGCTAATTGTAAATGTAGCTTGAAATCATGGGCAAGCTCTTGCCATGTATTGCTAAAGTCTTTAGTAGACTTTGGGGGCAGGGAAGGACTGCAGTCCTAAGCTTGAAAATTTTGATTCTTGATTTACTTTTTTTAGCTTGATTTACTTTTCATTTATTATACTTATTATACTAGTTTAAACTATTAATAATATATAATCTGTATTTCACTAGAAAGTTTGAGAGTTTAATTCTCTGTTTGGAAGCTTGAGTTACAGACATAACGATTAAGTGTTTAAAAAAAAAAGGCAAAACACACTTTTAATTTAAATAGATACTAACTTTGGAGGCTTTCTTTCCAGGAAAAATATGCTGCTGTTGTCTATGACTTTGAATAGGTCAGCATAGAAAATTTACTTAGCTAAATATTTTACTAGTAGCTGAGTGAATATATGCAGTTATGAAAAAAGCAGAAAGGCCTCATTAAAATCTTATATTTTTTGAAATCAGGGGAAATGATAAGAAGGTATGTCACAAATATACTAATGTGGATTCTTATTTCAGAAGTTTTATTTCCCTCTTAAATGTTTTTAAACTTCAATAAGCTTGTAGATTCTGTCATTTCACCTGTCTTGTAGATGAAGGAAAGGTGGTAAATATGGTTTTCCTGGATTTTATTAAGGCATTTGATACTTTACCTCCCAGCATCCTTCTGAACAAGTCTGACTGTGAAGTGAGCAATAGATGGTTGCTGGAAGAGCTGGCTGAAGGGCAGGGCTCAAAGGGCTGTAAAGAGGGGCTACACCTGGCTGAAGACCAGTCACCAGTGGTGTTCCTCAGGGCTTAATACCGAGGCCAATTGTCTTCAAGGTTTTTGTCAGTAAACTGGAGGCAGGAGTCAAATGCACTGTCAGCAAGTTTGCTGATGATGCTAAAGTGGGAGGTGCTGTTGACACTCTCAAGGGACAAGGGGCCTTGCAGAGGGATGTGGATGTACTGGAGTGCTGAACAATTATCAGTAGCATGAAACTGAACAAGAACAAATGCTGCACTCTGCACCTGGGATAGAGCATACCTTCCACAAGTACAAATTTTAAGAGTGGCTGGGGAGCAGCACCACATAAATGGGTCTGGGATGCTGGCTGACAGCAGGCTCAAAGTCAGCAGTGGCAAACCTTCAAATACAGCACAAGCAGCTGGTCAAAAAGAGTGATCTTCCCACTCTATTTAGCACTGCTGCAACTTCATTTTGAGTACTTAGTGCATTTCTGGGCCCCAAAATTTAAAAGGGATGTGAGGTCCTTAAATGTGTGCAAAAGGAGGACACTGAAGCTGGTTGAAGAGATGGAAGTAATGCCCTGTGAGAAACACCTGAAGACACAGGGTTAATCTAGTTTGGAGAGAAAGAGGCTGAGGGGTGACCACACTGTTCTTTGCAGCTTTCTGAGGTGGTGGAGAGGGAAGTTGCTGATCTCTTCTCAGTAGTGCCCAATACCAGGCCATGTGGGAATGGCTGAAAGCTGCATCCATCAGGTTCAGACTTGACAGGAGGAAACATTTCTTTAACAAGAGTGTTGTTGAACCATGGAAGAGTTTTCTTTGCAAAAGCGGTTGATGCCCCAAGCCTGACAGTATTTAAGAGGCATTTGAGTATTGCCCCTAATGCCATATTTAAACTTTTGGTTAGCCCTGAAGTGGTCTGGCAGTTGGATAAGGTGACTGTTTTCTGTCCCTTTCAACTGAACACTATTCTATTCTGCACTCATGATGAGTCAAATAACAACCAGACTGTTATTTGCCTGAAATGCCAGGGATTTTTTTAGCTTTGAAAACACTTCCAAAAACATGTAACACAAGAGATGTACTGGAAACAAGATTTTATTTTTCTGACTCTTTCAGGGCAGATGTTCACTAGCATTATTACAATGTGCAGGTGTAGCCAGGAGCAGGTTAATGCAATCTTCAGTTTAGCTTGAAGTCTGGCAAAGGAAAGTCTGAGAGCTACAAAACATTGCATATCTCCTACATCTTGTGGAGAGCCATTTGCTGGTGGGACTGTGTGGGGAAACCAGATTTCTGTCTCACTCATGCGTCTCTTGTGGCAAGGAGTTAATGGCACAGTTTGTATCCAACACAGTTGCTATGATCTCCACCTCTCCAGGCAAGTTTGCCCATAGAGTTTCTTGGAATATTCTGAACTATGGGCTGTTTATCTTCCTGGTGAGTGTCCTTCACCCAGGCTCTCTCTGGAGAGAGTGAACAAGATGGTCTATAAACATCATTCCGTCACAGGACATATTTTGCTTGACCACGCATCCTTCCTGAGCCCTGCCATATAGAATAACCCAAACAATGGAACTGCCTGGAGCCAAAAGAAGTGGTGCCAGGTGAACCCAGTTTCCTTCAAATCAGAGACCCAGACACTGGGTCAAGCCACAGATAATACAACAGTCTTGAAAATGTGTTACTGATATTGTAAAAACACTCTAAAAATTATCTAACCAGACACAGGAAAGTTGATAACTGACTGATGCACAAAGAAGGCTCTTTCTAGGAAAAAACATCTCAGAAGTTTTAAGAATGTGATTTTCACTCTTATTTGATAATGATTTTTTTTCCGGCTAAATTTGCTTTTTGGCTTTCAAAAACTCAAACCCCAGACATCCTCACGCCCAGTTTATAATTATTTTTTCCTCTGTGTTAAAATTACTTTGATTTTTAAAAAGCACAGTAACCATGCCAATAGAACAATAGCAATGTCATGTATCAGTTTGGATGCAAAAACTCAAGTAATGTGGCAGCATGAATTTAGGCCAAGCAGTGCCTGCTTCCTGAATAACAAGAATAAGGATCAGTAGTAGTCACATGCTAAAGAATTGTGTGGTTTTTTCAAAAGTGTGGCACATCTCAATGACAAACACACCTTTTTTGCCTTCCTAAACTTGTTCCACCACTGAGTTTCTTGACCAGGAATGCATGAAAAGCACTCCTGTGCCTGCCTGGTGCTTGTGTTGCTCACATGGAGTGTTGAAAAGTGGCACTCCAAGCACAGGCTGTTTTGCACAAGCAAGAATCCCTGGAGAAATGGAGCCAAGGGAAGAGCAGAACTCATTCACCGTGCAAACTTGTGGTAGGCAAGAGAGATGGGGCATGATTGGTGCTTTGGAAGTGCAAGGGAGGAGAAATGTTGTTGCTGGTAGTGCTGAGATGGGAAGGTAAGTGGCTTGCCAAGTCACCATCCAGCACTAAAAGGGAAGTGCTGCTTTTTAATAGTCCTCACATGCCTGTAAGGCAGTCAAGAAGAATTTAAGATTTTTTTGTGCACGCACCTGAAACCATCTGAGAATGTTGGTGTGATGAAAAGACTGATTATGTCATTCAGGTACAAAGGAACTTCTTATTTTAATAATGAGAGAAACAATGGGAACCAGTCTTTAGCACATACTTGGTGATTAATCAGTTTGCAGAGCTGTTGCAATGAGTGCAAAAAGCTGCCAAGCTATGTCTGTTCAGTTAAAGAATCATAACATTTTGATACCAGTTTAATGTAACAAGAGAGGCCCTGCCATGTGTCCAAACATGGATCTGATGGATCAGCAGGCAGTGCAAGACTAGGGACATATTCCCTTACTGTGAATATACCCTGTCTAGAGGACTTTGAGGCAAAAAAGTCTGTCAGTAGTAAGGATTTCAGAGTACGTGGTATTTATAAGCTGAATCTGATGTTTTGAGTCATGCTTGAAAACAAACTGGTAGCCAATGCATTTTAAAACCATGCTTTTCTCTTTGCAAAGGTCCCCACAAGGCAAATGGATGCTCAACTAGCACATTCTGAAACAATTCACTCTGGCTGTACTAATTGCATTGCCATCCTGTGCTGTATCTCGCAATAATCCAGACTGGAAGTAACAACTTCTTATAAAATTTGCACTGAGTTCCTCATCAAAATAAAATAAATATTTTAGCCAATGTAGATGGAATTTGTTTTTCTAGTTTCAGGTGTTACTTACCTTTATTTTTCTTTTTATTTTGAAATGTAACAATTGATGGCCTGATGTGAGGTTTAGATCTCATCCCAGACATTTTCCTATGGGCTGCTATTACATAGCAGGGCACTTTAGTGTGAGGTTTTCAGTACAAAGCAAGTATTGTTTACAGCACTGGAGTGCTGTGATTCTGCTCACACCCTCAGGTTCAGGTGCCCAAAGTTCAGTGCAGTGCTCAAGGCACCTGACCAAACACACACCACTTATGTTTCCCTCCTCTACAGCCCTTTGCCAGCCATGTTTCAGGCAGCTGCTGTGGAAACAAAGGAGGAAGATAAAAAGGTGCATTGTGCTTGTCCACCCTTGCTTGGTACTTTGGATTCCCTAAAGGCTCTTCTGTGTGACTTGACCTAGATATTGACCCTCCCTGGCTGGCCTTTGTCTTCCTCAGTTGTGATGTGTGTGCTCTGGCAGCTCCCCACACCACCTTTACTGTTCCCTTGTGTCCTTGTATCCTCCCTTGTGTTTGCCTAGTGGTGTGTTACAGACGCCCTGTTGAGCTTTGACTGGCTGTGTTCTTGTAGTTTTGGAGTTGAAATGCTGTTGAAAGACAGGAGTGGGAAGAATTTCTCTATCTCTTGACATTTACTTAAAGATAATCCACCCAGGAGGAGGCCAAGTTTTGTTCTTGAATTTCAAAAAGCTATTCCCCCAGTGTTATAAAAACTTGTCTGATGTGGTTTGTACTGCAGGATGTATAGCTTAATCATCTGAGCATTTTACACAAAATGAAATTATCTGTGTGTTTCCATGAAACTTTTTTGACCTTCTGAGTCCTCCCTTTCTAGAAGCCTTAATTGGACAAATGTTCTCATGGAGGATTTAAATCAAACTGCCCTAGTTTTATAGAAAATTCAGCCTGAAAAGTCTTTCAAAAGCCTTGTAGTCAGAAGAGACTTAGGGTAATTACATTACCTTTAACCACTAGTTACACTCTCTTTTTTAATGGAGAAACTGTCTGGCAATCTAAGTCGCTATAGCAGCTGAATTTACAGAGCAAATAGCAGTGTATATGTATATGCTTTATAGAATGATTATTACACTGTTCAAGGATTTTAATGGACTTTTCATCTTTTGTTTGTGTCAGCTCTGGATGTGCTATTAACTAACACTGCTATTTTTAAAGAATTGTATGTGGAAATTCCTTTGTCTTCCTATTTATTGAGAACATTTAAGTCAGCATTGAAAACCTTAAAGGATTGACAGCATCATGCTTTTTATTCATTCTATTCAATGATCTCTCTCTAACAGCATGGAGAAATGACCCTTTAAATCTAGACAGTGCTCCCTGACTTCAAACGGCCTACTTGAACATCAATTCTCTTGCTTCTCAAATCCTCTGAGAGATGAAGAGGAGCTTGATAGTGTGTTGAAACAATTTCAAGGGCCTACTTGTCATCAGTTTAGCAAAAAGAGAACTGGCATTGTAAGATTAAAATAAAATACCTCTTGGAATTATGGGGGTTTGTTGACTAATGTGATTTGGTTTTGTTTGTTTGTTTAGAAATCCTTCCTGTATGGATCAACCTTCTAGTGATGGTGAAACTGGGAGAAGACCACTCTAAACAAACACAGGATGATTCGGGTCCCAGCTGATGCAGAAAATGCTCACAGTAGCAGTGTGGAATCTTGTCCTTCCTTGCGGGATGTCCACTCTATCAACCCTACACAGCTGATGGCAAGGATTGAGTCATATGAAGGCAGGGAGAAGAAAGGCATATCAGATGTCAGAAGGACTTTCTGTTTGTTTGTTACATTTGATCTCTTATTCATAACCTTATTGTGGATAATAGAATTGAATGTGAGTTGTCTTTTCAGTACTTATCCTTAGACGGTATATTAAGGTTTTATTCACTTCAGAGATGGTTGATAAGTTGCTCCTTTCTAGCCAAAATTATGTTATTTTTATCTGTTTATGTTTAAGCAGCTTATTTAAGCTTCCATGAACACAGTACCTACTCAACTGTGTCTACTTTTATTTGTTAAGATATTTATCTTCTTATTATGAAACCTTTAGATGTTCCTGTAGTCTGTGAACCATGCTGAAAAAAACATTGGAAATCCAGTGTAGGCTTCAGGCATCAAACAGAAATGTTACTTTGTACATCTTTGTACATCTTTGAATTTAGCAAGAAGTGTGAATTTTAATCATATTCAAAAGTCTGCTTTCTGAGTAACTTTAAGTCAGTGATATTTCACTGAGGTGTTAGTCTCTGAAAAGATTTCTAATGGCCAAAACTTTTCTTTTGTTGTATTTTCTTTGATGTAAATGTGGTGTCTCATGCATTATGGATGGCAGGGTGCATTTAAACAACATAAACTCCCACAGTTGCCACCTTTTAACTCCAGCATTTGTAATCTGGAAAATGAGGTTGTTCTAAAATTTCCAGAAAGCAACAGGATAGCTCATTTGTTGTTGCTTCATAAGTAGCATCCTAGTTTTCGAGCTGGATTTTAAGCTGTAATCTATTTTGCATTTAAGAAAGGACACACTAGGGAGCTATTCCTTTTCTAGAAAGAAAGATCTGGAGTAAATATTTTTATCAGCATTTCTTTACTAGATAAATAACCTTGGTTATTGATTTACATTATGAAGCTTCAGGAGCTGACTGTTCAATAGTTCATTGATACAGTAAAAATACTTGTACTGATTTAATTTGAGAAAGAAAATTTTGCTTGCCTGAATAATGTAATTTTGGGACTAGACTTTCTGTTTCTCTCTAGGTGGAAAAGTGGTTGTAGCATAGTGTTCTGATGCAGTTCTTTTTTTAGGCCAGTTTCTCAACAGCTTGTACGACTAAGAGGAACAGAGTGGGTTTATATTTCTTGTAGAACCTGTAGAGTTCTATATTTCTTCTGAACCTGTAGAGGTTTCAGAGTACAGATTTGCACAAGTGCTCTCAGAATATTGAAGATTCTGAATAAAAAATGCTACCAACTTATGATATCATGGTGTTTCATTTTGAATGCTACAGTATCAAGGGACCTCAAGATCACAGCAGTTTTCTTTTCTAAAAAGCTGTATTTTCAGGACAACATGTTATGAACTTGTGTCCCATACTGCCACATATCAGCAAGAATAAAAACCAGGTTTTTGTTATTAGAAGTTAAAGATATTAGAAGCTAAAATTTGACATCTGGGATCTGGCACGTGCTTAGGTTTTTTTGTTCTGTTTTTCTTTGAATTGCTTTGTTTGCTGAGAAGTCAAATAGCAGTGTGTTAGGACCCTGTATTATTGGTACATAAGTAATGGGTCAGAAGTGCTATGAGACTTCCCGTAAACATTGTTTTCAACTTGTTGCCGTTACCCAGTTTCCTTGGGTGTAGTGTAGCTTATTGTTAAATGCTTCAGGGAGTAGCTCCATGGCATTTTGAGCAAAAATCAAGGCTTCCATCGTTCTCTCTTTATCCTTATTTTAACATGGTGCTCACACAGCCACGTAGTGATGAACAGCTTGGAATGAGGGAAGCTGATCTTCCTTATTTGTGCTGGAAACAGATAATCACACTTGATGCTGTAGAGCAATGAAGGGAAAACTGTATTTTGAAAGTAGCTATTTGTTAGCCATAGAGGGGAGGGAGAGGAGAAGAAATAGAAGAAATTCAGAGTTGGAGTGACTAGTGTCAGGAAAACACTGTCCAGCAGTGTAGCTGGAAAAGTATGGAAGTGTGTAGACTGCATTGCTTTGAGATAGTGAGCATATGTTGTTGATGTGCTTTGGTAGCTTCTTTCCTTAAAAATATTACAGTAGTCAAACTCAATATTAAATATTTCTGTTGGTGTTGTTCTACATAACTATTTCATGCAGTGCTTCATTATGGAATTTCATATTAAAAACATTAGGAGATGGACACTGAGGTTTTTCATTTGCAACTAAGATAGATACTCGTTCTCATTCTCTGAGCCAATACACCTTAAATTATTTTCTTACAAGGGCAGTTTGAATAGTAGAATCCTTCCACTGGAAAAAAACATAGTGGCTAAGGAAGATGTAGTTTTGAATCTCATCAGCAAATGGAAGAATTAAACTTGAATGTTGGTTATTTGTATGAGATTATTCTAATAGCTGCAGCTTCTGCTTTTTTTACTGTGGATCTTTTGGCTCAGCTCTCTTAACAAATTGTGTGAGGGCTGATAAGGAAGAGATCTGAAGTATGAATTCAGTTTCTGTTCTGTTTCCTTTTTGCTAACATGTGACTAACTAAAACTGGGTTATGGTTGGCTTTTTGATCAGCTGTTTTGATCCTCCTTATAAGAGGTAAAACACTTTATGAGTTTGTTTAACAGTCCTTAACATTTAATCATTTATTCCTCCCTCAATAACTTGTTTGCTTTTATTTGGGGACAGCCTGAAATGTTGCTTGCCTAGGCCAGATCATAATCCTAAATGTTTTCACTTCAAAAAGTCTATGTAATCTTGAAAAACAAAAAATAACAGTAGTCTTGACCTTATCATTCTTGGCAAACAACTCTTCTGTATTTAGTTTAATGATCTTTTTGTATATCAGCAGGGAATAATTAGTTTTACTCTTCATATTTGTGTGTATTTTGTTTTCTGAAGCTTTGTGTGTTGTTGTTCGTTTGTAGGTAAAAGGAGGCATTGAGACTACCTTAGAGAAAGAAGTCCTACATTATGACTACTCTTCTTCATATTTTGATATATTTGTAAGTGTTCTTAAAAAAAGAAAGGAGCAGCAAAAGTATAGTTTTCCCATTTCTCCTTCCACAGATGTTTCCTAGTTTTAGTCTTGTGAAAGGGTTGGTCTTTTCTTGACAATTTAAACCAGAAGGGCCAAGTTTCACCCATCTAGGGGATGCCCAATCCTGCTCTGGCAGCAGGCTCATGGAGCCTGTGGATAGAAATGCTTAGGGCCAATCTATTTGCATCTTTAGCTTTGGGGTGTGTGGAAAAGCAGATGGAAAACCCAGTCAAGAATGTGATGTGACATAAGGTAATTCATTAAGAGGACAAAACCCATAGCGCTCCACTCTAAAATAATTTTGCTTGAAATTTTTGTCCTTCATTGGGCATAAGGTGGCTTCAATGAGGAGAGATTTGTGTCTGGGGTGGCCTGCACAGGGCAGGTTTTTCAGAGTTCTGTGTTTTAACTCAAACAGTAAAAAGAGATGACATGATGATGCTCTCTTACTATGTATAAGCACCTTAGGCACATAAGAGGAAATATATTGCATTAGGAAATTTCTTACTTTAAGCAAAGCTGTAGCTCTGTAGGTGCAATGCACTTTGCACTACAGAGCCCAAGTTAAAGCTTTTTCTTTACAGTTCTTCCAAAGGGCAAGATTGTTAATTCTACCAGATTTTCTTTGCCTTGCAGAGATGACTTGGTTTGGTATCAGTCATTTTGTACTGATGGCCATATCCAGAATCTCTCTTTGAAACTGGTGTAAAAACCCATCCTTACTTCTGCATTGGACATTTGCTGTGTCAAATGAACTTACATACTAGCTTGAAAGATTCATAGATTGAAAAATTTTATAAGCTAGCAAACTATGCTTCTTCTCCCTTTTCCATTTTTTAGCTGGCAGGGTCTCCATGATATACCATGCTGCAGAAGGCCAAAAATGTTATCTGTAACTATTGATGCTCTGGAAATTACTTTATCCTGTAGGTGAACCAAGGGTTAAGAACATGTAATGCAAAATAATAAGCTTTTATTCCCTGGGAAGGGACTAGAACTTTATATTTTGCAGAATTGTTTGTGGGTTTTTACAGGATTTCCTCTGTTTCTGCTGCACATTTGTGTCAGATTAAATGAGTTTATCATACCTCAGGCCATGGCCGTCTTTGATTTCTCTTCATTTTTAGCATTTGTTTCACACTTTATCTCCAACTTGTTTTAAAAGATGTGTTGAGAATAAAAAAATCTACTGTCAAAAAATAAACAGGGAAATTGAAGCTTGGGATCCCTGATTCAGAGGTCTCATCTGTCTGCTACTGATTTAATTTTCTGGCCTACAAATACCTTAACTTTCCTTTCTCTACTTGCAAATAGAATGACTTGCTATTGTGGGCAGCTACTGAAAGAATAATTGATTGTTGTTGCAATGTTAATATTTCACAAGATACTGGAAGTATACTAGCATGCTGCTAAGATCAGTGAGATGCACAGTGATGTGCAAGGTATTTTCTGGATTAACTGCTTCCAGCTGTTAATCTGGATTAACATAATGATTTAGAGTCCAGTCAGGTACAGTGATCATGAAGACACTTTGTTTAGCTTTCTTATGTTTCTAACTTATTAGTGGAATGGCTCATGCTTGCACATTTGAGCCTGTCTAGGCAGGTGGATGTTGCCATTTGCTTTACAAATGGGAAATTACCTTCTATTTCTGTTTCATAAGGACATATTCAGATTTGTTTCTTGGTAACAGAACTTAGACTGTCCTAAGTTTCTTTGTAAGTAGTTAGTATTTTTGGTGAGCTGAGAATGTTGTGGTTCTTCTGTGTTCTGAATTAACCAACCAATATTTTTTCCTCTCTCTATAGCTACTGGCAGTCTTTCGGTTTAAGGTGTTAATACTTGCATATGCAATGTGCAGACTGCGCCATTGGTGGGCAATAGCTGTGAGTAGTGGCCAAGCATAATGGAGTTTTTTCTAGAATGGATCAAGCAGACAAAATTTTAGATGCTGCTTGTATGTTAAGAATCATCTTGATGGTGTATATGTAAAAATTTGTTGCACAGTAGCAAATTAAAAACTTATTTTCTGGAAGATTTTCAGCCTAAAGGCAAGATTTTAATAGAACAGTGTGTGTGGTTCTTATTAGGTATCACTTTAATACAAATTGAAGTTTTATTTTTAATCCAGTATGGATAGCTGCTTGTTACGTCTGAGACTTGCTAATCAATGTTGGAAATATGCTTGCATTTGTAATAGTGAACCTTCTTCGAAAACAAGAATTATTGTGCCAGAGATCCAGGTGTTTATTAAGCCCCACATTCATTAAAAAGTTTTAGGTGCCATCCATTGAACACTAGCAGCTGTATTGCTTCATGTTCTAATACAAAAGGTTGAATATGCATCCCTTCTTAAAAACGAAGTTCTCAAGAACTGTAGGCAACCACAGTGGATTGAAGCCAGTGTCTTTAATGCACCTGTATGGTGTGGATGACAAAGAGTGAAAAATTTGGTGAAAAATTCATGTTTCCACCAGTTAATACTATAAGTTATAATACAATAGGTGTATTGTGGCTTAGGGCTTTGTAAATCAGACATTTTTTTTCCTCGTACACTGTGGTAGGTGCATGTAGAGCATGTTCATGTGTAACTTTCTTCAAGTGAGTAGCATGCAGTTTACTTGGTACTCTGAGACTAAATGTCATGATTTTTATAGATTGTGTTACTAGCATGGCACAATCACATACATAGTGGCAGCTGCTATTCTGATTGTGATTATATTTAAATGCATGCCTCTTTAAAGTCCTTGCTCTTAGTTGTCTAGCTTTAGAGTATTTTTTAATCCTCCAACTTGATGCCTGTGTTTGTGACGTGGTGAGAGTGAACCCACTCTCATGATTTTAGATACATAAAGCTTCACTGAAGGTTTTGCCAAAGCCTTGAATCTTAACATCCTACCTGTGATGAACAGAAGTTGGTTCTGCTGTTTTTTAAAGAATTGCTGGACCCAAATGCACTAGAACATATAAAGGCATTGCTTATGTGGACAGTATTTGTTCACTGTTATTTCAGATTTTGGGGGTTTTTAATATATTTTGACCATCATGCTGATTTTTTTAAAATATATCAGGGAGTATCAAGCCTTCAAAAAAATTTTTTTTCAAAATATCACTTCATGAATTAAAATGTTTATTCCAATTTACTTCCGCAAAGATGTTTTGTTGTTTGAAATGGATATTTTGGTTTGGATGGTAGTGTAAAGCATGTGGAACAACTGCTGTTTGCTTTTTTCCCCCAATACATAAATAGTTGGGGTTTTTTAAGGGACTTGATGAATGATCTGCGCTATCTTCATTGTACAGTAAGATCACAATTTACATACTCAGGCAGTTTAGATTGTACAAAATGCTATGTGGAAATCAATGTTTGGAGGTGTTTGTATTAAAAGTTACCTTTTATAAGGTTATTTTAACAACACTTTAATTGTATTGTGCTTGTTACATTTTATTAATCTATGTGATCTTTCTGTTGTCAGTAAATATTTAAAGTTGCAATTAATAGATAATGGCAGAAAGAAGCTAAATGCATTCATTAGTTTATCTGTTCTGTCTCTTTCAGTTTACAACAGCAGTGACCAGTGCCTTTTTATTAGCAAAAGTAATTATTTCACAGGTATATATCCTAATCAAATGTTTGTTTTACTTTGTTTTCTTAAAAGCAAAATTACTCTTTAGAGTAATTTTTGTAATGTTTTCTTTCTTTCTAGCTGTTCTCACAGGGTGCTTTTGGCTATGTGCTCCCCATTATATCATTCATACTTGCCTGGATTGAAACTTGGTTCCTGGACTTCAAAGTGTTACCACAAGAAGCTGAAGAAGAAAATAGTAAGCTTGTGTTATTTCCCTGCAGTCACTGCAGTTGGCAACACTTGATCCCATGTTAACTGGCAGAAGAATGCTTCTTTCAGCTTCTCAAAATTTGAAGAGCTGTGGAAAAAACTTAATCAAATGGCATGATTTTTTCCTCTTTGGAAAAGGGGAACATATGCCTTCAAAGAAGTGAGGTGTTAATTAATTTAGGGAGGCAAAGTTAAAAGTCAGAAGGGCCAGATGAGCTGTTAGTCAGGCACGTGGGAATGTGTTTAATTTTGTATGCTTGAGGTATGAAAATTTAACTAAGCTGGGCTTGTAAAACCTTATTTTCTGGATAATGCATAAAGTGTCTGACTCCTCTTTTAGGAAGAGTACACATAATAACTAATTCAATGTCACTAACTCTTCTTTTGAGGTGGAAAGGGGAAAGCAAAGAAGTGTTGTGGAGAGTCTGTTTCAAGCACAGGCAGAATGAGACCAGAACAAGTATGAATTTCAACCTTTGAGATGAGGCACCAGGTCATCTGACACTCAATATATTCAACTAAATGGAGGAAATCCACTGTTTCAGTTGAAAGAGAATACTGCCTGAGTGGTGAGGGAAAGAAAGCTTACAGATGCTTGTGAGTTTCAATAGCAGAAGAGTAATTATACAGCCAACTTCTTATTTATTCATCATTACCTAAAATACAGTCTAAAATTCAGTTGCAAAGGCATGTTTATCTGTTAGGTAAATCAAAAAACTTTGAATGGGCATGCCTCCATTTTCATGTGCTCTGAGGGCAGCCTTTCTGCTTTGATCCCTTCCCTCTTCTTTTTCCCTGGTCTGAGAAAGAAGTTGGTTGAATGACAGCAGTGGGGTTTACCTGGAGAAAAAGAAACTTCAAGTAACTTTTTTTTATCTTGTAAAGGGATGAGGAAATACAGCTGCATCACAGTGTTATCTTAATAAGATAAGAAATCTAACCAGTTTGGAGACTTTTGTATTTTTTCATATTGAATATTCACAGACAAAATATTCCATACATACACATGCAAATAGTTCATGAAGGTTGCAGAATATGTTGAGACAGATAGGTGAAAGCAAGCCATTAGTGAAGGGTCATAGTGGCAAAGAGAGAAAATAATTTATTTGGTTTTGCATGGCACCTCACTGATCATTAAAAATATATTTCAGAAGTTTTAGTTAGCCGATGGACATTGATGAATTTACATATGGCAAGCTAATCATGTAATCACACATGGTAGAAGGAAAAATTCCTTAATTCACGTGTACAATATCTCTGTTTTGCTAGTGTATGTCACCTTAGCTGTAAGCATTTGAATAGAAAACATAAGTGGCAAATTAATTGTTGATGCTTTTTAAAAAGATATTTATTTAAAGAAGCATCTAGTTACGAGTGCTAATATAATACATCAGTCTTCAAGATTCTTCATCAGTATTTGATCTTTAAGATTTTATTTGTTAGCATTGAGGAATTATTTTCTGCTGGTTTTTTTTTCTTTTAGGATTTTTGATAGCACAGGATGCTTCAGAACGAGCAGCTCTTCTTCACCCGGGAGTCCTCTCTGATGGGCAGTTCTATTCTCCTCCTGAGTCTGTAGCAGGTAGTTACATTGGCTTAGTGACAGATTTTTCATATTCACTTTACACTCCTGCACATTTCATGCCCTTCAAGAGGGGAAGGGGGAAAAATATTTTTTTGGTTTTAAATGAAAACTGTATTTATCATCCTAAAATGCAAGATTCTTTTTTGTTCAGTAATTCAGTTTAGTTACAGTCTACCAGATGAGTTACAAGACATGTGATTAGTGTATAAGTCATAATTAAGTCATATTCTGACTAAAAGCAAGGTAAGTCTGAAATAAAATAGCCCCAAAACTGAAAGGATGCAGTTATGGTTTGCTTCTACCATCAGTGATCCTTGTGGATCCCTTCCAATCTGAGATCTTCTGTGACTCTGTGGTCTCTTATCTGCCAGCAATAGCATTTATGCAGCAATGCACAATTTAATCCAGCCTAAATTTGGAGCTTTATACTGTCTTGGGATAGATAATGAATCTGAAACTGCTATAAGGCAAACTGAAATTTCAATCACAGCTTTTTCTTTTTTCATAATGAATAGAAAAAAGCCTTCTCTCAATAAAAAGGTTCACCTGTCTGGGTAAATCAGTGGGTAACGTTAACTACATCTTAACTCTGCATATCATTTGCTTTATCTAGTTGAGGTAGGAGTTGATTAAATCAAAAATAAGTGTAAAACCTGCAAGATTCAAGAATGTGTCTCGAGCACTTCAAGGAAATAAGTAATTTCTTAATGGATCGAATCAATTTGAGTTACCTGAGAATGCAGTGGGGACCTCCAACTCCTGTATCAGTCTTTGTCCCCTAAAATGTAAACCTCCTTTGAAAAGCTGTGCTGTATAATGCAATATAATTAAAATAATATCTATTAGTTGCTGCAGGTAAGTTTGCCTCTCTTGCAGTATAGAGTTGGTGATATTTTTCATTTTAATGTCTGTCTCTGGTTTCTCTCTGGTGAGCATCTTGGTTAGTGAATGACTTCGAGCTCCATCTAGGGGTCACTGAACATTAGTGTCGAGTATAACCAGTGATTCAAAGTGAAAATGGATTTTAGCTAAAACTGTGGGTCTGCTTTGAGAATAATGGAAGTATTGTACTGGACTCAGCTGTTCAGCTGGGTTTTGTGGGTTTTTTAAAGCAACAGAATACACAGTGTGAGAGGAAGTGCAAGCAAAGCTAACATGTTTTTCTAGACATTGTGGCTGGGTCAGTGTTGCTTGTGCAGTGAGATGTGTTTCAGCATGCATGTATTGACTGTAGGTGTGCCATTAGTTTCAGCTTGTCCTGTGGGATTCAGTAACAGCTCAGGTGCTTTCTGCAGGTCTGCCCTGACTGCCAAGTATATTTTAAGCACCCTTTATGGGTATGAGACACAGAAGAAACAGTCAAAATCATATATTTGAACTAACAGGCAGTGGTAGTCACAGAGTGAAATTGCTGGATAATGTAGAGTAAAAATAGCTCATAATTAATTTTTTTCTTCAGAAATCTGCATTTCTTTCTGAGAAGACAAACTATGGATTGTTCTAAGAGCAATTTTTGGTCACATTGCCATACATATTGAATTGACAAATATTTAGAGATAAACTATCCCCTGTGATTGTGCAGTGGGGAGTAAACCTCTCTGCTGATATGGCAACATTTTTTTAAAACAAATCTTTGCTTTTAGGAGGTTGAATGTAAAAGGAGCACTGTTAGAATTTTCAGCCTATTTGTCACTTTTTGTGTTTCTTGAAGCCACACATGTCCTGGGACATGCCCTGGAGCCACTTCTTTATTATAGGGTGACCCTTCATCTTTGACATTGGTTACTTGGTAACCAAGTCTATGCTGGAGTTTGCAAGTGGAACATCAGCCTGGAAAGAGTAAATTTATTCAGTTTCTGTACAATTTGGGCTTCAAAACGCAGCTGGCATGCTATTCCAAGTCATGAAAGACAGTCAGACTAATTTGTCCAAAAAAAAAAAAAAAAAGAAAAGCTTAACACTACTGTGTTCTTTAACTTCTTTCAACTGATCTACAGCATTCTTGCCTTGCTTTTCAGGTTCTGATGAAGATTCTGAAGAAAAACAAGACAGTGAAAAACCAATTGTATAGCAAATAAGAAAAAGCAGGTAAGTTCCTTTGTGTAGAACCTGAATATTCCTAAAGATATGCTTTTTCTTCTTAGTTCCTTTCCAAACAAATTAAATGGTTTGTTAACTCTTAAGAGTTCGTAATTTTTCAACTCAGTCTGTCTCTCATAGCAGCCTTCAAGAAGGAAAATCCTGCAAAGCTCTTGAAAGCCTAGAGTCAGGCTCCTTTGCGTTTATTTTTTGTCTCTCCTTGAAAGGACAGTAGTAGACCAGATGTTTAAAAGCTCCTTTTTTTGGCAGCAAAGAGATACACTTCTTTGGTGATGAAAGCACAAGAATGCTTGGAGGAGATTTTCTTTGGTTTAAATTTAGGACAAGTATGCCTAAAGATTTCATGGGCAAACCTGATTTGCTATTTCCCCTCCTGTTTAATAGTACAAATGGGTTACACTGGAGTAGCCTCATCTTCACATTTTTGTAGTGTACTTTGTTTAAATATGAGATTACTTCCTTATTTTGGAAATTCCTTAATTTACTTCTGGAATTATCATGCCCCATTGTTTTCACTTCACCACTCACAGCGAAACTTAAGCTTTGGGGAGATATTAAATGTTCTTGAGAAGTTGAAACTTCTGATTTGAAGCCTTCTAGTGCTCACTTGGAGGAGTGGATGACCTTTTCTTTTCAGCCTACCTGTTTACAGTATCTGTTTTCTTTACTCCCATCTTCATGCATCCTGACTTGTGTTATCTGTTGCAGAAAGAAATCTCTACGGGAAGTTGTTGGGGTTTTTTGGAAACTGGTGACAGAGTCTGTGGCTGACTTGCTGGCAGAACTGCTGACAGGAGAGTTTACTCGTTAGAAAGTAAAGGGAACGGTTCCCATGTACTGTAATACCTCATGAAGATGTACCTTGTTGACATATGTATATTAGGTTGCCTCCCAGGTGGTATGAAAGTATTTGTCCACAATGTATTTTATTATTCAGTGATTCCTGAAGTTGATCTTCTAATGACTAGGTAATTACTGGAAAGTGTTGTCTTGTGTACCTGATCAACAGACTGGTAATATAATGAAGTAAAACTTCTCTGTGGTGGAAGTATATTTAATAATTGTTAGGTCTCACTAGATAAAATTATTTTATGTTATTGCTGTTTGTCATTAGTTTATGTTTACTTTTTTTTTAACTCCATGCATTTTCTTTTTTTTTTAATGGATATGTTCACTTTCTAAAATAAAAATGTTAAAACGTGAGTAAGGCATTGTGATATTTCATTGCTTTGTCGTTGGAAAAATCTGTATTTACCATTCCTGTATATGTGGGGCAATAAGGACTCCAGTTAGCATAGATTTTGTGCAATTTGCATTCTAGTACTGTTTGGCCTGTAGGGAGGCCATGTTAGTGGTAGTGGCACATCACTTCTTTGTTGCATTGGCTTCAGTATGCTCTTCCAAAAAGTTTTCTTCTGTAATTGCTGAATGAAAATAGAAGCCAGGACCCAAGTTTATCCCTTACATTGCTTCAGAATAGCCAAGATCTCTTTCAGAGGATGCAGGTAAGAATAAATTATTAGAAGAAAGAGAAATTCAAACCCTGTCATTTAACAATATTGGAATGTTCCTAAGAGGATCTGGAGTATCTCTTATGAGGAGAGACTGCAGGAGCTGGGCCTATTGAGTCTAGAGAAGACGGAGAGGGAATCTCATTAATGCAGATAAATATCTCTAGGGCAGCTGCCAAGAGGATGGTGCCAAACTCTTTTTGGTGGTGCCCAGCGACCAGATAAGGAGCAATGACTGTAAATAAAACACCAGAAGTGTCACCTCAACAGGAGGAATAACTTATTCGTATTGAGGATGACAGAGCACTTAACAGCTGCCCAGGGAGTTTGTGGTCTCCCTCTCTGGAGACATTCCAGCCCACCTGGATACATTCCTGTGTCACCTGCTCCAGGTGACCCTGCTTTGGCAGGGGGGTTGGACCAGATGATCTCCAGCTGTCCAATCCAACCTTAAGGATTCTGTGATTAAATTCAGTGAGAAAAACACATCTGGGATAGGAGGTCAAAGGTTCCATTAAAACTATGAGCTTCATCCAGGTGCACAACCTATTACTCTACTTGAACATTTTCTTCATTCTGCAATATGAAATTCCTCTGCATATTTAAGAAATTCAACCTATTCTCAGAGCCTGGTTCCTCCTGCAGTACAGTACTTGGAAAAAAGGGAATTAATACAGAAACTGCGAAGCAGAACAAGCCATATGCACTGGTGACAGAAAATCCTTGGGGTGGGGGGGTATTTTCTTACACCAGACATGAACAGTTATATTTGTCAGATGTCAGGTAAAGATTTTGCAAGCCTCTCCTACATAAGTACCTTTCTTCCTGAATGTATGGCTTGGATGCTCTCCATAATGAGTTAACTGAGATGCCATGTTTTCATACATGCGTCGTTTGCCAAGGAAGTTACTCCCTTTGGTGCATCCCCAAACAATTCCAGTTGCTGCCACGAGAAGCTGCATCTTAAGTAAATCTAAAATGCATGTTATACTATAGAAAGGATTTAAAACACTCAATCTGTAATAATTTTGCCCACTCTTCTCAAACCTACCTGTAAAACCTGCTAAGTTGACACAAAAACTATTGTTCAATCCTGCCCTCCCTGGGGATGTTTCTGCTCTCCTTGGGTAGCCCCAGCTACATCTCTAGAACTTTCCACCAGGCTTTCCTTACAAAAGCTGTTTGCTTTTGATTCTAATACAGGTGAGGTGATTGTTCATGTAAAGGCCTGTGGGAATAGACTGAATTGCTTGGCATGACTGTGACAGCAATGTGACTTTGTGCTCTTAGTAATGTGTTGGCCTTTCTTTTTGTTGGGCTTCAAAATGAGATTTAAGAAGTTTTAAGAAGCAGGTTTGAATCAAGGCTTTAAAAGGAAAAATAACCCAAGCAAGCTGTTAATCAAAGTAATACCATTATCTGCTTGTCATGTATCTGTGACAAGAATGCTTTGATTGATGGTTTATTGCAATATTAACTTCAAAATATACTTTGCAAGAAAGATTTCCTGCATTGTTTATGCAAAGGAAGTAGATCTCCCAAGCCCTATTCATTAAATTGGAGACAATGAATATTATATGTGCATGTTCATTTGCTATCTGCCAGGACATTCCCATTTCTATTCTCTGACTTTGATTAAAAGGCAAGGGATTTCCCTTATTTCTGCAAGGGCCCTGGAATATTGCAAGACTAACTCGTGCAGTAACATAATTTTAAGTGCTTTCCATGTACACTCCTATTGCAGGTACTGTCAGACAACCCTCATGCTTAAAATAAAGGAATGCAGGCACCCTAGTTTGATTGCCAGAGGCAAGCAAAGTTAAAGCATTCACATTTTAACTAAATTAAGCTCCATCTTCTTCCACAATCACTTAATCCAGTATATTTTCTTCAGCAGAAGTGTATTCTTTTAGCAGACTGGTTAATAGGGAAACTCAGAGTTTAAGTGGAGATTTTATTTTAGGGATTTTCACTGGGGTTAGACACAGCAAAAATTAATTTTTTTAATACTTTGATCAATGGAAAGAAAATAGATGATTTACTGAGATGTTAGCAGTGTAATAGGGTACTCAATCCCCTTTTTCTTTCCTCTATCAAGATTCCAGCTTTAGCTTCTACTAATTAAAACTGAATGGTGTCTATCTATAAAAACAGTCTTTAACAGTCTTTAACTGCTTGCTCAACATCTTTCAAAAACTTTATACAGGTCAGGCAGGTTAGCAAGCTGCAAAATGTTGCCATCTTCTGCAAAGTGTTTAGGAGGTAAAAGATGAGTCCTAAAAGCTTTGTAAAGCACATGTTCCACAGTCCATTTCCATGTGGTTGAACCAGACTCAGATTCTTCATTCTGAAATACAGGAAAACAAGGACAAACAAACTGAGGTTCTGTTTAACTAGAGAAGAGCATGCCTTAAAAACTTTACTATGTAAGACTACAGCAATTGTAAAATTCTGCTGGTATTAGAAAAGTTCATTCTATACCGTCAGTTCTAAGCTCTGTAAAGTCACTTGCAGAATGGGTGAGCTTAACTGATCAATTAGGCAGACCTTTAGACACAGTCAGGTTGTAGTTATAATTTGTATGCATCCTTATTCTTCTATAGAAATACAGCATAAAAAATACATTCCCAACTCAGAGGCCAAGGAGGCTTATAATAATATTAAGTACACTGCAATGTCCAAAGTTAAAAGGTTCCCTCAATACCTAAAATACCTCAGAAAATTTAAGCCACATTCTTTCAGAATCTTGCCACACTGCTACTTGATTCACTTCCCTGAAAGAGCTGGGATTAGAAGTCTACATCTGAAAGAGCAGAAGTTATCTGTATGTTGTTAGTTATCTGCTCATAGAACTAGCTATAGTATTCTAGTACCTGTGAGTTTGTTGGGTTGGATTCCTCTATTATATACTGCTTTCTGATAGAGTAGAAGATAGCTAGTTCTTTACTCAGGCTTTCAAAACACTCTTTTTCTTCATCCCAGTTTACCTGTTACAATAAAAAAAAAGGCATTTTATAGAATCTGGGTATCAGTCAGAGACTTAATATGGGAAATTATATAATACAGAGATTCTTAATATGGAAAATTTATATTAATTTCCCAGAATGAAAAAAAGAGGTTAGGAATGCATGCTTTTAAATCAAAATAGAGGCTCAGTCAGTCAGCAGTTATGAATACAAAGGCAAAGCATAACTAATCAGTAACCACAGAACAGCATCTGGAACATGTACATTTAAGCTGTACCAGAAACTGAAAAGGCAGACTGGAATTGCCTGAAGTAAAAAAAAGTAATTGTTCATTAATAAAATCCTTGAGAGAATATACCTCTGTGGCCAAGCGCAGGATAAACATAGGCAGTCCTTCCAATGGTGGGACATAGTTGTCTATCAGAAGTGGTAACCCAGTAAGATTTCCTTCCTGCAAAGCAATACTGCTGGTTCAGTTTAAAAAAAAAAAAAAGTTCTTTTTTGCAGTAAATGCACCAAAACTCTGATGTATTTTAAGACTGATTCTTACCAAACTCAGTGAGCCTTCCAAGTTTTTAAAGCCCTGTCAGCCAGGCAGATGCTGCATGAAGAGAGTTATTGGTGGTGTTTAATTTCACAAGGCATGAATTAAGCCACTCAGCTCAGGGAGTGGCTGAATTCAACCTTCTCCTCTAGCTCCAGGTTACACAGATACCACTTCCCAGGCAAATATCCAAATAAAGTGTCTGGGCTTGATGAAGCTGTTCACTTTTGTATAAAGTAAGGGATGCCTTAAGTCACACAAAAAAAGACACATTGAGACCACAGTGGGGCTGCAGCCCTGTCTGACTTGAGAGCTGGTTAAGATGCACACCTTGTTGGTTAAGATATCTGCATTCTAGTTATACAAGCAATAACTAAATCATGGATTGCCCAGAGAGGCTGTGGAGTCTTCCTCACTGGAGATATTCAAGACCCATCTGGACACAATCCCATGCCATGTGCTCCAGGATGACCCTGCCTGAGCAAGGACCAACTGTGGTCCCTGCCAACCCAATCCATTCTGTGACTTAGTAACTAATTAAATAGAAACTTTGTGTACCACCCTCCTTAAAGGCAGCACTAAGTCCTGAGCATTTTAAATGAAAGGGTTATGCCACCTAATATCTGAATGGAACTAGTTCTTAGTGATGGTAAGCACTGCAAGCAAACTATTGCAGTTATCTGTCACCAAAATGTAAAATTATGGAACCATTTAGGTTGGAAAAGACCTTTAAGATCTAATCCAACCATAAACATAACAGTTCCAAGTCCACCATTCATTTACTATCAGAAGTAATAGCTGCAGTCACCTCATCAATTTCAAGAGAGAAATAATCTTTCAACATTTCAGTCTTCTTTTTCAAAAACTCCACAATGTACTCAGCAAGCCCTTCTTTTGGGCCATCTTCTTCTGTCCAGCCACTTTCAGGATCCTCTAAAGCAAGCATTGAAAGCTCATATAAAGGAGCTGGCTCCTGAAAATGAAGAAGGCAAACTAATTAATTGTAATACACTATTTCTGGCCTGCAGAACTAACAGTTCTGTTTATCATAACCAGGTTAAAAAGGTATGAATTTCCTTCTCTGCCATCCACAGTCCCACTGAGCACTGTGGTATTTTACAGGATAAACACTGGCAATCAACACCGTATTTCTGCTGATTGTATATTCAAATTAATTATTTGTCTGAATGCAATGAACAACAGCAAAACTTGGTAAATAACTACAACTGACACTAATAACAAGTGGGCAGGATGACAATTGAAACAGTAGCAGCTACAAAATTGCTAAGTTTTCTACATTCTGTTTTTACTGAGAAATAAAACAACATTCCTGTAGTGGACAAAAGCCAACCTGACTGTGCAACCAAAACTGTGCATTTGTGTGAAAGGACAGATATTGTAAATACTTTTTTAAAAATTTTCCATAGGATATAATGCAAACTTATACTTACAGACAATCTTAAGACTCCAAAGTTTGCAAAGTCATAAATAAGTATCTGGTAGAAGAGTTCCTGGCTAAAATGAAGCACAAAAATTAATTATATGGACAGGATTGCATATCTCCAAGTTACCATAATTAAGAGGGGAAAGTAAGGACCATCCTGGAAACATCAGATATCCCTATTAATAAAGATCTTACTTTAACTGAAGAGTTTAGGGGTTCACCTGCATTATCTAGATATTTACAACTAAATCTATTTCTTGGTTTCTGACATCATCAGCCACACTGGTGCAGAAAGGTTACATACACAAGTATCCAGTCGCTATGAATTTATTCCCTGATAATTTATATTTCAACTTCTTTACTCCTTTACTGCACTGTAAGAAATGCAAAGTAACTGGGAAATTAATAGACATGTCAAGTCTATTCTCTGACTTCTTACAAAAATTTATGAAGCTGAGCCTGTAACGCTGCGCAGGCAAAATTACAAATATCGTGTTAAGATCATGTCCTGCAGATACTCTTAACCCAACTGGATACAATGTTTCTTGGGACTTTTCTGAAGTCTCTGCTTTATACAATGGTCCTGCAGCAAATCATGATGAAGTTCACAAATGATCTAGATCATCATGAAGCAAGAAAAATTCCTTCCCTTCCCACTGTCTGTGAGCACACGATACAGTAGCTGGCATTTTAATGACACTGATTCCCTGCAACTTCTCCCAAGTGTGCCAGACTTGTTTCCACTGTTCTCAATGGACTGCATACTCTTCAGCCTCATGACTTTTCATACAGGCAACAAGAGAACAAAGTTCTTTTCCCTGTCATTTCCTTCCTTCTAATTAGCTTCACAATTGTTACTTATTTCAGCTGCCAGCAGGTCTAACAACTCTTTTACCTGAGTTTTGTTGTGTTAAGAAGGTACAGTTTCGTCTGGTACTGGGCCAGAGCCCACTGAGGACTGACACAACCAACAAATGAGTGCTCATGTAGCATTTCCTGGAGTTCTGAAACAATAGAGAGGAGGGGAAGAAACAAAAAATGTAATTTCATAGTAGCAATCCTGCTCACTCTTATACCCCTGCTTCTTCTTATATCCTTGTATGACCAATTATTCACAAGCCTTGAAATATTAATAATTTTATGCATACTCATACTATTAAAGTGTAAGGGAGAATACTTATTTAACATTTAAACTACAAATGCAAATTGGAAAAAAAAAAATTAAAGTTCCTGTGTTTGAATAGTCTTCCAAAATTAATTTCCAGCCATAGGAGATTGGTTAGGAGCATATACATACTTCAAAAACTGCAGGTGTAAACCAGCTTTGCAACACAATCTAGGTATTATCAAACTAAATTCTAGAGATGTGGTAGAATAGGTCCATAATATTTTTTTCATAATTTCTTTTTATTTCTCTTACAAAGTAACTTTTTTAAAAAATATAGGTATGAGTGAGAAGGCTAGGAAAGGTAAGACAGATTTCGTTTTAGACATTCCACAAAAAAATTCACCAGCTGCCATCCTTGAGAGAAGCTCTATTACAGATGTTTGCCACTGCAGTCACAGCATGTACAAAGTACTATGTTAATTTCACTAATTCCACTGCTATCTTTTCTAAAGGAATGTAAGAGACTGAGATGAGATTTCTCTCTTTCCAAAGTCTCTTTTAGGTATTTCTTACAGATGTGAAGATGATACACAACCTCAGGCAGCTTCACAATATTAATCATGAATTTTGAGACATTTTTGGGTATTTTTAGGTTCTGGGACAACTCTTTGATTTCAATATTTAAACAGTGATAATCAGATATGGAATTACTGGGTCAGAATTACCAGCCTTCTGCAAAATATTTACTGAATCACAAGTTAAGTAAAAGCTCATGCTTTCTAAACATTAAGATTCATATCAATTTATAAAAAAGTTACTGATTACAGACATCTGTGTGGAGCGTCCCCAGTTCTTACAACCAGAAAAAATCAAAATAAATCCAACAAAAACCCCAGGATGTGAGATTCCCAACATTTAGACATATGAGTAATTTGGGTATAAGTCAGTGTAAGTTGCCTTCAGAGGCAATTGACTTAAGAGGGAAACAGCCTAGAAAGATTCACAAATCTTTTACCTTTGTCTAAAACAACTCTTAACAGAAAAGAAAGTATTTCAGAAGTCTCACCATTTAAGTGGGACAGATACAAATAAAAATGAAAAGCAAAAGCTTTTGTTAAAAACTTGCTTAGCAGCACAGTAAGCTCACTGGGCCTCCTTTTAAATACCTTTTCCCACTTTGAACAGTCATATTTAGTGGTGGAATAACAGCAATTTTGAGAAACAAGTCATGCTTACTTGCATGTGCCTGGTTACTAATTTCCTCCTGGAGAGTCAACACACTGGTCAAGTTGATAATTCTTCTTCTAGGTGTGCAGGCAGCAGTCATGTCCTTTCTGGTGTCACCTTTCTCCAATTCTACATCCATGTCTTCCCGTGGTCTCTTCCTACAATACCAAAACAAAAGGAATTATGTTCAATTCTCCTATCACTTAGGCCAAACACAGCAACAGACATGATGCTCAATTCACATGCTGTATGCTAACACAGGAAATGAAACAGTTTCCCAAAAAGACAGTTCATGACACTAATACCAATTACATTAGGCAGCTGTTGCTTAAGCACCAAGCAAATTTGGCTCTAAAGGACACATCAAAAATGTTCCTATTTCTAACAATTTTCTTTTCCACACCCATTTTTCTGTAATACTGGGGAGAGGGAATCAGATTCCCTCAGAAGACGCTGGCCTCTTGTAACAGCTTCTGCAGGAGGTATAAAAAATTTATAGCACTTTAGCATTTACTAGGGAAATGCCTGTCAAATTCAGTGATATAGTTTCTATCCTTCACAAATGGAAGGCTTCCAGAAAGAGACAGACCAGTATGATCTCCCTAAACTAATGCCATTATTTACTCTGCTTCCTGCCTTTCAGTATGTATAGACACACTATTCCAGTCACAAAACTTATTACAATGAATGTAATTTACAGTTCACAGATTAGGTTTAATTTCTCAAAAAAAAAGTCATGAAAAGTTATTCTTGATAATTTTTTCTTCCTGGAAAAGCAGAAGCCCAAAGAGATCAGAAAAATCTATAGTTTCAGGGTTATGCCATGAAATAAATAGGTAGCCTTGCCCCAGTTCAGGAATGGTGGGACTTACCGAGAAGGCACAGTCTCAAGAGACAAGTGTCCACTCTTGCTCAGGCCCCCAGGCTGCACTGTATCCTCCTGAACATCAACCATTTCAACCAGCTCACTGACTTCTTCCATTTCAGCATCCTGGGGCCTGTCTGCACCCTCAGGAGGTCCTGCATTAACCTCTGTTGTCACTTCAGTGGTGCCTGCACTCAGGGGGTTGTTCACTGGCTGAAGAAAAGCATCCAGTTTCTGTTCTCGGGAATCAGTGCGGACCATCTGATGCGCATAAACTTTATCACTGCTTCCCTTGGTAACCACAGAAGAGCTGGCTGCTGATTTTACAACCTCATTGGAAGAGCAGTCAGCCCCTGGAAGCAGCGTCTTCATTCAGACATGAGGAAGCAAAGAGAAGAGATTGAACAACAAGAAAAGAAGAATTAGAAAGATTAGTCACACCTCTCACAGTATCTCAGAGTTGCTCAGAGACAAATTTGAAACCCCCAGCAACACAGTGTCAACTGCTTAAAAGGCCACCAGCTTTGCATTTGCTATCCACATGGAGTGAATGATGTCATCTTGGCAATTAAAATCAATAGTTACCATTCTTTTGTCTCAAAATTAAAAATCTTTAAGGAAAAAAATCACAAGTAATTAGTTTGTATAAAAATTATAGCAATTCTTATGCTATGCTTCACATAAAGAGACAGTAGAGTATCTCCCTGACTTTTTTTTTCTGGTAAAATTAAATCCAAAATGTTATCAAATACACAGAACAGTTTCCTCAATCACATCTTCTTCACATAAACCAAGACAGAATAAAAAAACCCCAATTTACCACATGTGAAAGCTAACATAAAATTAAGACAACTAATCAGGTACTTGACAGAAATGTACTTAAAATGTTCTCATACTTTTTTTTTCTCTTTTGCCATATTGTTAACACTGGCATATTAAAGTAACTTGAAACAGAGCAAAGATCTAAAGGTACCAGTACAACACTGATAAGTGCCATATCTGCAAAGATTTTATACTGAACTGAGTAAATTATCCCTGATCATTAAAATAATGCAGGACTGCCATCACTCCATAGATATTCTCACCTGAGTGAAGTACATCCTTGAGGAATTAGAGCCCAATAACTTGCTCTCTACATATTGTTGCACACGCTCCAGAATACTGTCTTCATGAAGAAAATGGACCTCGTGTTTTGTGGGATGCACATTCACATCTACATTCTGGGGGGCTATTTCCAGGCTGGAAAATGTTTTAAAATAGTAAATCTAAAAGATCCCATGGATGGCAGAGAAATCAAAAATTGGTTCAAATTTGTCAGACTTGGGGACATTATTCCATACAAACAAATCAAAATGAACCTGAAACTTGCTGAAGTTATATTACAGTCAGACTTGTTTAGATAATTAAAACATAATTCAAAATCACTCACCAAAATGAGCTTACATAGGTAAGCTTAAACCAACCTCTTCATTGTACAGCTAGAAAAACCCACTTTTAGAAATAGCTTTTACTTGCAGTGTCTCATGAATTAATCGGAAAGGACTTCAGCTGAAATTACACATACTCAGTACTATTAAAAAAGGCTTGTCTTCTTAAGATTTCCTTAGTGTTATTTAATTATCTCCTGCCTGGCGATTAATTACCTCAGTGCAATGCTTAACACTATCATGGGGAACAGAAATGTCCTTCTAAACCTACTCACCCTAGTTCTATCCTACAGGACAGTATTAAAAGGCTACTTCTTCCTATTACTTTACCTTAAGTATAGGAACGGGTGCGTGCTTTTTGGCAAATAAGCAGCGTACACAGTTTCTATGGCTTTGCGCATAGCGGCTGACTCTACCAACCGATCTGAAACACAGAACACAGCCCTGTTTCCAAAGAGCTACAACACACTGCACAGTGCCCAGCTCCTCCTTTAGACAAACATCTTCATGCTTTGTGCCTTCAAAGGGAATCTGTTATACCCATTTTCCCCCAGGACCTATTTATACTTCATATAAACCCAGGAATAGACACTATTTTTCTCAGCATGTTTTACACTTAGAGGTATTTTTTCCCACAAATACTGAAATAACCAGGCTACCTTTCATTATTTCATACAGTCAACCCATGCCAGTGTTGCTACAGAAGAGAGATCTATCTGTGTAAGCTGGCGGGACACAGCCATAACCTCGATACACCAAAGTTTCTTCAGGTCCAGTCTTAGCTGTTTTCCACTAAATGCAACGTGAAGTGTGATGCACATTACAAATTGAAAAATACTTTAAGATTTACAATTAACTGTAGTATTTATTCTCAAAAGTGTTTTTAAGAATGCTTATGCACTTTGTAGGTCTTCAGAAAGTTTTGTTCTTCTGATTATGTAAGCAACATATGACTGTACAAAATGCTGCCTTTTTTTTAAACTTACGGTTTATGAAGAGCAAAAATATGCATTTCTTCACAGAGTAGTTTGCATTCGTGATGTAACCTTTCATTTTAAAGGCCAGATTTGCATCTTCACAGCCCACTTCTATGAGTTCCCTATTAAGTTTGACAGAAACATGAACAAAAAATTAATTCTTCTGTTGATGTAAATTTTGAACAGTACTCACAAGCAATGATATTCTGTTTTGCCAGTTGGCAGGATCAGCACAGAAGATATAGGCACCAACTTCAAGGGATGAGTGTAATTAACTACAGTTCAAAACAGCAAAGAATTACAAAAGGATTATATAAGTAATGCACCTAATCATTACTACAGAAGACTGCCTGCAGTGATTAAGATACATCACCAGTTACCCTAACACTTCTCCATCATCCAGATACACACATCAGCTGAGGAGCCCTGGTCACAGCAAAGGACTGGAGAACCACTCCTGGTAACTGGGAAATCCTACACAGTATGACTTCACAGGGTCTTCACCACACACAGGTGACGACTCCACCTTTGCTGGGAAAGTCCACCTTTTATATTGTTGAATAAAAAAGCTCACATAATTCTAATGCAGAAACATCTGGTTTCATTCTCCTCTTGGGTTCCACCCAAAGCCTGGCCAGGGCTCAAGGAGGAACCAAGGGAGTTGGCTTTGACCATATATCTCCAAACAAAGTCAGATGTCTGATATCATGGCCTTGTCCATCCTCTAAATATGGAAAGATAAATATGTTCTTATCACACTACATATTTTGCTAATGATCATGTGTATTTTGCTAATGAGCGGACACAAATATCATATAACATATGGTTGGAAGGTTCATCTAAAGGTCAACTTTGGCTTAGGGCCTATTACTCAAGTCTCACTACTTCCTATACTGATACATTTTCTATCACAGTTAATGAAAACATTACAATTATTTGAGAGCTCAAACACTGATTGCTGGGACACAGTAATTATTTAACCTAAACTGCATAATTTCCTCTTCTTAAGTGTACATTGGTAATGTTGTGTGCTTGGAATCTGTAAAATTATCTCCATTATCTTTTTAATATTGTAACATATCACAGTATCCACAGCATTATAATCTATTGATAATTCTAATATGCATTTCATTATTTAAGTAATTAACAGCGATTGAGAAGAACACTTCAAAACTGTCTGCAGCCACGGAAGAACAAACTTTTTTTGACTACTTTGTCCACTATTATCAGTCTAATAAGCCTTGGTGGTCTGTTAAGAAGTCATTAAAATGTAAGAACTTCTGTCTTGCACATGCACATAGATCCTAATGTTAACTATTTTCACAACAGTTTTAATAATTTTCAAAATTCATCAGTCAAGGAAAATTCACTTCAGTACTTTGTGAGCACAGCTCTCTAGGAAGGCGTTATGCCAACTTCTAAAGTTAACACAGAACAGACTTAAGGGCTACTTATTTCCAGTTCAACCTTAATATATATACCAAGTGCCATTTTTATTTGCGTTCAGTTTTTAACACCTTCTTGAAAAGAAATTATCAAATATTTACTTTGAAATCAACAATTTATCCTGACACATACAAAGGAAAAACTTATCAAATGAGCTACTATCCATAGTAGAAATAAACAAATGCACTGCAAAGAAATACATGTAACGCTGCAAACCTCATTACTTCACAGCCTCTCTTTTTTGCTGTGCTTCCTAAACTGTTTTCATGAATTAGAAGTTGTATCCATTAAATGTGAAGCTTGACTTCAGTCAGTAACAGAACAGAATCAAAGTGACACCCAGTCATTCATGGGACAAATACATGCAATGGATTCTTCACAGCTGAAAGTCTCATAAAGAGAATTTTTCCTAAAATGGCAGATACATCTTCAAAAGATGATATTTTATTTTTTTAATTTTTCTATCTGATTTACACAGCTTCAATTAATGTAGCTTTTGTCAAAATAAGAAACCATAATATTTCAGAAAACATCAGTATGAGTAGCTTCCAAATTTATCAGGTAGCAGACAATAAGAAAGGGTAAGATTTTCATGGTATAGGAAGAGGCCAGGAACTTGACCAGAGAACACAGGTTCAGCTTGCTGTTTTTACAGGAGCACACAGAAAGTTACAAGCAGATGGTTTCTTTTCAGTGCATTAAAGGAAAAACTTTTTAAATTTTGTCTTCCCTTTGGTACACAAAAAAAAGTCACACATTGTGAAAAGAAGAAGAGCTCTCTAATTGCAGCACTCCCTCTTCTCTGAAATTAACCATGAAGGAAGCAAGAAAAGTTATCATAGTCCACGGTCTTTAAAGAGAAAAGGGAGGGTGATTCACTGGAAAGTTTCAGATCAAAAGGAAACTCTACATCAATGTACCTGCTAACAGCATTTCCAAAGATGGCCCTGATGTTGTCCACTGTTGAGGCATTGGATAAGGTTCTAACATCTGACACGGTGTCACCTTGCTAAAGAGAGCAGGAATGAGTATCAATCAATTCACCTTTCTGGAGGAAGTTTTAGAAATACTTTAAATTAAACAATAACATTTCTTAAAAAAATCACACAGAACGACACAACATCATTATATTGTCTTGTATTATTTACTTATTTATGTCCAAAAAAGCAATGGCTGGTAAATGGCACATGTTTACAAGATCAGCTACAGCACATGAGACCCAGTAAGGCTAGTAACTCCACCCTGGGAAGTGAGGAATACTTTATTTACTGAACTCAGTTCAGTAAACAATTATCAAGAATGGCACAGAACAAAGATAATCTAACCCCAGTCTCTTTCACACAGCACTTAGTAACCAGGCGCTCCAGAGGAGCTGAAACAACACATAAAGCTAAACCAAATATACCACTGACCACACAGAATCCTCCAAACCCCTGACAAATATATTTTTGTCTTGTTTACTTCTAACTGATGTGCTTTCTATCCAAACTGCACCAACATACCCTTCAACATTTCAGTATAAGGGAAGGCTCTCTGTGCTGATCCTGTTGCAAAAGACACAGCACAAATTTTCTGGCGTTTTCAGATATACACATTATGGATATATATATACACAGGCACATACAGACACACAGTGAAGTTACAAAAACTTTATCTACACACCTTTTTAACTGAAAAGCTGATGCCTGAGTTATGGATGGCATACCTGAAAAATAGATAAATGTAAGTCTGCAGTATGTGGAACAAAAGGTTGTCACCGACATGTTTTATGAAAAATCCTTTACTTAGGATTTTTCCCCTCCTGAGAGCTGAGAGGCCTCAGGAACAAACTGTAAACAATTCTTATCTGCTGCTGTGGAATGCAACAGAGGAAATCTGTGATTGGCCCCGTCAGACTGTTTCCAATTAAGAGCCTATCACAGAACACCTGTCCGGCCGGTCTCGGTCTGGGAGAAGACCTTGTTTTCACATTCTTTTGCTATTCTTAGCTTAGCCTTGTAGTGAAATCTTTCTCTCTATTCTTTTAGTATAGTTTTTATATATTATCTACCATATAATAATAAATCAAGCCTTCTGATACATGGAGTCAACTTTGTCGTCTCTTCCCTCATCCTGGGACCCCTGTGAACGAGGTAACAAAAGGTAACTATTTCCCTTGATTGGTGAAAAGCAGCTAGTAATGGGGGTAAGCAATTTCACTTCCTCTTAGACAGTAATGCAATTTCTTTAAGCCAAGCTGAGCTTCTGCAGACTGAACAGCTTAAAAAAAAAAAAAAAAAAAAAAAAAGTGTTTCCTATTTAGAACTCAATTAGAACTGTAACCATAGGAAATTCAAGGATCAGCTTCTACAGACCTGTTTTTTCAGTTTCACTGTACAGGTTTAACTAAAAAACCCATCAAAACATCCTCAGTATAAGAGAATCAAGGCTCAACTACCATGGAAAAGCATGTGAACAATGGCATGTGAATAAACCCTTCTAACTTCCCCTACCCAGACAGTTCAGCTATCTGTGATCACAAGGCTAAGATCTGATACACTACAGCTGTGTAATCTTGGCTCAAAATTCAAGGGAAATTACTGCACTGTGAGAAAAAACACAGCATAGAACCTTGCAAGACGAGAAATATGAAAATGCACACAAAGATTTGACTGCTGTGACTGTGAACTCAATAATTCAAGAGGAAAAAAAAACCCCAAAAATTAAGTAATAGAAAAATCCTAATGGAAAAAAAACAAAAAAAACAAAAAAACAACCAATGAGCTAGAGGGCTGTAACTCAGCAAGACTTTACACCATCCTGTTTGACAGAACAGCTGGATCTGACCCTCCACCTCCTGGCTGAAGTCTGCCTGACCCAGTAGAGACTCTTGAACAGTTCATTTAGGGAATAGTCTAAACGTTCTTATACAGTCTTGCTTCTCTTTGCTACCTTTTTTATCTTCTGAAAGCAAGAAGCAGTTATTTTGCTTAAATTGTGCAGATCCTGCTTGCAAGACCTCTGCACACTATGGAAGACTACAGCAGTGGCAAAAGAGCAATCAAGGGGGCCAGGAAGGCAGCTAAAATGATATTATACTTTTTTGGGGACATCAAGTCGCCATTCAGCTTTTCTGTATTCAGCCAAATCTCAATGCTCCTGAGCACTTTTTACATGAATTCTATTCAGCCCAGGTACATCTAAAGTTAACTTATTCAAGTCCATCAACTTTGCTGGAATTCTTACAAATAATTAATGGCTATAGACAGAATACACTACTTCCTATCTGGATTTTTCACATCAAATTGGACGGGCTATTATCTGACACTGCACAAATAATTAAAAAAAACCATAACAAACAAAATCACCACACCAGCAACAAAATGACACCAAACACACAGTTACCAGTCCCTCTGAAGAACCCCAGTACTCCCCATGGCAGTAAATAAAATTGCGAGACTCCAATTTTAGTTTACCTGCTAACAACTTCTAATATTTTTGCATATTCTTCATTTGGATTCTTTAAAGCCTTCCTCCTTGTATTTACATTGTAAAAAAGATCTTCAACCTACAGAGAAAAAGTTCGTGAATTGTTTAAAAAACAATTTTTAAAATTCTCTCTTACTATAGAATTAATCAAAATCCATCCTGTTAATTTTTATTTTATATATAAATTTTCTGAGAATACTTTGGTTTATGAAAAATCAACATTCAGTTTATTCTGTAATTCCCTAGGTTAACCTAATAAACTGCAGCTTCAGAGATGATACTGTTATGTAAGTCACCATGTAATTGGTGCAAGGGGAACAGAAAAGGAACAAGAGAGAACAGGCACAAAAACCTACCGTGATTTGAGTTCCTTGGTTTCCAGCACAGGGCTTCGGAGGGGCTTTGATTTTTCCATCACTGTAAGTAGCTCTAGGAAGAAAATAAGAAGTTGTCAGACATCCGGATTTACAGGAGGGCAGACTGGAAAGAGGAAAACAAAAGATGAAAACAAAAGAAATCCTATCATTGTCACACCCCTCCCAGCAAAGGATTGGGACACTGAGAATTAGCTTCCTCCACCTTTCAGCTAGAGTAACACTGTCTTCATTGATTGTAAGAGCCAGAGGGGAAGTGGGGGAAAGGGAATAATAGCAGAGGAAAGTAGGCAGATCATGGCATATTTTGAAATTGTATTACTGAGACTTTTCCTCTAAAGGAAGGATTACTGAATCTTTTTCTTTCTTTAATAGCTAGACACGGCCTAATAACAATTCTCCCACTAGACTTTACACTTCAATTATGCTAACGAGAAATTCTTGACTTTAGTCTAAGATCTGTTTCCTTTGACACTAACAGGATTTTGAGCATTTGTGACCTCTGTAGGTCTTTCAGCTAAGAAAGTTATAGAGATGCATAAATTCAAAGGATAGACTTTTTCTTTCCCTCTAACATACCCTGTATGTTTAATGCAACAAAGACCATAGTCACACAATCTTTTGAAAAACCAAGATTCAGAACATCTCTTTTTTCCACTCCCTTTTCTTAAAAGTAGTTAAGAAATTAATGGAAAAGCTTATAATTTAGATTAAGTTTTCAAAAGAATATCCAAAACTCTTTTTGGACAGGATAAAGCACCTATCGTATCATAAAGATATGATAATAAACTAAGCTATAAGTTCCTGTGCTGAGACTTGTGAAATTTGCTAGACATGATGCCTGTAATACACATGCAACTTTTTATTCTGAAATGGAAAAAAAGACAAATGCTGAACTTACATTAGCTACTGAAATAGAAGTTCTTTCAAGATTTTCTGCCTCCCCACCCCACCTCCACCAATTTTAAAATATGTTATTAAGCTAAAGCTTACCTTTACAATTTGAAAAAAATACATTTTCTCACATCCCAAGTCTTTTTGATACCTGCCCTTACCATACTCTCCTCCATAACAGGAGCTCTGAAATTGATACATCTGTTTGCTATTGCATGCAGCAGCAGTCACCTGGATAATAGGCAGCATACCTGAAGGCACACTTTGCATCAGCTGTTTTAGTTGTTACTGTAACATGGGCAACATGACTGATGCTAGCCAAGGCCTAGGAAAAGAGAAAACATCTTTGTAAACCTTCCTCTGGACAATGCTGAGGCATGTCCACACATTAAACACCATCATTAAGTTTCAGTATACCACTAGCAAGTAATAAATAAAAATCCTTACAATGAAATTGCAGGTCAGTAAAGCTTAAACAAATTTTAGTATCTATAATACTAAACTTCCAGTCATTTTATCCAGGAGATTCTTCCCTAATATTTTGTTATCTCTGATGATGCAAGTGGTTAACCATGCAGCATAATTAAAAGAAATTTGCAAAATTATTACAGTTGTACCTTTTTCTTTTTCATGTTAACTAGAAAGCACCTGGAAGATTTCAGCTGCTACTCTCTCACTCCTGCCCAAGTTCTTCTCTTGACTCTAAGAAATATTATAATGTTAGGTGGTTTTCCTGGAAAACTCAATGGACATGTTTACACAGATAAAACTAGCCTCAGGATCAGATTCCACTGGCTGTGGAGATGATTATGTTGAAAGTGTGTGAGGAGAGGACCAAAGTAGTCTACTCTCTGGAGCATGTGAGCATCTATGTATCTAAGCACAGGACAGACAGACACATATCTTATTCATCCAGAGGGAAAAGCTAAACTCATCCTTGACTGTTCTTCCAGAGTTCAGATACAGTCTGTGAGAGTATGAAGAACCAGTATATCTGAGGGGTCAGAGATACCAACCTTGTCTAACAGCAAACACAAAGGAGGACCACTGTACATTTTGCACATTTAGTTTTAAATGTGGTATTTAGAAAAATGTCTGACATCGAAGATTCACCTCCCACTCAAATCTTCCACTGTCTTTTACCTATAGGTTCTTGAACCATCATTTGAGAAGACAAGCTTTGTTTCAATCAAAAAAAAAAAAAATCTTATTCCAGAAAGCAAAAAGAATATATACCTCCCTATAAGCATCCACTTAATCTTGAAAGACACTGAAATGTATTTTGAACTATATCCACATAGCAGACTCTCTCAGAAAACAGAAGCTTCTGTAAGGAGTACTGGGAATGTGATACTATGTAGAACCCACTACAACAGAATAACAGCAATGAACAGTTTCAAAATCTTGACGAAGAGCTTACCTCACCCCTAAAACCATATGTAGAAATACTAGCCAAGTCTTCAAATTTTTGCAGTTTACTCGTAGTAAATCTCTCACATACGATGTCGAGATCTTCTTTCTATGTGAAAGGGACAAGCAACAATCACCTTCTGGGTCTTTTCAAGATCAGAAACACTTATAAATTTAAATAATTGTTAATCAAACAGCAGCTTGTTTACTTACTCTGATACCACAACCGTTATCTTGAACCTGGATGAACTTCAGACCACCTTCTTTAACTACTACCTGGATACTCGTAGATTTAGCATCCAAACTGCAGAAACCAAGAAACCAAGAAAGCAATTTCAATCACAGAGCTCTGTTTAGTAACTTTATCCATGACCTGGATGAGAGGATTAGGTGTAGCCTTATTCAGTTTGCAGATGACACCAAGTTGGGCAGAAGCACTGATCTGCTGGAGGGTAGGAAGGCAGAGCAGGGAGGGATCTGGACAGGCCAGATTGATGGGCTGAGGCCAATGGTATGAGGGTCAACAGGATGAAGTGCCAGGTTCTGCACAGGGGTCACAACTATCCAGTGCAGTGCTACAGGCTGAGGGAAGAGTGGCTGGAAAGCTGCCATGCGGAAAAGGACCTGGGTCCTTTTCCTCATGGCAGCTTTCCAGCCACTCTAAGTGTTGGGTGCTGCTCTAAGAGCTGTCTGAATGTGAGCCTGTGTGTGCTCAGGTGGCCAAAAAGGCCAATGACATCCTGGCCCAGATCAGCAATAGTGTGGCCAGCAGGACCAGGGCAGTGATTGTCCCCTGTGCTCAGCACTGGTGAGGCCACACCTCAAATCCTGTGTTCAGTTTTGGGCCCCACTCTACAAGAGAGACATTGAGGGGCTGGAGCATGTCCAGAGAAGGACGACGGAGCTGGGGAAGGGTCTGGAGGTGAGGAGAAGAGGCTGAGGGAGCTGGGGGTGTTTAGCCTGGAGAAAAGGAGACTCAGGGGGGACCTTACTGTTCTCACCTCCCTGAAAGGAAGTTGTACCAAGGTGGGGGATGGCCTCTGCTCCCAAGGAACAAGTGGTGGGTAAAGAGGAAATGGCCTCGACTTGGCCAGGAGAGGTTTTGTTTGGATATTAGGATACATATCTTCACAGAAAGGGTGGTCACGCATAGAAAAGACTGCCCAAGGAAGTGTTTGAGTCGCTGACCCTGGAGGTATTTAAAATACCTGAAGATGTGGTGCTTAGGGACATGGCTTAGCAGTAGATTTGGAGAGGTGGGTTAATGGTTGGACTTGGCGATCTTGGAGGTCTTTTCCAACCTAAATAATTCTATGAATTGTTAACCTGGCACCGAAAGGAGACAATTCATAAGTTTCTCAAACAACAACAAAACAAGCCGGAACACAAACGCAGACAGAAACGCGACTTTCCAAGCGGAGCTGCCTCCCGTGCGTTCCGTAGGAGCACACGCAGGCACCACCCCTCCTCGGCACCCGGGCTCCCGCTCGGCCCTCGCTGCACGCCGGGGCCGGGACGCGGGGCCAGCCCCGGCAGAGCTCCCCCCCCGCCCTACACAGCGCGGCCGGGCTGTTACCAGTTCTCGATCATCTCCTTGATGGCGTTGGCCGGCCTCTGGATGACCTCGCCGGCGGCGATGCGGTTCACCACGGCTTCATCCAGCCGCCGGATGACGCCGGCCATGGGCGCCGCCGGGCGGGGAACCGCGCTCGCGCCGCGGCCGGTGGGGAGGCGGGGCGGGGGGCGGGGCGCGCGCACGCCGCCGGCTAGGGCGCGCCCCCTGGCGGCGGGAGGCCGCGCCGCGGAGTGTTGAGGGAGGGGAGGCCGGGCTGGGCCGGGCCGCACCCGCCGCGGCTCGCAAGGGGCCCGGGTGTGTCCGACCCGGTGAGGCCACATCAGGAATGCTGTGTCCAGCTCTGAGCCCCTGGGTACAAGGGACACATGGAGCTCCTGCAGCAGGTCCAGCAGAGGGCAACAAGGTTGACTGGGCAACTGGAGCATCTCTCTTAGGAGGACAGGCTGAAGAAGCTGAGCCTCTTCAGCCTTGAGATGAAACGACTGAGATTGGACCTCATTAATGTGTATAAATACCTAAAGGATCGGTGCCAAGGAGATGGAGCCAGGTCCTTCTTGGTGGAGCCAAGCAATAGGATGAGAAAGGCAATGGGCAGAAACTGGTGCACAGGGAGCGATGCACGCCCGCATGCGCGGAAGAACCTCTTTACTGTGTGGGTGACCGAGCACTGGAACAGACTGCCCACAGAGGCTGTGGAAGTCTCCCTCACTGGAGATACTCAGGAACCATCTGGATGCAATCCTATGCCATGTGTTCCACGGTGACCATGCCTGAGCAGTGAGGTTGGATCAGAGGACCCAGTGTGGTCCCTTCCATCCTAACCTACTCTGTGATTCTGTGAACTGCTGTGAAAACTGTGGCATCTATCAAGGCTGAGCTCTGTGCCTATGACAGCCGGACTGCACTGGCTGTGTGACTGCCATACATGTCTCCAATCACAGGATGCTTTCCAGGGTGTCCCTGTATCCATTGTGATATATGTCTCTGCCATCGCAGTACACTCAGTGATTGCTCAAAAATATAAAGCAGATCCTTACTTGTGCAACAGCTAAAACTTGGCAGCAACTTCCAAGCTTTGGGGTCTCTTGAGGTTTGGAGACATTTGTTGAGCAGAGCTCTTGCTTTCTCTGCCAGTGCAAATAGAAAGGGTGGTTAAGTATTGGAATGGACTGCCCAGGGAGGTGGTGGAGTAAACATTCCTGGTGGTATTCAAGAAACTCCTGGGTGTGGCACTTGGTGCCATGGTCTAGTTGACAAGGTGGTGATCAGTCAAAGGTTGAACTAGATGATCTCAAAGGTCTTTTCAGCCCTGAATGATTCTGTGATTCTGTACAACCTCATGCATTGTCCTGGGACTCATGGTTGAAGCATGACCAGTTGTCCTGGATTGCCAAGCAAATTGTATTCTATTTTCCATCTGTATGACAGTTGTCTTCTGTTAAGTGGGCAGTTTTCCTTATCTCTTCCACACCCAATCCTTCCTCCAGGGAGACATCTGCTGATAACAGGCTACTGAATGTCACTGCATGACTGATAAGACTTACAGCATCCCATTGGGAGATGCTCCGCCCAGAGGGAGGAGCCAAACATTCCTACCTGGATATCATCTTGAGCTTCTGGAACACCAGCATGGCTTCTCCACTGGATTTCCCAGAGGAACAGCTGTCTCCTCTTCCACTGGATTTCAGAAGAAGACTACACACTTCTACAGGATCCCTGCTCCTGAACCACACCTGACACTCCAGGAGGACTGCAGCCACAACTCCAATTGGACTGCTACCAGCACCCTGACCAACAGGGTGTCAGCTTGTATTCTGACTCTGTCAGTATTATTTTGGTTTACTGAATTGTTTATTTTATCTTTTTATTTTCTTCCCTAATAAAGAACTGTTATTTCCTACTCCCATATTTTTTGCCTGAGAGCCCCTTAATTTAAAATTTATTGTGATTTGGAGGGAGGGAGTTTACATTTTCTATTTCAGGGGTGGCTCCTGCCTTCCTTAGCAGACACCTCTCTTTTGAAACCAAAACACCAGTGTATGGGAGACTGGAAGCTGTTCCCTTCCTTCCAGCAGAGGAAAAAAACAATTGCCACAAATGCAATGAAAACTGTTGGTCTCACAGTGGTCCTGACCAGCAGGACTGCAAACAAAGGAGTCAGTAGAACACACATGAATTAAACTGCTGCACACCCAGCATGGCTTTGGGCCTGTGTTGTGCTGCACAAACCCTTCCCTTCAGAGAAGAACCTCAGCCTCATTGTAAAGGAGGAAGCTGCTGGCAGTTCCCCCTCCATACCAGCAATTACACCGCCTGTGAGGCCTTTCCCTTATCTCCAAATGCAGCAAGGAGTTGTCATGTGAACATCCTTTCTGTTTGACAACAGAAATGATGAATGGATTTTCTTTCATGCAAGAAAATCCTATGACATCTTGAACAGCCAAAAACGAGGTAACCCTTTCTGCAGACAGGGTCTGCATGGTGCAGTACATTTGCACTGGAAGCCCGTTCAAGGCTTCACCACTTAAGGGTCCCAGTACCAAAAGGGATGTAAGATTATCTGTACTATTGTCTCCTCCTCTATTTTTCCATCTCGAATAAGAGATGGTACTGGGATGGTAGCAGTCCAGCATCTCCTGGTACAAAACAGCTCTTCACTGCATTTCCCTAAGCACAGTAATGACTACTGCTTTCAGGCAAGCTGTAAATGGGGCTTCAGAGGAGTAAAAGCTTCTCCAGGATGGCAATGTCACTGCAATACCTTGTCAGGCTGATGTAGCAAGTGTATTGCTGTGTAAAACATCTTCTCATCCTCTTCATATCCACTTGTCTTCATCTTTGAAATTGTTCATTAATTGTAAAATGCTGACAGCAATAAACAAAGCAGTTTTCACTTTGCAGAAGGGAAAAAGAAAAATACCTGTCCTGAGAAATACCAGGATAGGTATCACCTGAGAAAGGTCTCACTTTAAACAGGATGATCCTGGCCAAGGTCATGAAAAAGATACAGTCCCTCTGAGGAACATGTACAGCAAGAAGCAGAACCACTTCTGTGAGTGTTAAGGACTAAGTATGTGAAACCTGGACTGGTGGTTCCTTGCTATAAGACGCTTTGCCTTCCAAGGACATTTTGTCCTCAGCACTGTCTGGGATGGTTGCTACCAAGTTTCACTCTAATTCTTGTCCATATATAAAGGTGCCTGCAGTGCCCCCAGGCATCACAGATCTCCACAAAAGCCCCTTTTGAGCCTGACTTCAGGTTCCCCAGTTTTTGACCTTGGCAGAAATACCTGTGTGGAAGACAGCAGTCCTGCCCCACCACCTCCCTGCCTGTGGCTTCCTGAAACTCCAGGATGCAGTGACAACTTTCTTGGCCATGGTGCACTTTTGTTTTGACTTGCAGGAAAAGATTCAGGAGCTGTTAGGATGAGTGGGGTAGGGGGCAAAGGGTTAATAGGGACAAAGAGAAGGTGACCTACTGTACACTCACCTTGACTGTGTACTGACCTGGGAAGCACCAGGAGTGTGGGGAGCACTGAACTTCAGATCCAATGGATCTGACTCTGCTCCAGGATCTGAACTTAGAGGAGGTATCTGTTTCAGTGGCCTTGGACAGCCACAAGTGTTGCCCAGAGCTGCTGGAAATGGGAGTAGGAATCTGCTGGATCAGCATTTGATCTGGGACAGAAGACATTTTCTCCAACTCTCCCTTGTCCATGCTGTTGCTGACAGCTATTTGCACTGTCAGTATCTGCCCTGAACCAGCCTGTAGGAATATCTTTGTGTTTGTTCCTTTTACCTGTGTTAAATTTCATATCACAGAGGTGCAGCTCATTTTACTGGATGTCACTTCCATGAAGCTTTAAAATTTTTTTATTGTCTTTGCCAAAACCCTAATTTCTGTGTGGAAACAGGTGTGAAAAAGTCTATTTCTCTAGCTGCAAGTAGTCATCAAAAGATTTCTTCACATTTACATTGGAACTGCTCCAACTGGAGGTCAGCCCTGCTTGCTCATATCTTGCAAGCTTTGCTCTCACCCATTCCAGTTTGGACTGTTTTCTGTGACAGTGTGTTAAAAAATAAATTTGTTTTTATCAAAGCAAATAAACCCCAAAATATCTAGATTTCAATTTAAATAATTTAGGAAGATATAACCTCTGTATTTTGGTGCCAGAGCACAGAAGTGGTGTTAGAGCAAAAGAAGTGGTGAAGAATGAACAGAAAGAGCCTGTTGGAATCTTAATGCTTTTTAAGATCCCAGAGAGGAAAGTCGATATATTTAGCAATCAATGCTGTGAAATTCCAGAGGGCAAGAATAGTTTCCTAGAAAGACATGAAACTGAAACAGTTCCACAGTCATCTGAGAAGTGTAGTGAGTTTTTTCTCTTAAGGCATAAAAGATTATTTTTAAAAAATGCAATAGAAGAGCTGCAATCTTACAAAAATCTTACTTGTGCTGTGAAAAGGTGGCCTAAGTGTCAGTAAACAATATGGATTTTAAATGCTTTGTTTTTTACTAGAAAATCTATTTTCTTAAATGCAAAGATCTATCTAGTTTGGGGTCTGATAATATTAATCTAATACATTCTTTTAGACATAAGAAAGAAGTTTTTTATAATGAGGGTGGTAAAACAACGGAACAGGTTGTGCATAGAGGTAGTGGCAGCCCCATCCCTGTAAACATTCAAGATCAGGTTGGATGGGGCTCTGAGGAACCTGGTTTAGTTGAAGATGTCTCTGCTCATTGAAGGGGGGTTGGGCTAAATGATTTTTAAAGGTCCTTTCCAATCCAAAATGTTCTGATTCTATGATACTTTATATCATTTTGAAGTCCTAGCCGCTCATTACCTGCAGCGTGTACTTACTATTTCAACTCAAATATATTAGGAACCCCAGAAAACATCTTTGAAACTTATTTGTAAGTAATTATTGACCCCTTCAAAGTCAACATTGCTTTATTTGCCTTGAGCAGTTAAAAGAGAGAATTAAGAAATAGTAAATAAGGTTTAAGAAAGAATTGGAGCATGGGATTGTAGCGCAGGTGAAGCAAATAAAGCCTGGCTGGTTAGGCATCAGGCACAACACCGTCTTCTGTGTGAAACTAGAACCCAAGAGTATATTCTGAAATATGAGACGTGGCTGAAAAAAAGGCAGAGACCTGTTACACTGAAAAAAGGACTGAAGATTGATGAAATCTATTTGAAAGTTTAGGATTATTTGGGTTTTAGACTGCAGCTTAAGCAGAATGGGAGTTTAAAAGATGAGGATTGCTTGAACAAAAAAAAGCCTGATTTTCTGTTTGTTTTTAAAGAGAAGCAAGTTGAGCAGCATTCCAGTACACTACCACTTTAATAGAATTCCTTGTAAAAAACAGCTGCTTTTTTTTTTAGGTGACATGCCTGTATCTGGAAATGTCTTCTCATTTGCCCTTGAATAAGTTCCCATGATGTGCATGTTAGTGGAAAATGGCATTGTTCACCCTTCTTACAGTTTTTAATGCCAAACTGCAGCATAGTTTATGACAGTTTCTCAAAAATGTCTCCAGTTGCCAGGGAAGAGATAACTGAAAGAATGCAAACAAATAACCTTGATTCACAGACCTCTGCTTCTTTTCAGCTTGTCTTGACAGGCACCCAGAGTATCCAGGCAGTACTTTTAACCCTTATCATTGCAAATACAGACCCACTCTTCTTGCAGTGAATTTCTTGCATCTTTAGGATGTAGAATAAAACATTAACACAAAATTTGTGTGACAAAGGTTGGCTGTATATCAATAACAGAAGAAATAGTACTGGCAGTACTGATGTGTTACTAAACCTATTTACAGAAAAGGAGCTGCTTTGAGTGGATGCAATGCCTACCTAACCCCCTCCACACACAACTCCCCCATCTCATGACAGAAGAAAAGGTCTCAGACTCATGTTCCACTGAAATCAGATTATCCCATATATAATTCAGGACAGTACCTGACACAGGATCACTTGTTTAGCCACAGTAGTTTTATTCTGAGTTGGTCACTCATGGTCCAGGGTTTGGTGAAAACGTGCTACTATGAGTAGAACAGCTGCTCCAGACTACTTGTCAAATGCTATTATACAAAGCCTCAGGCATTTGCATGAAGCAAGAATAGTTTCTGCTGGACAATATTGCCCCAATAAATTTTTTTTCACCCTAGTTTATAGTGCATTTTTATGGGTTCTGAAGGAAAGCATGTTCTGGAAGCTCATGATGAGAAAATAACTTTGAAGTATTTGCATCCCCTCATCACACCCTATGTATGCAGTCCTGTCAGGTGAGGAGTTATTATTAAGTCCTCTTGAGATGGCCATGGAGCACTCATATGAGCAGAATGATTTATGCAAGATCCTATAGGACATGCCTGAAAGAATTTGGAACAGTTCTTTTTTTGTCAGTATGTTAACCATAATATCACTTCTCTACCTAGAATATAGGCATTTATTTCTATTGACCTTAAAACACTCATAGTTGCATTTCCTATAATACCTTGGGTTTTAGCTTTCTATTTTTTTGATTTTGTCGGTCTGGGTTTCATATAAGGGGATAGTAAGGTGTAGGTTTTCATATATGGGGATAGTAAGTTCTCTTCACAGAGTACATAGACACAAGAATTCCTTCTCTAGCCGGGGACCCAAGGACAGCCAATCCGGATCTCAGACCCAAGAGTATAAACAACGTGGACTGAAGAAAGAAAGAAAGAAAGAAGAAGGATGGAACTGGGGCTGTAATTAGCTCCAATACGCTGATGGACCAAAACTTATAAAAATGTGAGATCTTGTGACCAAGCCCTTTTGCTTCCATCTTGGAGCCATCCAGGCAGAGCCAAAGCCATGGCTCTGGTACTGCCATGGGGTGGCCTATGAAGGCCCTTCAATAAATGTCCTTTTATTCCCCTTAACTCTGTCCAACCTCTGTTCCAGCTGTTTAAGGCAGCACCTAAGGAAAAAGAAATACTGTGCTGTACAAGCTGAAGTTTTGTTACACTCCAAATCTTACTGGAAAAAATGGTGAGCACTAAATACATGGAGTTCCTTAATGCACTGTACGTATGGGAACTTGCTTTCCATTTGTTCTCAAATGTTCAAATTTCTATTCTTTCTTTTATATCTGGACTGGTTTAACAACATTCTGTTCCTGTAATGACCACTGTGGTTTGTCCTCACCACCTAGGACCGCTGGTACCATCCCATTTTTGCTTCTTTTACATTCAGTTTTGTTCAAGGATAATAGATAACACAGTCAACAGAAAATAACTTCCTTTTGTCACAATCACCTAAAGGGAGCCTAAACCCAACCTGACCATTGGGTGGTTGCCACCACTTCTAAAATCAGCCATAATCAGCTTGGGCTAACATAACCCAGACAAGTGCTGAGACCCCACCCTGTCAAGCTGATGCAAATCCTTCAGGCTTTCATTTGTAGTAGCAGAAATGGTCTTTACTTGACTGCTGGTGGAGCCCTGATTCTTAGAGAGGACATTGCTGTAGGCAAGGCAGCTTGTATTTGTCTTTGCAACTCTACCAGACCATTACTTGTTATCTCTTTGTCTGGCATTAAAAACTGTCACAAGCAGAACGCTTATGCAAATTAATCAGGTCACTATGAAGGCAGCATTTTCCATGGTCCTAAAATGGTATAAAGATGGAATTTTTGACACCAAATATATACCAACTTTTCCACCCATTACAGTAACAGCATCATTCCATGGTGTTTAAATTTTTCCAAGCTACTGTTCATGATGATGGTAGTTTTTTGATATCCTACTTATATTTTCCTTTGAAACAAAACATCTTCTGGACCAAATAGGAACAATGAAACAAAAGGACTGTTTTATTCCCTTGTTTTTGTAACTTACTTCCTGAGTGATTGTGTATTCTTCAGCATGTAAGAGTTACTTTTATGAAGTATTTTGTGAGGTCCTGATGGTGTAATACTTCTGCATAATGTTGTATGTATTCTGTTACTGTTTTATTTCTCAGGGACTTTGTATATTCTGAAAGATCACTGGTCCAAAGTGCAACTGCACACAGTGCTAGATAATGTCATCAAGGCTCCCTTTCCCACCAAAAATTGGACTGGGTGAACTTTGGAAGCCCCTTCCAACCTGAGCTCTTCCATGGCTCTGTGTTTATTGCATGACTGGACTGCAGGAAAAAAAAATGTTTTCTAATATTTTCATTGCCAGTAAACACTGGCAGTGTTTTAACCTAATTTTTATTGTGATTTAAGTCCCATTTTGACTTTGCTCTTTAACTTCAATGCATTACAAGAATGGACAAAATACATGTGCTGAAGTTTCAATACCTTGGCCTTTCCTGTAATAGGTGAACTAGCTCTTGAGGGACATCTGAGTCTTCAGCTAAGAAATCTTTAAAGACTTCCATTTTACTGAACTTCTATGGTAAAATAAATGAAAAAAAAAAAAAAAAGGCTTAATTTCCAGAAAGAAGGGCAATGGGGAATAAGCCATACTCTTTCACAGCCAGTCAGTGATCTGCATGCTCTAAAATGTACATGTCACATTTTAGGACATAGGTGATTCAGACACTGTGCAAGGTCTGGAAAAATTTTACCACCACTCTTCTCAGGGTATTTAATGTCTTTTCAATGGACATGAAGAGTAGCAAAAGCACCACAAACTTCAGTCAGCTCTGCTAAATTTTCACTTTTGTGTTTCTCTTGTATGGAGTCACCATACTCCAATAACAAGAAAGCCTAAAACAAATAGCTACAATTTCAAACAGAGGGAAATCCCTTACTGCAATGTAGGCTATAGATTCACATAAAATTTGTGTCATATTTTACAGAAATTCCTGTGGATTTTAGATAATATTATCTGCAGCATGTAATTCAGAATTGGTTGCCTGCTTGTGCTCTAATGAAAAATATAATGAAACCATTTTGTAAGCCTGTAGGAGTTAAAAGAACTATGGAAATTTTTCTGAGACCTTTGAATAAGTAGCAATCATATGCTAAATTAAAGAGATCTCTGCTATTTTTGAAGGTAATCAGAGTATATCACAGTTATATTTGTCTTCCTTTAGTGGTATGACAGTAACTGTGTAAAACAGATGTGCCTTTTTTCAGAAAAGGATATTTCTTTGACAAACTGCAATGGACACATGAACAATTTTTTTTGACACTTCCTATGTGATTGTGAGAATTGGGTGTAGTGCTTTTTACTTGGTAAAAAGTACATAATTCAGGAAGAGTAAATCCTGTCAGCATCTCCAGAACAAGACAAAAGTTTAGATACTGACCAAACAAGCAGTCCTACAGCTGGAGGAAATATCCTACACAGATGCTCAGTTGTACAGGAATGGCCATGTCAGCCATGCTGTACCCCTGGGGTGGAGGGGATCACATTGGCTCCACTGGAAGGTCCTGGAGGATGGGTGGCAGGTAGCGTCCTTTTTAGTAGTCTCTGTCATGGGTTGGTTTTGAGAGCTTGAATCACAAAAGGGGACAAGTGATATCTGTAAAACCTGTTTGCACATCTGAACCCATGGCGGTGCCCACTGTATTCACTAAAAACAAATACCTCCTGCTTAAAACTTGGCATGAACTCATTACAAAAACAAACACAGAAAATCCTGCCAATCTTTCCTGGTGTGCTGCCAGAAATATGCTAGTGTTAAGATCTGGATTGGAATATATTTGAATTAGTTGTCCTAGTAAACTTACACAAATTCTTGACTTGTTTTCTGATACATAAACATCTCCTGACCTTTGGGAATCTCTTCCTAGGAGCAATCATCTTCCTTTGTGTCACCAAGACTGTCACCTCTGTTTCTCATGTAGTAAAGCTCAATGCCACTCTCTCTTGCTAAAATCCTGTCCAGTCCTTGGTGTTGTAGATGGCATGTTCTTTGCTGCTTAAAACTTGGTCATCATGCTCCAAAACATCTGATAACCCTCTGCTACTGTTATTTTCAGAATTGGCTTCATACAGTCTTAGTGATCTCAGGGAGGTGGCATTCATAGATTACATCATTGTGAGAGACTGAACTGTTAAGAGATAACGACTCCAAACATTTCCCCATTTGTGGAGAAGCCAGGGTGCTTTGCTGAAATGGAGGAGGTAAACTTTTGGGTGTGTAATGGCTGATCTCTGATCTGATAAGATAGAGGGTGAATGATGGGCTATGAGTGAGTTAGGAGACAATCCCTGGAGACTGGATGGTGTCTCTTGTCATGCTATATTGTCCTCCCTTGCACAAACCACTGGGTTGTAGGGCTCCTTCTTCTGGAGATTTTCCCCCACCATTACTTTGGGACTTCCGCCCCCACCCAATGGATCTGGAATTGAATTTGACTTGGTGGTCTGCAACCACCAATTCAAACAAGACTGTGCAGCAGCCAAGTCTTGTCCCTCAGCCTACAGGTGCTGAGATCTACACCCTCTTGTTCTTTCACTCTCTCTATTTCTTTTCTTTTCCCTTGTGGATGTCCATAGGTGATGTTTTTGCACATTCATATTGTAATGTTTCCATGTTGTTATATAACTGTAGATAACAATAACATCCAAAATTGATACATACCTGTTTTTCTTTGCAACCAAATTGTGGTTTAATAAACCCTACTTATGTATATTTACATATACCAACTACTTAGTGTTTTCACTCCAATCCACTCCAAGGGATCGATTAACAAGAACTGAGGTTACCCTTGCCTTCTGCAGCAGATTGTAAAAACCACACACAGGCGTCTGCACCTCATTAGAGCATACAGGGATGGAAGCAACAAGGAGATGAATCTGAAGTTACTGACCCAAAATTACCTGAACAAGAACTGGGGAAAATTTATGCATCTAATCCAAAACAAAAGAGTGCAAACCCACATACCTTTGTTTCATTATTATTTCAGGTTTCTTCCAGGATGACTCATCTGTGACCACAATCCTCATGTTTTTGTTTGCTGTGCTGCTGCCAGCTGTTGGTTGCCCATTCTCCAGATTCCTTCAGGCACCACTACTAGGGAGACTTGCCAGTTCCAGCCCTCAACAAAGAGCCTCAAGATGTGCCTTTCCTTAAACTTTCACCAAGCCCTCTCATCTCCACTTTCTCTTTCTTCTTTTGCCTCCACTCCTCCTTGCTCAGCTCTTTTGCCTTCAAAACAATTAAGTTGAGGTGACAGGTACAGAAGGAGCAGGTTTCTTTGCCCTGGTCACACTTACTGCTCTCCTTGCCCATTCTTCGTTCCTTGCTTGGCTCTGTAAGATTACTCTAACTGCTCCCACAGGAGTGACTGCACTTTCTATAAGCAGTCTTGAACTGGCTGGGTTATTCCAAATTGTTTAGCAGCCACAAATAAAAACAGCAAAGAAAGGTAACTATTTTTGTGATACTAAGTGAGTTTTATGTTTGCGCAGTTTTAATGCTACTATCAATAGTTGGGTTAAAGCCTAGCTAAGAGACATTGCTAGAGCAGTCTTGCCATGCACAACAGATTATATTGCTTTCCCAACAGGATACACAGTGCTTGCTGTCATAGGACCCCAGTCCCCACTCAGGACATACTGTGCCACAACTGTTTTAAGTGTGTAAAGAGTCCCACTGGAGAACAGCTCTGTTGGTAGCAGACATGAGAGGAACAAAAAGCTTTGTCTTGGAAAGAGCACCAGAGATTGTGTGTGCATCACTGACAACTGTAAAATCATACAGACTTCTTCATGGGGGACAAGCAGTCCTTCAGGTGGTTTATGAGTGTACTGGCCTACATGATGCTAGGACAGACATGGTTAGGCAGTCAGACTTTAAGGAAAAGGAGCAACAGAAAAGGATAATATGCAAGAAGCATTAGACAGGAAAGATGTAAAGGGATTTTTCAGCATTAGGGCAACAGGATAACAAATTAGGCATGTATTTGCCATTGGTTGCACTGTCCTTTAATTATTATGTGCTTAATTAAAAGTTCTTTTAAAGCTGGTATTCCGAAGCACCTGGTTTCTCTGAAACCTGTTTCTTGACTCGGAAATAAAGCAGGGCAAACAGAAGTCCGTCACCAGTATCACTACATCAGTTGGAGATAGGCTTTTAAAGTCAATTAAACATCCTGAAATAATCATGCTGATAGAAGCTGCAGCTTTCCACAAAACCACACCTACACCATAAACTTTTGCCCTCATAGCTGTAATAGCTGAAGTTATTGTTTATGGCCAGCATATTTTTGTTGCCTAGCTGTCTTGTGTGGGGCAGTTATACCAGGAAATACATGGTTTTCTCTGTATGGTATCAGGGAGCAGCAGGAGCCAGTTCCTTCCCAACGGTTGGGGACATGTGGAGATCCCTGGAAGACAGGCTAAGCAGAGGCTTCCCTAGCCAGGATCCATTCTGCTGCCTTCATTGAGGGAGATGGCAGGATGGGAGGAAGCCAAGCACAGGCCCCAGGCCAGGGCATCAGGCAGCCCCATGGGGATGGGCATGGGCTGAGACCAGGCTGGGATGTGTGCTTGCTGGCATGGATCAGAAATAGGCTTGGTGAGGGGAACTAGGATCAGATTCAGCCCTGTGATTGCCAGGCCCATGTGTTACCTAATCTCCGAAAACAAGAATAAGACCCCTTAGCACCAATTTTCCAGTGTTAAACAGAGCATCATTTATTTAAGTGCCTGGAAGGCATGGGGGATCACTCCTCCTAACAGCCCCCTGACTGTTACAAGCGAGTTGCTGATATACAGTGACTACATGCATATTATTATTTGTCTATTACCATAAAAACCCTGCCCATGTTCCCCAGGTTCCCAAAGTTAGTCCTTGTTTTGGCTGTAGCTGTATTCCTCAGCCAGATGTCTCCTCTTAATCTTCTAATGTCCTTGCATGAGGAATAATTTCTGCATGCCTTGCTTCTCTGCTAAAGGCCTGCACACACAATGTCTTCTCTGCTAAAAGTTCACTGTTACAGTTAACAGTTACAACAGAAATTGAATTAACCTTTTGGGAACCACAGGGGCTGGAGGGTGCCCCAGGTGAGGTTGGTCAGGGCTCTTGAGGATGGTGGATGTCCCCAGGCCCTGATGTATGGTGTAGTTTGTCCTCAGGGGAGAGGGAGTGATGTTTGTTCCCCATTTCCAGTTGTGCTGGTGTCAGGCGTGTGTTGCCACTGTAATAGATGCACTGCCTTTGGAGCTGAGTCTGCCTTGCAGCAGGTGATGTGATAAGATGCAGCAGTATCTGACACAGGTTAGCACTGTACTCTCAGGAGCCAGGTGATGTGATAAGATGCAGCAGTATCTGACACAGGCTGGCACTGTACTCTCAGGAGCCAGGTGATGACGACTGCACAGGAGAGTGAGAGCTGTTGGTGGAATAGCTCTCTCAAGCTCAACATGACCCAAGGCCTGTGACATGCACTGCAATTTTCTTTCCTGGATGAGTTATGAAGGCTGTTCTTCCCCTCAGTGAGGTTTTCCCATCATTTAAAAGAAGCAGAGATAAAAAGAAGGATTGCTAGCACTATGCCAAGACCCATCCTTCCATGCAGTGAATGTACCTGCATCATGAGCTCTGATGTACAGGTACATGTGCTGAGTGACAAGGAATGTAAGGGATCTACCATGCAAAAAAAAATGTTTTCACTTGGAAATATACCCACACAGACACCTCTACTATATAGTCACAACAGAAGGGATTTAGGAGCTATAAATGTATAAATGGCTTTATACATAATTTTCTTCTGCCTTACTGGGCTTTATGAGCACCTCCTCCCAGTGCTCTTTGTCCTTTATGAGCACCCCTTATCAACCAGTACACATAACTCCTTACTGCTTACAAACAGTACTGTCTCCCCAAGTGGGTCCACCTTTTTCAGTTTCTGCTGCTTCTCCACTCACACAGATCAGGAAATGCAGTAATTTGCAGACTCAGTAATTCACTGGCAATACATGTGACATGCTGCAATGAGAAGAAAACGCCCTGCTGCACAGCCGAGAAAGGCTTGCAAGCTGCCAAGTTTCATTTTCACAGCTGAGTTATTAAAAAAAAAAACACCTAGTTTTGTTTTCTGTCTCATGACTGTTTTGACAAACACACCCATAGCATGCCAACAGATGTAGCAAAGATTGTTGTGCCAGCAACACAGGTCAGAGTCCCTTCTGAGTCAAAAAGCAGTGAGTTCCACTTTCTGCATCGGTATTAAAGTGGGTTGATCCTTGGTTCTCTATGTTGCACTGAAACATCCCTAAATCACAATGATGGGGAGTTTGGACATGTCAGAGATAGCAAAGATTCATGTCTCGAGAAATGTTGGGGTGCATGTGTATGGGGGAAGGGGCAGGTCAGGCCTTGTCCTGGCGAGGTGGTACAGTGCCCTGTACGCTCCCCCTGCCTTAGGGCCTGTATCCCTGACTGGTGGTGGCTGCCAATCCCTGGCAGACCGGGAGCAGCACTCCACGCCTACCTCTGGAGACCCTAACCCAGCTCCTGAGTGGCTAAATGACCAAAAGTCCTCCAAGGGGAAATGGACCAGGAGGCCAAGGTGTATTGAAGGCTGAACATGAGGCAAGCATTTGTCTTGACCCTATCTCCTCTTGGAGCATTTACCTGAACACTGCTGGTGTTAGCCTTCAGGAACACATAATCACAGAATTATTATATGCAGGTGCTTTTATTGAAGAGCTCTGTGTGTCAGGGGCACAGACCTAAATCTGACTCCAACATGGGTTCGGGATGAACACGTTTTTATACCCTCATTTTTATATAACTATATATTTACTATTAAACTTTGTTCTATTGTATACTTTGACCTCATCCAAGCATGGATTCTTGTGATCTCCATCAAACCCCCAAAAATTGTTTCTCATGATTCCTGTTACGATTAAACAATAATCATATCCCATTACCAAAAAATCATCACATTTAACAATCATATAATTTATCATAGTCATTAAATGATTATACAGGTGCAGTTTTGCATGATTGAGTAAAGCCCAACATTTTCCCAGGGCTTACCCTAACATTCTCCCAGAGCCTACCAGACCCAACATTTCTTTCCAACTCTCCTGAATATCCCATGATTTTAGAAACACTTTATCCCTATACTATCACTGGAACCCAGTAGTGGGTAGCTGTATATGTCTTTTTCTATTTATTTTCTGTCTTTCTCTCTTTTTCATTCTTCTAATTTCCTCTTCTTGGAATTTTTGAGTAACTTAAAACTGAATGGATGTAGTTTGCTAAGTTGAATGGACGAAATTATTGCTTTGGGAAGTGTTTATGTTGATTGAATGTTGCTCTAAACATTTTGCTAAAGTTGTCTGATTTTCTAAAGATGCTGATAAAGGGGATTTTTTTTGTTGTTTTCACCTTTAGAGCAAATCTTGTCAGTATTTCTCTCATTCCCCTAACTCAAGAGTATACGAACAACTGTAAGCCCTTCAAGCAAGTTTTTTGAGGGCCTTACAGGAGGCCACATGAAATTCTAGACATATTAGTATCCATCAGACGCTCATTTCTCTCAACCTTTATATCATGTTGATTCACTCAGGCACTTTTGCCTGAATAAGAATTCTAAAATCCTACCCATGTACTTTGATATCTTCAAGTGACTCAGGAAACAAGATTACACTGTATTTCCCCTCCTTGTGTGGATGCAGCTACAAAACAATTGTGGCTGTATTTTGACTGCTTTCTTTAAAAGCGGTTTTGCCTATTATTTTGCTGTACTCCACTAGGAGCCATGATATAAAACCCTACCTGCCAAGGTTAGTATTACTTTGTTTCTCTAGTCCCTAAATGGGTAGCAGGATAATTTATGTAAAAACTCAATGCAGAAGATGGATGCTTAGTGGAAGTCCATTTTTTTTGAGAATGGGATGGGCTGACACCAGGTGCCCATCAAAGCCACTTCATCAGTCCTCAGCAGGAATGGAGGGGAGGGATGAAGTGGGAAAAAACCCTCATGGGTCAAGACAAAGGCAGTTTAATAAACCAAAAACAAAGGCTGAGTGCAGAAGCAAAGGAAAACAAAAGATTTGTTTTCTATATTCAAGCAAGCCATACCCAGACACTTCTTGGGAAGTAGGGTTTTAACATGCATAGTGGTTGCTCTGGCTCCAATACAGACAATTCCTGGCACCCCTCTATGACAGAAAAGATCCAAGTGTGTTCTGCGCCCCTGCAGCCTGATGGCACCAGAGTACACTGTACACCATGGATTTTTACTTCTGTGGGTCAGTTGTGCCAGGCAATTGAATCTACATGGTTCAGTAAGCCTGGCCATCCTTTTTCTCCTCCTGGTCACACAGAGAAAAAACAAAGTGTTCCATGCAGCACACGCCTGGGGCTCCCTTTCCCTCTGACCAGGGCAGGAGAAGACTAATTTCTTGCAGCATGTCCAACTGCCAAGGCGCTGACCCATAAGGATGAAGATGTACAGAGATGGCCTTCAAAGTTTTGGAAAAGACTTGACTACAAAAATGGAGGTGTTGATATCTGGGCAATACATTACTGACAAACTGTTAGAATATGAAGCTGGAGCACTTCTTCCACATGGCCTGTGTGCACAGGACATCCTTTGGATCCTTGGAGACCTCATAACTGTTTAGATCAGTGTAGATGACTTTCATCACCACTAATTCTCTCCTTTGTCTGTGCTAGGTACACATTCCTCTGGCAAGTTCACAAGTTCTTCCTTGAATGGGTACCCTGCTCTAACACTTGAGAGGAACCATCTCCAAAGACTGTAAATTGCTAACTCTATTCCATTCTCTCAATTCTCTGGTTTCTAGTGAAGGATCCCAGCTCTTGGATTTCCCTACTCTCCAGGTGCTGACTGCTGCCCTGTTATCCCAGCAATGGAGCAGCCAGGCAGAAATCTGCTCACTTGTCTGGTGGCTATGATCTTCCCACATATCCTGAAATTTTGATAAAGTCAGGGACTGGGTAGTTTCTGCTTCCTATATGAATCCTCTGACTCCTTTCTCCAATTTGTGTGCAGAAAAGGCATGATGTGAAAAGCTAGGGTCCACAAAGGAAACAGAGGAGTCTTGCAATTTTATTTGAATAAAGAGAGAGTGGGCCATATTCCCTGGGCTCTCTCTTGAGGTATTGAAGGTGAAGCCTCCTCTAATCCTTAACTCCCAACCACTGGTTGCCCTCTTCTTTTACCAGTGGCTGAAGTACAGTGGTACTGAACCACCTACTACATATTTCCCTCCTTGAACTTGTATCAGCATTTTCCCTTAAAGTTTGGAGGATCAAGTTGTTTGGGTTCTGCAGACCCATTAGAAGCTCAAGCTATCTGGGATCTGCAACTGACTTGTTGCAGATCCATTTCTCCGATTACCCTAAAGTTCAGAAGTTCAATATGGGTCAAACTGCCTGGGCTCTAATAAATTTGCAGGGCTTGATGTTCATAGAGATGTTAGACTCATTTCAAAGACACTAACACCTGCTTCTCCAAAAGATTCCCACATCCGTTCTTCCAACACCTGATTGGTTTTTCAGACCTCGGTCTTAATGAAGACATTAAAACCCATGTCTCCTACCACTAGGGAAGAGCCCAAACCCCATCTTTCAGATCAAGCCATTTGTGAAGACATTAGTGCCCATTTTTTTTATCATTTGTCAAGAATCGGCTTCTTGCTCAGACCTTTCCTCTTCTTCTTCCTCCTCCTTTACTAATTGACAATATGGATCCATTGTTTTCTTCATCCACTGTTTTTTTCTCACTACTGGGAGAATTATTGTAGCTGTTGTTTGGGTTCCTGTCTCAATCACGTTCCTCTGAGAGTACTGAACTGTGGTTCCATTGGCACAGGCCAGGACCCAGTACAGTACTAGAAGCTGCTGGTTTTCCTGGAATAGGCAAGGCACCTTTCTATCAGTTTGTGTCATGTCAGTTTGCCAGGGTAACCTGCCTCTTCAGGTGTGAATTTCCAGGATTTGGTAGACGATAACTGCCCCAGGAACCTGCTCAAATCCTTCCACATACCCTGCCACCCCACGACCAGTTGTCCCAGGGCACATTTCAGTATCACATCATCTGAAAATTGTCTTCTCCTAGATCAGGATGACACTGGATTCCACAAACCCCATAATATGCTAACAGTGTTAATAAGTAGTATTAAACAGTTCATGTAAGCATGAACAAACATCTCTGAGGCCTGCATAATAAAACCATCAGCATTATTCCCAGGTGTGGAGAGGGATATATATTTCCTCATGCTCACCATAAGATACTTCCTCCAGAAGAGCAAGGACAGAAATGCCAGGGCAAAGGACAGAGCCATTGCTTTTATTAACATGTTCTCAAGCTCAACTAAATGAAGAGAAAAGCAGTGCAGTCAACAATCTCAGTGACCTGCATAGGTGCTTGATGCTGAATAACCACTGCAGCTATAGAACACTTCTTACAAAACTTTTGATATGTTGTACCCCATACTGGGCATCAAAAGGACTGCAGCGGGTTCACCTTGTCTGAAAATCAAGAGGCCATTGAGCTGCTCTGTCACCCCCCTCCTCAGCAGGATGGAGAGGGAAGGAACTAAGATGGAAAAAACCCTCATGGATCAACATAAAGGGCAGTTTAATAAAACAGAAGCTTAAGCAATGGTAAGAAACTCCAAAAGATTGTTCTCTACCTCCCATCAGCAAGCAACATCCAGCCATGATCTGGGAAGCAGCAGGGCTTCAGCATGTGCAGTGGTTGCTCTGGAAGGCAAATGTAAATAATGAATGCCTCACCTTCCTACTCCTTTCTATTAGCTTTTATATTTGAATAGGTGTCACATGTTCTGGCATATCCTTTTGGCCAGCTGTCCTGGCTGTGTCCCCTCCCAAGATCTTGCCCACCTCCAGCCTATGGGTGAAGGAGGAATGTAATGTTGGTTTTAGCTTCCAAAGCAAAGCACAGCACGGTGGGGGCTGCTGGTAGTGAAATTAACTCCATCCCAGCCAGCCCGGATACAGAGGAAGACGTGCAAGTGGTAATACTCAATGCCAGAAAAAAACTTGATTAGAGACGTGGTTAACAGAGGGGTGAATTATTGAACAACATCCTGTGAAGTATTCATCTTTGGTTCATTGATCCACTTTTTATGGTGTGAAAAGACCATGGGAAACGATAAATTAGCGAACAGTTGCATCGCAGGAGGAGAAGCCTTCTCTTCCCAGGTGATCATTGCACAGTGGAAGCCCCAAACAGGCACAGCTTCCTCGGAGCGGGAGCTGCCGTGAGAAGCCGGAGGGACAGCATGGCGCCTCAGGACGCGGAGGTGCCCCTGGCGCGCACCAACGCTGGTTTTCCAAGTATCCTGAAGGCACCGCTAGGTCATTTTAAAAAATGGCACTGTATACGCTTCCCGCTGTGGAGGGAGCCCAGAGCCATCCCAGAGCCACTTCCCGAACGTTCCGGCGGGGAGATGGGCGCCCGCTACCTCTCCCCGCCGCCACACTCCCGGCTACGAGTCGGGACGGGACGGACACATCCCCCACGGCCGGGGCGGTCTCGTTTCGATTCCCGGAGCGCCGTGGATTTGTTTCGATTTCCCCACTCCCACTCGCACGGTGACGCGGGCGGCGGGGGCGGGACGCGGGGCGGAGAGTTTAAGGGCGACAAGCGGAGCGCGGCCCGGCCGCGGCGGGGGACGGGCAGGCAGGTAGATAGATGCGCTTCCTCGGCCACCCCTTGTACCCCCCTGACCCTCCCCGGTAAGGGCAGCCGGCCGCCCGCCGCTCCGTGCGGGATGCCGGGGTGCGGCGGGCTGAGCTGCCCGCGCCCCCCGCGCTGCTCCATCGATGCTTCGTGCGGCGCGGGGGCAGCCGCGGCCTCTTGGGGGTGGCTTTCCATTCCCATCTCGGTGGAGCTGTTGGGAGCTTCCTGCGTGTTGGAGCAGTTCCGGAGAGGGGACGCGCTGCCCCGACCAGGAGCGTGGGTGCGGGATTTGGCGTGTGGGCAGCGGGGGTGGCTGTGCTGGTTGGGAAGCCTGCCAGGGAATGTGTGGGGTGGTTGAAGGAAAAGGAGAAGAGTGCGTTCTTGCTCCGGCCAGGCATCTGGGACTCTGTGTTGGCCTGGTATGGTTTGCGCGGAGGAGCTGGGGGAGATGGGATGCCGTGTCCGTGCTTGAAAAGAAGAGGGAGAACTCCTTTAGCATAGCCCGGAGCGAAGCATTGTTTGCAGTGGTTTTGGATCCTTTCCCTGAAAAGCAAAACTCTTGCACAAGGTCGTGGAGTGGTCACCTAACAAAACAGACTTTTTCAGCTGGAAAGGAGTTTGAGCACAGTGTGCACTGCAGGAGAATAAATGCAGAAGAATCTCTCCCCAGCTTTTGTGGGTCTTTTTAGCGATTTACAGAGAATTAACTTAAGATTTATTGCGAATGGGGGGAAGAGGCTTTGCTTTCCCGTGAAAACAAGCCAGAGGGTGTATTTCCTGTCAGTGTTTTTTTTTTTTACCAACATGTAATTAAGTTTGTCAAGCATTGGCTGTGAACTGCACAAGCTTGAAAACCTTGATGTTAGGGCAGTCTTGGTGTTTTGGTCTTGGGGTGGTTTTCGTTTGTTTTTTCCTCATTCCAGAGTGAATACCCGCTGGAGTGAATCTATACAAAGGAAATATGCATGCTGTTTGTTGCCGTTTCTCTTACCCGATCGTAGAATCATAGGAAATGCTGAGTTGGAAGAAAGTTATCAGGATCGTTGAGTCCAAATCCCGGCTCCACACAGCACACCCACACTAATAATCACACCATGTGCCTGAGAGCGTTGTCCAAATGCTTCTTAACTCAGACAGACTTGGTGCTGTGACCACTTCCCTGGGGAGCCTCTTTCTGATATCCAGTGTAAGCCTTCCCTGACTCAGCTTCAGTCATTTTCGTCGAGTCCTGTTGCTGGTCACGAGAGTGAAGAGATCAGTGCCTGCCCCTCCTCTTTCCTCACGGGGAAGTCACAGAGAGCAAAGAGATCTCTCCTTGGTCTCCTTCAGGCTGAATGATCCAAGTGACCTCAGCTGCTCCCCACAGAGGTTCCTCTTCAGACCCTTCACCATCCTTGTGGTCTCCTTTGGATGCTCTCTAACAACTTAATGTGTTTTTTTATATCATGTTGCCCAAAACTGCACATAGTATTTAAGGTGAGGACACACCAGTGCAAAGAAGAGCAGGACAATGATGACAGGAACGTTGCCAGGCTGAGCAAACAACTGCAGCAGTGTAAACAACTCCCTCTTCGACTGAGTTAGGTCTTGTATGGCTGGGCTAGATTAGGGATTTAAAGACTGTTGTTATTTCAGAGAGAAACAGAAAGATTAGCTTTTCCTGCTGTTGTGAGGTTTTGGTGGTTTTTGTGTTGACACAATAATGACACTGTGCAAACAGAATATTGAACATGCTTTTGCATCATTTTTTTTGTAAATAAAATGGGAAATGCAAGTATTTTCTTAATTTACTGGAAATCATAGGTATTTATATGTATAAACAGGTGTGTTTCTTGAAAAAGCAATTCCAGACATGGTTCAACTGTAAGTTTCCTAGGTATGACTTGTTATTGGTAGGTTACAAAGAGGGAAGAATCATTTGATGCTGAAGGCAAAGAAGCCCATTTTGTTTCCGTTAACAAAACAGGATGTGCTGTGGAGCAAGGCCAGACCTGTTGCTGCTGCAGGCTATGAAACAGTCTTCAGGGAAGGCTAGTCATATGTGCTTGGCCTGAGTTCAGCTTGCAAGGAAAGGAGGAAGGATCTTCTAAGGTGCTATCTGGTTTTGGCTGGGATAGAGTTAATCTTCTTCCTAGTAGCTGGTACTGTGCTGTGCTTTGGATTTAGGATGAGAATAATGTTGACAAAACAGTGATGTTTTTGCTGTTGCTAAGCAGTGCTTATCCTAAGTCAAGTGTTTTTCAGCTTGCCCCACCAGTGGGGAGGCTGGATGAGGGCACAGAAAGCTAGGAAGGGATGCAGTTGGGACAGCTAACCCAAACTGTCCAAAGGGATATTCCATACCATGGAATGTCACATCAATCTGTCAGGTTTCTGTTGCCTTGTCCATGGGTGTGAAACTCTTATTTCCCAGGGTCTAAAGTAGTAGCTGGTGTGTGCACCCATCTCTTTTTGTGAAAGGTGTTGTCTTGTTCCTGGTGCCATGTTCATTTCCTTGCTATGTCACTTCCTCAGTACTTGTCACTTACCTAGTAGATTTCCTGTGTGAAAGTGAACCACAAATCTCTGCTCTAAAGATTAGTAACATTTTAGTGTCCACTTCTTGAGGTTTTGCATGGATTTCTGCTTGTCAGCAGGGCTGGCCCAACTTCTGGCTGTGTTTGGGTCCCGTTTCTGTAGTCCTGTTAGGTGGTCTTGCATCTGAAGAAGAACTGAGGGTCCAAGCTGTTTCAGCTGTGAGTTTGGTTGGAGACATGTGGTAGCTGGGCTTTGTTGTTAATAATTCCTTTTTGACAGTTTCAACAAACAAAAAGCAACATACAGTGGTAATTTCAAAAAAGAGGACCCTGGGAGGTCATTCACACCAGCTCTGCCCAGAACAGGGCCCTGGCCCAGAGTCTTGTTGGGTGTATTCTGCTTATACCCCTTGTTTCATTCAGACCTTGCACAAATCTTCCCTGTCTGCTATGTATGTGGTGTTTGAGGTGTTAACAGGCTTTTGAGACATCTGTGCTAATTGCATCTGGGCTGTATTTGCCAAATGTTGATAAGGGCGTTTGTCTTGTTTCTGACAATGTTTGTGCCCCACAATCATCAGTTTACTTCAGAACACATTTCCAAGGAAAAGCGTGGTATAAAATGAAGAGCTGCCTGGAATGTTCTGTCTCACTCTGTGCTCTCTCACCCCAGCCATTTAACATCTTTTGAAAGCACAGCCAGAACTTAGAAGTCTCTCACCTCACTACCAAAATACAGAAATAATGCTTGCTCGCTAGACCCAGGTCAGGTGAGAATTCCTTCTCAATAGTGAGAGATCCTTTGTGGTGTCAAGGTGTGCTGAATCAGTGTGGTACTGCATAGGTGAAGCTACAGAAGAGTAGCCTAAATTCCTCTAGTAGTGCTTCTGCCTGAACACTTAGGAATGAAGAGTATCTAGGGAAACAAAATTCTGCAAGTGGTGTTGAGGGTTGCTTCTGTCCAGTGATGGAGGTTGTGTACAGGTCTCCAGTTCAGACTGAAGCAACCTGATAAAATATTCTCTCTATTCACTTACCTGGGAAATGGTTTTGTCTTTTTAGAGGCACACAGCTCCAGAGATGCATGCTGTTTTTTCCTTTAGAGTTCTGTGATGTGCAGCTCACTGACTGGCTGTAGAGCCCAGAAGCTATAAAGAAACTTCATTTGGTCCATTTTGTGCTGAGTTTAGGTCAACATTCTGATAAGAAGCTATCACTATGCTGCTCTGTTTGCCCTAATCTAATCCAAATCTGCTCTAGAATCTCATTCATTATTTTCCAAGTGGTGCTGGCTTTTACTGGGATCTAAAGGTCTTTGGAACTTCCAAGGTCTGGTATAAATCTAGCAAGTTAACTTCTTAGAGAATTTTTTTTTTTTGGTATGACTGAGTGAGAATCTATCTACAGAAAAGGCTATCTCTGTCTATCTATCTGAATATGTCCCTAACGATAGGGATGTCTGATGACTACCTGTGTAAATTACAGGTTCTTCATTTGAGTTGACCAGTTTCTCCAACATGAGCTGACATTTTGCAAGTGCTGAATATGAGATCTTCATGTTCATCATCATCTTCTTCAATATCTCTCTTCATGAGAGATGTTGTCTGAACATTCAACTAAAATATTGTTCAGGTAGTCACAAATGCCACTAAGATCTTTTTCAGACTAAACAGATCCATGAGGATGTCCAAGTCTAAATCGAAGCTTCTTTCTTTTCTTCCTCATGAGATTTTCAAATGTGTCTGCTTGTAGCCTGGTCAGTTATAAGCTCTTCATTTTTGTCTCTGCTGTTTCTTCATGGCATTCTCTGAAAGTACAGGTGATTTCCAGATTTCTCATTTGACTTTTCAACATGCAGTGGAAAACTGAGAGAGGTAAATTTTTCCCTGCTTTTCACTGTCAAGGTTAGGCTTATACACATTGAAAGGAGACTGTGTTCTGTAAATATGTCTTTGTTGGCTGTTGTTGTCAAGAAAACAGGTAAAACTGGCTAGCAGGCAGGACACTGCCATAGTTACAGCCACTTACAGCCTTCTTGGCCTGTGTTTTTCTTTCTTTTACTGGGTCTGCCCTGACATTCACATATGTCTATATCAGGTCACGAGGAAAGTGTCATTTGGAAGACCTGAATGCAGTGTCCTGTTGCTGGGTGACTGCAGGGCTGCCTGCACACAACGTGCCAGTGGTGGGCGTGCAGCTGCAGGGGTCCCTCTGATGTAGCAGAAGGGGTGACATGACAGTCCTTTCTTGGCATCATGCTCTTGGAGCCAGGATGCTTTTGCTGAAGGAGAGCTAAAGGAGCCCTGAGGTTTCCTGTTGAGAAAACATGAATTGTTTGAATGCTGATGAAATGTATTTAGTTGTAACTCAGCCACAGTGTAGATGCATTGTGTGGCTTTTTCTTTTCCAACCAAGTTTGCAATGTCTGCCTCTTAGGTTGACAAGGAAGAAGAAGTGATTTGTCTGTTTAATAGGACTGAGGAAAGCACAATCTTAAGAAGTCAGATTTCCTGAAAATAGGAGGATTCTTATTCGTCTGCCATTTTTTAAATTCAGATGCAGAGCCCCTAAGATTGCTGTACTTAATTTGTTCCTTGCATTATGGAAATTGGCTGTGCTTGGAGAATAAAAACATTATCCTACCACTGAGTAATGCCATAAGGGTGTATCATTAAAGCTTAACTATCAGAATCAAAAATAATTAAAAGCATGGCTGTGAAGGCCTTCTATTTTTTTTTCTGTGAATTAAACAGTGTCATGCAGTTTCTCTTTTTAAAATGTGTAAAGCAGATGCAGACAGAAAAACCAGAGGGTTGTGTTTGCTCTCAGATTTCTAAAGTTTTTAGCGCTGCCAGCTTCAGATGTTCAGAGAGCACAAGCTGGCCTCTTGGGACCCATAGCTGGCATAAGGAACACAACATTTTTCAATAGTGACAAATAGCTTTTCTGGGCAGTCTCCATTTGTGTTTTCAAAATTATCTTCTGAAGCGAGAGAAATCAAAACTTAGCATTGTAAGCACTCTAAAGCTCCCTGCTTCTGACAGCAGTCTGACTGGAGGAGTTCAGTGGGACACTGACCAGCACAGTAACACAAGAGTTGATGACGCCTAAAGTAAATGGGAATTTTGACCACTGGCAGCAGTAGGGTTTGGAGTAGATTGTCTCTGACTTAACTGTATAATGTTTTGGTTTAATTCTGTGAATAAAAATTAATGTGCTTCATTTTGTTGTCACGTTTCTGCTGGTGAGCTGGTTGTCACATTCATGCTGGTCTCAAGAGTCATAAAAAAAGTAAACAGAGTAGATCATGTTGTCTGATTTTTTTGTTTGTTTTGTTTCTGTTTTATTTCTGTGAATGATAAGGTCTCAACAATGCACTGGGAAGGGTCTCCCAGACCTTAGGGTGTCCCCACGCCTTTATGTGTTTCATAGACTCCAGAGCTTAGGAGAAATCCCTGCTTCATGAGGGCAACATGTGTCTGGCTGCAATGGAGTTAATTTTCTTCATAGTAGCTGGTATGGTGCTTTAAATTTGTGAGCAAAACAATGCTGATGGCACAGTAATGTTTTAGCTATTGCTGAGCAGTGTTTGCCCAGTGTTGAGGCCTACTCTGTTCCTCACTTGGCCTCCCAGTGAATAGATTTGGGATGCACAAGAGGATGGGAGGGAGCACAGCTGGGCAGATGACCCAAACTGACTGAAGGGATGCCATGTGGCATCATGCTCAGCAATGATAATGGGGAGGAGGGGACTTAAGGGGATTAGCCTTCCCTATCTTGGGAATATGGGCATTATTCCATGCCAGGGGATGGTTAATGATTGCCTTCCCATCACTTACATTATCTTTTCCTCTTCTTCCAGGTTTCTCTTGGTTAGTGAGCAATTTTTATCTTGATCTACAAATTTTTTTGGTTTTGCTTCTTCCTTTTCTCTTTCCCCATCCCACTGGGGGTGGGAGCATGCAAGCACTTAGCTTCCCACTGGGGTTAACCCACTGCACTCAACCCCCAAAAAATCTTTCTGTAGTTGTATCCAGATACAGCTGTGTCTTTTACCTGTGCCAGTTCAGGCAGAGTAATAGACAACAGTTTTGTTTAATGATCCTCACGCTTGACAGACTTTACATAATAGGCCCTCAGTTAGTCCATTGGTTTTGAGTTAAAATTGTTTATGCTGCAGGAAGATGTTGGGCAATAGCAAGACATGCTGTGCTAATCTGCACAGCGGTTCTTTTGGATCATTAACTTAGATGTCAGATCTGCATGCCCGGAGTATCTCTCTGGTCTGCAAACTTGGGTATAGTCGCTGAAGCCCATGGCAGAAACCCCAGTTATTTATATGATCTACAGTGTGAAGTTTTGGCTGGGAAACTCCAGTTTTGGAAAAGGATGAGAACTTGTGTTCTGGTGAAAATTCCTGCACTCTGGAAGGGGGAGGGCATGCTGCCTTCTGATCTGAAACAGGGAGTTCAGTTCCAAAATTTATCAGCACAGGACTTGTTGGAAAGTCCTTTTAAAATTCTTGTTGCTGCTTCTGCTGTACCGTGGAAAAAAAAATCTTTTAAATAACTTGTGAATACCTTTTATTTGTACTTGTACTCTTAGTATTTTCCAAAGAAAAGTAAGACAAAAATTTAATTCTGGAGAAAAATATTACACTGAGTAGAAGCATTTTTTCTTTTTAAAAAAGAAAAAAAACCTGAAATTAGACTATAATTTGGAAAACCACTAGTTCATGTGTATTCCTACTTGAAAAAACTCCTGTGTAGATGACTTATTTTGGTATTATTCTTGAGAAAATAATTTATCAAACTTCCTGATGATAAATAATTGAAACCTGAAAGAATTATGTAAAAGATGAGGTAGAACCATCTTCTAGCACTTGGTTTTTTTCTTTGTTCTGTTGCTCTGTTATTTTCCTTTTTTCACCTTAATAATGCTCATACCATGCAATGTAAAGGAAGTCCTATATATCTTTAAGTACACTTGATTTGCACTCTGGGGAAGTAGTATTTTTAAAGTATATACTGTATGTACATTGTTCAATAAATTGATGATTTGCTTTGCTTGGGATAAATGTAAAAATTACCCCTCTAGCATGACTGGTTGTCATGCCTCCCCCAGGTAGCTGGGAGCTCTTTCTCTTGAGTTTAGTTTTTATCCAGGATTTCATCTGTTCTCGGTGCTTCCCTGGAATTAGCAAGCTGATGGTTCAATTACAGACATCATCACGGAGTGTTTATTTGCTTAGTTAAGATGTAACTTCTGACAGGTCATTTCCCAGTCAGTCTGAAGCAGTGCAGATCTGAGCTTTATGGTTTTCACCTGATTTTTCTGCTGTTGCCTTCTCAGAGTTGTGGTCTGCTGCTCTCCCATCTGCTTAGTGCACTTGTGAGCCTGATGAGTGCTTTTTGTGCTTGGATAAATGCAAAGGCACACTGCCACCTGTAGTGTGCTCACCGTACCTCTGTGCTCACAGCACAGTGCTGATTCTTGCTGTTTCAGCCTCATCCTGAGGAGTACCACAGAGAAAATATATCAGTAATGTTTCTTGCTTTGTCTGTAAATTCATATACTTAAAAATATCTAGTTTGCTCTGTAGCCAAGAGATCTTGCACATATTTTAGTCCTGCTTTCAGCTGCGGTAATTTTCTACTCAGCAGCTGATACAGTACTGTGTGTTTGATTCAGTATGAGGATAATGTTGATAACCCCCTGATATCTTAGTAGTTGCTGAGCTGTGTTTGCCCTAAGTCAAGGACTTCTCAGCTTCTGATGCTTCCCTGTCAGCTGCAGGGAAGCACAGGAAACTGGGAGGGGACACAGCCAGGACAGCTGACCTGAGCTGGTCAAATGGATATTCTCTCCCATAGAATGTCATGTGTATAAATTAGGAGGGAAAATGGGCCACGGGCTGCTCCTCAGGAACTGGCTGGGCGTTGGTCAGTGGGTGGTGAACAATTGCACTGTGCATTAATTGTTTTGTATATTCTACATATATTATTAGTAGTATCAGTATTAGTATTTTCCCTTCTTTTTCTGTGATGTTAAGCTGTCTTTATGTCAACACACAAATTTTACTTTTTTCCCTAATTCTCTTCCCCATCCATTCAGGGAGTGGGGGAGTGAGCTGAGGTTTGTGTGGTGTTTAGCTGCCTGCCAGACAAAACCTTGACATCATGTTAGTAGGTAGCAAAGGTTGCAGATTTTATGAGTTCTGTTACAGGCCTGTTATTACCTGTTTAATAAGTAAATCTCTGCATTCCTATTTGGTGAATTAATCTTATTTAATTGCACTGAGATTTGTGAGATTCATACAGGTTTTTACAGGTAATGGAAACGCTTTTAATAATAAAATCAATCTATGAAGAAGGATTCTACACAGCAGTTTAGCATTGGATATTTCTCTTGTCTGTTTCTTGTGTGACATTTCTGATACATGCAGCTGCTTTTCCTCTTGCATTTGTTTCTTTCATCTAGCTGCTAGACCATGTGATTAGCTTTCTTTAATGATACTGATATTAGAATTTTAATAATGAAATAGTTTTTCAGTAAGTTACAGCTGATGCTAGTTTCAAACTTTGTTTTCTCTGGCCACTTCCTGTTTTCATTTTAATAACTGTCTTAAGTCTGATTCAAGGTCCTCAAGCATTATTACCATACTATGTTACAATATTTTCTTGCAATAGTTAAGTTTCTAAGCAGTTCTGTATGCATTGGCTTGTTGAGTATCTAGACAGAGGACCTAGATAAAAAACTCATAAATAAAAAACAAGTAAATGAGTTTTGTGTTTAATTAATTGAAATGTACAGCTTCATGTATTTCTTAAGCATATAAATACTGTGTTTTCTCAGGTATTTCCCCCTGCATTGTGTATGTGCTCACACATTGAAATAATTTGGAATCCTAATTTAAAAGATACAGTTTAAGACCCGAGGATAAAAATTGAAACAAAAATGCATACCAGTGGTAGATCTGGTTAGCTGAAGTTTATTAAAAAGTAGATGAAAAGTTGAGGAGACATCAACAGCAAAAATGAGGCTGTCACCAGAGCTCTATTTTACTAGTCCAACTGCAGGAAACAAAGAAGATGTGTTTTTTTGTCCTCCTTTTCAAATATGCAAAAACTGGGATGAAAATTTCAGTCCATTTTAGGGAAAGAAAGCACTGTTTCATAAGTCAGTGCTTTTATTTGATTATTTTTTATTCTTTCTTTTTTTTGCTTTCCTTAGCATGGATCCCATGACATATGCACAGTTGAAGAGACAAGCTGGGAACCAGGATTTTAAAAATGGAAATTACTCTTTGGCCATCAAAAACTATGATGAAGCTCTACAAACACTTGGTTATTTAATGCAATGGGTCCCGTAAGTATTCTTGAATTATGAGATGTAAACCATAAGACAAACCTGAAGTATGTAAATATGTACAGTTGCACAGTTAATTCAAAACTCTGTTTTTTAACCTAACACTTGATTTTCTCGTGTCTTTTTTCACACTCTTTAGTGTACCAGTTTTGTAGTTATTCTCTTCCTTACATTTGTGTGAGAGATTAATTGACTTAATTGACTTAAATCTGAATATTTTTACATAAATATCAATTATAAATTAAAGCTCAAATACTGCAATTTTGCCATGTCCTGGCCTGTTGCTACATGAATTATCTGATTATCTGTAAAATGATTCATGCAGGTTACTTTGTTCTTGTTATTGGGTCATTCTCGGTATTCTGTGACTTGTTAAAAATAGTATTCAGCAGACGATTTCTTAGGGTATTTCTTTCCAGATGCACTTTTAAGTGCTTTTCATCAGTTAACATAAGTTGGTAATGTTATTAATGATTAAATAGTTGAGTATTATGTTAACTGTTAAATATTCGTTACTCCTGTATATTAACACTGCTGTTAACCTAATGTAACACGGGCCACTCATTTATTTTAAATGTGGCTTTTTCTGTTGACTTCACCATGTGGTGACTAAAAGGCATTGAGGTTGTTTTTTAGGTGACCAAAATGTGTTTAGTACTCTTTCCATCCTGCAGCTTCCATTCATGGGTCTGTTTTCCCCCATTCCTGGTTGCTGGCTTTCACTGAGCCATATGTAGGTGTATCAAGGTCATCCGAACTCTTGCTAAATCCTCATACTTCATTATTCTAGTGGCTTGGCTTTCTCTTGCAGAAGACACCAGGTTATCACTATGGGTATCACTAAGGTATCATTAGGATGTCTTTAAGGCATTTTAGAGCCAATATTCATTCAAATGATCTTTATTATCTACAACTACATTTTTTACCTCTGATTTTGTCAGGTGGGTAATATATGTCAGTTCTTAAATTCATTCATATCTCTAACTATAAAGAGTGTTCCTTTTTCAAGTGAATAAACAGTAATGCTAAAACCATATCTTTAGGTGTTCCCGGGACATAGCTGTGTTGTTGTGCAACAAATCAACTGCCTTGTACTGCCTGGGCAAATGGAAGGATTCAATGGTTTTAGCCCACCAAAGCTTACAGTGGGATCCGGAGTATGTTAAGGTATCCAGATGCTTAAGCTGGCAGTTTTTACATACCTTCCTTGCTTTTTAAATTTTATTTTATTTTTTATTTAATAATGGTGTCATGATCCTCTTTTGATTGTGTTTTTGCTTTGTGGCATGATGAGTAAATATAGCATAAAATTCCAGAATCAATGTTTGATTCTACACATAAATATCAGGTTCACAGCTGTAATAGTATTTTTATGAAATGATGCAGCTCCCTTTTGCACCAGGAGATGCTGGTCCTCTCTGAGTCCCAATGAGAGAGGTACCAATGCTTTCAAGAAATGTAACTACCAATATCCCAAACAAGGGTTACAGTTAATGAGTCCCCGTTCCTGGGAGTGGTGCTTGGTGATCAAGGTCATATTGTATTTCCAGTGGACAGAACAATACATTACACTTGGCTTGTGATTAAATACACATTGATTAAGTACACCTTGACTCAAGTAGCTACGAATAAGTAGGAGTTGTACAGTATTTATGATACAGAGTCTACTCTTTGATTGGCTTTTATGTGCAATAAACAGTCTTCTGGTCTAACCACTTAAGACTCCTGGAGCCTTTAGTAGAATGTTTTTGATTTAGATATGGTAAAATTGCATCCAAATGCCCATTTAACTTGTGCTGTGTTGCAACATGCCAGTTATCTGATTTGAACAAATTAACTCCACTGTGACTCTGAGCTGGTACAATCTTATTCAGGGTGAATACAAACATGTTCATGTACTGTTGGCTGAAGAAGATATGCATTGTGGGAAAGAAACACTGCAAAATGCTGTGATGTGGAAAAATAAATATATATTCTGGACCTTGTGACATAAAAAAACCCCAGTATTGTCCAGAGGAAGTTAACATACAGCTGCTGAAAGTAGGCCTTTCATCCTATTGTTATTTTCCAAGCTTTGAATTTCAGGATTGCACTTTCAGCATCTGTGATAATATCAGTAATATATTGTGAATTTCATGGAATTAGAATAACATAGTTTATTTCACTTTTTTTTTTTTTTTTTGATCTGTGTATAAGAAGCTGTGGAAATAGTACTACATGACATTTTTATAACATAATGTGAAAATTTAAAAAAAAACAACTTTTTTTTTGGTAGTAAATGTCTCGGAATATTTTCCCAACATCTTTTTTTCTCCTTTCTTTTTCAGGCTTATTATAGAGCTGGCCACTCATTCATCATGTTATCAAAGTTTAATGAAGCAGTTTCTATGTTCCGCAGTGGTCTGGCTCTGTTGAATACTTCTTCAGATCAAACTCAAATTGCTGAGTTTATAGCAGGAATCTTCATAAGTGTCAATGGTAAACTCAAAACCTTAACTTTTCTAAGACCTTTCAGTAGTGATGATGACACTTAGTAAGTAAGATGTCCTTCGTGAGATCATTCCTTTGATCCTTCAGGGTGTCAGGCCTGTTTGAGGATTGTGAATATACTGAGGATGTGGTGAACTTGGTCCAGTTTGCATAAAGCAGACACCAACAATCTCAAAACAGTGCAGGGGAGTGAGTTGTCTTACAGGAATATGTCAATTATGGAATAGTTAGAAAAGGTCAAAATTTACAGTCAGGAAGACAAGAATAGAGATTTGGAGCTCAGATTCCAGAGGCTTTAAGTGGGTTTTGTCCAGACCATGCTGTTTTTCTTTTAGCCAGGTAGGTTTGAAAATAATTAGAAGATAGACAGTTTAAACCTTGTTACAATTTCAGTGTGGAGGACTTTCCCACAGCTAGTAATGGACAGCAATGAAAAGAAGAAATGTGGCCTTCCCACGGCATTCTATGGGTGTTTTTCAGCAATATCCATCGTCTGTCTCCTTGCCCGCTCTCCTCAGTCTCTCCTCCTCTACTTGTGTTTTAGTCTGTTTAACATGCTTTGTCTGATGGGCGTACAGGCGTGCCAGGAGATTTCAGGTTGTGCCTCTGCTGCCTTTCCTTGAGCTTGTAGCCCCACACTGAGATCCTTAATTCATGGTTGCAGAGTCAGTAGCTGATTGACCCATAAGTGGAAGAATTGCCATGAGGTTCACAGTGCCTTGGGGCTTTGAGGTGTTTCTTGAGAGCAGGGGTTATTTTTTTCCCCTTTGTTTAATGAAGTCTGGCCACTGATAAACAGGGTGCTGAATCAGTTGGGTGACCAGTGTTTCTTGAGCCCTTACTGGGCAATCCCCTGGGTATTAACCAATGCTAAAATGATTGCTGCGCAATGAAGTAATTTAGTTGGACACTCCGACCTTTGAAGTGCTGTCTATTACAAATATTCTTCTCTATTGCTTATTCTTACAGATGAGCAAATCTTGCCACCAGCTTTCTACCCTGCGTATGATTATATTTTCAGTGCACATTTCAATGCACAGATTTGGCAAGCAGTGATAGAAAGGCTGGCCCAGAAGGGGAAGTGGCGGGTAAGTGTGTCACCGTGTCACTGCGTCACCTCCCACTGCATGTTGGGCACTCATTTCTTACCACTTCAGCATAAGTGTGTGTTACCTTTAAAAGCCAAAACTGAATATATATTGCTGCCTGGTTCAAATGTCTTGATTTTTAAAACTTGGAAAAATGCTTTTAGTAGTAAATAATTTCTGAAACTCATTTCTGAAAGGGATATGATGGACTTGAAATCCTGCTTGTTTCTTGTTGCTGTCTGTTGTCTCTCTTATAGTACCACCTAGAGTCACTATTCAGTTCAATAATATTTGAATTAGAGGGGAAAAACTACAAATTTATTTGTGGTCTCTTTTACTTTTCCTTCTGTATGACAAGCTGGGTTTTTGAAACTGTCTGTGAAAGACCCACAATAAAGGAGCATCTCATACAGGGTTGTTGAGCAAAGCGAGATAATTTAGAAAAAGGTAGATCATATGAAATTATTTTAGTCCTCTCTCAACTGTGGAAAAAATTGATCACAGTTACACCTGTATGGGGTGCTGTTGGTGAGGTGCTGGCAGTAGGGCCAGCAGGGCACCTGTGAGGAGTGGCTGGACCTGCATCACTTCCAGCTGGCTCCGACAGGAGAGTGAGGGAGAAAGAGTGAGAGAAACAGCACTGTGAGCCCCAGGGGTAGAGGAGGAGGAGGTGCTCCCAGGCCCAAGCAAGGGGCTACTTTGCAGCCTGTCACAGGCGAAATGGAAGCTTCAGTTGAGGTTTATCAGGGAAGCCCTCCTGTTGAGTCATAAGGTTCAGACAGGACCCACTGGCTTTCTGAACTCCTCAGAGAGGTGCCTAGATGCTGTTGGATCCAATCCTCCTCCCAGACTTGGTGAATGGCAGATGTTTTATGTGTAGTTGAGCCTTTATATGACTTTGTCCACAGGATTAAGGATGGCAAACCAAATATATACATGTTAATAAAATTAATAGCTTATTTAAATTTATGATAATGATCAGACTAAAATACTTAAATCAGAATTATTTACTACATAGTACAGATAGTTATAACAGTTGTAAATACTATATAATAATGTATATACAATATAATAGTGTACTGTTTATTGAAGCAATAGTAAAGCATTGGTATTAAAGATAGCTAAATTGTTATTAAGTAGAGATTGATGTTACTCACCCATGCCAGTGACCATGGGCAAACCTCTTTTTGCTCAGCCTCCAGGAGTAACCTTGATGGGAATCTCCACTCAGGGGAGGAATCTCTGCACACATACAGGAAGGGATATGTTAGAAGACCCTGCTTTTTAAAAGTGTGACTGTGCTTTTGTTGTATAAAGGGACTGTCAGTCATGTATTTCTAGGCTGGCTGTGTCAGCTTAGCAGCTTTAGATAAGTTATCAGTAGTATCACCTGTTGGTTCCTTTATCAGGAACTTTGCTGTGTTGTCACCGGTACCAGTTTCTGTCAGGAAACACTGTTTTTCACATCCTCAGAATGTGTAACTCTGGGATTGATGGGTCAGGCTGGTCTCAGCATTCTTCAAGACCATAAGCAGTGTGACCTTCCCTTCTCTATCCATCATTGATAACTTTTACAAATAAGGTAAAGTTCAAGCTGTTTACCACCACTTTACCACCACTCTTCTTAGGCAGAGTAGCTTGTGGAGAGACCATGAAGGAACAGGCTTCTGACAGTACCACAGACTGTGGAGGGCTCACACTGGAGCTATGGATGCACTGGAGCCCCACGTGCCCCGTCCAAGCCCTTACTCTGGGCAGGGACATCTCTCATTAGATCGCATTTCTGAAAGGCTGGCCAAACCTGACCTTCAACACTCTTACGGATGGGGCATTCAGAGCTTCACTGGGCAGCCTGTTCCAGTGCCTCACCACCTGTATCATAAAGAATTTTTTCCTTATGTCCAATGAGAGCAAACGCTCTTTGAGGTTAAAACTGTTGCCACTTGTCCTGTCACAAAGGCCGTGTTAAAAAATCTTTTTTTGAAATCCCCCTTTTTATATTGATGTTATTGCAGTAAGTTTTCCCTGAAACCTTCCTCAGGCTGAATAACCCCAGCTTTCTCAGCCCTTCATTACAGGAGAGTTGCTCCATCCCCATCTAATTGAGGGATGGAGAGTTGCTCCACTTTGTGGCTCTCCTCTGGACTCATTCTAACAGGTCCATGTCTTTTCTGTACTGGAGACCTCAGGGATGGATGTAACATTCAAGGCTGGTCTCAGTGGAGCAGAGAGGTGGAGTCACCTCCCTTGACTTGCTGACCATGCTACTTTTCATGCAGCTCAGGATCCTGTTTGTTTTCTGGGCTGCGAGTGCACATTGCTGGCTTTTATCCTATTTTTCATCCACCATTATCCCACAGGTCCTTTTTCCTCAGTCTGTATTGATACTAGGGATTGCCCTGACCCAGGTGGAAGACCTTGCGCTTGGCCTTGTTGAACTTCCTGGGCTTCCCATGGGCCTGCTGCTCAAGCCTGTCGGAGTCCCTCTGGATGTCAGTCCTTCCCTTGGGCATTACCAGCTGCATCACTCAGCTTGGTGCCGTCTGCAAACTCGCTGAGCGATCGAAGGCACCTCACAGTCCCACTGGCAATGTCATTAATGAAGGCAGTGAATGTACTGGTCCCACTACAGGCACTGGAGGGACACCACTCATTACTGGTTTCCACTTGGACACTTAGCCATTGACTACAGCTCTTTGGATACAGCCATTCTGCCAATTCCTTATCCTTCCAGCAGTCCATTCATTGAACTGGTATCACCTCAATTTAGAGCTAAGACTCTTGTGGGGCACTGTACTGAAGGCCTTACAGAAGATGGCAGGTAGATGGCATCCATAGTCCTTCCCTTGTCTTCTGGTGAAGCTAGGTGGGTTTTCAAGGAGCAAGGCAAAGTTTTTTAGAGAAACTCAGAAAATGGAAGAAAGCAGAAGAAGATACAGTATTCATTTTTTGCTTTCTGCTTGGGATGTTAGTGTTAGCTGGACAGTCTTGTCCCCAGTGTAAAGGTCCATTCCTAAAGCAAAGGGTTACTTCCAAGCAGTGGAAGTATTCCAAGTATTGGAGAATCTTTTAGGGCCTAACTTTTTTAACATGTTTTATTTCTGAGGAAACTTTCATCACTCGTAACTTCCTACGCTCCACTGTATATTACATTAATTCAGTTGAAAATTAAAAACTGAGGTTCAGTTGTCATATTACAAAAAGATCTGAAGTATTGTTAGCCTGTCTTGACTTTCTGACAAGATCTGATGAGGTAGTGAAAAACAAAGTTTTAAGTGTGCTTATAAGAGCATTAATGATTGGGGGTTTTTTTCCAGTCTTGTCTGTTGTTGTTGTCTGAGAAGCAAGAGTTGCCCCGTGATCTCAGAGTTAACCAAGTATCTCTGAAGAATCTCTTTGAGGTAAGTTCATGTTTTTAATTTTTCCTTGTATCTATTTCTTTTCTTTCTAATAACTTTAGTGAGAGATTTTCCATCTTGAACCAAAAAAATAAAATGAAAAATAATACATGGATGTTATAGGATTATACTTTATCATCTATTTGTTTGAAAATTTAACTTCATGTAATGTAATATTTCTGAATAAAATTAATTATTTCCAAGGTGTATTAGTATTACAAAGGTGTAGTTGGAAGCTGTCTGTGAGCCAAGAGCTGCTGGGAGTTCACCAGCTCTGCAGCTCAGGAGCAGCCAGTTTCCATAGCAGAGACATACCAGCTTTCTAAAGGCATCTCACAGTGTGAGAAATTGAGAAATTCCACTGGGCTTTACCATAGACTCCTAGAATGATTTGGGTTGGAAGGGATGTTAAAGGTTGTCTAGTTCCACCCCCCTGTCATGGGCAGGGACACCTTCCACTAGACCAGGGTGCTCAATGCCCCATCCAAGCTGGCTTTGAATGCTGCCAGGAATGAGCACCCATAGCTTCTCTGGACAACCTGTTCCAGTGCCTTACCACCCTCACAGAAAAGAATTTCTCTATTTCTTACAGTTTCTTTCCTGAGATGAACTTTAGAAGACATTAGCTGTGGTAACTGTACTATCTCTGCTTGCTGTTAACTGTCTGGCAAGGTTTGGTGATGTATGACTGCGAGACTCAAGCCGAGGGCAAAATGAATCTGTTTATTGCATAGTTAAGACAGTATTTATACAGTTAGTGTGAGAATTTTTGTTCAGTCCTTCGCATGCAACCCAGCTGCAGGCCTGTAATAAATCTGTCAGCCTGACTGTTGGTTTCCTCAAGGTTTGCAGGCTTTGAAGAAACAGGAAGCCTTTCCTGTTTTCAGACAGTGTGTACTTTCTCTCATGCTTCCCAATTTTCTCAGTATCAGGCTTTGCTGTTTCTCACAAAGGTTTATGTCACTGCAGGTGGGTAATAACTAGCATTGACTCCATGCTTCTCAGAAGGCTGATCAATCACTTCATTATTCTATAGTTATTAAGAAACCCATTGCCCTTACAGTCACGATACAGGTGGACCCAACTGGTCCTTGAATCCAAACACCATCACCACTGGCCAATTAAGAAACCACCCTTTGGGAAACAAATCTCCATAACACATTCCACGTGTTCACAACAGCAGGTGCAGCAAATGAAGATAAGAATTGTTTATCATTCTTTTCTCTGATCTTCTCACAGCCTTCCCAGGACAATGCCTGGGTACTGCAAAGGAAATAAATTCACATCTCCTCACAGGCTTGTTTTAGAGATAGTGGAAGAATTAGTGAATGGATATATGCAAGCATGTCTTGGTTGGGTATCATTAGGTGTGCTGTGCCAATGCTAGCACAGTAACTCCACACTGGCAGTGAAGCCTGGAAACACAGCAGAAGACCCATGCAGAGTATTAACAAAGTATCTTCCAGCAAAGCAAAATGCCTCATTGAGGCAGGAAAAATGGGCAGGCTTTACAAATAGTACAGCCCTTTTTTTGTTGAATTGGCCCAACCAATCTTACCTGTTTTAGTGGGTTTGTTGTACACATGGAAGGCTGAAAGAACCAAGATGAAAAATCCCGATCCTCCTTTGCAAAAATTAGAAAATTAGGCTTTCTGACAACTCAAACTTCCCCTGCTGCTCCTACATTCTCCCTATAATCTGTTGTATTTTGGTTTGATAACTGTGCTTAAAGAGTAATTCTTGCCAGTTAAAATTTGGCATGAAGTATTAGAAAAAAAGATTTATTTGTAAATGTTGGAAGCATGTGTGAAGGCTGCTATTTAAAAAGATGACTGGCACAAGTGGAGAAGTTTTGTCTGAACACTGTTTCCGACCACCTCCTCATGTCCTGATCCTTCTGGCATATTGTCTCAATTTTCATCTTAGCTTCTGCTGCAAACCTCCACAGTATCCTATATTGCTATACCCCTTGTAGACTGTGCTTCATGTTCATTAAGTCCTTGCTAGAGCATACTTTTTAAGTTCAGCTGGCTTTTGCTCAGGCTGTGTAGTTTCTCAGAATCATCGAGGTTGAAAGAGACCTTCACAATCAACACAACAGCATTATAATGATCCTTAAACTCCAATTGCCACATTCAGATGTCTCTTGAACACTCCCTGAGTTGGTGACTCCACCACCTCCCGGGGCAACTTATTCCAGTGCCTAACCACTCTTTTAGTCATTTTTTTTCCCTAATATCAGATCTGAACCTCTGCTGACCCAACTTAAAGCCATTTCTCCTCCTTCTTTCACCTGGAAGTTGTTGAGAGACCAGCCCCCAATTGGCTATAGCTTCCTGAAAGGAAGCTGTAGAGAACAGTGAAGTGTCTCCTTAGCCTCCTTTTCTCCAGCCTAAACAATCCAAGTTCCTTCAGCCTCTCCTGATCAGACTTGTGCTCCAGAACCTTTTACCTGCTCCATTGCCTTTATCTGGATGCACTCCAGCGCTGCAATATTGTTCCTGTAGTGAGTGGCTCAGAACAGAACACAGGACTTGTGATGTGGCCTCACCAGTGCCAAGTGCAGAGGGACCATTGCCAGCCTGGTCCTGAAGGCCACACCATATCTGATGTGATTGTTGGGACTGAGAGGCCAACAAGATGATTATGGGAATGGAGCACCTCTCCCGTCAGGAAAGGCTGAAAGAAATGCAATTCTTCAGCCTGGGAAAGAGAAGGCTTTGTAATTGTGGCCTTACAGTACCTGAAGGGAGCCCACAAAAAAAGATGGGGAGAGACTTTTTACAAGAGCACGTGGTGACAGGTCGAGGGGAATGGATTCAGAGTGAAAGACAGCAGGTTTAGATATCAAGAAGAAATTCTTTACTCAGAGGGTGCTGAAACACTGGAACAGGCTGCCCAGAGAAGTTGTGAATGCCCCATTTCTGGAAGTGTTTGAGGTTGAATGGAGCTCTGAGCAGCCTGGTGTAGTGAAAGGTGTACCTGCCTGTGGCAGGGGGTTGAAACTAGATGGTATTCAAGGTCCCTTCCAACCCGAGCCATTCTGTGTAAGTCTATGAAATAAATAAATAGTTCCATTTTACAGTGGCTATGGCTTGGTTGTTGTTGTGCTACTGATTCTTGTCATGAAAATATAGAAAATATTGAAAACAAATGCTTTTTGTGTATGTAAAAATAACGTGTTGTAACGTGTTGTAACATTTCTCTTTGACCAGACTTCTGAGTTGTATGGTCATGGTGAGAAGCTGCAGGAAGTAGCAGAGTTAGTCAAGTGGCTGATTTCCATTGGGGCCAAGGCTGAGTCCATCGGACTGTATCCGCTGCATGCTGTTATCAGACTATGCATCAAAGCAAGTGAGTGACATCTGCAGCTAAAATAAAACAATGCTGGCTTTTATCAGAGGACTGACCACTGGACCTTTTTTAAATTAAAAAAAAAGTCCCAACAGCTCAGGTCAGGTCATCTAGGTATAACCTTGCACATGCCAATAAAGCACACTTTTAGAAATGTTGTAAACATTCTCCTTGATCACCCATGCCTGATAGTAGTGGAAACCTAATATAATTGTTCTTTTCTGTGTTTTGAAACAAAAGTGTGATTGATATGGGTCTTTTGTAACCTGAATATGCCAGCTTTAATAAGGTATGGTGTTTCTTTCCCCCATCTCAGTATGGAGCTGCAGTTTCTTTGTGTGTAGTAGAGTCATGATTCAACCTTAGATTTGCATCTTGCCACTGCAAATGGGAAAAAACCCCAGGATCTGTTTCTCTAAGTGTGCGTTTTTATCATTTCAGCGAAGAATCATCTCTTCAGATGGTTGCTGACTTGGAGGCCAGAGCTGAAGGATAGGATCAACCAGAAAGACAGAGATGGACAGACCCTGCTGCATATTGTGGCCTGTTCCAGTGAATATTCACAGAAACGCAGTAAATACTCTTTTTTTTTGTGTGTGTATTGTTTTGTTTTCATATGGACAAATCTATAATGGAAGACAGTTTCAGATCCTCGTGTTAAATATTTCATGCTAAGGAAGAAAATGAGAAAGTATGTAAATGCAGACTTGTAGTGGCAGCTGATGTTTAAACATTCCAAGAATTCCTTTTTAAATTTGTATGCCTGATGTGTGACCATTTTCTTTGCTCTTTGGTTTGTCTGGTTAGGGTTTTCTCACAAGTATGTGGCAGTTTTTAGAATCCTAGAAGTTAAAATTTTTAAATTTTGATGGGCCCTTAAAATCGCTTTCGACCACCTGGAGGCCTGAGACAAAGAGTTTTAAATCTAACAGCAAAACCTGTGAGATGAACATTCCTAGTAACAATTTTGAGTCAAAATTGGGAACATATTGAGTATTCATTTGACACAGACATGTTCGAAGAAACAATAAATTTTCTGTCATTTATATACACTATAGCATCAAACTTTTTTTTTACAGACACTCCCAACCCCCCCCCCAGTTTATTGCATTATGGTATAAGTGTTTTGTTCTTCTTAATTACCACCAGAACATCTCATCTATCTTTTTTTACAAATGAATAACCCAAGTTTTATCCAGGTAAACAGTGCTTTATTACATTTGCTGTCCTGGTTAGACAATTACTACTGATTAAGTTGTCTGGTCTGTATAAGCCTACAAAGTGGCTCCTTTACTGCACCTGCAATGTACTAAATCAAGTTTTCTGGGGTGTATAGGGCTTTGACTCCTTAACTCTCTCAAGGTATCTTTCTTGTTCTATGGTATTTAATTAAGCTCTAGTTATAGGACAGCATTAAACAATCCTTTATTGAATTTGGTTCTTCAGCTATTGATTAAGTTCTCTAAGGAGTATGGGCCTATTGAGTTCATTTCTGCAGGCTGGTGAAGTAATTTCTCAGGGTCTTCTGCTGACACTCAGCCAACACAGATCTAAATTAAAACCAGCTAAAGTAACACAGTCAAACATTCCTTAGCTAAGTAAACATAGTTCATTACAAAATTTTTAAAGGACCACAAAATTCCTGGCAAACTAAGTTATAATTTGATGTCAGGCATCTCCTGTTCTTTTAAATAGGTGGAAATTGAAGGCCTATATAGCAGTGTGCCTTGTCAGAGGAGGCAAACTAAATGCTTTCCTTCACACTTTCTGTGGGATTTCATTTTGTTACCGTGGCTTTTTTCATTGTATTCCTTACTCTGCCCACGAGGTGGCAACAGGAAGCAAACATCACAGCCAAGATAATTCCAGACTTTTGGATGCTTAAAGTTTATTTGGTAGTATTCATATGGTATTTATTACGTAGAGAGCACATATTTTAAATATGTATTTATATACTAACGTTTATGTTTTTATGTAATATATATTTTATTAGAAAGCATCTATTTTTATATGTATGTACTAAAGTTTATTTCTTTATAGCTATATATAATAAATATTATAAATCATAAAATCACAGAATCATTCAGTTTGCAAAAGGCCTCTGAGATCTTCAAGTCCAACCTTTGACTTCCACCCTGTCAACTTATGACACTGGAAGAATTTAGATTTTTTTTAAAGTTAAAATTATGCTTGAAATTGTGCCAAGTAATTAAAAAAGAAAACAGAAAAAAAAATCTGAAAAATGTGAATTATTCTTCCTTTCTTTTTTTTTTTTTCATGTATTCCTTTAGGACAAACAGAAGATGTGATCATGCTCCTCAATTTTGGGGTTGATCCCACTGTTCCAGATGCACGGTCAAGATATGTCATAGATATCTTGAAAAAGAACAAAAACTTTGATGCTGTAAAAGAAGTCAGCAAGCAGATTGAGAAAATCACTTCTTCTGGGAAACAGACAGGTACTACATGCAGTGTGTGCTTTACCTGTTTTAAAATTATAACCTTTAGGTACAAAATCGTTTTATTTCAAAAAAGTTATTGTGGGTGTGTTTTATGTAACTTTCCCTGTGAGTTGTCACTGTGATCTCCTGCTAGTCAATAGTGAACATTTTGTTCTTGCTTGAAAGCAACTGCTGGCCAAGTGTTGTTCAGATCAAGCTTGGCATAAAGCAAAGTTTTTAGGCTACATCTCAGTTTTCATGTGTGTATTGCTTATAAGTTTATTGGAAAACAGTAGGTTTCATTTGCTTGCATCTTACAGCTCCTGGCAAAGGAGGTTTTCTTTCTTTGCTGTGGAGATCTCTTCTCTGAAGAAGGTTTTAGCACAGTGGTTCTCCATTAGGAGGTTAACACCAATACCTCTGGTAATAATGGTAATATTACCTCTGTAATAATGGTTTTGGTTGGCATTTCAGGTTGCACTGTCTTTTGTGGCTAAGGTTTTTTGGTTTTTACGGTTCTTTGGGGATGCACAGCCTGCAAGTTTTTTGAGCTTAGTGTAAATGGGAGGTTGGAGAATAAGCCTCAGCTTTACAGGTAACAGTGTGAGGTTAGTCCTTCTTTCGAAAAAGATGACCAATGTTGTCTCTCTCTTTGTCCTAAGAGATAAAGCTACTGTTTTATTTGGTCTTTCATGTATCTGAATTTTTTGAAGCATTTAGTAAATCCAAGCCAAGCTTTTTGGTGTTTGTTTAAGGGCGTTTATTGGAACATTGCTTTAAAATCTGCTATTTCCCATTACATGAATATCTCTTAAAACTTGTAGGTAACATTTTCGTCTGGTGTGTATTTTTGGCTTTGTTTTTTAATTTTAAGAGGAGAAATTATTTTATGGCTGTATTTTTAAAATGGCAGTGGGGAATAAGACAAGCTTGTTAAAAGGGTATGCTGCAAACATTACATGTGTTTAGTCATCTACTCTAAAAATTCTGAGCAATTATATAATTGCAGCATTTTCCTGCCTGCATACAGAAGCTATTACAGTTTTCAGCCTGTGAATTATGGTAAATGGAGTCATGGTTTGACCTCAGCTGCCAGCTAAGTACCAAGCAGCAGCTCACTCACTTCCCCTTCACTCCCATGGTGGGTTGAGCTAAGAACAGTCTAAAAATTGAAATAAAGTAAATTACTACCACTCTTATTATTATTGTTATAGTCATAAATAGGAGAAAGAGAGAGGAATAAACCTCAGGAAACACACATGTTGCTCAGTACAATTGCTCATGCCCCACTAACTGATGCTCAGCCCATCCCCAAGAAGCAATGGTCCCTTCATGGCCAATTCCCCATAGTTCATATAATGCACATGACATTCTTTGGTATGGAATATCCTTTGGCCAGTTCGGATTAGCTGTCCTGGCCATGCTTCCTCCCAGCTTGTTGTGCACCTGCTCGCTGGCAGAATATGGGACAGGGAGAAGTGCTTGTCTCAGGGTGAGCACTGCTCAGCAACAACCAGAACATCACTGTGCTATCAGCAGTATCCTTGTCCTACATCCAAAGCATGGCACTGCACCATTTACCAAGAAGAAAAATAACTATCCCAGGCAAAACCAGAACAAGAGTATTTGATGAAAGTATCAAATTTTCTTTGGGGTCAGAAATCCATCACAGGACTGGCATTGTCACTAAGAGTTTCAGCCATCTGTTTTTAATCTGTCACTACACATTTCTTAGAGCCCTGGGATGTAATGCATTACAGTCTTGCCCTGAAAACATGCTGGCAGGGAAGTGGATTTTCAATTTCTGTAATGTTTTGCAGGAGAGAATGGAAGTGCCACAGCTGATACAGATTCTCTCCAGGATGTTCTGGAACAGTTTGTCCAGTTCTACAGGTGTGAAAATGGAGCACATAATAAAAATGTATTGAAGGAAGATGCAGTTAAGCGATTTCTGAAATTGCTGTCTTCTGTGAAAGGTGCAGTGAGTTCCCAGTTCTTCCTTTCACAAAAATTAATTGCCACGAAAAATGTGTTTGGTGCTAACATAAACTTACTGCCCTTTTACCCTTCCTTCTGTTATGTGTTTCTGTAACTTTTATGACTGGAACAATGTGCTTTTAATTATATTTAATGTTGTGTTTTGCACTTAGAACCAATGGAATATGCACAGAAATTCATGATGTATCAAAATGTTCAAACTGACTTGGCTGACAGCATAAGGATGGAAAGATATATTTTGCTGTTCCTTACTTTCAATTTAACAAGTTAATTGTTCTGAAACTAGTTTACAATGAGGTGGATTTCATTATGTGTCGTTGAGTGAGTTGTCTTGACTGTCTTACAGAAATCCCTGAAGAAATCTCATGCAGCATCTCCAGTGCCTGTGCTAACAGCTTCATAAAACAGTTGCTGGGGAAGCAAATGTGGCATAAAGTTTTGCTGCTCCTAACAGGGAAAGCTGATGGGGAAAATCCATCAGGTGGAGGACTCTTCAAAACCTGCAGTCTTTCAGATGTCGACATTGGCAACATTATCCAACAGTGTGAAAAACTGGACGCACAAGTGCACCTCATAAGATGCTTGCTTGAACGAGGAGGTGAAAACTGTGATATTAATGTGCTATAAGATGTGCAGTATGTTATTTGACATGTTGGGAGCAAGATAGTCTCAGAAATACCAACACATGGGGTTTTTGTGGCTCTGTGTACGTGCAGCAGCTTGTTGGAGTGCAATGCATTGGCTGCATATGCTGTGTGGGACATGGCGTAGCTAGTAAGCGTGCATGGGTGGAAGATGTTTATCAAATTAAATTTGTCTCCTAGGGTTAGTAAAAGGCCAGGGACTATCATTGCTCCTGCACCTGTAGTTTCTTTGGGGCCTCAATTTCTCTGTTTTCAGCCACAATATTGTCGTGGTAGAAAGTGTAAGCCACAGTCTGAGTTCAGTCTGCTGTTATGCTACAAGTAAGGACTACTTCGTTGATTTCAAAGGCATGACCAGATGTCTTTCTTTTTTTAACTAGTGTAGACATCATCATACTTTGTGTTTTGCATGAGCTTGTTCCTAGGATCCCTGTGGCATATTTCATTTAATCTTATAGCTTGATGTTGGCTATAAGTTATGGAGACATGGTCCTGTTGAAGCCTTTGAAGGCCAGAGGAGCAAGGAAGCCTCTTGTTTCAGTCAATGACTGACTGACTTGGAGAAGATATGTTCTGGCCTTTATGTCTTCTTATCACAACAGAAGGACTGGTTGTTCAGTTTAATGGCAGACAAGGGGAAATGATGAAGATCTTCTTAGTCAAAGAGTGTTTTACCAGATACACGTAAAAAGCTGACCAAAAAAAATTACCCCTATTACCTGCCTGACAAGCAGCATCTGACTGCATCTGTTGAGAACTTTCTGCAGTTAGCAGATTGGTGTACTAGGTTTAAACCCTGATATTTTCCTGTCCTTCACACCAGCTCTGCCTGATGGTTTTGGAGCCAACTCTGAAATACCACTGAAAATATGCCTCAGAAAGAATTCTTTTGAACTGGCATATTTGCTGCTGACCAAAGGCGCAGACCCTCGAAACCTCTCTGTTACACAAGGAGATACTCCTTTGCATGCTGCAGTTTTCATCTGTTTAGATAAAAAAGGTAAGGCTCCTGCTGCTGGAAAGATTCTCCATACCTTACCTGCCCGTTCTGCTGTTGCAGGGACAGTGGATCAGCATGTCTGACTGTCTCACTCAGCCCCCAGAGTCTGCAGGCCAGAGGATACACAGCTGTTAAGCTGATGTGTTCTGCTTTGTGGCTCTGCTGGCTGGGACTGTAAGGAAGGGTAATGGCAGCTCAGGTGACATGGGGGAATCAAGGAAGGCTCCTCTCTGAAACCCTGTAAAATGAGTGCCTGGTGGGTTGGAAGAAACAAAGGTAAAGTCAGAGCAACGGGAGCAGACTTTGAAGGAAATCCTGCAGTGGCATCTGAAATCTGTTTATCAGTTTTTGTTCAGTCATAAATCAAGTACAGTTTTGTTTGGGGGAGAAGTAAGTGAAAGAACTGCAGGGCTTATGTAAAAATATAAAAAATTAGGATAAACTGTGGAATTGATCCCCTAAATCAGGTTTGACTTTAGGTTAAGAAAAAAATGCATTTTTGAGTTGAAGCATTTAAATGATTTAAAATATTGAATTTATTAATTTTTGAAGCATAAATATTTCATTGAATGGCTTTAGAGAAATTAAAATCATAGATAATGGCAGTTGTCATTTTAAAATCAAAAATTAAGAAGTCCCGTGACAAAATGTTCTCTGAAATATTTTTCACCGTGCAGAGTTTATGATGTGCAATTTCTTTACAGTGATTTTGGCATGCCACTATTTTACAGCTAGAATAGAAGTGTTTCACGTATATTGTCTCATTTAAATCACATCTATTATCTGGATGAAATCTAGAAAGTTGTAGAATATATATGTATTTTTTTCCCCCCCGGAGGGGAAGTAACTAATCTTATTTTGTAGGTAGTTGCTCCAGGAACCTCAAATATCAGGAAATAATTTGGATTTCCTGCAGGTTATTTTAGTAAAGCAAAGTTATCTGCAGCAGATTACTTTTGGGTTCCTTATTAAAGTGAACCAAATGACCCCAGAGCACTGTCTTGAGCTGCTGCTTGTCTGGATGACAGGACACCAGTGTCCTTTGGGAAGCAGTCAGGGCTGATGTTGGAAAATGAACAAATCTGTCTGTACCCAGAGGTTAAAAAGGAATGAAATTGACTGATGCTGTGGGAATAATTGCAGCACTAGGAATTTCTAAAGCCTTGCTGCCTTTTTCCTGAAACTTGGGAAAGCTCAGTTTTGAGCTGTTACAGGTGAGTATATTTTATAAACATGAAATGTAGATTTTGTTTTTCTTTTTAAAAGCAACTGATTTTCATTTACTAGCAGCAGAAAAAAAAAAGTATTGAAATTGTTGGCATACAATGCAGACTTGTAAAGCGAGTTAGTTTATTTTCTGTTTATTCTCTTGCTTTCAGATGGCGCTGGTTTAAACATCCTAAATTATCTACTTGACCTCTTTGCTTCAAGACCAACTGACTTTCCATATCTTAATCCAAACATACAAGATGCCACTGGAAATACAGTGATGCATATTGTTTTCCAGAGAGGATTTTCAAAGCAGACTAAGAGAATAGTGGAGTTATTGGCAAAATTTGACATTAACTTCCACATAAAAAACAAATCAGGAAAAGATGTGATGCATAGAATTAAGAAGAGAGATCCACTGCTAGAAGCCTGGAATAATGCCATGCAGGAGAAGAAGAAGCACCGCCAAGACAGAGCAGGGCAGTTGGTTAAAATATCTAAACCCATTCCAGCCTCTGAGATTTCACAGTCAAAGAGCACGGGGCGTTCTTCATCTGGGTTCTCATTAAAGGCACCATCTGGCAACGCAGTGCATAATGATTTGAAAACCCCATGTTCCATGAAAACAAAAAAGGGTCAGTTGGCAAAGCAGGAAACAGAAGGAATAAACAGCCCCTTAACACTGCAGGAAAGTCTAGTGCAGGCAATCACAGCTTTAATTCAGCAACTGAAAGTGAGTGACACCCTGAAAAAGGATCATCCTCTGGTACAAAAGCCATCTTCAGCCCAGACTAATTTGGAAAAGGGAAGGAGTTCCTTACAACCTTGTGGAAGCATAGCTCATCCTGAAAGAAAAGGGGATGACTGGGAGAAAAAGGGAGCAGGGGAATTTAGTATGGCCCTGCCTGATGGAGAGAAGGAAGAACTAGAGGGAGAAAAAGGGAAGAGTCTGGATATTGAGGCATATGTGCAGGAGTTTGATAACATGACTTGGGAAATAGAGTGCACTCCTGAAATGCTAAAGACTTTGAGCAGTAAAGCTGTGCCTCATTATCTGAAAGCTAAAACCATCATGGCAATTAAGCGCCTTGGCAATGGGGAATGGTCTAGGGGCCTCCAGAAGCCACTGAAACACTTGAAAGCTGATATCCAGCTGTATGAAGCCAAACTGGGCAAAGGTGCAAGAATGCTATGGGAACTTGCCATTGACTTTTCTCCTCGTTGCAGTGAGAGTCCAGAAAAGATCATGGAGACCGAACAGACAAAAAGTCGTCTAGAAAAATCAGGTAGAGTTTACACAGAAATAATTAGAATTTGGGCCATTGTTCTTGACCACTGCAAGCTGAACCGTGCCTTAGAAAATATATGCATTTCCTACAACCGTGGCTTATCCTGCATTTTGAGGAAAAAGCTCAAGGGTATAAACGAAGGGCATCAGAACCACAGTGTGACAACGCAGAAGCGTGTTCCACGTTGTTACATTGAAGACATGGAGGCAGAAAAATCAAAAGAACATACCATGCCTGAGTATTTCCCTCCAGCTAGTGCAGCAGAACTGGAATACAATATAATGAAATTTCACAGCTTCAGTACTAACATGGCACTTAACATTATAAATGATGTGCAGTCTTCTGTTGATTACCCTTTCCGTGTTGGGGAGCTGGAGTACGCAGTGATTGATCTCAATCCAAAGCCTATGGAACCAATCATTTTAATTGGGCGAAGTGGGACAGGGAAGACAACTTGCTGCTTGTATAGGCTTTGGAAGAAATTCTATTCATACTGGGAAAAATCCACCTTGGCAGATGGACCTCTGTTGGAGAGGCAGACGTGGCAGCAGAGACAGTGCAGTGAGGTTGAAAAAGCTAGTTCAGGGAAGGAAGAGAGTGAACTAGAACATGAGAGTGATAATTCAAGTGAGGAGCAGGTGAGTGATGAGCAAAACCAGGACAGTGAGTATGAAAAGATTCCCGGGGGCATGGCTGGTGCAGAAATGAATTCATACAGTGACCATGAAGAAGACCAAACATGTAATGCGGAAGCATCAAACAAACTGGAGCACCTGCACCAGATCTTTGTAACAAAAAACCCTGTCTTGTGCCGAGAAGTTCAGAAGAATTTCATTGAACTTAGCAAGTCTTCCAAGGTGACCAGTCACTTCAAACCTCTGGACCCAAATATTCACAGGCTACAAGACATTAAAGATGAAAATTTTCCACTGTTTGTCACCTCCAAGCAGTTGTTGCTGTTACTAGATGCATCCATGCCTGACCCATTTTTTCCAAGAAATGAAGATGGAAGTCTTAAAAGAGTAATTGTTGGTTGGAGTCCTCAGGAAGACTTGGTTGTATCAAATTGGCAGGATGAGGATGAAGAAGTTTATCTTGAATCAGAACATGGTGATGATGGAGGAGCTGCAGATGCATGCTCTAAGGAAAGTGATCCTTGGACTTTTGTGACTTATAATGTATTTGCAAATGAAATATGGCCAAAAATGATAAAAGGTAAAAGCTTGTACAATCCAGCACTGGTTTGGAAAGAAATCAAATCATTTCTGAAAGGCTCTTTTGAGGCACTGAGTTGCTTTGGGGGCAAGCTTACTGAGGAGCAGTACAAAAAGCTAGGCCGAAAGAGATCACCAAACTTCACGGAAGACAGGAGTGAGATCTATTACCTCTTCTGTCTTTATCAGCAGATACGATCACAGAGGGGTTACTTTGATGAAGAAGATTTGTTGTATAATTTATCTCAAAGACTTTCAAAGCTCAGGGAACTGCCGTGGTCCATCCATGAGTTTTATGGTGATGAGATACAGGATTTCACACAAGCTGAGCTAGCCCTGTTAATGAAATGCATCAATGACCCCAATGCCATGTTTCTGACTGGTGACACTGCCCAGAGCATCATGAAAGGAGTTGCTTTTCGTTTTAGTGACCTGAGGTCGCTGTTTCATTACGCAAGCAAGAGCTCTGTGAACAAGAAGCAGCGTGTTAGGAAACCGAAAAGGATTTATCACTTGTACCAGAACTACAGGTCCCATTCAGGTAGAGTAACAAATTTATTTATGAGCAGAGCCTGTGCTCTTCAGATGTCACTAATAATTGAAGTTTTCTGCTGGTCAGTTGAAAGCCAGTCTCTATGTGGCCTTTTTTTCAAAAAGATCAGATGGACAGCTTTTTCTGATATATCAATTCTGTTTTTTGACAGCTCAACTGGAAAACCAAAAATGAATGTTTTTAAAATTGTAGTTTTTCAAACTCTCATGCTTACTGGTTGCTTTGCCTGTGTTTGAGGGAAAATTTTAAGAAATTATCATTCTGATTTCTGTTGTCCTATCCCCCAAAACACTAGATTTTGCAGCATTGGTGTGCTGCTTCTTGTTTTCTTACTTGTTTCCCATTTGTGATCTTTATTTTGTGACAATGCTGCCAAGCCACTGTAGCATGTTTTCTGATCCTTAGAGGCCCAAGAATGACATCCACTCAAATTGGCAGAAACATAAATTGAAGCTTACAGCATCAGCCTTCCCTGATAGTGTTTTTGTCATTATATCTCTTGATTCCAAATTTCTAGCAGAACCTTTCAAAAGTGTGTTTGCAGGGACTTCAGGCTGAAGTTTAAAACCTGTATTCTGCTTTTTGCAGGTATTCTCCGTTTAGCATCTGGAGTGGTTGATTTGCTCCAGCATTATTTTCCAGAATCCTTTGATCGCCTTCCTCAGGACCGTGGTCTCTTTGATGGGCCAAAACCTATTGTCTTGGAGTCCTGCAGTGTTAGTGACCTAGCAATTCTTCTGAGGGGCAACAAAAGGAAAACACAACCCATAGAATTTGGAGCACATCAGGTTTGCTTTTCTTAGGCTTTTTGCAGATTCTGCCAGCTCTGTTGCTAAATAATAGTCTTGTATGACCTGCCCACATATGTCTTTTTTAAGCCCTTGTCTCACTGATAAATTAGGCTTTTCAAGCTTAGAAACCTTTATTGTGTTGGTTTCTGTTTCTTCTTAATATGTCTGGTTCTTTCTGTTCTTTTTTTTTTGGTGTTGTGAGGTATTGTCTGACCTGTTCCTTTCTAACTCCAAATCTTCGTACACCAGATCTAAAACTGTCTGCACATACCACGCATTCGTCAGTCTTCTAGTTGCAGCTTTGCGACCTTTTTTGTGGAGTGTGCTGAAATGTCTTTGTGAAATGTTATCTAGTTTTTAGAAGGCTCTTGCATTATCATCATGTTTGTCTTTCTCTATGCAACTGTTACTTTTTTTTCCCCCTTTTTTGCTTTCTAACGGTTTTTTATAATGTATTTTATGGCAGGTGGTATTAGTGGCAAATGAAACTGCAAAGGAGAAGATACCTGAGGAACTTAGTTTGGCACTTGTTCTGACAATTTATGAAGCAAAGGGCTTGGAATTTGATGATGTCCTCCTTTACAACTTTTTCACAGATTCTGAGGTATTTAATTCTTATCCTTTTTCTGAAGTCCATCTTTCTTGTGATCTAATTTGTGGTTCAGCTGGGGAAGGATTTCCTCTTTTCTCTGAACATGAGTGGTTTCATCACAGTAGAAAACAGAAGTCATAGGGTTATTAATTGAGAAGGTGCTTCCTTAAGTGCTGCATTTTCCTTCAGGCTTACTGTTAAAATTTAAGGGAGAACCTTGGGGTATACACATTGTAGACACACACACACACACACACACACACACACACACACACACACACACTCTCTTCTGCTGCACACCAAGACTACTCCTCTGACCCCAGCCAGGCAAGTATTCCAAGTATTCCTTACTGAACATGCCTGCAGACACTCCATGTACCCATGACTGAGTTACTCTGTGATTAAACATTCACTGTGAACAGCCCTGTTGCAGATGTCCTCTGCCTCTACCCCTCCGAACAGTGTCTCCTGTGGTTTTCAGCAGATGAAAACCACAAGAAAACTTAGGGCAGCTTACTGGTGACTCTTCACAGAGGTTAGTGAATGTTATGTGATGAGGGCAGAAGGAAGGAGCTTGAGGTAAACACTGGCTGTCATGGTAGATTTCTCAAAATTGATTTGTTTCTGGTGAAGTAAGTTGTAATCAGGAAAACAGCAAGCCATTTATCAGGATTTAGCAGAATCAGTTTAGCAGAGTTGAGTTGTGTAGAGCATTTTAGCTTAGACTAATGTATGTCAGGCCTGGAGAACTGTTTTCATACAATTCTTCCATGTTTCTGTGAGTCATGAGTAATTGAGTTGATTTGAGCAGCTAAACAAGCAGGCAAGAAAACAGCTCACCCTGGGGTTTTCTAATTTAGAAAAGCAGAATCTCTGAACAGTTGTAAACACAGCAGTGTGGCTGTGTGCACTTCATAAAGTGTTGGGTTTTCTTTTTATTTGTCTTGAAAATGGGATTTAAGAAGAGTCTTGTTTCAGGAAGCAGATGTGAATGAAAAATCTAGAAAAATCTAAAAAAGCCAAGCCCCCAAAACTCAGCAAGCTTTTGACCAAACTGATACCTTTAGCTAGTTATCGTGTTACAATCTATGACTGGTTTAGGAATATCTTCATTGATGATTTTTTGAAATCTTAACTTCAAAATACATATTGCATGAAAGGTTTCCTGCTTTTTTCCCACACGGGAAGACAGTTAACTTGTTTTGTGTTGCTGAAAGCTCAGAAATATAGAGATTGTAAAAATGCTATTTCAGCCTTATTATGAGTATTTTTCATTTTGTTCCAGAAACTTGGCAGTATTTAATCACATTTTGATTAAATGGAATTTTCAATAACAAAAGGGAAAAATGAACATCACTTAGAATGTAGTCACGATTTTAAGGTTATTAGTTTTGCAGGGGATCAGGAGCCTGCAGAGCAGTGTGATCAGGAGCTGGTATTTCCTACATGGCATGAGAGTGCACAGCACTGATCTGCTGCCACACTTAACTTATAGTTAGGAGTGCCTGTGCATATTTATAGACATCTTTCACATGTCTCTGTGTTGGAGTCCAATATTTTCTGACCACACTTTTTTAGACTTTCCCCATGAGTGGGTTTCTTTTGCTCACCTCTGAGTGTTCTCACCAGAGGAGGTGTTGGCAGGTGCCATTCCACCCCCTGGCTGAGACCAGCACTAGCAGTTACTGGTGTTCAACACGAAGCTTAATACATTCATCACATGAATGACCAGCCAGATCTTTTCTGGGAGCCCTGAGGGTGAGAATATATGCCAGCATGGGATATGTGTGGGTCCGGCTCACTGAGCTTATCAGTTTTGTAGAGTCGAGGAGACTTAGTGGCTGCCCTTCCTAACCTGCAGGATAAGATCTCTCCAATGTGTTTTAGACAGTAGATTTTAGTATGACAGATTGCAGCTTGTGAGTGTTATCCCACCACCTTTTATTCTGCCCCAAGCTGTCAGGGAGCTGCCTGCCCCAGCAATCAGCACACCCCCCTTCAGTGAGTTTGGTGGTATTGGGGGTTTATAGGAAATCCTCTTTCCTAGGACTAAAACTTGACCCTCCTCCATGGTGAAGGAAACCTGACTTCCTCCACAGAAGGATCATTGTAAGGGTATTTAGCTGAAAATGTATAGTCCACCCAAGGAGGTTTTCATGTTTAATATCAAATTTCTTATTTGATATATTGAGCATTGAATATAACTTTGATCTAGAAGAGTGATATAGCAGTATCCTGAAATCCCAAGGCAAGCATAATATAACAATGGCAATATACATAGGAATCACAGTACAGATGTGACTCCCATTAGTGCTCCCTGTGTATACATATATGTGTATGTATGTATGTATGTATGTATTCCCACTGGCTTCTCCATCATGATGCTGGCTGTCCCCAGTCCCTGAAAAGTAACATGCAGCTTGTAGCCAGCTCAAGCCAGTTGCACTCTGAAAGGTTTGTTTTCTTTGCTTCTCAGATTTCCCGCAGTCTGTTGGGCTGAGGCACATCTTTGCTTTTGCCTGCGCAGCTCAGGAAGGTGTAACTCTCTACTAGCTGTTTTAGAGAAAGTTGTTTATATGCCTTTATGACTACAAGTATCTCAAGCAAAGGCTCTATTGAGATGAAGTTCAGTTTTATCATTGAAAATTGCTGATTTTTCTTTACATTCTTCCCTGAGATAATTTTCTCCTCCAGTCTTCTCCTCTGAGCCTTCTTCCCTTGTAGGGATGAATAGGTCACACCATGCAACCTTATCTTGTCCATATGTAGGCAGTAGTAGTTGGTACATACAAATAAACCTTATTCTCTTGATATTCAGGCTAGCAAAGAATGGAAGATAATTTCTTCTTATAGTCCTGATCCGGATGTGCAAGTGGGAAGCAACTTGCTAATTGAAGTGCCATTAGAGGATGTCACTGGTGTGCAGGAAAGGACTCCATTTAATGTAGAAATGTACAAGGTGAGTTTTTGTAACATTAGGAATAGGAAGGAAAAATTAAATTCCTGAATCTTTAAAGTAAGGAAATTTCTTAAATCCTTTCATCCTGTTAGTTCCATGTTTATCATGGTTGCTTTACCTTCTATAGTTGTTCACATTTATATAATATAATATAATGTAATGTAATGTAATATAATGTAATGTAATATAATGTAATGTAATATAATGTAATATAATATAATGTAATATAATATAATATGTAATATAATATGTAATATAATATAATATGTAATATAATATAATACTGATTTTATAAGATAAGAGATTGTTTGCAAATGTAATTTGATTAGAGAACAGAACCTGTGTCAGACTTTTGGGTATATTTACAGAACAACTGTGGTTAAAGCAAATAGCAATTCAGCTTATCAATATTCATTATTCCTATAGTCTGGTTTCTAATTGGTGTCACTACCTTGAAATTAAGGAAGTTGTTTAGAATATGATGAGTCAGATATTTTCAGGATTGTATGGTAAATTAAGAGTTGTATGTGCAAGTGATTAATAGGAAAATAGCCTGTCATTCCTGCAGCTGATTTGTAGTACTAGTTGCTTATAAGTTAGATGGATAATCACTTATGTAACTGGAGTCCCATATTTAAGATTTAGACTTGCTTACTTAAAAGCACTTTCTTGCTTGTTATTCATTCTGTATAAATTCTCTGTTTTCTTATAACTGCAAAATATCTTTCTTTCTAACAATTTAGCTCATCTGGCATTTCATTTATGTAATTCAATTTTTTTTGTTCTGCTTCAGATGCTGAATGGAGAGCTCAAGCAATTGTATACTGCAATTACAAGAGCCAGAGTCAATCTTTGGATCTTTGATGAAGACCGTGATAAACGGGCTCCAGCTTTTAAGTATTTCATCAAAAGAAAATTTGTTAAGGTTGTCAAAACAGATGAGAAGAAAGGTAGAGTTGTCCTAAAACTTTCTTAAAAGACTGTCAAACAGTCAAAACTCGTGTTTTCTTGTGTTTAGGCTGTGTAATAAAGAAGGTTAAGTGTCCTTCTCACAGTATGCATTGATAACTGCCCTTGCAAATTTCCACTTATTTCAGTCGGTCTTAATTCTTTTGTCTCTAAAGATCAGTTGAATATGCTAAAGTATAACTTTATTGCTAATTCACTAGTTAAAGTTTTCTTGCTGCCACAGGAGGAGAGTCAGTGATCCCTTAGACAGATCTGATCTTGCAATTAGTTTATTGAGTTCTAACCAGTAAATTCAGATATGTAAAATATTCAGTAAGTATGCATGGATTGGTGGTCAATGCTCTACTTTTTACATAAGCTTTCTATACCTATATTAAATGTTACACACATGCAAAAATGTCATTTACCAGCCCACTGATGTCTGGTGTTGAGTAAAGGATCCCTTAGCCTCGAGGGGTGACCTTAAGAGGTGCTCCTACATCAAGGGAGATCAGGTCACTGCTGCTCAGCCAGTTACGGTGCAGAGAGCTCAATGGACCCTGATGGCTGCAGATATTCATAGCTTAAAGTGGTCAATTTGTAGTCAGATTTTCTGCTGTGTTAATGCAGTTTCAGCCACTTACCAGTCCAGTCTCCAGCCAAGCTCTGGGGATTTTTGTATTCTCACTGGTAGCTTCACACAACAGTATTACCACACGTGACTCATAGTTACCATTACTAGTGTAAGCACAAACAGAGAGCTTGGAACATTGTGAGATAATGCTTAGTTTTGGTACATGATAAGTGGTTTTTGTGGTTTATCCATTCTAACATAAAATGGTCACCCCTGCCCTTGTAGATTTAGATGACAGCATGTTTGCTAAGACTTCAACTCCAGAAGAATGGATTGCACAGGGAGACTACTATGCCAAACACCAGTTCTGGGAGGTAGGAACATATGTTTATCTGAAATAAGGATTCTTGCTTATTCTGAAACCTTTTCTTTTCTCTGTATCTATAAAACCATCTGTAAACTTTCAGTTGCTCTCTAGCAGTCTGCCTTAGTTTGTGGTTTGTAACTGTGTGTTTACTTGTAAATGACTTACAAGAAGTGAGCAGGGAGAGCAAGCCTTTTTTTGTAATCTTAAATTCACTGCCCAGAAATTTGCAGTCTCATGAGGAAAATACATTTTAATGCACACAAATGAAAGACGGTTGGAAAAACAATTATTAGCATCCATCAGAATTGACTGATACGTGTGAATCTAAACCATGTTCTTGACAGTATCATTGCATATACTGTAGAAAAACTAAAGCATTTCTGGAAGTGTATTAATATGGGTAGGAAAATGATGGTTTGTGTTTAAAAACCATAGAGATTTTACAGTCTTTTGTTTCCTAGCTTCTTAGTTAATACAGTCCAGATGCGGGATGACAGTTAATGGCATCAATGCAAAACTCAGCCATGATGACAACATCACTGAAATGTTCTACAGGGTATCTAGATCAAATGCTTTTGTCCTTCTGGGTGATTTTAACTTCCCAGACATTTTCTGGAACACGTGGAAGATAACTTCTGGGTGCAGGTGCTAGGGGAGCTGACTAGGGAAAGGTGACCTCCTAATAAACAGAGAAGAATTTATGAGTGAAGTGGGGATTCATGGAGTTTCAAGTTGTTGACTGTAGAAGAAAAAGTCCTGCATACCTTTGACCCTGGATATGGGGAGAGCAGACTTGGGCTGCAATTAGTAAGGTCCCTTGGGAATTCATGAATGACAGGCACTTTTAAAGGGCTATCTCTGAAATGTGCAGAAGCAGGAAATTCCAAAGAGTCAGCAGTCAAGCAAGTGGGGCAGAGTCTGGCTTGGCTGAACAGGCATCTTCTTGAACTTAGGTGAAAAGGGAAATTGTGTGGACATTGGAACAAGGGGAGGTGACACACGAGGACAGCAGAGATGCTGTTTGTCACTGTAGGGAGAAAATTCATGTGGCCAAAGCTCAAGTAGAGTTCAAGCTATCCAGCACTGTGAAGGACAACAAAAAGGTCACTTTAAAACACATTAACAGCAAAAGAAGGATTGGACATAACATCGGTCCATTACTTAGACAGGTTCATTTACCTCGCAAATAGGGATATAGGCAAAGCAGAGACATTTAATGCCTTCTTCACATCTGTCTTTAACATTGATGATGGGCTGGAAGACTGTGACTTGGGGGATGATAAACTGACTCTGCACAGTTTGAGACTTGCTGCTGCAGCTGGATGCACATAAATATATTTGACTTGATGGGATTCATTCTGCTGAATGAGCTGGCCCATTTTATTGTGGGGTCCCTTTCCATTATTTTTCAGGTCTTGGTAGTCTGGAGAGGTCCCAGTCAATTGGAAGTTGGCAAATGTCCCAGTTTTCAAGAAGGGTAAAAAGGAAGACCCTGGTAATTACAGGCCTTTCAGTCTCTCTTTGGTGCCTGGTAAAATTATGGAGAAGGTTATTCTGGGAGTTACTGAAAATAACATTTGAGTGACAATGCAGTCGTTAGTCATAGGCAGCATGGGTTCACTATGGGAAAGTCCTACTTAACCAACTTAATTTCCTTTTGTGACAAGGTCACTCATCTAGTTGACCAAGAGAGGCCAGTAGATGTGGTATATATTGGTTTTAGCAAAGATAGCAAAGTTTTAATAGTTTCTCTCACAGTCTCTTTATTCTGGATGGAATTGTGGGACGCAGCTAGACAAGTCCATAATACATTAGGTGAGAAACTGGTTGTCAAGTCAGGCTTCAAAGAGTTATAGTAAATGGGGTTATATCAGGCTGGTGGCCCATCACTGGTTGAATTCCCCAGTGCTCAATTTATGGACAAATGTTTTAATAAATAAATTAGACACCAGAAAGGAGTGTACCTTAAATATGTTTGCAACAATACTAAACCAGGAGGACACTAAACTGGGAAGAGCTGTTGATTCCCTTAGGGGTAGAGAGGTCCTACAGAGAGACCTTGATAACCTAGTGGGCTATCACCAACTGTATGAGATTTAACAAGGAAAAGTGCCAGATTCTGCACCTAGGGTGGAGTACTCCTGGTTATACATTCAAATTAGGCAATGAGAGACTGGAGAGCAGCCCCATGAAAAGAGATGTGGGAGTTTGGGTTGATGGCAAGTTGAAGATGCCTCGACAAGCAGAAAGGCAGACGGTGTCCTGGGTGCATGAAATACAGCATCGTGAGCCAGTCAGAGGAGGTGATTGTCCTGCTCTGCTCTGTGCTGCTACAGACTCACCTGGAGTAGTTTTGACCACTCACCTCTGTGCAGTTTTGGGCACCAAAATATAAGAAGGGCAACAGACTCTTAGAGTGTGTCCAGAGGAAGGTGACCAAGATAATGAAAAGTCGTAGAATCATAGAATGGTCTCTTCAAAATATTTTTGAAGAGACCTCCAGGCTCATCCAGTCCCAACCCCTCTGCCATTGCCACGGGCAGCTCTAGAGGACATGTCTTAAGAAGAGCAGCTGAAGTCACTTGTCTTGTTCAGCTTGGAGAAGAGATTGCTGAGGGGTAACCTCATCACAGTCTACTACTTCCTCAAAGGGAAGACCTGATCTCCTCTCTCTAGTTAGCAGTGATAGGGCATGGGGAAATGGAATGAAGTTGGATCAGAAGAAGATCAGATTGGACATAGAAATGGCTCTTCAGTGAGAAAGTGGTCTGCAACAGGCACCCCAGGAAAGTGGTCATGGCATTAAGCCATGAGTTCAAAGTTCAAGAAGCATCTGGATGACATTCTTAATCGTTTGGGTTTGTTTTAGGTAGTCCTGCAGGGAGCAGTAAGTTTGCCTCTATTATCCTTATAAGTCCTTTCCAATTTGAGATGTTCTGTGATTCTATGAAATAAAGCTTCAGATAGTTTTTTGATCACAGCAGAGGAAAAGCTTCTGCGTTTTGCAGGTAACAAAATAAAATTCTTTGAAGAAAAAATTAATATTTATAACAAGACAAAAACCCAAAGTAATCAGTTGCCACTATTTAGATAGTCTTTATCTTCCCTTGAAAATAAAAGGCAATTTTCTAAATGGACAGAAAAGAGTTGAGAAAAAAACCCCACACAGTTAAAACAAAATGGTCTTGAAATCTGAAATGTATTAGCTATATTATCTGTAAATCTGTTTTCTTTTTAACGCTGATCTTTGCTAATCAGTGCTTCCTTAAGATGACATTATCTGGTGGCTTTGGCAGTTCCAAGAATGGCTTGCAGTGTGCAATTTCCAAACAGGAGCAACACTAAATTAATGGCTAGAATAAAGAAATCATGGTGTTGCAGAATAAATAGGGTGATAATGAAGAAAACCTTTCTAGGAGCATGATATTTCCTGGTGTTTATGTTTAGTTTTCACAGAAAGAGCCTGGTATGATAAAAGTATTGAGTAAATGTTCCTTGCTTTTTGATTTCACTTTGCACGCATTGGTCTTCCTCCCTTTTAGTAATATGTTATAGATGCCTGGTCACTTACCAGTTATTGGTTTAGCTTATCATTCAGATTGCATATGCTAATTGTTCTATCAGCTTACCAGGAATTTTGTTTTCACTACTTCCATGTAATATTGTAATTAATATTCTAATTTTGGTAGTTACATGTGGACTGATTTTAAAGCTTTTCTTTTTGTCCTAAAAATATACCACAATGTTTTACCTTTTCCTTTTTCCAGGCACCCTGCCAATCTTTCTGCTTTCCATTCCAGTGACTGTAAAATTAAGTATTGCTTTTATGTGATAAGCCATGGGCTGGATGCACATCTGTGAATGCTGTGTGTGATTTCACCCCAGGTGGCTGCCAAATGTTACCAAAAGGGAGGAGCAGCTGAGAAGTCAAAACTGGTCCTGACACACGACGCTGTTCTCAAAGTGCATGCAAAGAAAAGCAGCCCAAGGTGGGGTATCAGTGCAGCTGAGTGAGTGTCACTTTGTGGAGCAGAGGATGAGATTCACACCCAGCTCTGGGACCTGACTGGGGATGCTGGAGAGCAGTGCAGGAGGGGTGTCTTTGTGTGTTTGTGGTTGGCAAAAGAGATTTAAGGAATTGGAAGGTCTAGCACTATAGGATCCAGGGCACTGCTCCCTCTAGGGAGTAGTGGAAGGGCTGTCCAAATGAAGTTGGCCCTTGCAAGGGCTTACTGGTTCTGTGAGAGAAAAGCAGCAGGATTTGCATTACATTAAGAGGCTTTACATCCATAGATATAGATATGAGAACATATGCCATCAGCAGTGCTGATGGCAACTCACTTTGTTGAGTGAATATGCTAATCCCATTGCATATTCACTCATCAAAGGGGAGGGAATGGTGGTGTGCGTTGTGGCAGAAAAGCTGCTAGGAAAAAATGAATTTTGGAGTAAAATTAATGTTACAGTCATTTTAAACTAAACAAGCAGGACCAGATCTGAATCAAAGGACGGTTTACAAGGAACAGATTTTGAGATGAATCATATAGTTCATGATTTCAGCTGAGTAGAATAGCTCAAGAGTTTGACAGGGGAGAGAGTTTGCAGTTTCCTGAAGAGGCTTGGAAACTCTTTGGGGCTCATTTCAAATAAGACAGGAAAAAACTTAATGGAGAAAGATCTAAACCTAAGTGAATCAGTTCCTGTTCATGCTGGGGAGACCAGAAACTAGCAATGATAGCAGAATGGGAAAGGAATGACTAGATCAGAGGAAGCTGGCACACAAGGGAGAAGAGGAAAGATCTGAAGAAATGCTATTACTGGAGTTAGTTGAGATTTTATAATTTTTAATTTTCTGCTTTATATTAGTGGCCCTGTTTAGAAGCATAAGGATGCTCACAAAATTTCATGATTATAGAGAAATTGTTGATGGGACCGATAAAACTTTTTCTCAGTTCACTGTGCTTGTCAAAAGCTTACACAAAATTTGAGAAGGAATTTGGTGTATTAGAACATGTTGATGGAACATATGTAACAATGAAGCTGCCAAAGTTGAATTATTTTTTTAATAGAGGTATTAATGCTGGGGTAAAAAGCTTTTCATGTGTTCTATATGAAATGTTCTTTACAGTTCTGATTCTCTAGGCTTGAGAATCATCAATTGAATCTAGATCATGCTGCAGTGATACCTGGAAGGCTGTGATTGTTTGATCAGATAAAACAAAGGCTGAGAACACCTTTGCTTGTGTCTCCAATGACGTTGGTGCTAAAGAGCAGAAAGGAGAGAACAAGTTAAGGAAAGAAAAGCAGTACAGAATCACAATAATACAGTACAGTATATTACAGTATAGTAATATATTAGATAAAAAAACTCAAAAGAATTTTTTGACTGTCAGAGCTGTCATATATTGGAGCAGACTTCTGGACAGAGCAGTGTCAGCACAAAATACAATTATTTGTAAGATCATAACTCATCGGTTAATGTATTAAGAATAATGTGTCATGTCTTGGTTAGTTGGATTCAGTGACAGTTCACATGATCCTAAACTTAATTTGGATGTTAGTGGTAATTTTCTCTTACTTTCTACAGGGAAAAACAGATGGAATATATGACGTTGGCTAAAACTTACTTGGAATGTGGAGAACCAAAACTATCACTAAAATGTCTGATTCAATCAAAGGAGTTCCGTCTTTGTGCAGAATTGTATAAAAAATTAGGAAAGGTATTAAATCCTCATCATATCACTTTCCTTTTCCCACAGAATTTTTTCCTCTCCTATTACTCAGAAAGTAATAGTATGTTTTTGTGTCATGGTAATAGCAAAACTAAATAAGCTCTTTAAGCTGGGCTGTTTAAAAGGAGTAATTTGTCAGAGAACAGGCAGAAGAGAAATGAAGTGGAGCATGGTGCAATTATGCAGGCTGGCTTTATTTCTTTGACTTTCCTCAAATATCATTATCAGTCATTTGCAGTCAAAAATTAGTGAATGACTGATGTAATGAAACTTAAGCTGTTGCTTCATTCAGTACTCTGATGATACTGAAACTTCATTGATAACAACCATTTAAATGGAACCTTAAAATGTGGAAGGGTTAAAGCAGTGTGCTAACAATATGTAATATTTTTATTTTCATTGTGTTTCTACTAAAAGAATGTAAAGTGATTGTGCCCAAATATTTGAAGTTTAAGATACAACGTTAGTGTTCTCATTCTGCATCCATAACTGTTTTAATTTAATACTATTCATTCTGAGAAATCTGTAAATCAGCAGAAGCGTGTGTAGTGTTTTCTAACAACAAGCAGAACTGGGTGGATAAAATTATTTTGAAAACCTTATATAATACCTTTCATTTTATACTCTAGTTTTTCAGACACAAATATTCTGAAGTTTTTTTAAACAATCTCTTCAGTTTTAGAGATGGTTACTTTAATATCTATTTGATTTTATTCAGATACTTTAATTACATTTTATTAAAGTGTACATCTTTATGATTCACATGATGGAATTACAAGATTTATTCCATGCATGTAGTTTTGACTGTTTACAGCACTTCAGTTTCATTATTGACTTCTGCATTGCAGATGAAAGATGCTGCAGTTTACTATCAGAAAAGCCAGTGTTACAGAGAAGCATCTGAATGTTATGAACTAATTGAAGAGTTTGATCTGGCCATTAAAATGTATTGTCAGGAAGAACTCTATGAAGAAGCAGCAAAGGCAGTTGAAAGGTATGTCTTGCAAGATGGTATTGGAATATAACTCTTTTGCATTTCCAAGTTCCATATAATGCAGATGGTTCATTGAAAAATTTTCAGAAGGGTTTTGTCTGCTGGCTTTGTTTACATTACCTTTAGTAATGGTAACTGCTGTTTTAAATGATTACAGCTTCTTTAATATGTAGAGATTGTTTGATCAAAACATTCAAGCATTAAAGTTACTTTACCAACAAACAAGTTTTTAAATCATCCCCCCAAAACATTAATGGAAATTTATCAGCATAGACACAAAAAATCTGCACTACCACATTTATTATGAGAAAGATGATAACAAAAAAACTGATGATAATTTACTAATCCAACAGGAAGAAGTAACTCATACTCAGCATGCAGGAGAGAATTTTTCATAAAACTGGCTTAGGGGATACATCAATAATTTTACATCAGCCATTAATAATTAATTTCTGAATATTCTGAAGTGCATGTTATGAAAGATTCAACCAGGTGTTTTGCTCAGACAATCAATAAGCTACAAAGTATATGCAGATACATACAGATGCTTGAAACAATTCTCTCTAAACTGACAAGTTTATGTAAATTTTACAGAATATTGTGTATTGACCCTTGGAGGATTCACTGAAAATCATACTTTTTTATAAATAGAAGATTAATGCTAATAAAGTGCGTTAAAATTATTTGTGCATTGATTTGACAGTGTGGAAAATGCTTCACTAATGTTGTAAACCTTGTGATTTTGTTTGTACCAAAAGTTTTAATACTCTTGATTCTGACAGCCTCACGTTGTAAGTAGCTTCTTTCTGTGGATCTTTTAAGGATGATGTGATGGTCTTTCACCTGACAGGCATATCGCATGAAACAGTTGGCCTTTTTGTAGAAAGGGTTTCTCGGGGAAGCTGTTTGTTTATTGGTTTTGTTGGTTTTTTTTGGTTTTTTTTTAATTGCAGTACTTTTTTTGTCTTGATTTGTAATCTGTGTCAGTAAATTGATGTATGTATTATTTCAGATATGAAGATATGTTGAATGCAAAAGGACAAATGTCTTCCAAACTGTCGTGTACAGCAAATCAGCTGTATTTAGAAGCAGCTGCAAAATACCTGAGTATGAACAGGACTGAGGAAATGATGCAAGTCCTCTCAAAACTGGATATAGAGGATCAGCTTGAGTTTCTGAAGTCTCGTGGTTGTTTGCACCAAACAGCAGACTTACTGAAAAGGAAGGATCGCCAGGAGGAGGCTGCGAAGTTAATGAAACAGCATGGCTTTGCCCTGGAAGCAGCCAACCTGACGGCTGTAAAAGAGTTCCGCGCATCGTGTTTGCTTGCTGAAGCTCGTGCCAGGCTGAGTCGCAGTTCAGAAACACACCTGGGGAACGTGGAGAGCATTCTAAGAGAAGCCCTTGAGCTTTGTGAACAAACTGGGCAGAAGTCTGGCATTGCTGAGGCTGTGTTTTTGCAGGGAGCTCTGAAAGAAGACTTCACGAAGCTGAGCAATGCGTACTGTCAGTTCCTGTCTCTGAATCATTCTGCTGGTGCAGTTGAAGCTCTCTTTGCGTTATGTCGCTGCAGCACTCCTAGCCACACCATCCTCTTCATGGCAACACGTGGCTTAATGGCTCTTCTGAGTCTTGTTAGTGGTCTGAAGAAAGCAGCCACCAATGCAGAGAAAGATATGGTGAAGTTATGCTTTGCCTATTTTGGGATTGTCCCAACAGGTGATAGTTGCCAGGTGTCTCAAAATGAAGCTGAACCCATTATCAAGTTTTTGTTAGACAAGCAAAGTCTAAAAGAGAGGAAGGTGAAAGGTGATTTCTCAGTAAGCACAGAGAAAGTAAAATCAGCTTTGAAGCAGCACTTGTTGAGCAGGTTGTGTTTTATCACCCGTGAGTTACTGAGCAAGAAGTACCCAGATATTTGTATGAAGTTCATTGCAGGTTTGAACTGTGAAGATAAAACCTGTGAGGGTTACCACAGACCCTTGTTGCGTCATGAAGCAAGGACAATATTTCAGTGTAAAATGCATCTGGTGGCAATAAATGGACTGTTGTTGGAAGCCACGTGCACTTTCCCTAAGGAGTTACTGAATCAGTGCAAAAGCTTTGAGGACATTTTGACTTCTGACAAATATGCATCATGTAAAGCCCTCCTAGGAATGTTTTTTCCTAATCATTTTCATTTGAGAATACTGTCTGAGAATCCAAGAGCATGCAAAGAAATACTGCAATTCAGTAGTGTTATTTCCAGACCTTGTAGAGAGATGTTGAGGAAGTACATCACGTTTAAGTTTAATAATGAAGACATTGCAGCCAGAAGAGAATCAACTGACTTGTGGCTAAGTGCCATGAAGGTCCTTATCTTATCTTCAGGATATCCTGAAGAATTTGAGAAACTTCTTTTTAAAGAAGAGGATAATTATAACAAAGAGCTAATGTTTGCTTTGGCGAAGGCAAAAAGTTCCCCAAGGAATAAAGGCCAGGAAGAAAAGACCAAAGGAATAGAGGGCAGACATGGTATGTTGCTACCTGACAAGAATGCCGAAAATGCAGGAAGAACACACTTGTGCTTCATTCGGCTTCTTGAAAATTCACTTGAGCAATTCTATGTACATAAGAACCCAGAAAACTGTAAAAGATTTTTTTTCCGTTTCATGAATGTCCTGATCAAGAAATGCACAAGGTACCTGATTCCAAGCATAGGAAACACGGTGATGTTGCTGGAATTCCAGTATATTCTGTGTTGTGCTGTCCTGATGCGTCTTGCCAAAAGCATTACTCTCTGCCTTCCAAAGAGTTACATTGCTCTCCTTCATTACTGGGAGTTTTTGTTCAGACACAAGGACCATTACAAAGAACTTAAGGACACATTTTCTATTATACAGGAGTATAGACCGCAGAACACAAATGCAGCTGTATACTATTTCAGATCTCATCTCTGTTATCTAGCAGAAGTCTTGTGTGGTGTTCATGGGAGGTTCAATGTCCTCCTGGATGCGTTCGGGGATCCCGACTGCATAACTTCAGGGGAGGCTGAGCGGACAGTAGTGCTGTGCTTGGTGATGTTACTGAATGCTGACCAGGTGCAGAGTTCTAAAGATAGATCCCTCTTACGCCGCCTCTTTCCTGAAATCAAGGCCATGCTGGAATCAATGAGAAAAGACACTCCCTCCAAAGTACCTGAAAGATTGCTGAGGGTTGTGGAACAAGTGGGTAATGCTACACATGTAAGAGAAGTTGCTGCAAGCCTGCAAGAGCTGCTGACAGAGAGAGATGAAGAGCACTTGGTTGACTGCCGCTGGAAGTGGGACACTGCCTACAATCAGGGGCATCCACCCATACGGGGCATCCAGTATGAACGCGTAAACCTTGACAGATTTTTAACCTCTTTGGATGAAACGGAATATGCTGATGAGCTGGAAGAGGAATTTGAAGAGGTTCATTGCTTAGAGGACCAAAAGGATCCCCTGGAAGTCATTGCACTCAGCAAGCAACAGAAGCAAGAGCAGAAAGCATCAGCTCGACGCCATCTATATCGTGTTTTCCATTTAATTTCCCTTTATGTGAAGTGGAAAAGGAAGGCCCGCTCCAGAGTTCATCCTGTTGCAATGAAAGAAGAGGAATTTTTGTCAGAGATATTCAAAAGAGCAGATATTGACCAAACCCAGTGTGACCTCTGTGGAGTCAGATTCATCCAAAGCTCTGAGAACTATTTCAGCCGGTCAGAGAGCATGGAGGCAGACAATTCTGAACCTCTGACACCAGCTGAGAGCAGTGGGGAAGAAAAGTTGCACGCAGAAGGAAATGCAATTTCTGTGGCCAGTGAGGCCTATATGGAGCACAGGAACACGGAAGAACACACAAATAACCATGCTGCCTACAGACACTATGCTGAGTTTTTCAGAAGAAACATAGATCCAGTAATACACGATGGACTGGAAGTAGTGGAGGCCATTACAGAAAGGGATTACACCCGTGACCATTTAGCATATAAAGAAGGTTCCAACTTATGCCAGAGGAAGATCAAAGAGAATATTAAAAAAATTTCAGATGCAGTAGAGGAAATCTATGAGAAAAAAGCCTGGTCTAGAGGTAGGACCTTTCCAGTTTTCTTTAAACAATTTAATATGTCAGTGTTTGGCCAAACTGCTAGACCTGGCAAAGCTCCATTTGAAAATCTTAATGTAGTAAAGAAAAAGGTATTACCAGGTTTTTCAGGTAGCTGATAAAAAGAACTGAGAGAGCTGGAAATATTCAAAATACATTCTAAACTCTTCCAACTTAATGAATTACATAGTAGAGGAAAAGTGAATGGTATTGAATTTTTACAGATAGTAAATTGAATTTTACATGGTCATGATGTACTATGTTCTCTGAACTTACACAGTTTTACAGCAACTTTGCAGTTTTTGCTGACAGGTCATCTTTACTAATTTTTCTATTGTTTCTGCTGTTTCCTTTTTACTTCTGCTAGCCATAGTAATTTGGAATCACAGGGGTAGCCTGGTGGGAGTACTTGGAATTTTTGACTAAGGGTAGCGCTGATTATTCTGCCCTTGAACTGGTAATTTTACTAGGGCTGAGCAAAAGTGGATACTTTAACACAAATCTGTGGTGTGTCAGGTACTCAAAGGCAACATTGGTATTAAAAAGTTTAGTAATTTTTGGTGCTTGAGAGACATATTTTGATATTAGATTCCCCACCCCCTTATATGCTTAAAGCATTATTCTATGCTGATTTTTGCAAGCAAAATTGAATTACTGAATGAGTGGCCCAGAAGCAAAATTGTTTAGTATACTTGCTTTGGAAAAGTGACAGCTTAAATCTTAACATTGTTACTGGCTTCACTGGTAGAAATCCACCAATCCTGTCAAACTGTCATTTTGCCTTTGATGTCTGACAGTAGTGAAAAACTGTAGCACTTGATATGTTCATCAGCTCTGATCAGTGAAATACGTTAAATTTGTAACTAAATGTTAGGTTGTGCTCTTTACATGTAAGCTTTATCTTTACTCCTAGTGGAAAGTTTCACATATAGATGAAGTCCATGAAGTTTAGCTTATTGTTTACTTGACTTCCTGCTCAGTGAACCATGATAGTGATGAATAAGATGAAAATAGTAGGCTTAATTAGGTAATAGTGGATTTCATTATGACAATTGCTTGGTGAATGTTACCTTGTTATTCTACTCAGTGAAAATCTATAGAGAGAAATTATTTTTTTCTGAGACTACTTTTCCCTCTCTTTATAACAGGCATTTTTCAGGTTCTTAATGATGCAGTTCAGCAAAGACTGCACCATTTTAGGTCCATGTTTGACTTTGGTTCATATAATTTCAGAGAGATAATGAAAGTCAGGAATTTTATAACCCAAAAATAAAATAGGATGTTTTCAGGGTTCAGATGTAACTCAAAAGGGGCAGCACAAGGATGTAGAACTTTTGTTCTGATAGTGCTAGTAATGTTAATTAGAATGGGGAGTAATACATACATCATCTCCATCCCCATTAGTGAATTATCCTAGTGACCATGACTTCTGGGTTTGCAGCATCATCATCCCACATGGCTCTGTGTAACTTCACTTTGTGCTTGACTTTTAGCTGCTGTCCATTTCTCTGCTAAGTGTTCTCACAGAATGTTAACTGTGCTCCATTTCAGCTGAAGAAGTAATAACCAGACACGCCAACAAATTGATTGACACCATTGATGACGCTCGTAAGTGGCTGAAGCAAATGGACTCTCACAGGATAACAGAAGAAGGTATGTTTTAAAATTGCACAGCTTTCTGAGCCCACTGCTGTCCAGTAGTGGTCTCTATGTATCACTACAGTCTCACACTCAGCAGCATTGTGGATATTCACTGACCTTTGAGAGGCACTCCCATGGGGGCATTCTGGAAAACATGAGATAACCAGGCTTTCCCTCAGTGGCTCTTCAAAGCTGAGCAGCTGGATGCAGGGTGGCCAGAGTGGAGCAAGATTTCTCCCTGGCCTTCAGTGGATCCCAGCCTGATAAAGGATGCTTGTATTTGTTCCTTTATTTTCACTTCCATTTCTCTTGGTTTCACACAAAAAGTAGCATACATTGATGCAGACTATGGCATCACAGATCTCTGAGGGCAAGTTTAAGACTTCATTGTACCTCCCTGAATGCTCATGTTTAAACATACATTTAGGTGGTAGGATTGCAAGAGTTGGCAGCAGTGAAGTGGTTAGACTTACAAAATGGACTGTATGTAAAGCATTAGAGTGTCTCAGTTTTAGAAAAAATCGGTTGTGATAAAGCCTTGGGCAGCCTCTTCCTATTCCAGCAGATACAGTTAATAGGAGAGGGTGTGCTCTTGTAGTCTCAAAAGGAACCTTATGGTCTGTCTTGGAAGTCAGCAAGGAAATGTAGTGTCTGCTGAAACTGAATCTTGAGACAGACTTCCTAGAAAAGTCTAAGGAAATAACAATAGAAACAGATTTTCAGTGTGAAAATTAATTACTAGTGCTGCAAGTGGCTTAGAGGTTGCTGCTTCATTGCAGAGGTCTTAAATCTTAAGCACATTGTCATATTAAGCTAAATACTTCTTAAACATGATTATGCACATATGAAGGTATATTGTAACAAAATATACAAAATAGCAGTAACATAGCTTGTCATGCTGTCATGCTGTTAAGAGAAAAAGGTGTTGGGGTTTTCCATTCTGCATTAATTTATTGTTTTTAATATAGGCTTGGTGCATGATAAAGACTTGGAAAATGAAGTGGAAGATGAAATTACGGCTTTTGAAGAACTTGTCCATAAAAAACTCTCAAGGAAAAAAGGAAGACATGGGAAACTATAATTTGAAAAATTATTCCAGATGACTATTTTATCCTCTTAATAATCTATGTTTAGAATGAAAAAAATTTAAAAAACATAGAGGGATGGGATCAGAAATCAGAAGAGTCTGAAGAAAAAGAGCAACTTCTGTTGTGTTTTATTTTGGGTTTTTTATTGCTTGTATTGTGTCAGAATAATTACCTGTGTTATGATAATGTAATTGTTCAAAGCTATGACTGGACCAATTTCCTTTCAAACTTATGTGATAGCTTAAAACTAACAAAAGCCAAAGAAACAAGCAAGTAGAAAAAAATGTTAATGTTCTGATTTATCTCAGGGGTGTTTTTCCACTCAGTCTTTTTTTTTTCTTCCTTGCATCACTATTCTTCTGAGCTGGAGTCCTCAGAAAAATAGATAGATTATTTCTCTGATTTTAAGAGTCTTTGTATGTTTAGAACTTTTTGAGTCTTCAGGTGAGATATTCACAGTATCCCTCTTTTCTATTTTTATAGACATGAAATCTCTAAGCACATTCATATTTCTGACAGTGTATATTCTTCTGATTAGATAGGTATGAAAGCTAGGGTTGTCTTTTATTTTATTAAGTTTTGATATAAACTTCTACCTGTACCTATTGAAAAATGGATAATCCTAATTTTAAAGAATGTTACACATTTTAAGTGCTTTGTAAGGTTTAATTATAAGGGGGCTTTTGATACGTTTTTGTAATGTATAATGTTTTTATAAAACCTGTAAAATTTTTAAAATCACTTGATCTTGTCTGATTTTTTTGAATGCTTTCTGAAAGCTGTATGTGCCTGCATGGGTGAGATTTGTAAATTGGGTCCAGAGTGTCACTTCATTCTGATGGAATCTCAGTGTGTCCAGGATATTGTAGTGTCCTGGTTTAGGCTGGGATAGAGTTAATTTTCTTCTTAATAGGTTGTACAGTGCTGTGTATTTGAAATTAAGTTGAGAATAATGTTGACAGCACACTGATGTTTTGGTTGTTGCTGAGCAGTGCTTACCGTAGGTCAGGGGCTTTTCGGTTTCCCAGGCTCTGCTAGAGACCAGGTGCCCAAGAAGCTGAGAGGGAGCATGGCCAGGACAGCTGACTCCAGCTGGCCAAAGGGACATTCCATAGCCTGAAACATCTCAGCACACAAACTGGGAGGGGGTGCACAGGAGGGGCTGTCACTGCTGGGTAGGGGCCGAGCATCGGTCAGGGGAGCGAGCAGTTGTGTTTTGCATTGCTGATTTTCTTGGGTTTTATTCCACCCTCTCTTTTTTACCTCCTTTTTCATTGAAATTATTCTTATTCTTTTTCTTCTTCTTATTATTATTATTATTGTCATTATTCCCGCATTTGACTTAATTTCAGTTATTAAACTGCTCTTATCTCAACCCACAGGTTTTACCTTTTCTTCTAATTCTCCTCCCCATCCCACAGGGAAGGTTGGAGGGTGAGTGAGCAGCTGGGTGGTAATTAGTAGCTGGCTGGGGTTAAACCATATATGTAGTCTCCTTTAGTAACCTTTTTAATTAAAACACTTGTGTGTTAAACATAATGAGAGTGTTATTTAGTTGTTGAAATATTTTGCCCTTAAAAAGGTTAGTCTTTGTATACATAACAAATTGCTTCAATGATTACATTTAAAAAAAAAACAACTTAATCACTTATTATTATGCTGTGTTGTGGAAATGGGTAAAAAATGAAATGCTGCTGTAGAATGGAGCTATGTGGGTAGCAGTCATAATTTTCTATTGCATTTTAAAAGTCTCTTTCCAGGTGTTTCTTCTTAAAGAAGTTTTATTCATTAAGCAAGGATTTAGAAGATAGTTTGGAAACATACACTGAGGAAATGTAATGCAAGTCACTTGCACTGTAAAGAAGTCAAGAATTAAGAAAGCTGGATCATTTATGTAAATTATTTGGCTTTGTTTCTGTATTGATGGGTATTTTGCAGAAGCTTTCCTGATTAGTTTCCTAGCTTCACTGTTTACATTTGTGGCAGTAAATACTATCTAAACTTTTTAAGAACAGTTACAATTTCAAAATCCTTGCTGGCCACATTTTAAAGGCTGAATTACTGTACTTTTTCTTTCTCTTTATGAAAAAAACCAACTTAAACATTATCACAAAATACCAAGCAAAGGGGAAACAAAGAAAAAGAAATAACAACAGAAGTTACCAAGAACTTAAACTCAGGGACCTGTGATTCTTGATGTGGTTCCATGCAGCCCAGTGGTTTTTCTCTGACTTTGAATCAAAACTCCCAGATGGAACTTATTTCAATAACATGAAATACTGACTGCTAGACAAAATTTCAGAACTTACAGTTTCAGCGAAGGATTAGGTCAAGATTTCAGTAATGTTCAAGCAGAGATGGGAAATCTATCAGGATCTCCAGACCAATGTCACTGCTTTAAGGGCTTTTCCCCCTGTGCTGGTTTCCATAAATAAATACGAATCTTCCTTTTCCATGGCAGTCTCTTCAGATAATAGCAATCTCAGTGCATTAATCCTATTTACATATTACATTACCAAAATGAGTTTGCTCATATATAATATACCCTTGGGTTGTGGGATTTTTTTGTTCTGTTTTTTTTTCCTTATTTTTTAAAAAAATCTTTCTCACCTCTGGTGGAAGCCCCAGTGTTCTGGCACCAGCTAACACCTATGACTCAAAGGGCTTAAGACCCACAACAGGTGCCTTGGTATGTGTGAGATGCATATTGCACTGAAACCTTGGAACTAAGCAGTGATGCAGGCTGTCGAGCTAATCCACCCACTTCTGCCTGTCTTAGCCATGTTGAAAAGAATTTTGAAAAGGCTTCAAAAGCTCAGAAACTGGTGACTTAAAATCTCTCTCCCTGGTGAAACAAAAATTACACCTAAATGAAAAAGAAGAACAAACTATTTGCTGCAGTTGGAAGATGGAGTGTGTGGTCCTAAACATGACAAGTCTCCAAATTTCAGACTCCCAAGAAAAAAAATCTCTTGCTTCCTTGAACTTCATATTAATACAAACTTGTGTGGTAAATGATGTGTACTTTTCAACTTTTCCCTTTATTTCTCTTAAAAACATTTTTTCATTACACTGCCCACAGTTTTATTCCCAAACACTTGCCTAAAAGTCAGCTGTTACAAACTCTGACTCAGCAAATAATTTAAACACTTGCCATTTTTTAAGCATTTGCTGTCATTCCTAAAGGGAAGCCTTTTACTTCTGTATTTACTGAAAACATAGAAAGAAAGAAATTGTCTTATTTCTGTAAATGAATCAAAAGGTTTTCCTGCCAGAAGCCCCTGTGACAGTATTTACTGAAAACCAATTAGGAAGCACCCTTCCTTGCAAGAAAGGGATCACAGCTCTTGCTACTGAGCTTCAGCCTTTTTTGTTGGAGCATTTAGAGAGTTAAATACAGAAAAGAATAGCTAAAAAAAATAGAACCAGCAATAACAAAGTGGTAACAAAAATATGATAGACAGGGACACACTACTGTATCTGTATCTGACCCTATCACACAGAGTGACTCTGAAATGGTTATTGTTGATCAACACAGGAAGGACAGCACGGAGAAGAGAAGGCTCCAGAGACCCCTTAGAGTATCTTCTACGACCTAAAGGTGTCCTACAACAGAGCTGGAGAGGGACATTTTATAAGGACATGTATAGGACAAGGGGGAAATGCTTTTATTTGAGAGAGAGTAGGTTTAGATTAGAGATTAAGAAGAAATTCTTTGCTGTGGGGATGATAAGGAACTGGAACAGGTTGCCCAGAGAAGCTGTAGATGCCCCATTCCTGGCAGTGTGCAAGGCCAGGTTGGATGGGACTGTGAGCAAGATGGTCTAGTGTAAGGTGTCCCTGTCTATGGCAGGGGGGTTGGAACAACATGATCTTTGAGGACTGTTCCAATCCAAACTATTCTATAATTCAGTTTTCATTAAACCCTTCACATTACACTTCCACATCAAGACCCAAAGACACCTTGGTATTAGATTTATGGCATGTCTTTCTGTTAGCTCATAACTCAGAAATGTATAGCAAAGTACTAGGCAACACCCTTGCTCTTTATCTTGGTGTGGCAGATGGCAGAAATTTTGAGTCTCTTTCCTAGTGCTCTAAGAGCTGGTGTGGTGGGGAATGGAGGAGTTTGCATACTTTATTTTGTAATTTTCATAACTACATTCGTACACCAGGGTTTCTGACTGTACACATACTCAGCATCAGTGTGAAATACTTAAAGGCCTAAACACCAAAGCAGTTGAATTGTTGGATTTGTAACCACCACAAATAAGTACTCTGAGAATTAGAACATTTATTTCAGTTTTCTGACATGGACTTCTGTAACTGTTTTCAGCCTGTCATCTGAGCATGGTATGTGCATGTGCACAGGTAGTGTGTGTTCATACCCTTTGCTGTGTTCATCCTGCCTTGTTGCAAGAGGATGGGTTACAGTGGCTTGCAAGCCTGTATGGTCGTTCTGTGTTGCTTGGTCTATGGAAATAGTTGCAATTTCTTTGGAAAGAGATTGGTAGGAGATTCTTCCTAGAGCCCATCTTCTGGTTAGGCCACACACAGACTTTCATGGTTTAAAGGTGTAGTTGCTAGTGATTTAAATAATGGTCATATCTAGACATTTAGAAATTACTTCCAATGGTCTTCTGAACAACTGGTTTTTAAACTGTCATATGTAAACCAGTGCTGAAACTTTGGCAAACAATTGACAGAATTCAACATTATGCAAATGTCAAAATTCTCAAATAAATAGTAGTGATACCCTAAAGTAGTATTCATTAGGTCTTGTGGAAGTAAATCCTTGCAATTCTCTCTTATGAAGGGGTTAGAAGATCTTCACTGAAGCTACATTACATGAGTCCAGTGCTATATATCTCTCTGTACTGTTCATTATAGAATTAGCTGGTCTTGTACTACATTAATAGTAGTCATGGGCAGGCTCTGTATATGTAGAAGAGCCCTTGAACACAGAGTATCTTGACAAGATGCTAAAGGTGAGTAATTGAGGTGCCTAATTTCTATGGAGAAAGTTGGTTACTCATGGTTTACAAAGCAAAAGAGCACTGAGCTGAAAGGTGCTGGTGATCTAAAATGGTGTTTCAGATGTCAGAAGATGTGCAGAAAGGGAACTGCTGAATATCACTGGAGCTTTGACTGGGGAAGTCTGGGTGAAGGAGTGTCTGAAGTGTGGAGCATGGAAACCTTTCAAGCACTTCCCTGTCAAAAGAATAGATCAGAGTTCTTCACTTTCACCAGGAGACAGAAAATTTTGCTTTGGGGGAATATGTGATGATGGATACTTATGTAACAGCTAAGTGGCTGGAATGCTTCTCTAGGCTGCTGAGACGGCCAGGTTTCAAACTCAGCCCTTCCAGGAGGATGCTCTGAGCCATCAGATGCCAGATTGTCTAGAAAACATTCACTGCAGCTGCTGCTGAAGGTGCCTAATTCAGGATATTTTGGAGCCAGAGAGAGGGTGGAAGTGGAACCCATTCAGGAAGAGAATAAATGCATTTGAGTTGCAGGTGTCAACACAGCAGTCCTACACGTGAAAGAGATCCACCAGATCTTGGAGAGGGACCTGTACCTCCAGTACTGGTGGTGCTTGATTTCCAGGGCAGGGTTCCAGTACCCTTTCTTTGATAAATGACTGCTGAATTCATTGTGCAGTGGAACAGTTTCAGTAGGAGAGGTAGAATTACCAGCAGCCCCCCACCCAGGCTCATCACTGTTGAGTGATAGGTGGATGTGGTGTTAAGCCTGGATTTCCTGTTTCCTGGGAAAACACTCTGATTCAGGAGCTAGTCAGCAGTAGGTGTTTTATGCAAGAACCTTTGGGTGTGCTTTACTGAACTGAAGAAGATGATGAGAAAGAGCTGGCTATTTTCTAGATCCTGGTTGGACTTGGGGGTAGGTGACATGCTGAACTACTGTGTTTGTCAAAATATGGCAGTTCTGGGCATATAATAGAGGTACTGGGTCAAACCAAGCATGATGCAGACCAGTATCTTGGGTTTGATACTAGCCATTTGCTAATCCCCCACATTTTCTTCTGAAGCCCTTTCCTTCCCCCAGTCAGCCTGCTGCTGTGGAGGGTCAAGGTCAAACTGACATTACCTTCCAGGTGAGGAATGCTGCCTCATTCCCATACTGATGGCCATCCCCATACTGATGAGGCTGCTCCTGCCCTTGTGTTCCTTAAATGCAGATTGCTCACATAACTCCATTAATTTTGGAATTGGGAGATCTTAGAGCAACTGGTGCTTTGCAATCTTGTATGATAGCCTTTCACTGGAGTAAGTTAGCAGTGCTATTGAATGTATTTGAACCATGATTATTGGGCAGATATAAAGCACTTAAATACTTAGTTTTAACAAATAATGCAGAACCATGTTTTCTACAGTCGCTAGATAGAACATGGTCAAGTTTCCCTAAAAGATGCACTTTGAGCATTTAACAAGGAACTCTTGGCTAGAGACCTGTATAAAGAACAGAAGCTGAAATAAATAAGTGCCAAAAACCAGTAACCAAGTTGCTCTGCTTGTCTCTGTAAATAACATGCCTGGATTACTCACTTTTCCTTGACCCTATCACTTTAAAGCCTCTGTTGTTCAAGCCAGTGTTACTCAGATAAGATTAAACAACAGCTAATAGGAATGAATTTCCTAATGTTACATTCACATTTTGTCACCATTCTTTACTTTTGCTGGAGGAGTCTGATGTTTAAAAAAGGAATAAACTTGTAATACAATGAATTGTACCTGTGAGCTGGGGTATTTTTAGCTCTGCAGCAGTCTGGTTGGAGTATGTTTTGCATTGTGAATTAAAATTGGGTTACTGTTTTTTACTGATCAGTAAATATTGACATGGAGTGGGGATTTTTTTTTATTTCCGCCACCTGCCTAAGGACATGAGTCCTTCTTTATGGCCTCACCTTGCCCACTTTGTGTTGCCTAGTTCATAAATTGCTAACTCCATCTGTTTTTAGCTGGAGCATCTTTGTGAAGTTCTTGTGGCTTGTGAATAGGCAAGAAAAACATGCTGAACTTCCCCCTTTTGAGGACCTAGGTTAGACAATCCCAGTCTGTCAGGAACTATAGCTCTCGTGAGCAGCTCTCAGGATTGATTGAATCTTGTCCAAGGCTGGGGTCATCACTTGGGACTAATCACCATTCCCCAAATGAAAAACATTTTCTTCTAGGTGTAATGAGTTTTTAATCAGAACTCATCTCCTAGTAATTTATCTGGGCCTCTAATTGGAAACAATGATGCATCTGCTTGTCTGACTGAAGCCTTTTGATTGAAATTGCTAGAGGACAATCTGAAGAAGTTGTGTCCTTATGGAAAAAGGGACACAATCTTAACAGGTTCAAACTTGTAATATGGACCTCCATTCCCATATTCCTTCTAACCAAATTAGGGTGAAAAAGAAGAGAAAATGTCTTTTCTGATGCTTATCTTCCAAATGTTGTCCCAAAATATGGTTCTTTGACCCATGCATGCATGACATCATTCCACATGCAGAGTTGAGGTATTTATTTATATTTCTGCACAAAAACGGGTGCTGGGTGGCAAATCCACAAAACCATCACAATGGCTATCAAAACCTTTCACTATTTATACATTTTAGGAAACAAAGGCATTAATGTTCACTTGCTTCAAGTTACACTATTCTCTTACTAATTAGTATTTTGTCTTCTATTGGTTGAGTCCCTCTCTTCTTATGCTGATTAGTCCACATGTTCAATTTTCTCTCCTGTCAGTGGGTTTCTTGAACTCAGTGGTCATGAACTCCCCCTGTCAGAATTACCTTTTCCCACTCAGAGCTGATTTCAGCAAAGTTGATTGAGTTGGCTTGTTAGTTTTTTCCTTATCGTAGGAGTTTTTCCAAATGTCCTTGTGGCCTGTAAATTCTGGATTCTTTTTTGTCTGTTATAGTAGTACATCCTTCTCCCCTGAGATCATTGAAATGTTCAAGCCCTAAATCTTAACAAGGCAATTCCACCAAAAAGTAACTTGCCTTTCTAATGCCTGTACGTCACTGTCACCCCCATTTTGCAATTTGTTCTGCAGAGATTACTAAAAAATTTACCTGAAAATGTGGAATAAGATTATCTGTCTACCTAGTTTGATTGATAGATAGACCACTATAAGTACTTGGGGGAAAAACAGTTCCTTTAACCATGATAACTGAAAAAAGTCTGAAATCATACAAACCTTTCTCTTTATGAAAACCACAATATCCAGAGTAAGAATGAAGTTGGAAGATTTTTGAAGTTAAGAGGTTTTACCTCAGTGATAAATTAGACAATGTCTCTCTTTTTTGTCTAATTTATTTTGTGTTTTCTCTTTCAGCAGAATCTCAAGTCCAGACCTTGGAATCTGGACTAAAATACTGTCTGAAAGCAGGTTTTGATATTCTGCTTAATTACACATGGTGGACAATTTTGTATTCCATGACCACAAACTTCCCCCCACTCCTCATATTGCCAGATCCACAATTTGGAATTGTTGCACAGTTGTGGACTCGAAGCCATAGGATTTCATTGCGTGTTTATTGAAATTTGATGTTTTCTTATATACCTTTTTTTCCTGAGTCTTTTCAACTGTCTTCAGCCAAACCTAGTTTTCCTCCCAATCCAGGAATACTTGATTTACCACTTTCTTTAAAAGAAACAGAAAATCTGAAGTGACCACTTCCTTCCAGGAGCCAGGTATTAAAGATAAATACCAATTTGCCATAAGACTCAGGATTAAACCTCAAAATCTGGAAATAATGAGGCATAAGACTGAATTGGACTGTTTGTGACAGGGAAGAGGGGAAGAAAAATAGTCTTTATTGTCGGATATCCTCTGTTTCTTTCCGTTCCTAGTAGGTAGGGTGGAGGTGATCAGCAGTTAACACCATGTGGGATTCTACAGCAGCTTTTTAGTCATCATCTAATAAAATGGGCTGTAGAAGCCTCTTCTTACACAGGGGATTAGCTAAGGAGCAATGTCATATTTCAAAATGAAGCACTTGGGCAGTGGGTGTGTGTGGAGGAGAGAGTGGGATCATGCTGTAAAAAGTGCTCACATTTTTAGCCAGACAGCAGTTCTGCAGCAAATAAAATCTCTCTCTCCAACAGATGGAGGAGAGGTGAGTGGGAGGGAAGTTTGGAAGCGCATTTTGTCATTTCTGTTCGCTCACTGCTTCGTCTGCAAGGAAGAGTGCATGAAATACCAGTTGATAAAAGGGTGGATTAAAAAGTGTAGCAGCATCAAGGCGGTAGAGGCGACTCTTCATGGAGCAGCTTCCATCTGGGACTGTCAAAATGCTTTACAAACACTGGACAGCTGAGCTTTGTGATATCCCAGTGGACAGGTATTGATCATTCCTATCTAGAGATGAAGAAATTCAGGAATGGAGAGTGCTGACAAGATTTAGGTGCAAAAGAATACTGGTTTGTAGGGCTGGACTTCATGCTACTGTCATCTTCAGCAGGCTTCCAGTGCAGGATGTCATGCCCTGTATGTTGTTCAGATTTTGATTAGCTGCCTGGATTAGCATGAACAATTCTGCCTGACCCAGCCTCCCCCTGGAATACATTGCAATTTACTTTCCATGATCAGGCTCAATTTACCTGTCATTTTCATTAGAACTGATGAGTTTAAAACTCTCCTGGAAAGCAAATGTACTCATCTGAAAATGGCAGGGAGAGAATCACGAAGTGAGAGTATCTGTACTGTTTCCACCTGCAAAATTTTACTTATTCCTCCCTCAACATTTGTTTTAAGTAGGGGGGAGGGGTAGAGAAAAATAATCTCTGGTAATTTGTTGCAATATAAATTAATTAGCTTTCCACATTTCCTTAAAAAAGCGCTTCTGTTATAAAACAAGGTCAAAACTGTGGTTACATGAAGATATATGCATTTGGGTGAAATGTTTAAACATGAGCTCAGAGAGAGCTGTAGGTTCTGCTGCCCCTGCACTGGAAGGAACTTTATTTGTACCCAGCATAATGCTTCCAAACACATCTTAATCTTATTTATACTTAGGTAAAAGTGGAATAAACCTGGTAAAATTCAGATTACTTTCATTGCCATAAAGAGAAAACAAGCAAAACCAGAGTCAGATTCTTCAGGTGCAAGGGCAGTCGGGTCTCAAAGTACAAGCTGAAGTGTACTTTCTGAACTACTCTGACTTTCTGACCTGTTCATCTAGTCAGAAATCAAAACAGGTATGTTCTCTTGCCAATTGGACTGGACATCAATACTATTGAATAGAAGGCTGCAGGACAATGAGCCTCTTGTTTGCTTTCTCAGGTTCTACAAAGTGTTTATTGCTGTGGCTGGGAAAGGTGTCTCTATACATAGGAGGATTTCCTAAGCTGATGTTCTCTAACTGCTGTTTTTCAGCCTTTGTGAGGTGATTCTGCCTCCATTGCACAGTGGCCTGGTGTTCTGGCTGATTGATTAGGTAACCAAAACATGGATTCATCCCCTGGGTTTATGGTTTTCAACTGTGGTATCTCAGATCACTCAGTCCTGCCTTGCTAAACTGAGGTAACAAAATACATTCTGCCAATGTCTGACTACATTTATCATATAATTCATCATCTGACTATATTTGTTATTGCAAAGTATTTATACCATTGCAAACTATATATATCTTCAGTGCTGACTCATAAAGCAAGGTATTTCACTGAGGCTGAAAGGGAAATGACCCCCCATCTTTTCCAGCTTATTTAATGTCATTTCATTTCTTCGTCGCTCTTTAGGGATCTCTGTCCTACTTTCTGTCACACATATTAGCCTTGGCTGATTGATATGACACGATAAAGAGCCTTGAGCAAAGCCAGCCTTATAAACATTGATATAGAATTATTTTGCTTCATGTATCAGAAAAATATCTTAAGCAGAATGAAAGAGCATTAACTGACCCATTTCCAGAATAAGTTATGAGTAGGTTAACAAAGAAACTAAAATGTATGTTTGCTGGTTTCTTTTTCTGCCTTGGTATGAAAAGACAGAATAAAACAACAGTGGCTTCAAAAAAAGGCATGCAACTGGGCCCACTGTCATGAATATTTTCTACTAAAATATTTAAAAAAGTGTTTACTGCTTATGTCCTGAATATTGCCATGAAAATGTATATTGCTGATTAGAGTTATTTACAAAATCCTTGTAAATCACACCAAGGAAAATGTATGTATTTGCTGTCAGTCACAGAAGTCCAGTCAGTGTAATAGGTGAAATCACTTCCCATGATTTGGTGCGTGGGATTTGCTGAAGGAATAAATTATATGCTTTTTTCTCCATGAAAAGCTTAATACAATACAAGGACCATCAGAACTTGACAAGTTGATTGGGTATTGAAACCTGGGTTGAAGAGAATTCACGACCTAATGACAAACCTTGAAGGGGAGGAGCTAACCTCCTCTGATTCTAGATGTCTTGAAGGACATATGACTACAAAGAAGTCCTTATTCAAATAGTTTTAACTTCAAAATACAATTCAATGAATGTGTTGTTATTATTCAAAGTATTCAATGTAATTATATTTATTTGCTTAAAGTAATTAAGTTTTTGCATATTATATATGATTGATATTTCCATCCAAATTAGCATTACCCAAATCATGAATAGAAAGGAATCCCCTTAGAAACAAAAAGAATTATCTGCCTTTTTCTAATAAAATACAGTTCTAATAGAATACAGTTCTAATAGAATAACAGTTATGTTACCTAATTGTCCTCAGGTGACTTTATGATGCTTGTATACCCAATCATCTGTTCTGTTCATGCTGGATATTAAGTTCTGCACCAGTTTAAGACAGGTTCTGAGAGCCTGTCTTAAAGTGGGGGAAAGAAGCACAGAGTTTGTTATCGGAAACTGCACTTGCTTGTCTGCATCCTGCTCCTGGACTGTATTGTCTGCAGCACAAACAGACAGCAGGACAGAGCTCTCCTTTGCTTTTTAGTTAGTTTTTTTTTAGTTAGCTGAGGCTAGCTGAAGTTCCCCAGACTGTGACTTTTGTTTTTCTTGGAACTAACCATCGCCGCTTTAGACTGAAAATCCAGAAAAACACCAGGAGCTCCCATCTGTGGCCCACGGGGCCCAGGATGTGGCATTTTCCAGTGTAGGAGGGGCTGATAAGAGACTGAGTGAACAGAGCTACACCCTGTGACAAGGTCTTCCTGAATTTGCCATCTCTTCAGAACAGCAAGAGGTTTTATTGTTTAATATTAATTTTTTCATGCTTGTGAATACTTTGCTTGTTAAATAAACAGGTTTTTGTCCACTTTTCTCAAAGGAGATTTTTTCCTCCCGAACTGGGTGGGGAAGGGACCTCTTGAATTTGCTTTCTAGAGGGACCCCTTCAGAAATTTCCTCCCTAAATTTGCCCTAAATCAGAACAGTAATATACTTTCTTCTAGTTACCAAAGAAAAGGTATCAAATTTAGTAAAAACGCCTCACTTACTTGCAAAATAGCATGCCTTAATAATTGCTAAAAGTGAGAATCAATCTTCAGAAAAATAACTAAGTATAACCAATGTGAGATAAGAATAAAACCACATTTTAAATCAGGATGTGTTCTTCGCTGAACTAAATCATGTTAAAATTAGCTTTTCCAGCCTTACCCATATGTTACCTTTCTCTTTGAGCTCTTGTAGGATTTCTGTGCTTTTGATGATAGCTGCATTTGTGAGGAATTTTTTTTTTTAATTTTAGGTTTTCTTTTTGGTATCAATTGAGTAATGAACAATTAATAGATGAACTCAAATGATGTGCCAATCTTAAATGTACATCTTTCTTTCCTTTTCAGTGAAAGTACATTAAGGCAAATGTGTTCAGTAAATGTGTTAGGCACTCAAATGCCTGGTGCTTGGTTCCACAATGAAATCCAAAATCTTCTGTTCAGAAACGTATACAATTCATGTAGAGAATAAAACTCTTCAGGATGCACTTCCAGTGCAGCCATTACACTTATTTTATGAGATCGGCTAAAATGTACAGCTGCCTCAAGCTAGTCATGTGGAAATAATGGAGAGGAAAATGAATCTCTGCCTGAAGGTGCTCTGGTGTCTACATGGGATTCATCTCCCTGAGACACTTCCTAGAGGTCCATCTTGAAGACAACAGCAAAATGGTGGGAGCATTTGTACACAAAATGGTAGCACAGAGAGCCTTTTCTCACCCAGAGTATTCAGATCATCACTATCTGCCACTCTGAGATCATAGCACAAAGCCAAACTGGAGGCAAGGTTCCCTCTTAAGCCTGGTCCTTCCATGTAAACAGTCATTAAGAGACTTCCTGGATGAGAAAGTCAGGGGGTCCAGGGACCAAGATCTTGCTGCCCAGGGTTGGGGTGACAAAGCTTGATCACCTCTCTGTGGTTATGAATTCTGCACTAAACACCTTCTGGATAAAACAAATTTGCTGACAGAACTTAGACATGGTTGAGGCAGGGGGATATGCCTAAGAGAGTGACTTTGGTTTGATGAACTTAAGTATCATTTCTGTGGCTTTCATCTCTTTCATAAATCTACTCCTTGGTCACTCCTCTGAGAGTTTAGAAATAAAAGAACCAGCTCTGCTTTGTTTCTCAGCACACGAATCCAAAGGGAAAATAATTGTTTCCCTTTGGATTTATGCCATGTCATCTAATATTCAGTGAATAAACAAAGCTGCGAGTCATGTGCAATCATCCCCAACCCACTGGAGTTATTAACAGCACCCACTCATGGACTTTTTAACAGAGATTCAGCTTTCCTTCAAATTCTCCCTTGGAAAAGGGGCCATAAAACATCCTAGGCTCAGACAGACTCTAATCTGAAAGAATTCTTATTGAAAACTTTCAGTATTTACCCCAGCATGATTCTCTCTAAATTGTCCTCCTTAGAGGTGCTTGCTGAACATTCAAAACTAATAAGCTGGTAATACTGCCTCCAGAAATATTCTATGCCCTTGCAATATAGTTGCTTGTATAACTAATACAGATATGGGATCGAAACCTTAATTTTTGTTCTAAATAAAATTAATTCACAAAACCACCTTAAGCCCCCCCTCCACCCACCCCACTCCCCCCCCAGTTTAAAATATAAAGCAAGAATTGTTTGGCATTCTGCTGCTCTTTTCCTTATCAGCTCACTGGGGAGGTAATTTTTTGCTACAATCTTGATTTTCAAGTGGAGTTTACATTCACCACAGGACATGAAACACTGACTAAAAAAAAAATAATGGATGTAGATTCCCTACCTCTTTCAGTGGAAAGGACAGGGGAACAGGCAGTCTGCACTTTTTTCAAAACATAATATTAAAAATGGTTCTGCACAGAGTGATTTCAGTTCCTCATCTCCACTTCTTAGGAATTTGTCACACATTGGACGGTATTGATGTATAACCAATGTGTGCATTGGCACATGTATGATCTATGTATGATCTGTATGAAGTAGGTGAAATTTACACATGGAATACCCATTTTCTCTTTAAAGAGTAGAGTCTCTGCATTTGTCCCTAAAATGAGGAAAATTATCCATGAAAGATTCTCTTCTGCACGGTTTAAGCAGACAGACTGGGAGTTTTTACATCTTTAGTTAAGGCTGACTCTCTCTTTTGTTCATATTTGATGGAAAATTCAGCAGATAATTCTAATTCCTCAGATACAAAGATGAAATATTGATCTACATCTGCAGTTTCAGACAAGTGTCTCATGTATGCCACATTTCAGCACCAGTAAGGGAAATGCATCCTTGGAGTGTGTTTCACAGTCCTTCAGCACAGGCATGGGAGGATAAAGCCTGGCTAACAACTCTGATCAAGTTTTCATTGTACACTTCACTCCTTTCTCTACAAAAAACATAAGATAGATGCTGTATTTGTATCTTGTTAAGTAAATAAAACACATAGCTGGTGAGATGTAGGACTTCTCATTCAGATTAGCTGGCACATACTATCCACAGGGCTTTACTGGTGATGTGAAGAAGTTGCCTGGGTAGCAGAGTATCGTACCCAGGCTCCCAGGCTGAGAGCAAGTACAGCACTGCAGGCCTGTTTCTAATAAACATAGAGGGATTAGAAAGTGATTGCTTGCTTTGAGCTGCTTCACTTCTGCTTCCTTGCTTGACAGAGATTTATGGATCATTTAAGGGAGGGAAAAGATATTTGCAGGGGACAATTTAGAAGTGAACTTCAACGTCTGGGGACTTTGCATGTTTTAGACAAACTACTGCTTAACTAGATGAAGTGGTGCAGACAACGGGTGCTCACTGCATTGCTGTGCCTTTGCTTGAACTGAGGTGGCACATGGGCTTTTGGGAAGTGATCTGCAGTGGATCTAAGATGGCTTTAGAGAGACTGAATTTTCTCAGATGGAAATTGCAACCTGTTTTTTTTTTCTCACCTTTTCACCATTAAAATGTCACGTCTCTTTTTCCTTGGTTTAGACAGAGAATGTCAGGAACACTGGAAAATTAGAAAAGTATAAATTAAAGGTTGTAACCATAACAATAAATATCTTTGTACACTTAGTGCTTCATCCATGTTTGCTGCCTGAGAAGACTGAAAAAGTGTTCATGTCAATGCACTATTCCTCATTATTCTGCATGTACAGAAGAATTCATCCCTTTTAGCAGGAGGAAGATTGTCGAGTCTCAGGAATTTTGGTAGAAATATGGTTTTCATCTCTTGCAAAATGGCTAATTTAACACTGTAACAGGTCATCTCTGCAATGGTGCACCTGCATGAACTGTGTCAGTTTGAATCTCCTGTCAAAGCAGGACATCCAAAATAGCATTGGGTACAGCAGTAGAGAATGGGCTGGAACCACAAATCTTAGGGAAGGAGGGACAGAAAATTTTAGCAGAACATCTTATGCCAAGTTCCGTTCCAAGAAATGTCTCTAAGATAGGGACAGCTCTGATCTGCCTGATCCAAGAGGTGGAATGAAGGACTGTGCCCACACCATTTGATGTGTGGCTCTTTATGTGTCTGAAGGATACATGGCAGAGGAAAGGCTATACTAGGCAGAGTCCTCTTATCTGAGTAAGCATGGTTTGGGATGCTCCTCAAGTTTTTCTCCACTTTAACCACATCATGAGGAGAGAGAAAGCCAGAAAAAAAATATCTTTCTGCCATGTGGCTGTGTGCCAAAGCACCATATCCCTCAAAAATCCTAATAACCCATTTAGCGGCCTGTTCCTGCCTTTTACATCTTTCTCCTTTACTTGGGTATGAGTATACTGTCAGCTACATAGAAGCATTTTTAGTAGTTCTGCTTTCTCTGGGGGTCATTAGAGCCAATGGAAAACCTCACACTTTCTCATGAATTTTCACCTTGTCCAGTTATGTGTATCTCTTGCACTCTTGTTTTGAAGGCTAAGTCAGGAAAGCAGTGAAATTATTGCATAAAGAGCTCAAAAGCTTATAAATAATGTATTACATCATATTGGCCTAGGAAGCAAAGAAAGTGCTATCAAAAAAAGGTGACAAGGCTTTTAAGATCCTTTTCTGCTGAGTCAAAATTAATGCAGTGTGTTCATTTTTACTGTGTTTTCCAAAGATTGACAGTGTGTCTATGGTCCCTATGCAAAAGCCAGCGAGATTTAAGTGAGTTTTTCTGTGATTAGGGGGAGTAATCAATCCTGGTTTCCTATGAATTGTCCTTTGCCTCCAGTCTGTTATCTCTTCCTTTATGCTTTCCCTGAATTTGAATAATGTCAGCCCTCCACTATGTGCTGTTGATGTAGCAGCTGTCAATGGTATCCCAGAAAATCAGGGCCAGGGCTAATGTGAGGCTGCCCATGGATGGTTACACATGTTCTACTGACAGTTGTCAGCAGCTGCATATGTGAAGAGCAGCTACATCCTGGTTGCTTTGCTCTTGTGAGGGAAAATAGTTTGACTCCCTGTGTGCTAGGCAGCTTAAAGTTTTCTCAAAATGTATACAAGGCATTTGTATTTCAAATGTCTACTCTCTTGTCAATTTTGGTAGAAATCAGTCAGTGCTGTCAAAATTATTGGGCAAAGAGGAGGAAAGAGACAAATGAGAATATGAAGAGAAAATCACAGCTTCTAAATTCAGGCCTGAAACAGTTAATGCCAGTATTGCATATTTGTCTGCTGCTTCTTTAACTGGTAATGCTGGTATTTTCAAGATACCCTTTCTCATTCAAGAGGGCCAAGCATTTTTTTATGGTAATGCAAATTCTCATATAGCTGTAGCTGAGGCTTCAAAAAAAATAGTTGTTAGATTGTGAGATTAATGAAATATAAAAAGTAACCAGAACAGCTTCTCCTGTTTTGGTTCTCCAGCATATTTCATATCTCATTCATCAAAGTCCAGAAGAAATAGCTAATTCTAACTGGGGCTCCCAAAAGTTATGGCAGCAGTGGCACCAGTTGTCCTAAGCATGCAGAGAAGGAACAGCTGGTGACTGTTTTTACACACAATCTTCCTCTAAATGTTAGAGGGTGCTTTGCAATGTGATATTTTTATTTAGACCTCAGGAATGCCAAGATGTCCTAGCTGAAAGTGGAGCCTGAAGGTACAATTTTTTGGATCTACAATGCTGTAGGAGACAGTCCTGTCCTCAGTTTCCCTCTATCCCTGTCCTCCAAAATATCACAGCTAATTAGGAAGAGGAAAGGCAGGCGCCACAAAATTAGGTGCCTTGTGCCAGGCTCCAGAGCAGATCAGTGTTGTGTGTGCTGAGAATAGAGCTCAGTCTCCTGGTGCCCAATGGCAATCTCTTCCCTGGATTCCCTGGCTGCATCTCAAGGTCCCAGCGAAAGCGCTGCATTCCTAATACGATGTTACAAAACTCAAAAGTTTTAAGGAAACATTATAAAAACTTCGTAAATATAGACAATTCTTCAAAACACTTGAAATACTCTGGGTACAGCTGAGCAGTATTCATTCACTTTAATGCAAGGTTGTGAAAATCTTTATTGAGACAAGGGGGTTGGGAAAGTAATTTGTTTTCAAGGATTCTGCTTCATTGCCTACTTTTCAGATACTCATGATTTGTCATTCAGCCGTGACTTCTCATGAAAATTACATTCCTAATAAGTACATTTGTGTTTACATTGTCATTAGCATAAATGTGTGAACACTCCATGCATTTACCATGCACAGGCTTGTCTTGTCTCTTGGCCTTGTCAAAGTGACAAGTTTTTTTCCCCAACACATTCTGTTCATTAATATACTTTTCTATTTTGTAGAAGGCTTCTTTCTTTGTTACTGACTTGGATCACAAATGGTCTTCATTTCCCTATTCTTCTGAACTAAATAGCCAAATGCAGGTTCCTGTGGATGTGAAAGGGGTTATGAATCATACAAACAAAAACATGTTAACATCTTGTGCGTGCTGTAATCCATTAGAAACTTTCCATGTGGCTTAACCTCATACTTTCTTCCTATTGTAAGTGACAATCATCGATTGTCACCCAGGACCCAGCTCATCAGACTGTCAGGACTGTATGTTGCAATGCATTAATTTAATTTCAGGTGCCACTTTACATTGTCACCTCTTAATATCACTGTGCTATGACAATAATGGATTGAATAACTGGGATTGCAAGGCAGTCTTTTGGGCGTTAGTGTAATAAAAGGGAAGGTAAACTACATGCTCTAAATTCTTCTCCCTGTTGAGTATGAAGCCCTTTGCAGGGACTTTATATTTCCATATAGAGGGAGAGACCTGCCTCTCTTCAGTCTGATCCTATCTTTCCAGATGGTTTGACCTGCCTAATGTGATTGCTTAGGAGTCCCACTGAGGTCTCTGTCCATGAGATTATCACCTGTGTAGGCTTTCCCCATGAATTCTCCTTGGGGAGAAGTTTCAAAAGGCCGAATCCCTGTGTCCCTGGATTCCCTCCATGTCATGTGGGCTTTTTATGGTGAGATGGAGAAGGCCATCAGGAACGCCATTGTGGCTGACTTTGCAAAACTTGGGCAAGAAAAATAAGTTTTGTCCTGGGTAAGAAATGCAAAAGTGATGCTGCAAGCAAGCAGAAAGTAGAGGTGATAGTGCCCTGTTTGCTGTCTGAAATTTTAATTACAGTGGAATGTATTCAAGAGTGATAAGGAAAATTTGGATCCTTTATCCATTTTTCCTAAGAATCATAAGCATTATTAATCAGACTGGAGCTCTCACAAAAGACAATTTTCAGGTATTCTTAAGGAAAGCATAGAAGATGTTTCTTAAAATGATGCTAAAGTCCACATTTTGTATTATTTGGGAAGTTTCTCAGATAAAATCTACAGATAAAATCTTCAAATTCTTTCTTTTCCCACCAACCACAGGCATTGCTTGAGTGAGAAGTCCTTATTTCAAAAGAGAAATGAGCAAGAATTTAAGGAAGATCTACAGCTATATTACTTTGAAGACTGACTGCAGTACCTTGGCTCCTCCTTTTTGCATTTATGAACATGACAGGTTGTGGCCACATTTCCCAAAGATGCAGCAAAGGCTGGGCAACTTGAGTCCTGCTCACCCACTCATGAAAAACAGAAACACATTCCTTGTTCCAGCCTTTTAATTTAGTGCAGAAATGAGGAATTGAATTTATTCATTAAGCCCAGCTCCTGAGCATGGGGAGAGAAACATATATAGCCCCTCAGTTTACCTGAAGAGGTGCCCTGAAAATCAGTGATGCCTCTCTTGCCTTTCCCAGTACAGCCCCTTTGCTCTGGTGTCACTCACAAATGACCTTGGGGTAAAAGATAATGTCAGATTGGTATTCCCATTTCTGGTTTACTGGTCTTTTTTTTCCCAGCCATCTCTATTTTTCTGGTAGTGTTCCATTTCTACAGTAACAATGCAGACATAATTAGTAAGTATGAACTGCCTGCTTCCAAACACTATGAATTGTGTCATTTAAAAATGTATCAGTACAAACACTGTCTCACACTGTTTGCAGATAAATTTTCTGTTGCCTGAGCCATCAGTGGCAGTAAAAACCAGTGTCTCCAAGAAGTTAAGGTTCCCCTTCACTTTACATGAGGCATGAAATAAGCTGATATGTAGCAAATAGAAGTATTCACAGCAGGAAGCAGGTTCAAAACTTCATAGCAAGGAAGGGAGAGTAACTTCTAAGCAAGGAGAGGAGTGTATTTTTAAAGCTATACTGTCAGCCAGGGGATATAGCTTCTAAAACATCCAAAGACAGCTTACATATGTATGTAAATACCTAGGTTATCAAATATTGTAATAACAATGGCAAATATTGAGGCACTTGAAGTCAGGCAGTTGAGGTTTGGATTCTATTTCTGTGACTTTCTATGTGACCCTCATTGAGTGTTTCCATGTTTGAAATGTCTTGCTTTTAATATTCATTTAAGATACCTAAATACAGTTTATGCACCTTCACTGTTTTTCTCCAGCTCTAGGTTTTGATCAGGTCATCTATTAATGAAGTTCCTAAGAGCCTTATTGTGCATTGTGCAAGGTTTCGCTGAATGTTGATGACCTTTGCAATACCTGAATGAAAGACATCATTAAATGTATAATATAAATAAAATATAAAATGTCTCCTTAGAGAAGTGTCCTAATGATAAGCATGCCATTCTTCGAGTCTCAATAGAAGTCATAATTCTGTATGTATTGCTTAGCACAGGTAAAGCTGAAATCTGGAGTGTCAGGGGATGTCAGGCGGTCACAATTTCTACTCATTTGATACCAATGAGTGTCTCTTTAATACATAAACACTTTCCAAAACAAGTAATGGAGAATTATCCTACATCATCAAAACACTGCCATTTATAATACACCTATTATCAATGCCCTTTTCCATTGCAGTTTCTAATTATCTGAATTTGACACTGATTAAGTATTTTCATGACTTAGAAGCTGAAATAAGGGAATATGTTAGAGGAAGATAACAGACCTTACTTTGGTGAGAATACAATGCTCTTTTCTAAATATGCCCTTTAAATAAAAAGTTAATTCTGGAAAGAAGTAGTCAATTATGTTCATTATCTTCTTTCTTGGTTAGGTAATAAGTTGCCAAAGTCTGGTTTTCACTTTGGATATCTGCTGGCCTGTGACTGAGGAAGCTTTGGGTCCTGAGTTTTTTATTTGATCTTGTGAGTTTGTTCAGTGCTGTTGTTATGTAAATGCCTGTAATATCACTGTTCTGGAAAAATTATACATTGTCTTGATTCCACTCTGGTATTAGAATTTGGTTTCTATTGGGAACTCTTTCCTTCATGACATTTAGGGAGGAGCATGGATATAAACTGATTTTTTCTTTTAGATTTATTTTTGAGGATGGAGGGTAAATCCTGTGTTGTTCATATATAGCTTGGCATTTGTTTTTTGTGATTTAAATAATGCCTGTCATTTTTTGGTATTTTACTGATAGCTTTTGATTTCTTATTGAAGAGGTCTGAAATATTAGCTTATGGAGCTCTAACAGCAGCAGACTGTTAGCTACCATCAGCTTCATTTAGATTAATTCCTTCATCTTTTGCCCCTTGTATTTCATATACTCAAGCCATAGAAGATGAGATAAAAATGTGATTTAGAGAGAACTCAGTATTATTTTTAGTCCTCTGTAAAGGTCAGGGTTTTTTTTGTGTCTTTCATTCTTATATTAAATGCACTGGGTTTCATTTTTTTTTTAAAGGAGCCATATTAACTGCTGTCTTATTTACAATCTAGGTATTTTTTGCAAATATGAAATAATCCCTGATAGTTCTGCCAGAAGCAGCCGTGTCAGGTTGCCTGTCACTGCATTTCAGCCTCTGTATTTCAGCCTCTTGTCAGTGGAAGCTGCTTTACACCACATGTGACAAAGCCAAGCAACCATTGGCTCTTGGGTGTTTGGAATATCCCAGTGCCATGGTATATTCATATTAGTCTGGAAATAATGCAGATACTTTTCTTTCTAAATGAAGGAAAAATTACATTAAGCAGTGGGCTCTGAGACTTCAAGACTAATTTGCCACCTCAGGGACTATTAGCAAGTTGGAAAACCACTTGTGTATGAATGACTCTCACATAAAAATGATAGACTAACATTTTTGTTATTGAAACTACATTATGAAACTTATATTTCCATGCTGATTTATTCAATATCCTAGATTAGATTTCTGGACATTTGGAAGACAGCTCTCATCTGACTTTGTAAATAAACTGATTAAGTTTAAAGTAGCTGATTTTTTCTTGTCACAAAGCAATTGTAATTTCTTTTAAATTATGAAAAACAGTGACAAATAAATATATACAGTAGCTCTTGCTACTTCTTCCTCACTTTGCATGGTGTGTGTAGGTGATTTATTACTTTCAAAGCAATGTATTGTGATAGCAGAAGAGATGATCCTATCTGGGGTATAACCAGATGATGCTATCTGGTTAATAGGTCCACCATGAAAAAAATGGGATTTATTTTTAGTGATATATTTTTAAGAATACAACAAGAAACAAACAAAATGCAATTTCCAAGCATGATCACCTAGAGAGAATAATTCCTCAAGAAGATCAGGTGGAAATTTTGTTTTACATATCTCCTTTAATTTAAGTACAGCCCTTGAAAGAGAACAGGTGCCAGCTGAATCCTGGTTCTCAAGGGATGAGAAAAGGGAGACAAAGAGGTGGTTTCTAAGGCAGAAAAAATTTGCTGATTTTAGGACAAGGCCAAAAGAAAGCAGGATTTCTTACATAAAGTGAATGAACATCCCATTTCCAAGGGTGTATTAACATATCTGTTATCAGTAATAGCCATCTGTAGATACTATGTATGAACTTGGTGTGTAAAACACAGAGACATGTATTTGGCAACTTCCTGCTGATTTGTCTGTGAAATTCAACTTTCTTACAGGTTAAAAAGGCATCATTGAAAAGCAAATCTTGTGATTCTTGATTATACCTATTAAGAAATGGCAAGGAAGTAGCAGATAGTTTAACAGAGGAATGGAGTGGTTAAGGTCACTGGCCGGTTAAAAAGTGGATTAAAGGAAAAACCACTTCGCTAACTGATGAAGGCAGAGATGACAATTTTCCAGAGGCAAGTAGAAATGAGGTGTCTTCAGAAGTCAGTATTCACTCTTCAACTGTTTTTCATTTTAAGATAAGAAATGAGGGTACCCCTGATCTAGTGTTTATTTTTGGGTCATGTTGCATTCTTATTTTGGAAGCAAACGGCAGAGTGATACTTAGCTGTTCTTAGGATTTTGCATCCATCAACAGCGAATCCCTTTAACTGATGTTGTTATTGACTTTCACATTGAAAAGGTCACACACAGAAAAGTGGAATGACCTGGTGGAGGAGTCCCAGAGACAGGAACTGAACACAGTCACTGATTTCTTAAGACGGGGTTAATAATTGAGACGCCAACAACTGCAGAAATCAGTTGTAACACTGCTTAAAGGACCAGGTGAAAGATGGGGAATAGCAGAAGACACCTGCCATTGCCTTTACTGCAGCCAGGATTTAACATGAGCATGGCGTGTGTCAGAAGAGGTGTCAGAAGAGGTTTGTGTTGTGACACAACACAAACTGCACATGTGAAAATGACTGAAAAGCAACACCTTAGTTATGCTCCTCCAGGCAGCTCTAATCCTGAAGATCTTTTGTTCAAAACTAAAATGATAATGATGATTGCAGGGCTGTAGCAAGCAACAAGCTCTAGATAAAGGAGTAAGGCAAAAATAAGAAAATAAATATGGGATTTGAAAGTTTTTGAGGTTTTAAACAAATATGAAGATTTCAAAAGATGGTGAAGTTATGCTAACTTTTTGGTATTATAATGTGCTGCAGGGTTTTGACAACCTGAGTTTTGACTTGTTTAAAAGACAGCTTTTGTCTGTGCTTTTATTTTACATAGTTTCACTCACCAAATACTAATTTCTAGCCAAATACTAATTCTCCATGCCAAAGAGTGAGTAAATATATTTCAGCTTTTTACCCATTTCTTTATAACCACAGTGAAAGACATTTCAGAGAAATATTGTTCAAGATCTACTTTTACAAAGGTGTTTGTGTTAGACTCTGTTGCCCTCAAAATGATGAAATACCCTGGAAGTAAAATCATAGAAGACAAGCTATTAAACAGGGCAGCTTGACAATACTTTCAGTAAATGGCAAAAATAAGAGTATAAGAAAAATGTTTAGCATGTTCTGCTTTGTCCTGTTCAAACAGTTTGAGGCCAGAATGACATAACACATCTTTTAGATATCTTGGGCCACTAAATTTTGCATGTAAGTCCAACTTCTTCTTCCCAACTTTGTTGGGATACTGTATTTACCAGTTATTCATACAGGATTTACATATTATTTTCCACAGAGACATCTTGTGTTATTAGGAGATTTCCAAATAATAAAATACAGCTTCCCTCCACAATTTGTGTCAGTGATTATTCACTCCCATCAATAACATTTCTTATTTGAATTTACCCACCTTCAACTTCCAGACATTGACTTTCTTATCCATTTTAACTACAAAGTTGAAGGGTAGTTTGTGGTATTTTCCCCTATGAAGGCATATATGTGCTATTATCAGGTTGCATCTCCTTTTGTAGCATGGTATGGGGACCAAGCTCTATTTACACAACCCTTAAATCAGCTTTGTGGCTCATCACTTCACTTGCATATTTTTCAGGTGTGCTGGCCTTGTGGCCAGCATCCCATGGGCAGTCTGGATGAAATGAACTCCTTTCTCATATTTTACGTAGATGTTGGGCAAGCAGTTATTTATGCATCCAGTGTGCACTTTATTTACATTGCTTAGTGCTTGTCTTTTTCAATCCAAGCAAAATTGAAGTTGTGTTAGGGGAGGTTTAGGTTGGGTATAAGAAAAAGGCTCTTGCCCCAGAGGGTGGTTGGGCACTGAACAGGCTCCCCCGGGAAGTGGTCATAGCACCAGCCTGGCAGAGCTCAAGAGCATTTGGACAATGCTCTCAGGCACATGGTGTGACTCTTGGGGATGGTGATATGCAGGGCCAGGAGTTGGACTTGATGATACCTGAAGTTCCCCCCCAACTCAGCATAGTCTGTGATTCTGTGAATGATTTACCAAGTCTACTTGGCATCTACAGGGCGACAATAAAAGCGTTTTCACTCGTGAGCGGGCTGGGAGCAATGCCCCGCATCCTACCACCTGGGGACACCCGCGGGAATACACGGAGCCCCCCGGGTACGTAACCAACACCCGCGCCCGGCCGGCGGGCGTCCGGCTGGGGGGCAGACGAGGACACCCCGGCGGCTGGGGCCGAGCCGGGCGCTGGGGAAAGGCGGGAGGCGGGCGGGCGCTGAGGCGGCGGGGCGGTGCCGCCGGCGGGGCAGCCCCGGGGAGGGCGGGCAGCCCGGGAAGGGGTGCGGGGGTGTGACCGACGATGGGGCCGGTGCGCGGCGCCGCCTCCCCTCCTTCCCTCCCGCTCACTTCCTGACTGTCCTCGCAGGCGGGAGGCGGCGCAGAGGGAGCGTGCGGTGCTGTGCGGGCATCCCCTGGCCGGAGCGGAGCCGAGCCCCCGCACCATGCCGGCCGCCGCGCCGCCCCCGCTCCACCCCGCGGCGGGCGCCTGCTGCCACTGCCCGGGTGAGTGCCCCTTGCCTCAGCCCCTTCCCCTTCACTCGGCCCTTTCCCCGCGGGCACCCGCCGCGTCGCCCCAGCAGGACCCTGCTCCGTCAGGCCGCCAGCTGGGGCTCGTTTCGGGAGGAGGGGGCGAGCTGGCGGCGCGGCGCCCCGGCTGAGGGGGACGCGGGGCGGAGGCTGCGAAAGTTCCTGCCCAGGTCCTTGCGGGGAGCGGGGAAATATTTCGCGGGCGTTTGGGCTGGAAAATAGGGCTGGAGACTGACGGAGGAAGGAATGTACGAAGCCTCTCGGCCTGAGGGCTTTGGGAGGGGAGAGAGGTCCCCGAAGGTCCGGAGCTGGGGTGGTTATTTTACCGTGCTCCTTTAATTGCCTGCATTTTCAATTGAAGAGGCCCCTTTGCTCCCACAGTTTTGTGTTGTAGGAGAGACTAGCGAAGTGGACTCGCTGGGAAGTGGATTGCTTTGGGAAGCAGAGCAAGGGGCTGCCGCAGCGCGGAGAGCCGGTCCCTGGCGCTGGGAGCGGGTCACGCCGCCCCTGCCCCTGCCCGAGGCTGAGCGGCACCGCGGCAGCCCGTCGGTACCGGGGCAAGCTTTGGAGGCTGAGTGCGAACTCAGCGTTTGCCGCTCGGAAAGGCAGGCACGGTGTCATCTGTGCTTCCGTGGAAATTGAGGATTTGAAGTAACTTGCACTCTTAATAGTCGGCATGAGAGTACTTCGCTGGGAGCAATTGCTTGTGGGCTGCTCAGAGCGTACTGATGGCTCTGCAAAGAAAAGTGAATCGAGTGCAGTGTAAGGGTTTTCAACCATTGCACAACTGTGTGTTAAAACACACTTGAGGCTGATGAATCTTCCCGCAGCTGGGGAATCACAACGGCTGCAGGTATACGGGTTACAGGCGGGGGCTCAGAGTGGGAAGGGCTCTTCTGTCTGATGGAGGTGCTGTGACGTGTGGTAGCCAGACCTCTATTGGGAAGAATGCTGGCTGTGCCTTTGCATCCCCTGGTTTCTGTAGTTATATTAGTTGTGTTTGCTTCTGTTTAACAGCTGAGCAGATATTTATTCGAGAACTACTGCATAACTTTTCCCTGTGCAGCATTATTTTCTGCCTTCCTCAGGGTACATTCAGTATGCAATGTCAGCAGGACTGGACGGGCCACTGGTTTGAGCTAATGGAGCAGTTTTCATGTTGAGAGACACAATATTTGAGAAGAGCCCCATAAACTGAAACTTTTCCTTCACTGAGTACTAAAAGGTGTCCTTTTTCAAAAAAGGACAAACCCAAAGCCCACAAAAAATCCCAATGCCTCGCAATAGTGTAAAAAGTTTCTAGCTCCTTCCTCTGAGCATTAAGATTGAAACCCATCCTGTGTGAGGGTATAAACTGAGAGTTTATCCTTGAACCTGATAATTTGTTATGCATGCTTTTGATATTAACTTTATTGGGACGTGAAAACGTGCATATATGCAACATAAATTGTCTTCCCACCTCCTTGTTTTCTTTTCTTCTAGTCCCTCTTGTTTTGTCTTGATGCTTCTTGTGGTTTTTTTTCCTATGACCTGAATGCAGTTTTGACACTTTGAAATGTTGATAACTCAGCAGACTCCCAAAGCAGTCAGGAAGTGAAATGAAGCTTACAAAACATATTACAGCTGCTTTATGTAGTAGAAGTGCAGTTATTATAGCAACTCATGCTCTTCTCAAGAGGTAACTGAATTTTATATCTCAGGATGCCACCCTTCAGCTCTCCCGATAAAACTGATCCTGCTGAGTGAATCCCTTTCTTGTAGTATAATGGGTGTGGATCTTCTGAAATAGCATGACCTTTTCCATGAAAATTTTTGTAGGCTGTTCAGGCGCATCAGCTGGGAGTTAGCTTCTGATAAATCTCCATCTGTGGCTTATTATCCTGAATTGGTTAATTGCACTTAAACTGTCAGCAAAGATAAGATAGCTTGGTTTAATTCAAGTTACTGGCAGCTGTTCAAACCCCTGAATTTGAGCGATGCTTAAGTTACCTTGTCTAGATTGGGTGTTTAATAATACTCAAGTTTATTACCTTGGGCGTGCTAGCCTGACTTTTGAATGTCTCTTTATCTGGTAGTGTCACTACAAGCTTTGTATCTGTTTTCACTGCTGCTTTTTCTGGTCATGTTCCGCAAAGCGTCACGATTTTGGCACCAGCTGGACTTACAGTGTTTGGTGACTAAGGGAAGTTGTGTGGGATTCATTTCCCCATTTCCAGGATTACCTAGCTTGGTTTGTTTTCTGCAGAAACAACTATAGTTTTGTAAAAATAAGGGAGGTTTGTGGTCCTTCCTTCTCTTTCAACAGCTCTAGGGCGATTTGAGTTGGTTTCTGTCACTGATTTTCTCATTTCCTTTAAGTTAATGATTCCTTGACATTTAACAACATTTGAAATTAGTGTTACATAGTTTCTAATTTTATTTACAAGAAAATCTTTCTTGTAAATATAATTAGAATCACAACAGTATGGTGATTTCAGCTGTCTCAGATCTCACTGAAGCTAATGTGAAACTTTTAATTAGCTTCAATGCAATTTGGATCAAAGCTGAAAATATGGTAGTTGAAGAGGTGAATGTGACATTTCTCTTCATAACAGTATACTGTTTTCCATGTTTTTCTCAATTTCAGGGTATGGGCTCTGTCCTTTTGGAGTGTTCACTAGATTCTAGAAACAATGAGGAAAGAGTGGGAGTTACTGCCTTGATTGATTCTGATGTAAATTTGGAGTTTTGGTAATGCTTGCACATTGTCCATCTTACCTAGCAATAGTTGGCTTTCACTGCAAATGAAAGTCAGGCATGTTTACCATCTTCTCTCTGTTGCTAGCATTGTTTACACAGTCTAATTATTGTAAGAATGCAAAACAATTATGCCACATATTCGTGGAGGAAGCTCTCAGCAGACCTTTTGAAAATACCATCTCCCACTCCATCAATAGTGCTAGCCTGCACATATTCTCCAGGTTTTAGTTTTCTCATCACTCCAAATAATGTAGTTAATGGAAATGCTGGGAAATGTCTGGTGATGTGAAAATCATGATCTGCTTGTCATCATGCTTTTGAGTCTAATTAGCGCTGGCTTACAGTTTTCCTTGAGAAACCCGTCTTCCTTTTTAAGTCCTGTGAAACAATTGGTTTTGCAATGTTGCCTTCAGTATATGAATCTTCTGAAAAAGTGGTTCTGTAATAATGGGGCTGGCAATTCTGCTTTTGTATGTGAGTTAACATCTCTTAAATGTGCTATATTTACAAAGAAAACTTCTGTGTGATTTCCCCTTTTGCAAACCAGATGGAGAATCAGATTCTGGCAGGTCTTTCCTTTAGTTATGCAACGAGGTTATTGGTAGTAAAGGATCTGGAAGCTTAATTAAACTCTCAGTGACACCTCTGCAGGCTCTTATTTTCACTGGGTTTGCTCAGTTGCATCTGATTAGTCATCAAGTTGAGATTTAGGAAGCAATGCGAATAATGTCTCCCTCAAGAAGAAACAGAATCCTGCTCCTTTGACTGAGACATTGTTGGCTAACAGGACTAAAAAGCAGTTGAAAGCTTACTTTGTAATGAAACATGAATAATTAATTTGAAATATATGATACTTCAGGAGTCAAGAACATCAACAGTCAAGAGCTCCCTGTACAGTGAGCCATAAGAAGCGCATGGAGGGCTTTGCCAGATGGATTCTGGCAAATGCCACAGTTGTGTAAGATGTTTTTGTTTCCCTCTGTCAGTTCTATCCCTCTCCTGAATGATCCTTTATGCAAAGTCTGAGGCTGCAGAGGTGACTTCCCTGGTTACTGGGGCAGACCTTAAAGCAGGAAAACTGCAGAAAGCAGCCATGGCTGTTCCCAATAAAATACACAGCCTGTCATCTTTGAAAGAAATTAAATAAATGAGCAGTTTCATAATATTCTTTTTTTGGTTTTATGCAGCTTAAACCAAGCCTCACACCTCCAAAGGCACTGATTCATTTCACGTGCAGTCTTACATTTCACATAGCTCTTTACAGATTATGCATCTGTATACTTCTCTACAAGACTTCTCTTTATGCTTGCTTTTTAATTTGCTACCCTTAAAATGTCAGAAAGAAGATAATGAAAGTGGGGTGCTGCTCCAAAAAAAAAAAAAAAAAGTAAATATGATGGCACTTGTGAGTCATTACCAGTCTCCATGAAATCTTTACCTTCATCTGTTGCTCTGGGTGTGATTCAGCTCAATTTAACACTAACACATGGCAGTAACCATCTGTGTTTGCTGTAAATATTTTATTTTTTAATTACAAATGGCTTGATTTAGAAAACCTGCAGCAGTACAGTGGGGTGGTTGTGGGCCTGCAGGGGAAGAAGATAAGCACCAGGGAAGATAATTTTTGCCCAAGCACAGTTGCAGTGTTGGAAGGAGGAGTGTAACACAGAGAGCAGCCCAGGCTGCCCTGCAGCAGTCCAGTCCCTGATGCTCCCTTCTTGGAGGAGCTGGACAGGAGAACACCTGCACAGACTGCAAAGGGCCTCTGAACATTTAGTGAAGGAGAAGGAGGTGGGGGGGAGTAAGGCAAAGCCAACTCTAAGTTTATCTTTGAGGAGAAATAAGGAAAGGTGGTTGCTAAATGTCACTGATCCATCGTGATTCTCATACAGTAAATATGGTCACATGTCGTGGCATGCTGAGCCTCCCACAAGTGTTTTGCTGTGGGATGACACTCACACTGGGGCTGAGGGTGTCACAGAGGCACCATCCATTCTCAGAATTGAAAAGTCCAGAGCTCCCTTAGCCACAAGAGAGGGTTTTCCAATGTGGGCATCCCTCAGGCTCCCTCTCTCTACTGAAGTCCAGCCAGCTGCAAAGTTTTTCCATCAGACTGTCACTCTAGACAGTCCTTCTCATCTTAGGAAATTCTTTGCTGCAACATCTACCTGATTTTAGCTGCTCTGGTGCTCTTTGTCCTGTAGGGTCTCCCATTAACTCTGTGGTCTGTGTCCCAAAAAGGGAGTGAGATAAATGGCCTGACTACTCTCTGAGTAGTCTCACTTCTTTCTTTCTAGCATGAGAGACTGGGGAAGAAGGAGAACAGACACTTATGGGACTGAAAGATTTGGGGATCTCTGGTTTGCAGTTTGCATAACACAAAGTATGTTTGTTCTTAAAATAAAAAGCAGATGTGCTGAAGATGAGGTGTACAATGCAAAGTTTTAAGTCTTCTTGCTTGCCCTCATGAGGCCGCAGAGTGGGTCCAGAGGTGCATATCTCCCATGGTCCTGCAGTCCAGCTGTAGCTGCTAAGAACATTTTCTTTCTTTGCAGCTGATACTTTGGAAACTCACCTAATGGGAACAGACACATTTAGCTAGGAGAAACTTTAGTTCTGTTGGTGGCGTGTGGGACAGAAGGAACCCAACTTGACATACAGCTGAGTTTGCAGGGCTGACAGTTAAAGGAAAAATAATATTGCATGCGAATTTAAGCATGCTTGATGTGAAATTGTGAAAGATAAAGAACTTGGAATCCCATAATACTAATTTTATATGATCTTTTAGGGCTAAGACTGTATATTTATGAGACAGGGATATTATTCTGATTTTTTTTTTCTTTTTGTATGTGAACCCAAATTAGTTTTTCTTCAGTGAACTTAGAGCCCTGTCTGAACTGCTGAGTGATTTTCATTTTCTACAAATTGGGTTAGACTGGGTCAGTGATTGATCTCCCCTATACTGGTGCATATCAGACATGGAAGTGCTGGCGTTAGTATGACTGGAAAGGCCCATTAGGGTAGCAGAAAGGATGTTTTAGAAATTAAACTTATCCCTCTCTCACCCCCCCCCCTTTTTTTTTCATTGTTTTAGTATTAAAATTGTTTTTGAACGAATCCAGATGATAAATGATATTTAACATGGTTTTGTTTTCCTTCTGCTTTAGTAGTGAATGCAGATAGGAATTAGTGCTAATACCATTATGAGTTTGGTTGTGGGTTTTTTTGTTTTTATTTTTTTTGTTTGTTTGTTTTGTTTTCAAATTCAGTTAATGTAGTTGAATAAAATACACTTTGGTCGTCTAAAAAGCTTTTTTTTAAAAATTTTATTCTGTTACTGTGTTGTGCTTCTTTTGTTTTGTTTTGTAAACCATGGTTATAATACCATATGCTTTACAATAATATTTTATTGCCTAGTATAGTTTATAACTGCCTTACCATCAAATGTATTCTGAGCATGTAAGGCTTATTTGATGTATTTCTTCAATGTATTTAAAAATTTATTTCTATGAGGCCAGGTAGGTAAAATCTAATATTATGCAGGTTACAAAGTCAAGCTTTTATGACTATTGATTAGAACTGCTGCTCCCCCAACTTGTGTTCCTGTGCATTAAGATATATGCATTACTACATTATCAGATGCTGCTTTTTTTTTTTTTATCCCCAGGGACTCTGTCTCCATCAGTGTATGTGATGGACAAAGCTTTCCTAATGAGCCTCTACTCTACTGTTTACCCTGGCTCTTCATGCTTCCTGCTGTGTGTTTTTTGAGCCCTGCTGTTAATACACGCTTATTAGCTTCTGGGCTTTTCTGTCATGGTTGTTTCTAGAGTAACAAATATGAATCAGCAAATCTGTGATACCTCCAAAGGGAAGGCTTGTACTACATTCAGTGGCAGCCAAGATGCAGAAAATAAAGTCAAAAGTACTTTAATCTTGGCAAGAAAGCAACTTGAGATGCCCAGGTCCTGAATTTTGGGATGACTTTATCTATGTGTTGTGTTATATTATCTTGTGGTCTGAAGTACCTCTTCCAGTATATGCCCTTGCTGATGTGAGCACTGAGCAGGTTTGTGGACCAGGTCTCAGAATGTTGTTTTGGCTACCAGACTCTGATTCTCTCTGGAAAGTATAGATTAGGTCGATTGCTTTGAAACTCAACAGAATTGTTTGAGACAAAATCCAGTTCTTCAGGGCTGCAGTGCCTTAAGCAGAGAAACTGATCTTCCTCTATTTTTTCACAAACTTTTCAGCTCTCCTGGTTACATATATTTCTCTACAACACAGTCCTTAATCCAGTTTACCTGAAAAAGAGGGTCCAATGTACCCTGGGGTGGGCATAAGAAAAACTGTGTATGTATCTAAACTGTCTTGTATGCAGGGAGGAAGTGAATTCACAAAAGAAATTATTTGGGTTGGAAGTCAGTCCTAGATCATCTAAGTTCCAAGCCCTCTGCTACAGCCCGGGGAACCTTATACCTTATATCTCTCCTCTTTCATTCCCCCTTGTCCTATCACTCATGCCCTTGTAAAAATCTTTCTACAGCTCTCTCCTAGGTCCCTTTAGGTACTAAAAGGCCATTCTGAGGTATTCCCAGAGCTGCTGCCTTCTCCAGACTGCACAACCCCACCTGTGTCTTCACAGGAGGGGTACTCCAGCCCTTTGATCAACATCATGCCCTCCACTGGAGTTGCTCCAGCAGGTCCACATCCTTCATGTGGTCAAGGGCCCCAGAGCTGTGTGCAGCGCTCCAGGTCTCATGAGAATGGAAAAGTAGGGGAGAACTACCTCCCTTAACTTGCTGGCCTCTCTGCTTTTGATGCGATGCAGGAGGTGAATGATAACTCTTAATTTTCTCCTGTCTCACTGAGGACCTTGCTAATGTTCTCTTAATGTATTCCTGTCTTTCTGTATATGTAGTTTTTCCTGTTATTTAAAAAAATATAAATCAACGTAAGCTAATATGGCAAGTGACAACTAAAGCAGGTAGATGTTCTTTATTGAGAATTGCAGAGGAGCAGACCATGTGAGGATAGTTCTATGGCTGACTTCCAGTCCCATCTCTTTGTCTAAGTTTGCCATTCTACCTGACTTCTTGATCCACTCTTATTCTCGTGTTTTACTGCTTCCCTATTACAGTCTCCATCTGCTTCAACTGTGTCAGTAAAGGCCAGGGGAATTGCTACCAGCAGGTATAAAAGTTTATACGAACTGCTGTGTGTCAGACAGTACCTGACTATAGCGCAATTGGCTTCCTTCTCTGCAGTCTGTCACAATTCCTCTTTGCTCTTATCCTCGCAGTCCAGTTCTTCACTAGGTTTCCTTTTCCATTTTCAATTCCATACCTCTGAGCTGAGTGAGCATTTGGAGCTTGCTCAGGCTGGGACTAACAGCAACTGTCCAACTAACAGCGACAGTAACAAGACATTTGACACTGTCTTGATCCAGCCCTTGTGAAATTTGACTTTCTTTTTTCTACTCAGGGTTTTATCTGGTCAAAACTGATGCAGTGTGTCTGCCTGCAGTGTTGTTGCTGAAATAACCACCAGTCCTGACTCAAACAAAATCTCTGTCCTAAAATGATATAAAACATGGCAGGGGAGGAAAGAGAGGGTATGGCTCTTTAGAGAGAGAGAAGTTCACCAGTAGTGTTTCCAACAGTGGGGCTGTAGATAATGTAAAATTTACTTGCTGTAAAAGGATGCCTGTGATCATGTTTTGTTTTTGTGCATCTGATCTAGTGAACTAAGACTTGCCATGTTACTGCTTCAGTCTTGGGCACTAACAGTGTGCACTAGCCCTGGAAGTTGCAACTTTAAATAATTTACAGCAAGGAGAGGAGATAAAGATGGCAGATTTCTAGAGGACTTGGATTGCATCCTGGAGCCGGCTGCTGATGCACACTGGTAACCTGTGTGAGCTATGTACTCAGCTGCTCCGAATTCAGTGCCAGAGGCATTCTTCATACTCAAGTACTTGAAGATACTTGTTGGTACTGTGAAATGAATCAAATGTTTTCTGTACCAAGTAAGATCATTCTCTTTTTTCCCCCCTATGGTCTTTGTTTTACATGCCTTCAGCAGGAATTTTCTTAAGGAAGAAACAGGCATTTGTACTGCTGTCCTTTCTCTGCCCACTTAAACAGTGTTTTGTTTATCCTGTATTGAGACCAGTGTATCAAAATAGCTCCCAAGATACATGGTTTCTGTCATGTGCAAGTTTAGTTGCTGCTAATATTTTGGGGCATTTTCATAATTGCTTTGTAAGTTGAAGCCTTCTAAAAAAATTGGAGGGCTCAGATAGCACCGTCTTATTTGCAGGAATTCCATGCCTAGATCCTTTTTCACTGCTGCCTTCTGTTTTGTGTTGTAAAACTCCTTGTAGAAATTTAATTCCCGTTCAACCTGTGACTTTATAGCAGAATGGTGAACCATTCAGTTAATTACTGAAACAGTGATCCCCAACAGGAGAGCCAAGAAGAATGCAAGCTGAGGGGCAGTATTTTAATTAATGAACAAAAGCTTATGGACTGGCCAGGGGAAAGGATAAGTTCTGAAAGACAAATGGCAGCAATACATATTTAGTTACAGTGGGTGACCTCTGGCAAATCCTGTTACTCTGCGGTTTTAGCTGATGTAGCCAGGCAATTCCTTAAGATATAGATGTTGATGCTCTGTATACACAAGTTCGGAGCTTAAGTCTTCAGAATTCATTTAATTTTACTCCATGTCCAGAATATGCTCCAAAACACTCCAAGGAAATGTCTTCTAGAGGAATTTTTGTGATTTCTCCCCGTGTTTTCCCACCCTCCCCACCCCCACAGTGGGATGGACTGAGATGATCACAAATGATTTGTACATTTTAAAAATGAGTCACAGAAGCTGTGCTCCCTGGAGTGGGACACATTTTCTCAGTAAGGGAGCATCTGTGCTTTGGTCATAGGTGCTAAATTTCTTGTTTCTGCTGTTTGAGCCCCCAAATCCCAGTTTGTTCCATCCTTCATGTTTCTCTAGAGAGTTGGTGTCAGTGTTTGCCCTACAAGACCATCACGTCTTCATCGTATGGAGCTCTGTATTGCTCCATGTGTTCTAGTTTTTGTTTTCCTGTGCCCGTGTGCACAGTTTAGGTGGTGTGCAGGGTGCCCTTGACCAGCTGTGCTGCCTTGGCCCCGCCCGTCCACAGCAGCAGCCTCAGCATCTTCCTTGGCCATGCTGCACCACTGATAATCCATAACACACTAGAATATATGGATAGATATGTATACACATAAAACCAGACACACTCATCAATCAATCTTAAAATTTCTAAGGAATAATTATATTTAATAATCATTAGCTCTCAGGAGGACAGCAAAAGAAAAAGCACATTTTATTCACAGAGGTATAATTTGCCAGTGCTTGAACTCACTGAAGTGTGTTTCTCATACCACCTCCCTCTTCCTCCTTCTCCCACTTGTATATAAATATGGAAACAAGATTTTGAAGCAATATAAATTGTAGCTATAGGATTTGGGTATGTGTGTGACCTTTGAAGGCTTTCTAGAAATGCTTGTTACCACTTTAGGCATATGCACTTTCCTGACAGATTGAGGCTTGCTTCTTGTGTATCAGTTAAATATAGCATAACTGGAAAATAACAGAAATTATGACTGAAATATTTGTAACAGGCAACTGAAGTGAATTTTTAATTGTATGTAATATGTAGTCATTGTGACCACCACTTTGACAAAATTTGACACTTCCCCTTTTCTTGCAAAATATTAGAAGATTCTGTCATAAAATGATTTAAGCAGTTATTGCCTTTCTCATAATAGAAGAATATGCAATTGTACTCTTATAAGGAACATTGTTACTTGTGGCTTTTGTCAAAGTGTTTTTGGCTAGGAATCAAATTAGTTTAGAAAGAACAAAGCATTCCTGTATTGTTCTTAATAATGACATAAAACTGCTCTTTTTCCATTAGTTACAGAATTAAAAAATAAGCTCGTCTTCTCCTTAACGCTTAGCCAATTTAGTGAAGAAAGGAAACATAATTGATGCCTGGGTAATTGAAACAATCAACACTACAGCCAAGCACTTAAAATCAATGGTTTATTGAAAGATATGATAATAGCAGCATAACAGGAAAGAACATAATCTGTGGGAAAAGTCATTATTGGTGCACCACTCTTTTTATGTTATACCAAGATTATAAGCAGTAAAAATGTCACTCACAGTTCCCGTAAGCAAGATTAAGCTTTGATGACAGTGGGTATGCAAGAACCTGGAAATGTTGATTAAATTCAGAGCTTCCTCAGTTCCTGGTAACTAACATGTTGTGGAGTTGATTTAGATTTCAGAGAACTGTTATTACAGCTGATTTTTTTTCCCTCCATTCACAGCAAGGTTTATTCTGGGTGGAATGTAAATATGTGAATGTTGAGAAATCACTAGCACATACGTAGTCATCTTTTGATAACAAGAGATCATCCTTAAAAAGCAGAATGAAGACAGAAATAACCTGTACAACCACCAAGCATTAGTCACACGTAGCTCTTATATAATGCTTACGTCTTCAGTCAGCATGCTGGCAGCTGGGCTTCTTTGTAATATTTGTTTGCAGAAGAAACACCTATCTCATTTGTCAGGGGAAGAAAATGAAGCCAAGAGTTAAGGGACATGCTGGTGGGCACACAGTGCTTAGCTGGTGAGAATATTACAACCAAGAAGCGTCCATCATCCTGCATCAAGCAGAGGCAACAGCAGAGTGGATTCTATAGTTGTGTCTTTTCCTGTGCTTTCCACACTCAGACCCTAGCCTATTGGGTATTTCTTGAAGCAGAGCAACAGGATGCTCTGCTGCAGCACTTCTGCAGTTTTTCCTTTTGTTTGTTGTTCTAGGAAAAGCGTTGTATTTCTTCTTCACTCTATTATGCCTTGATGGAAAGGACAAATAAAAATATTATTTATATTTAAATAAAAAAATAATATTCCAGCGTGGAATACCCAAAATGGCTTCTCACACTTGAAACCCAAAATGTGGTAGGCATGAGCCTAACACCAAGAGAAACGCTGATACGTGCAGATTTTCCTTTGAGGATTTGGCCACTGCACCGTGACTATGAAATCACAGTAATTGTGAAAATGGACCTGATTTTCTGGGGATAAACCATTGGTGTACAGAAATTTCCTTGTAATGATTCATTAACCATCCTTTTGTCCTGGCCATGTTAGCTTGTATATATTGAATGTTTGTTCCCAGCTGAAGAGCAAGGCTGTTAAATGGAGGTGGAAACACTCTGCAATCTCATTCTGAAAGTACATTTCTTGAGGCTGAAAATAAATGCATTGTAAGCAGGTTTTAATCCTAGCAAGTACAGCAGCTCAGAATACTTTTGGGGGACATGAGCTTATTGTTGATAGGTAGGGAATTGTGTTATAGCTTGGTTTGTCCATAACCATATGTTATGTTTTCAGTTCTTCTGTTTTGCAATTATGTGTAACAAATGGTGCCGTTTTCTTTGATGTTCTAAGATGAAATGTCGCTGTCCCCAGAGAATTCTCAGAACTTTGTATGACTTCACATAATTTTTAGACTAAAAAAATCAACCCAAAATATTGAAAACCATGACTCCAATTATCAAACCAAAATAAGATGGCAAAAGACTAAATTGCATTGCTATTAGATGACCTATAAAATTACAGTAAAAATTATAGCAAAAGTAAGTTTTTTTAAAAAGAATTTATTTAACTTGTTATAGAAGGTCCAGGGAAAATGTAGAGGAGATAGTTATTTATAAAAATGTAAGGTTGCATATAGAGTGCCATCTGGTAGTAATTTTAAAACACAAGTAATTAGTTTATCTTACTTCATGGAGTGTAATTCTGCAACTTGTCGCCACAGGGTTTACAGAGGCCAAAATTGCAATTGGGTTCAGAAAGGAATTGAGTGAGTTTATGGGAGATGTATTAATAAAAGAATACTAAACAATCTGGATGCAATTCTGCTATTCTTTGAGGATTTCTAAAAGATGTGAGGATTTAGAAGAAATATCTATTTTGGTTCAATATTATTATTTTTTTAATGACATTCCCCTGTTACAAAATGAATTTAGATTTTCTCACAAACTGACAATGTCAGAGTTACCTCTATGTGGAGATACTCCTTAGTGGTAGTTAAAAGTTCTTTATAAACCTTGAAGTCACATACATACTCTTACTCTCTGAGGTCACATGCACTGACATATAGAAAACTGTTGCTGCAAGAGGTCTGATGATGCAAAATGATAAATATTCCTGCTTTTTGTTTGCCTTAGGACACCAAGGCTTATTGGACCATTCGCCACGCAACGCAGGCTCAAAAGTAAAAGAGAGGAAACTGCATGGGACTTGTCCTCCTGTTGGTCGTGGAAACTATGAAAAACCATGTTTGGGTGAAAGCAGCCACAGGTCCTCATTTTTCAGTCCCCACAATGGTTTTCACACGATACATTCAGAGCACAGTCCTGTGAAGCCAAGGATAATTACAGTGGTGAAACCCGGGGGACGCACGCTCCGGAGGATAACCTTGCTTCTCAACAGGAGATCAGTCCAGACCTTTGAGCAGCTGATGGCTGACATTTCAGAAGCTCTGGGATTTCCTCGTTGGAAGAATGACCGTGTGAGAAAGCTGTACAATCTGAGAGGCAGAGAGATCCGAAGTGTTTCTGAGTTCTTCAGGGAAGGGGATGCATTCATTGCTATGGGGAAGGAGCCCCTCACTTTGAAGGACCTGGAGGTGGTATTACAAGAACTTTATCCTGAAAATCCTTATGCTGCCACTGCTGCCATTCAGACAAATGAGGAGCAGTCCCAAAAACTGAAGAGCAGGCTGTATGACAAGGCCTCAAAAGTAGACAGTAGCTTTGATGAGACAGAAATGACCAAGAACTGCAGCGATGGCTTGTCTTCCCAGCTGGTAGCTGGACATGAAGGAAAAAGTCAAGCCAAGACAAAACAAGAGGAAAAAATGAGAACCAAAAAAAAGTGGACTAGAGAGAGCTGGGGTGGTGAGCATGGAGTGAAACCTTCTAGGAAAACACGGGAAAGTGAAAGGTACCTTAAGCATGAGAGGAGTTCTGAGGAAGGCTTAGAAGAGAGTTCTGAGGGGGTGCTGAGGTGTGAGAAATGCGAACAGGAAAGGCAGGCCAGAGAAAAGTTGCGGAGGGAAAGGCAGGCTGAGGCCTCATTTGAGAATAGAGACTTGAACACAGGCATGTGTCAGAGGTACCTTGTAGAAAGAAATACAAAAGTCAGGAACAACAGAAAGTCTCCTGACACATGTCTGGAGGGTGAGGAAGTTGGCTGGAAAGATAATTGCGGTAGGAGGATGTGGAAGCCGCTACATAGGATTGTTAATGAAGGGCTGGAGAAGCAAAAAAGGAACACTGAGAAAGAAAGCGATGTGGAGAAGCATGAAAACCATGGGAAGGAAGTAGTAAAAATCAGGAAGAATGCTGTAGAAGGGCTCCAGCTATCTCATGAAGTGAAGGAGGATAATGGAAGTAGCTGTGTAATGAACCAAAGTGGATGGCTAAAGAAAGACACTCTGAGAGATGCTGAGAAAATGTCTAAAACACATAGAGAGGGCAGAGAGGGACAAAGGGCTAAAGAGGAAACTGCCAGGAGAGAGGGGAATGGCACATGTAGAGAGAGTGACATGACTCGACGAGAAAAAACAGGGGAGCGCAGAGTGAATAAAGAAGACAACAAAACTCAGGGATTGGAAAGCACAAGCCGTAGGCACGCCATTAAAAGCAGAACTGACGTGGAAAAACACTATGAGATTGGCAGAACTATTGGGGATGGGAACTTTGCTGTGGTGAAGGAATGTCGCCACTGTGATTCCAATCAGATCTATGCAATGAAAATTGTTGATAAATCCAAGCTGATGGGGAAGGAGGACATGATGGAAAGTGAAATCCTCATTATTCGGAGTCTCTCTCATCCCAATATAGTAAGCTTAATTGAGGTGTATGAGACAGAAGCTGAGATCTACTTAATCTTAGAGTATGTCCCAGGAGGGGACTTATTTGATGCAATCATAGAAAGTGTGAAGTTCACAGAGCATGATGCTGCTGTCATGATCACTGACCTGTGTGAAGCCCTGGTTTATATTCACAGCAAGAATATTGTCCACAGGGACCTCAAACCAGAGAATCTCTTGGTAAGTATTGTCAAACATTTGCATTTGTGCAGGAATTGAATTTATTTTTCTTCCAATTACAATTCTTTGAATTGTTTTAAGCAAATCCCATACAGAAATAATGTACTGTGGCAGGACTGTTTGAAAAAATGGGTACAAGTTTGGAGTGAAATTACAATTGCAGTTTGTTTTACATAGATCTGCTGTGCATTGCAAATAGCAGTGGTTGTAGAAAGGAATTAAAGTAAAAATCATCAGATGTTCAGGTAGTGGGCATTTTTATTTTTCAGAAATCAAACCTGTTACTTAGCGTCTGACTTTTAGGCGTCCAAGGATGAATCATAAAACATCTTCCTTTCAGACTAAAGGTTATTAAAATTGCTAAATTATCTTATTTATTTGTTGGACTTTATGTCCACTGCATTTGTATGTCTTGCAGACTAGTGTGCTAGTCCTCTAATATAGTGATTTCTATCTTGTGACAATTTCTTTGCTTAGAAGCAGAGATATTATGCAGTTGATTGAAATAATCCGACAGTAAAATGTTTTGGTGAATACAGCATTAAAGTCAGCTCAAATAGTAACTTCATGCCAAAGAGAAAAATTCTTGTTTCCATCACATTTCTGAGGCTGTATTCTTTGCATCCAGCACTGAAGTCAATAGAGTTATTGACATGTGTGAATATGCATAGAAATATTTGTAGTATTGACACGTCACAATTGTAGAACTTCACATTGTAGACTGTAACAGTAAACAACTCTCCCTTGCTAAGTGTGTGTTACACTTTTGTATTAGGGTTCCAAATTTCCTGATGAACAGATAAATAACAAGTATTTGCCAGTCTTTAATAAATTGGATTTTATCAGCTTTTTGGAAGTTCAAGGTTGGCCAAACAAACAAACAAAAAAAAAATAGATTTAGTCTTATGGGCCATTCAGTGCTTTTAAGAAAATTAATTTTGCACAGGGATCAATGTGAATTTCTGGAGAAAAGCAGCAGTGTAGCCGCAAGGATAATGCAGAGGCTGCACAAGGCTAGGCTGGAACAGTTTGCTCCCAAATCTTTAAACTAAGCAATAGCATCTTTATTAGGTCCTGCTATGAATCCTGCTTAGTTTAATGAAAATCTTTGGTGTGTAATGTAAATCTTCGTGTGTGATCTCTGTGTAAATTAAGGAATGAATGCAACTCTGAATGCAGTGGATGCAACTGGCTGGTTTGCAGGAAGAAGTGGGCTTGTGGGTCCTGACTTTGTGTTTCATTTGCACAAAGTTGAACGAAACTTCACATAGAACTGCATGGCTTTTTCCAGAAGCTGATTTTCCATTATGAAAATCCTGCTCTTTCCTATTTGCTGAAAATAAGCTAGTGCTCAGTGAAACACCTGAGATCTGATGCTTAATTTTCCTCCCTAATACATAATAATTACAGTGATGTAGATAAGCAAAGAAGGGCAAGATAAAGGTCTGCTCCGATTGTTTTCACATTTAGTTCACATAACTGCAAAACAGAGAATGCTGGGCAGTGGCAGCATTGTGTAGCTCTGAAATAATCATGTTGCCCCTTCTGAAAGTCAGAATACAATTTTCAAGGACAGAGCAGCTCCCAGACTGTAGGTATTTTGTTGTACAAGAACAGTGTTACCTAAACACTGCAGGAAATAAAATTTTACCTGTTCTAGTTTCAACTTTCTGTTAATTTTTTGTGCGCACCAGTATTAGATACCATGTACACAAAGTACACTTTAGAAAAGCAAGTCTATTCAACCATGCTCCTGATAGTATTGAATAGGTCAGCTGTTATCTAATAAGTATTCCTATGAAGACAGGCCATTTGAGCAAGATTCTGGGGTTTCTGTCTTTTTAGTGTGCAGCCTCTGTCTCCTTAGAGTGCCTGGGGCAGCAAAGTTGGAGGGAGAGCTGCCACTAATCTTTCCATCAGCCAGTGCTGAACAGTAACAAACAGCATTGAAGCAATTTCATGGGTTCATTGACTGTTGGTGGAGCCGGAGCATCAGGAGATGAAGCAAAGTGCTTCAGGTTCCAGCATCCTGCAGAGATGTCCCTGTTTGTGGGATACCTCTTTTTACACTGAGGATGTTTAAATCTGAATTAGTCTACCTAGACTTTGTACACAAAGGTCAAAATATAAACATGTACTTTTAGGCTGTTGGCTTTTTTGTCCTACTTTGGGTCATCTTTTGGTCAGGTGATCTTCTAATCTTTATCTACTGTTTTTCCCCTTCAAGAAAATGGGAAGGGGAAGAGTAAGGATCCTTGGTCTATTTTACTAAGGAAACGTGTATGTCTATTCTGAACCTGCTTTGTGTGAGAATCTAACCCTGTTCCTAATGGCTTTTAAACATATTGGCTAATTGTCATAAGAGATGACAAGCAACAATCTGGGAAAAAGTATTTAATGAAAATAAGTTTCATGAAAATAAGCCATTAGGGAAAGAAGGAAAACAGTTTCTGTCCTCACAGAGGAAAAGATAGAAATACACTTTGATGTCTAGTAACTTGTAAAATTATTGGCACAAGAGAAAGTTGGAAACCTGATGTAGCTATTACTTCACTGCACTTCAGTTTCTCTTCTGGAACTGTTCTCTAGTTATAAACTTCTGTGCCAGGCCACCATCATCCTTTCTGCTTTTTCCCCTCCCTCTTTCACTACTGTGTCTGCCCACATTGATCAGGCTCCTCACAGCATAGCTGAGAGGCAGAAGGGTGGTGACTTGCGCTACAAAAACAAAATCTGTTTGACAGCTGGTGTGAAGACAGCTGCTACGACTCCCTCCCATCTGCTAACAGAATCACCTCATCTAGGACTAGGTGTTCAGCAAGAAAACCTTTGCTGCCAAGGATGGGCAATGTGGTGTGTTTGGTCTCACAAGTGAAGTCAGTCACTTCTTTCATGCTACCTCATGGAGCAAGATTTTCTGGCAAGGTTTTTAGTTAAGGGACTGTTTAATTCTACAGCTGCTGGCTTTTCTTCACTTGTGAGTGAGAAATTAATGCCCAAAATGTGGAGTTGTTTTTCCATGTTGTAGCTGTAAAAGACATAAAGTCACCCCTTTTTAGGGGTAAGGGAGAGGGCTGCATTTGTCATTGTGTACTCATCTCATTGTACATTTCCCTCGCATGCTAATGTGCTAGTTCTTCAACAGTCAACTCATAAATGTTATAGCTTTTTATGCATTTGAGGTTGCCCCCCTGCTTCTTTTTCTGTCTCTCAAGTTTTCGTATATGTGTGAGAACTTCAAGTATAGCCTTTCTGCCCTTGAACTTTGTGACACTATTTACATATATACAAAGAACTGTCCATTTTCCAACACTATTTACATTTATACAAAGCACTGCCAGTTTCCTGAGTGCATGTGAGTCAAACTCCTGTTTAACTGCTTACCTGTCATAACTTTCAGAATTTTCTGTAAGATTTTTCATAGAGATTCTTCTAGCTAGCAGCAAGGGATGTCTGAAACTCAAATATGTAAGCAGTAATTTTTCTTAAGCTCTGTTTCCCCTATATAAAATGTCACATGGGTTAACTGGCTTTCATGATGACCATAAGAAGAATCTGCACTGCTATATACATGTGCATACAGAGAACTATTAATGTCTTAAATCATTATTTAAGCACACTGATGGATTTCACAAGGTAAATATGAAATCAAAGAAGGCCATTAATTATTGGGAGTCATCCACAGACAGGACAGAAGGAGACAGATACTTTTTTTTTTCCCTTTGAAGATGAATTTGCCCTTATATTATAATCTTCTGGTTGTATGGCTGGCATAGCTAGAAATCCTCAGGCAATATTCTAGTATTCTGACATGTCATCTATATTTGAGTAAGTAGAATGCAATTGACTTGACTGCCTTTAGTCCAAGGCCACCAGATGCTGTATTTCTATGGCCTAAGTTGGCTGTCTATAGCAAGTGTATGAAGTGTACTGGTCCTTCTTACCTCAATTTAGTCTATAGGCAGGCAGCACTATTTTTGCTTTGTTCTCACAATTGCATGGAATACATACTGTGGATGTCAGAGGTTTGATTTCTCTTGAGCAGGTTGTGCATTTCTGTAATACTTCTATGAGGAAGTAGCCTGGCCTTGGGAATGATGAAAAAGAATTTGAGAAGCTTTTGTTTCTACAGTGAAGCATACTTGCATACTCAAGATGATGCCAGCTGATGGAAAGGTAGACCAGACAGTAGGAAGTTGGGGATGAAGGGAATTCTCTGAGCTGACTGAGTTGTTCTGAGCACAGTGTTAGTGAAGCTGCTGAGAAGTTCTGGGGTGAGAGTTTCAGGCTTGCTGACAGGCTACATGCTGTCTCTGAAGTGATTGTCACAAAGTTGTGAAAATTTACCCACTGTGCCTGCTGTTCTTACCTGCTCACTTGTTAAGTAAAGTGGCAGCTCAGTGGTTTTGTCCTGAAAGAACAGATGGTGCTGTGTTGCCACCTTGTGCTGTAAGGGGAGATTAGGCGTCTGGCATCTTGAGAAAAGAAAAAGTGCAACAGTGCATTTTACAAAGCAAAATCCTGAAGATTTTGGGATTAAGACTATTGTGTTCTCCGCCCTTCCCACCACCCTGCTGTTTTCTAAAAGTATATATAAATAGTTTCAGTATCGTTTGTCTTAGTACAGTAGCATGCAGGGTAGTTGAAATTCCATGTGACATGCTTTTCTTATATAATTAAAAAAAATATACATATAGAATAGGAAAATACATTCATGCTCATATTTTTGTATTGCATATAAAATTGAGCATTTCAATTGTGAATTTTTGTAACATCTTACTACTATTACCCCTATTGGTAGAATATAAATTCTATAGATAGATGTTGTTCTACAAAACAAGTGTTATTTTTATAATTTTTTCTGTCATTTTTGTCAGTTTGTGTCCACAGTGTATGATAGCAAAAGATTGTCACATAATTGCCTAATAAAATAGAGAAAATGGCTGTGGCATTTTAGCTGCTTCTTGCAGAAGTTTTGACTGCATGGTTGTAGTAAAATTTGAAAGTTTATTTTTTCAAGTAAAAATATTTTTACATGGAAGAGCAGAGAAAAAAAAAAAAAGGCCAAAATACTTTGCTTAATCAAAACTAGAAGAGTGCACAAGGGCACTGCTGGTTCATGGAAAACTTCTTGTCCCCCAGGACCCCCAGCTCCTTCTCTGCAGAGCTGCTTTCCAGCTGGTCAGCTCCCAGTCTGTACTGATGCATGGGTTATTCCTGCCCAGGTTTTGCGGCCTGCACTTGTCTTTGTTAAATTTCAAAAGGTTTTACCCTGCCTGTCTCTCAGGTCTGTTGAGATCCTTCTAAATGGCCACAAAACATTCTGGGGCATCCGTCACTCCTCCTAGTTTTGTGCATTAAAAAAAAAAAAAAAAAAAGGTTAAAAGGGAGTAGTAGGCTTTACTGTATTATTTTGTAATGCAATCCTTTTTTGTCTCTTAAAAAGAAGAAAAAAAACCCCACCAAAGTTGGAGCTGAACCCATTTTGCTTAATCAAAATTGGATGCGTACTTACAGTTTCCATAAAGATGATTAACGGTGATTAGTCAACTGTAAAGTATAAGAGCAAATGCTGTCACATCCGTGTCTTTAGTTATCTGGTAATAGAGACCATCCTGAATTTAGAAAGCCATGATGGCTTTCTTAATTCAGGATGGTGAAATATGAGATATTAAAGCACGGAGTATACCTGTTACATTATATTCCAGTTTGTCCATTCAAAACCAGGTTTACTTGCCTTTTTTGTAGACATTTTAGCTGCTGATCTGTTCCCCATAATTCCAGGGACAAACAATTTTTCATTTAAAGGAAATTAATGACTTTTTTTACTTCTCAAAGAATATTTGAGTGTCAGTCACTAGTAGTAAGCATACTGATTTATTTAATTATACTGCTTCATTGCTTATGACTTTGCCATTGAATATGGAATCTTAGAATGGCTTGAGTTGGAAGAGATCTTTAAAGGTCATCTGGCCCAAGCCCTTGTAATGAGCAGGGACATCTTAACTACAGCAGATTGCTCAGAGCCCTGTCCAGCCTGACTTGGAGTGTTCTCAGGGATAGAGTACCTACCACTTCTGTGGGCATCCTATTCTGGTGTTTTGCTACCCTCATCATAAAATACTTCTTTTTAGTATCTAGTCCAAATCTACTCTCCTTCAGTTTAAAGTTACTGCCCCTTGTCTTATTGCTGCAGGCCCTGCTAAAAAGCCTGTCCCCATCTTACTTTTAAGCCCCGTTTAGTTATTGAAAGGCCACAGTAAGGTCTGTCTGGAATGTTATTTTCTTCAGGCTGAACAACCACAACTCTTGCAGCCTTTCCTCACAGGAGGGATGCTCCATCCCTCTTTACTGGCCTTCCCCTGGTTTCACTGCAACAGGTCCGTGTCTTTCCTGTGCTGGGACCCCAGAGCTGGACTCCTGTTGAGGTCTCACCAGAGCAGAGCAGAGGGACAGAATCCCCTCCCTTGCCTTGCTGGCCACACTGCTTTGAATGCAGCCCAGGATATGGTTGGCTTTCTGGACTGCAGCTGCCCATTGCCAGCTCATTCCAGTTTTTCATCCACCAGCTACCCAAAATTGCTCTTCTCAGGGCTGTTCTCAATCCATAACCCAGTCTGTATTGATACCAGGGATTGCCCCAGCTCAGGTGTAGGATCCTGCACTTGTCCTTGCTGAACGTCACAAGGCTCAACCTTCTTGAGCTTGTTCAGGTGCTTGTTCAGGATGACATCCCATCCTCCAGACATGTCAAACTCATCACTCAGCCTGGTGTTGCTTGCCAGCTGGCTGAGGGAGTGCTCAATCCCACTGTCTATGTCATTAACATTGCATTTCTTAAAATTACCCTTCATTAACTGCATATAAAGTATCACTAAAGACCAGTGCATACAAAATTAGAATTGGAGAAGGTGTTTTGACTACTTGCCAGGTGGATGTAGGAGATGGGAACTGCTGAAAAGGCCCAAATAGAAGGTCATTCTGCATGAACCTATTTCTATATCTCTTGCTGTGTGATGACCATTAATAACCTAGTTTCAGGGCAGCAGGTAGAGTTGCAGAGTAATTTGAAAAGAACATAAAGCTTTTATTGGTTTCTATTTTGTTGTTAGACCACTATGATGGAGATGCACTTTCCATGTGTCCTGGTTTTAGCTGGTGCAGTGCTGTATTTTAGATTTAGTATGAGATTAACATTGATAACTGATGTTTTGGTTGTTGCTCAGCACTGCTTATCCTAAGTCAAGGAATTCTCAGTGCCCCATGTTCTGCCAGGTAGCAGGTGTACCAAAAGTTGGGAGGGAGCATGGCCAGGGCAGCTGACCCAAAAGCATATTCCATGCCATGGAACATTATGCTCAGTAAATAAACTGAGGAGAGTTGGCCAGGAGTTGCTGGGTTGTGCTGGGGGATGGGCTGGGCATCAGTGGGCAGTGAGCAATTGTATTGTGCAGCATTTGTTTTTCTTGGGTTTTATTCCTTTCTCTTGCTCTCTTTCCCTGTCCCCCCTTTTCATTATTATTATTTGTTGATATTCCTACTGTTATTATTATACTTTAATAAATTATTATTATTATACTTTAATAATTTCAGTTGTTAATTTTTTCTTATATCAACCCACTGCTTTTTGGGTTCTCCTTCCCATCCCACTGTGGGCAGATGGGGGATGAGCAACTAAGTACCACATGAGCAGTCATGTGGTACTTAGTTGCTATCTGGAGCTAAAAAACAAAATCAGTAGTTTACATGGGCTCATTGCATTGAAGTCCACAGCACTCTTCTTTACTTTCCCAGGGAAAAAGAACAGTTTATTTTCTCAAGAGGAAATAATAGTATTTAATTGACTCTCGGTTATTTTTTTTGTTCCTTCTATTAATTTCTTGGGAATTGCAGTGCGCCAGAGTTTGTAGAGCAAAGTTTTCTTTTTTCCATAATTGCTTATCCTCTTAAATAAATGCACCCTCTTCGTGTATGGGGAAAAGAGCCATGTGCTGAAGACTGCTTCCATTATTAGTACTATTATTAGAACTTCCTCCTGTTTAATTTTCCGCTTCCTTTATATTTTGTTGTTTTAAAATGCATCTGGACTAAACATATATATGTATTTTGATTTGGATATAGGTTCAGCACAATGCAGATAAATCTACTACACTGAAACTGGCAGACTTCGGCCTTGCTAAGCAGGTTACAAAACCCATATTTACTGTCTGTGGAACACCAACGTATGTTGCTCCTGAAATACTTGCTGAGAAGGGTGAGTGTATGTATTTTTAATTTCTCTTAAATCCTTCAATTATGCTGAACTTTCTAATAATGGAAGTAGTCCAGAATGTTTCAACCTACTGAAATGTCTTTTCAGGGTAGGAGGTTGGCTAGCAATGCAATTTGGGAAGGGAAACCTCTTAGTTTTTAACAAACACGAGCATGACATCAGTTATATTTGCATTATTAGTGTCTGTGCTAATATATCACTGACTTCCAAGCAGATAAGCCATAAAATATCATAGATAATAATAGCTGAAGGGGGGCAGATTACCAAAACTTGATGTTAAAACACAAGAGTAGCCAGCCCCATTTCATTACTGTAATCCAAACAACTTTCCAAATCCCCGATGATGCAGAATCATTGTGAATGTATACATTAAAATTATTTAACATTTCAAAACATGTTTTGCATCAAAATGAATTTTGAAGATTTCATCTCCAAAAAGATTCAGACCTGGAAGAAGTGAGTTTTGTTGGTGACTCAAACAAATCTATTTCTGGCTTTTGTTCTGTGGAGCTGGGTTGCACATCTCCAGTTATATCCAATTTCAATGGAAACTTGGAACTCTTAGTTCTTTTTTGAAGGGAATCTGAGGATGACTATTTTAGAAATACGTGCCCTGTTTTCTCAATAAGTCTCCAGTTGAAACTGGCCTTGTGAGACAGTGTTTGTGAAAGATGTTTTGGAAAAGAGAGACTGTGAGAGCTGTAGCTAACAGGCAGCTTGTAAGCATGGTGTACCAGCCACTCATTCTTTTGCTCACCTCATCTCTTTGAGGAACTGAGCAGAGATTGTGTTTCTTTTTCATTCTGTTTCCAAGAAACAGTTGCCTTGCAGTTGTGAGTTTTCTTTCTAAAGCAAGAGATGGTTTGTCCCTTCTTCCTTAGGCTATGGCCTCGAAGTAGACATGTGGGCAGCTGGTGTGATCCTTTACATCCTGCTCTGCGGTTTTCCCCCTTTCCGCAGTCAGGACCGTGATCAAGAGGAGCTGTTTCAGATCATACAGCTGGGTCACTACGAGTTCCTATCCCCTTACTGGGACAATATTTCTGCAGGTAAGATTCTGTACTTGCAGTAGATCTGAGAAGTGGCAGTCTTATTCCCCTTTTTCAGGGCAGTGAGCTTGATCATCTTGGGGTGTTTTATGGGTCTCTCCTGTGAGAATCTGTGCTTTAAATGTGAATTTAGTGCTCTGGTACTATCAACGGCTATCAAAAGTTCAGAGTGCTTTAATGAAGTCCTCAATTCCTCCCTTTGTAAGCAAAAGCAAGGATTTTTCTCATCTTGTTTATGTGTCTCTGCAGAAAAAGGTGTCAAAATAATCTCAAGGGCTATGTTAGATTGCAAAGATGTTATAAAAAATCTCAAAAGCTGAGAATGAAATCCTTGCCCTGCAGAACCCACTGTCAATTTCCTATTGACAATGGGGTCAGCACATAGTAGTTTTTTCTTTCTCACAGGCTAGTTCAGTGTCTTTTGTGCACTCTTCAAAATCAGAAACTCTAGAACTCCTTTAATCCCTGTACTGTCTTTTAAAGAACTTGTTCCACTGCATTTTACAACATTTATGCCTCATAAGAGATAAGATATCCAGTGCATATTCCTATGAATGTGAACACTTAGCCCGATGCCTCCAGCTCACTTTTGAGATTAAATTCCCTTCACTTTCTCCCCTGTTTCTGAAGGGGAGAATGACATCAGTCATGGAGATTTAATACTTTCTGTCACTAACTCTAACTGCAAGTTGTTAGAATAACTCCTGGGGATAGTTACAAAAACCATGGTAAAACCAATGAAAAAAGTAAGAAGGGCATTTTGTGTGGGTATAACTGTCACTATACAGAATGGGTAAGGTTGGAAGTGATCACGGTAGGTGATGTGTTTCAAACACCCTGCTCATGCTAGAGCACATTGCACAGGATTGCACATCCTAGAGCATGTTGTGCACCACTGTGCTTCACCCCTCTCTCCTTTGCTTTCTTCCATAATAGCAGCAAAAGACCTCATCACCAGGCTGTTGATAGTGGATCCCCAGAAGCGCTACACAGCACGTCAGGTACTTCAGCACCCCTGGATCAGAACAGCCGGGAAAACTAACAGCAGGAATCTGCAGAGGGAAGTGACAATAAACATCGAGCGCCATTTCCGGGCCCAGCGCCGAAAGGAAGTTGTTGATGAGGGCACATGAAATCTTTCAAGCTCATTTTGTCTTCTTTTTTATTGATTAACAAATTATTTATGTTTTCTTTTCTAAATTAATTGGGAATTTAATGTGTAGCTGTTGGTGGCTATTGCCATGCCTTTTTTTTGATTCTGAGATTCTGAAGGACTGAGATCAAATTCACATTCACCTCTTCTGATGTTATTTGGCAGTCTTTCTGTTGAAAGCAGTTGGGACTAGATAAATTCTAGAAGGTGTCTATTCTTTTTCTTTAAGTACTGATTTGGGCTTTTACATCTTTTACAAATGTTTGCTTCTGTGACTTACACTAGTGGTGAGTCTTCTCTCATCCTTTTTGTATTATATTCTCCAGGAGTTTTGTGTTTGTAATGTTTTCAAAATAGCTGTCTGCAAACACGTCTTACGCTAATTCTTTAAAGAGTCTTTTCACTAATTCCTTCTAGCCACAGAGAAGGAAGAATAAAAAGTAAATAAAATGTTTAGCTGTAGGATATATTAAATAAATAGCCAGATACTGTATTTATTAGGTTGTGAGGGAATACAAACCCTTATTGACTAAATCTGATGTTTTATATCATCTCCCTTGGCAACATCTTTCATTGGTTTTCCAGGGTAATAGATGGTGCGATGTTCCTGTTACAAGAAGGTAGTGCTGTGTACTGTGTAGGTTTCATTTGTTTTTAGAAGGTGGAAGATATGGATGATACCTTTTCAAGATTCAAATAATAACAAGTTTCAAAGAGGTTTTCTTCCTCCTCTGGGCAGTAGGAAGTTAAGCAGTTCTAAGGGCGCTTTGCTTTTTATACCAGAATCATAATTATGGAGTGGTATCTGTCATTTTTCAATGTTGAGTTTTTTCCCCTCTTGGAGATACGCATGTGCATCTGTGACTTTTCCATGCTGATGGAGAAGAAAAAGCTTGGAAATTGTGACCAAAGTTAACCCTTGCCTTGACAGTTTCCCTTTCATCAACATACTTTTTCAGTGTAGTTTAGCGATTGTTTTGTTTGGTTGGTTGGGTTTTTCCATTTCTTGCCCTCGCTGTGACCTTTTTTCCTTGCTTCCATGAGAATAGGCAATGGGATGAAATGAAATGAAAATCCCAGCTTGAGGAAAAACAACTTGTTGCCTGTGGAAAGCTCTCCCAGGGGAAGCCTCAGATGCTCTATTGCATGTGGTTTTTAATATTTTTATTGGATGCAGTTTTAAAGAAATCCTGTGGGGGAAAATTACAGCCCAGAGAGAGGGGCATGACCTAGACCAGCTTTTGAATCTCAGAACTTTTGATTAATTAATTAAATACAAAAAGCACTTGAGTTTTCCATTTTATAATTCTTTGTCCTCAAGTTCTAAGTGCTAGCAAATAATATTGGTGTTAGAATGTCAGTGGTGTTGGCACTGAATACACAGCCTATTGAAATGAAGGAGGGTGTTTTACACTTGGAGAGCTGCTGCTCTGCCTATGTATTTCATAGTGAGGAATGTCAGAAGCATTTCAGAATCAGTGGAACATTTTCACAACTATATGAACCAGAATGTTATTTTTTGGTGAGTGCTAATATTTTGTGTGAACTTGCTGAATAACCAAAAAGTGTAGAGTGCTGTCATCATGTTTCTGTTTCTTCTTGTGACTGTTTTTCTGCAAGAATTATGTATAAAAGTAGAGATCACTTGATTTTTAAAGGAGAATTGCACTTTAAATTGAATTAGCTTATTTCTAATACTTACTGGAATAAGACTTGCTGTGGAGTTCAAGAATTGGTGAAACAAACCAATGAAATCTTTACTGTATGCCCAAGTAGTAGCTCTGTGATATGTCATACTTCTGCTTTGGAGTCTGAGTCGGGAAGACTTTTTCTTTTCCTGAAAACAAGAATAGATTTAAGTCCTTCCCTGAGTTAAGGGAACCTAATGTAACCTAATATTATAAAAGCATTACATCATATTTGAGTACTAGTAATAATGTATCCTCTGTTAATTTAAGTCTATTTTGGATAGGAAACTGTGGAAAAATAGCTTCTGATGTGCAATACTAAATTTTGTAATTATCTTATTTTTAATATAGTTGTTTAGGAATAAAGTCTGAAGTGACAAAAAGTATTTAATCAACAATGAATCTGAAAGTTTGGAGGTTGTGTTACAAGTTGCCTTTTGCACCTTTAAGAACCTGTCTGCAGCCTTATTCATAGTGCAGAAGATGGATAATTTGCTTGTAACAATTATAAAAATAATTATTTTTTCAATGATTTTGTTTTTCTTTCACGTTCTCTGTGTTCCAGACAGGCTAAACATGGACTGTGCCAGGTGGTCACTGCATGGCACCTGTAAGTACAGATGCTGCTGTGGCAATGCTGAGGCACAGGTTTGTCACTGTTGCTACAAGATGTGTAGCATTAGGCCCTCCCTCCTTCAGGTTGGAGGCTGAAAAAGCTTCCAGGTGCTTCTCAGGGTTTTTACTTCTTTCTTTCTCTCCTACTTCATTATTCCTTTTCTCTTCTTGCTTCCAGTGTTCTTGCTCTGCCTCTGTACTGTCCAAGGGAGTCCAGGTCCCCAAACATTAGGGTTTGATTTACTTGTAGCAATGAAATCCTATATGGTTTTGGAGGGCTCAGCCTCAAGCTTTGCTTGCTGATGTAGAAAGTAATATTAGGCAGGACTAAGACAAAAAAATGGTGAAAATCCCCTGTCATCTCCTCCAGCCTTTTGTCAGGCTTTTCTTTTAGCTCTGTGTGACGTTCCAATGCAGACCTGATCTTTATGCTCTGTAAGAGGGTTTCCTATATATGAATCATGTTCACACTCTGTGTTTGAGGATTATCACTGTTCTTCCTTTCCTGAGGTTTTTCTAATGTATATTGTCTCCTTGGTTTCTGGAGTCATCTTCCCCTTAATATTTTCTTTTCTTGATTGGTTCCTTTCTCTACAGTATGTCTGAGGAAGCTCAAAGCTGGGGGAGATTATAGAGTCAGAGCAAATTCTTGCTGATTGGCAGAAAGAAGAAATATCCCTTCTTGCCCCCTTCCTTAAGTCTTTGTGGATTAGATTCTCATATGGCTTTATATTCCACTGAAAATAAAACAAGTTTTGGTGTCTTGGTGTCTTTAAATACTAACAATGAAGAGAGTCTGAATATATCACCAGGAAAAACAACCCTCCCCCCAAGATCTAAGTGAAAAATATTAATTAATAATATTGCAGACTTCAACAGGAAAGTTCTACTTCCAGAGAATTTACTGGGTCTAAGGCAAAAGAAGGCAAGAACCTCTTTGTTTGCTGCAAGCTTTAGCAAATAGCTGAGTAGGAATCCTCTCAAAAGGTATTGTTTGGTTCCTAAGTCATAATGGAGATCCTGATCAAGTTCTAGTTATTGCAGGATTATTTCTTTGCTGTCTGTTATTGACTATTCAAAAAATACTCTCCTTTTAGAAACCAGAGACTCTCCAACATCTTTAACCATTGACTTGGCTCTTCTTTAGTTGGCTGCAGCCTTTAAGCATGAATGCATATTTTCATGTCTTCAGACTTGAAGCAAGCACAAAGATCCAGTCATATAGAATTGGGTCATCAGTGTTTCATTTTGTAGTAAAACACATGCCTAATAGACAGAGTTGCTTCTTTAGCTTTTCGGCTGCCTGACGATAAAGTGGTCCCTGGATATCCCCTCCATTTGCCACCAAGGTCAGCTTCTTCACTTTCCCATATGATATTACATTTCATTGGCCCTAAATCTCACCTACATATTTTCTATCATCTGTCATCTGCCTCCTTTCATTGGCCTCTTATCCCTTTGGATCACTCCCATTATTGAAACACGGTGAAATCTTCACATGTTAATATGTTTTTCTTCAGGAAATTATAGGAAATTCTGGCATTAAAAATGGGAATGAGCAAAAAATTTTGGAAGTGTTTAGGCATGTGAAACTGAGCAAAAGACTGGTGCTTCACACTGTATGGTGCATAACTTCCTGATAATGAACAATGGGAATTTGGTCATTGCTCATATATTTAGTCTCCTAATATTTAAAAATGTGTGCCCAGGAGACCTGTGATTGAAGCTTGGCAGTACAGCAGAGACTGTTTCCTCTGAGACACAGACTTTTATTCAGGGACCTCCTTAATCTAAGATTGTTTAACAGCTGTGTGGAATAGCTGGACTCAAACACCATCAAACTGGCCACCTCGCTTCTGACTGGAATTATAGGTGGATTTCCTACATCTCTGTTACTGCAATTTTTGGCTGTAGGGTGATGGATGGATAGTGGGATGTTATCCCCTGAGCTTAGGCTGCTTGGGGTTTGGTCCTCTTGTTAAACTGAACTTTAGGAGTCAACTGCTTGCCTTTTTTGGCAAGTACCCAGATTTGGGGAGGTATTCAATCTGCTTGAAATTATAGTAAATTTGCTGTGCTTATAAAGTGATTTTCCCAAAGACACATACGTATCACTCTTAAATATTTTTCCTATAATTTCTTATGTCACCTGGATTTCTTTTAATTTAAGCACTGTAAGGAAAATGCTTTTTTATGTTTCTGGGCATGCATTTTTCTGTCTTTTTTAAGTCCACGAGTAATACTTCACTGTTAACATTCTTGTTCCTGAAAGGAATTATGGGCACTTTAACTAGGCTGACAGTGTATAATGGCACTGTTTGTTCTACAATATGGTTTATTTGTAACTTGGCTGAAGGTGTAATTTTCTAAATTGAAATACATTGTAGACTTCAGCAGAAAAGTTGTTATTCCTTCCCCTGTACCGCCAATAAAAATAAATTATACAGTAAACATAATGTTTTAGTTCTTTCCAATAAATTGGGAAACAATTGTGTGGCCAAATATTTTGATTTTTTTTTTTAACCTTCTGACAATGTATCTATTTGGAAATGCTTGTTTTAAAAGGTTTGCAATTTCAGTAAGTATTGTGTATACCTTCATTTACAAGTAGCAGAACCCGTTTTAATGCTGCAGTCCTTTGAATACTTACAGCTGTGTTTTTCTTTGCTGCTGCATGTAATCCCATTAAAACTAACACAAATCTTTTCAGAACTGGAGCTGAGATTTATCCTACCACCATTTTTTGCGCCATATTGTCTTGTTCATATATGCTGTGTTCTTAGAGCCATCATGACAAGCAGACTTAGCTTCAGTTATGCTTGATGCACACAGGACTGATTTCTCCCATCATTTAATCTTTTTCTGTAAAATTCAAGTTTGTTTAGAAAAAGGTTTGCTTTCTTTGTGGAAACAGGCATTCTATTTGAAATTGAGTTGCTTGCAAATAGTGACTTTTTCGAAGGAGACTGTTTCTTAGTAGCCTGTGTATGTTTCAGTTCTGTTATTAAAAATGGAACGCCTGCAACATCTCCTGAAGCAGTGGAAATAAAACCGTGTCTAGGATATTGATGGTGTTTCTGAAGAAGCTACGTTCTCTGCATGTAAGCATGTGTGACAAAGTGGCTGCCAGTGAGAAAATTTTATGGCATATTGGTCCTTAAAGACATCACAGCCTCTTCATTACTCTAAGAATAACAGTAAACTCTTTGGAATGACTGACTTTTATGATAATCACACAAATTTATTGCACTTCATTTTAACAATTTGTATAGGCAGCTAATTAAATCTGATTTAATGCTTTGCTGTTAGGAGTGGGATTCAGATGTGTTTTTCAGAAGTAGTTGAAGGCAGAGTCCAGGAGTGCAAGAAATTTGTGTGATTATCATAAAAATCAGATGTTGTATTCCTGGAGATTTTTTTCTTTTTAAATTAGAACTGTTTTGACAAAGTAGCAATTGGAAAATCAGAAAAAGTAAAGCTAACAACCTTAAAGTGTCATTGGAAATATATTTTGTTTTCCAAATTCAGAAACTGATATGAAGAGCTGGAAGCATTTTAAAAACCAGAGAAATACAGGAATTATTCCCAAAGGGTTTCAGCAATTAAAGAAATAAGCATATTTGGTGCAGTAAGAATATGAAGTACCTTGGTAGGGCTGAGCAAGTGCTGCAACTGAAGCTGTGTGAGATTGCTAGATTGGCTAAGGAGTGTAGGTCTGAAAAAGGGGTGCTCCTTATAACCACTGGAAAAATGCATTGAATCATATAAAAGATTAATCCTGCATTGTCATTGCTGTCTTTTTAAAGCTTTCTAAATTTCAGTGACAAGCATTGTACTGTAAGAAGGCATTTCCCATGAAGAATTGCAGCATAAAACATTTTAGATAGTGTTTAACATAAAGGATTTCAGCAATGAAGATAATTTGCCTAGAAAATGGAAGTGTGTGATTGTTAACTGCTATGGTAAATTGTCAAGAAAACCTTATTGCTGGATTTTCAAGAGGAGTTCAATTCTGTGAACATAAGCATTTGCAACTACCCAGCTTGCAATGTTGAGAGTTTCAATGATATTGCACTGCTATAGCATAAAAATGTATTATTTAACAGCTCAGAAGAAACTTTTGTGCCTAGTGTAAGGATGGAACTAAATGGGTCGAATACATCTTAATAATTTCAGCTTGCCTGGAAACATACTGGCCAAAATATTGTTCACATGGTGAGTGATGATGAGAAATGTATTATTGGCCAGTGTTTCCAATGGAAGCATAAAATTGTTCTTGAAAATGGGAGCATGTTGGCTGTTTGGCTAAAAGCCAGCATGTGTTCTGTTAAGGTATTATTTCTTCAAATAAAGAAAGAGGGAGAGACACCATATTAAATAGCCCCTCGTGATTTGAAGCAAGCAAGATTCTGAAAGAAAGGAGTGGAAAATAAAACAGGAGGAAAAGCTGAAGGAAAACATAACTTTTTTCTAAAATGTTTTATTTTCTGAAGTAAATCAATGCTCTAGAAAAATCTACCAGAGCTTCATGAGTGAAATAAAATATGTCTACCTTTGTTGGTGTGTGACATTCCTGTGGTGGTTCCCCAGTTACTTCTGTGTGCCTGGGAATAGCTGATTCTAAGCAGATACTATGGCAACCACTGGATTATCTCACCTGGATCATAATTTTCTAATGACAGGATAGGAGAAGAATCCCTTAAAAGAAATGAGAGCAAAACTGCTCCACCATGTAAGTAAATTTGAGCAATTATTCATCTGCAGGAGAATTTTATGCAAGTTTATTTTTACATGCTTTCATAACTCACACAGTTAATGTTGAAGGGACATAAGTTAGAGGTGGATGTTAGAATGTGACAGTAATAAACTCCTAACAGCTGAAGCCTTACATGAATTATTGGCTGATAACTGGTAAATTTACAAAATCAGAATATTCCAAAACCTGTGTTTAGGTGCAGACTTACCTGGGGAAAGGCAAAAGGCTGTATCAGGAAAACTGGTACAAAGGTGTTCAGATAGATCCCTTAATGACCAGGAAAAACAATTGGTTCTCTAAACTTCAGAAGAAACCACTGATGCGTGTGTGATGGTTGCTGAAAATGAACCTGTATTTCTTTTATGATAGAATATTTATTTTAGTATTTTTTTTAAGCTTTGATGGTGGGAATCTTAAAAGACAAACATGGGTTTTAGATTATCGTTTCCTGTGAAACAATTGTACAATTTATGCTTTTGCCTTGAAAATGCCACCTTTGTTTAGAATATTTTCTGCTACTTGCTAATCCAGGTTTTAAGGAAAACAAACATTTAGTGTTGTATTTCTGTGACACTAAACTTAGTTCCTTTGTCCTTGCCAGTAGCAAAGATTCCTTCATGAGCATCTTCAAAAATTTATGTTTTGAAATTAAAGCATTTGCTGGTGTTTCTGAGGGTGTTCCTCTGTTTAAATTGATTCAAGCTGGTGATGGAGACTTTTTTCCCTTAGTTGGAAATAACGATTGCTTGAGGCTTTTCAGGTTTACAGCTTGTGTGTGTGCACACGTGTTTTAGTAGTATAAATGTGAATTCTGTGCGTGCCCTCTTTTGTGTTGGTTCTTGGGGCTATCTGCCGGCATTACTACTTCTTCTCACAGCAGAAAAAATCCTCAGCAATTATTCAAAGTGTGCTGGCAAAGATAGTGTCTTCAGGTCATTGTTTTAATGAATCATTGATGGGACTGCTATGAATTCTACCAAAACCTAAACAGCCTTCATCAGGGGGACTTTGGATGAACTTTTGGACAGATCCTGTATATTGTATTTTCTGGGAATGCCCTGATGAAGGCAGGAATTATGCATCTGACTCCATGTTCTCAGAAGGTTAATTTATTACTTTATGATTCTATATTATATTAAAGAATACTATACTAAACTATACTAAAGAATACAGAAATTTTACTTACTGAATGCTAAAAAGATAATAATAAAAGCTCTTGACTCTTTCCAGAGTCTCAACACATCTTGGCCCTGATTGGCCAAAGAGCCAAAACAACTCACACCAATGAAACAATCACCTGTGGGTAAACAATCTCCAAACACATTTCACATGAGCAAAACAGAGGAGAAGCAAATGAGATAAGAATTGTTTTCTTTTCCTCTGAGGCTTCTCAGCATCCCAGGAGAAAAATGCTGGGCAAAGGGATTTTTCAGAGAATGTGAATGCCTCACCTGTACAAGGGATTCTGGGAGGAGAACAGACAAAGAATTCAGCAGCTTCATTCTGGCAAGGTAAAGTACCAGGACTGACTGTTGTTCAATTTGTTTTCAATATCAAATGGGCTGACGGAGAAAGGATAAGGATGGGACAGCTTTGTATTTTAGATGGACACCTCCTTATTGGCATGGTTCAGTGGTTGGATTCTGAGGATTTATTTTAATGCCAGTCCAAACTATATTTTGTGAGTCCGAAACTTAAAATTTTCAGTTGCATACACATTTGCAATTAGAGTAAGACAGTTCTGTGTGGGCTGAAAAAACTACTTATTTTCATTGGTATATTAATTAGTATACTTAGTTATATTACTGATTTTCAGGTGTAGTCTTTTTTTGTGAAGCATACAACTTGCAAAATGGAATCTGTATTTAACCCCATATAATCAGAGAAATTTAGGTTTTCAGGGTGACACTTTATGTATGCTTCTTTTAAAAGAGATCTTTTGTATTGCTGAGTTGTGTGGAGGTTTTCTGTAAATGTGAAGATTTCCTAGGTGTGTGTTAGCAAGCCATAATACCAGTGCTGCTTTTGGGCAGCCTCAAAGGCCTCCACAAACTTGAGCTCTTGTTTATTTATTAGGAGTGAGTGCCTTGATGCCTTAGTGAATGACACTTTAAAAGCACAGACAACCTGAATTTCCTCCTGGAAAGAGTGCTGCAGAACAGGATGCAGAACAACTGGGATCTAGAATGCACTCATGCCCTGTCTGTTGATCTGATGTTGGTGTGGTTCCAGTGTGGGGGAAAGTCCTGGTGTGAGGTCTGGAGGTCAGGAGCTGCTGCCATCCTGCAGAGAAATGAGAGAGGCTTCGGGAGCACAGAGCAGCAGAGAAGTTTAAGTTAGAGCAAAGCCCTGCTAGACATCACTGTCCTCTCCTGCAGCTGTGGTCCCCAGTGGCATTGGGTCAAGGTTCCTCTTTCCATCCTTGTTTTTGCCATGTCCAAATTTGAAGCCTCCATTACCAGGAACACAGAGCATAACAAAGCAGGTAAAGCATGTGTTCAAAGCTCTTCACAAACATTAACTAATTAGGCCTCAGCAAGTCCTTATGAGGCAGGTATTTCTTCCAGCTGAGTGTTTGTGTCTGCAATCAAGAAAATGCTAGACTTAATCCTCCTGTCAATCAGCCTAATTGATTTAACTGTCTAATTGGGTAGATTCCCTCAAGTAAGTTCTGTTTAAGAAAGGTTAGCCTGGGGAAGACAATTACGGAGGGAGAAAAACATTGCAAGAGGAAATCCTCAGCCAAGGAAAGGCAACTGTCAGTGGTGGTTTTAAAAGCAGCTGGGGAGACAGGAGCTATTTTTTCATTGCTGCAAAGTATTTTCAAAGAGGCTCGAATAACCTAGAATTAAACAGTCAGTCTTTGTAAATGGGTTGGTTTCAAAAGGAGGAATTCAAAGAGAAAATCCCTTGTAGCAGCAATGAGTCACAGAACCAAGGAGAGCAGTGAGGCACTGAGGGATGCTACTCTGTGCACAAGTTCCCACTCTCACATCTGCACGTTGTCTAGAGAATGACAGCTCCCCTCTGCACCTTGCAGGAGGCTGGCATTTTGAAACTAGATGATTTTTAGAGGTCCCTTCTGACCCAAACCATTCTATGATTCTAACAACACTTCTTACTGTGGTGCTGTTAGTTAGTGTCTAAATGTGCTGCAGGCCCACATGGGGGTGTGGAGAGGGGAAAAAGTTGCAACTGGGAAACCCTCAGGCTCAAAGAGGTGTTGTGCAGTGGTCTCCTTTTGTGCTATGGTCTCCTCCAGGCATTTTCTGTGACACTTCAGGGGACTAGAAAGTGTTTTAGGGAGTCACACCTCTATCTTCTGCCAAGGTAAGATTCCTGCAGCATTCCTTATGGCCACTGGCAAGCCTGATCTTCAAAAGCTTAAGGAAAAGGATCCTGTCCTCAGTTATCAACAATGGCTTGTGTTGATCAAGGCAGCAGTGGGACTGCTGTCTATGCTGGAATTCATATTTTACCTTCCTTCACTGTCTGTTCCTCATTACAGAGCTGTGTGTAAGCTACAAACACTTTCCAGATCTGGTCTTTCCTCCTATTTCTCACCAGTCTCATTCCTTTCTGTGTGGTTTCAGCACAAGCAAACCTTTATTGCTGCTGGAGAAATACTTCTGAGAACTGAGTTTTAGTGGTACTTTATACGAAAATTTTAGCTACTTTTCTTAGATGAGTGCTATAAGGTTTAAGAATAAAGAGGTCTAACAAAGACTGTTTAAAATACCTTCTGTGGAGCAGCATCCAGAGACTTCCTTTGTTGTGGCAGGGGATGTATAAGTAGAATCTAAAAAGCAGCTTAGAAATGAAGTAATTAAAAAAAATCCGATGCCATTCTTCAAAATTTCACTACTGAAAGCAATTCTTGCAGAAATCCATAGTGAAAGTAGACAGCAGGTAATTTTTTGCAAGTGCTGCAGAGAAACCTTCTTCTTGCCTGCACTCCTTCTTGTAATCTGCAAACAGCTTTGAAAGAGATATGGCTGTAGTTTCAAGCTGATAAGGACTGCAATATGAAATTCATTTCAGATGGAAAGAAAAAATTTGAAAGAGGATGTCTACAATAGGACATGACCCATGAAGCTGTATTAACAGGTGAAAAATGTAGCTTTGCCTATTGTAACATCAAGAATCTTTATGTCAAAGTAAAATCCAAAAATGTTACTGTGTTTTAAACACAGATGTAGCTTTTGTATTCACCCATTTCTTATGAACAAAGGAAGGGTAGTTAAACAAAAATAATTGAATACATTTCCAAAGAAGTTTAAGCTTAAGACAGATAATTTAGATAATGTTCATCAAACATCTGGTAAACCTGGAAAAAAGTATGTACATATGCAATATCACTCTAGATTTCTAATTAGTGTGGGCTTCAATTTCCAGTGTTTTTCAATAAAATTGGGCCCTTGCAATTTTAGGAAATTAAAGTGACACTACATTTTGTTACACAACAGTCTTCATGCATATGTACTTATCTCATTTTTTCCAGTGATGCTGACTTGTCCCTGAAAATATACCACTCACACTACACAACAATTGAGAAGACTTTTCTATTAAAATGATAAAGGTTTACAGTGCTGTGGGGTCTTGAAGTGTCTCTGGAAGTGAAGAGCCTTTTTGGAAATTCTGTCTTTACTAAAGCAGCTTTGATATTTTAGCAAGAAAACACCTCTCATGATGCAGCTGTATTTAGACAAAGTGACATGCAGAAGAGAAGCAGGACAAGTATATGCTGGATGTATTCATCCCACATTTGGAGTATTTGTCATAGCCACGGCTGTGTGACCTGCCAGCTGGTCTGTCTGCAGAGGACACAAAGTGCTCTTCCTAAACTCATGAGGAAAATGAAAGTAGAAAGGACAGGAAAGCAAAAAGAAATGAGAGCAGGAAGAGAGGTGAAGGATTGTTCAGCTGACAGGAGGATTTTGACCTGTGAGCTAAAGTGCCTTGGGTGACCAATCCTACACATTGGGCTGTACTGCCAGGCTGGGCCCACAGGCTTTTGGTGTAGGCTGCTCATTCCCAAATTAGACATGTCTGAACTCTTGCCTCCTTCTTGCTCACGTTGTTGTGAGCTCTTTCTATTTGTTGATACTTCAGGTAGCTGGTGAGTTCACTGGCCTGCTTGATAAGGTCTCTAGTGCCAGGCAGAACATGACTTTTTTCAACACTCTTTAATTTTCCCTCTGATCCATTCAGCTCTTATATAAAACCTTCAGAACAGGGTACTAAAAGGTACCTTTCTTATCCTTTGCACATGGGCCTTGAGGCATAGGTACTGGGAATTATTTGTTATATGGACATGCTCCGTTTTCTTCTAAACAGAAGTGTACATGTTCTTCCCAAAGATTCCCATTAACAGCCAATAACCCTTGTATAAATTGTTTCCCACAGGGCTGTCTTCCTTGCCAGAACTGAAATATTTAATGCATTCCTGCTCCAGGCAGCAGGAGCATGCACACAGAAATCCCACAGTGCTCAGGGAGGTCTTCTCTGGTGAGCATGCCCCAGGGAACTGCACAACTGCAGCCAAAGCCTGTGAGCAGTATATGGAAAATTACTCATGAACACATGTTAAATCATCCCTTTTAGGCCTCAGTATCATCAAGGCTTCACAAAAACTTGATGTGACCCTGTTAGACACACTGTGTAGAAGTAAACTGATAGTGAAGGGAAGGTAGGAAAGGGGAGGTGGTGGCCCATCATTGCCCAGGTCAGCAATCCCAGAGCTGTCGTGGCTTGCTGAGAGTGCAGGGAGCTGCGCAGGGAGCAGGGACAGCTGCTGTGCAATGCAGCACCTTTGGGGTGCTGGTACTTGTTCCCCACGAGCAGCAGGGCTGCTGTCTGGGGAGGTGCTGGAGGAGGAGCAGGTAAGTGCCAGCCATAGTAGGACCATGGCTTGCTCTCTCAAAGCCTCTGCAGCTCTGCACATTCACCTGGTCCCAGCAAAACCCACCCTGTGACTCTTCTTAAAGATACCTGTAATGCAGGATTTTTTAATTTGCTCTTATACTGGCTGGGTTTCATTCAATAAGTGCACCAGGGTTTATACCCACCTAATCCATACAGCTCTGTGCACAGCTACAGGCTTCTGATTTTTCCTTCCCCTTCAAATGTTCCAGTTTTATCACGGTTTCTGAGGTAGAGAGCCGTGGCCGGGAAGGCCACCGGGTGGTGCTCTTGGCACAGAAATAGGGAGCCCGGGATAAATGCTCTCCACTCGGCATTGAGCTCCGCGCAAAGATTTGGGCTTGGCTGAAGCAAAAATTTACAAATGAACTTCGACACCAACAGCTGTTCCTCTCCAGGATGCACAAAAGTTTCCCGATTTTGAAATTAGTCCAGGAAAAACATTTTAAATATAGACATCTTCTTACTATGTCTCCCAAAGTGGAAAAAACCCCACAAGTTTTGAAATGGGAATCTTCTAGACACCCCCAAAGCAAAGAGTGTGGTCCAGAGCATGGCTCTGATGATGCCTTGGATTGTGCACAAGAGAGGTCTGGGAGATCAGTTGTGCTAGCATAGCTTTTGTCTTGTGTACCATAGCTGCCATGGGCAGTGGGTGTGGAAATTTGGTGTTTTTGTTTTAAATCTCCCCAGGGGAAAACTGCAAAGATGTCTTCCTTCTGCCTGCTTCCCTGGGAAAGCTCTCTAGTTTTCTGGTCCCAAGGGTCTGCCCTGGGGGAGCTCCCAGCAGGGATGACTCAGCTGTCCCAACAGCCATTGCTCAGTTACAGCCCTTGGCTGCCTTTGTGGGAGCTGGGCTGACACCTTGAACAAAGGTAGTCTTCTCTACTTTTCCTACTGAGAGTTCTTTAAGTCTTCCCTGCTGGAAAACTCTACATCCCTTTTTTTTGTTCTGGAATGGCTTCCCATTGCAAACCATGTCTGTAGCAGTCACCATTTGGCAGCAAATGGCACCCTGTGTTTTTCACAATTTGAAGAGTTGGCTGTTTTGGCCACTGTTTTGCTCTCACCTCCCATTCAGCTTGTCTGTTTTGGAGATGAAATCCAAGATTCGTGCCCATGGCTGAGATGAGTAGGGCTGTTGTCACTGATGTGCCATCTGACACCGTCGGATGCAAAGAAGATGAACAGGGGACGGTCTTGTAAGTCATGTCCCCAAGTGACAAATAGATTGAGGGTGGATGGAGATGCTGGAGATAAAATGTGTTATTTTGTTCTCTGTCTTACTGAGCAGTGTGGGCCGTTTGCTTTCCTCTGAGTCAGAGATGAGGAGTTTTCTTCCTCTGTTACTAAAGCTGACCTCTGCTGCTGGAGCTCAGACACTGGTTCTTGACCAGCCATTCCCTAGCAGCTGAAACTGCTGGGATAGGCAGGAGTCAGCTGACATGGGGGCTTGTTGACAGGCAGAGTGTCAGAGCAGGACTTGGGACCTCAGCAACCACCTCCCTTTCCTCAGCTATTTTTTTTTCTTTGTTTCCCCCAATGTTTTACTTCTCCTGTTTGGAAATACTGAATTTTTATAGCCCTTTGCTTCTTCAAGTTCCTCTCAAGTTACTCAGCTTCTTCTCACAGCCTCCAGCACCCTCACAAGAAGGTGAGGCAGAGCAAAACATTTTGAGGTGCTGGTGAGCAAATCTCTCCCTGCTAGCAGCCCAGTATATGGTCACTACCTTTTTTATTTTGGGCATGACACAAGTGCTGCAACAGCACTGGCCTCTCCAAATTACTGCAGGAAGCAGCTGCCCCTATATTAAAAAAAAATCACAACAAACAAACAAAAACCAAACTAACCAATCAGTCACCGGTGTTAGTGTTGTAACAGGTGACACTAACAAAACCAAACAAGACACCAGCATGAAACACTAGGCCGTCTGTGTGAAGCCATCCTTTAATGGCTCATCGGTGCTCTTAACTGATGAACAGCCAGAGTCTGACAACAAATTTATTTCTTTATTTCCAGAGTGTATTCGGGGAGCCTCAGGCATGCATATTTCCCTTGCAGTGTCCAGTAAAACAGTTACAGCCACCTCTGGCTCCTGATTATTTGGGCCATGTCAGGAATTGTGCTGCATTATTTTAGCCCAAGTTTTGGGACCTGATCACCCAAGTAATGGATTCCAGCTGTTCTACTGCTGCTCCAGGGCAGAACTGAGGGACAGACGGCAGGTCCCTGTCCCACACTGAGTGTTCTTGAATCCAGGGTTTGAGTCTGTGTCAGAAATGGCCTCATTGGGCTTGGCAGGGTGCACTTTGCAAGCGTGTGTGGATCAGATTTCAAGTCTGTTGAAATAAGTCTGAATTTTTATGATGGATGAAAATCCATTCTCCTTCTTGAGTTAAACTGACCATCCTCCAGGGATGTCCTAACAAATGGGCAGGACAGGGAGAAGCAGCAGGTGTTTTCCTTCTGTTATTTGAGGACAAGGCTGAAAAGACAATGAAGTTGCCTAGAAGGTGTGGTGTGTGTGCTTGCAGTACATCCTTCTTTCACAAGAGGTCTCTCTGTTGTCTTCCGAAGCTCAGGAGAGATGAATTTGCTAAGAAAATGTTCAGCTATGAGGAAGCCCCTCTGCAGATTATTATTATTTTTTTAAATAATGCTTTGGATCCATAAAATGGTGCCAGACTAGGACAGTGAAAATGTGAACACTACTCTGATTTTTTTTTCTTTTCATAGACCATCTCTTCTAACAACATATACCGTTAGAATTGTTAGATTTCAGAATCAAATGGAATTGAAGTGATCATTCTTGGAAAGAAAATAGGTTATGGGATCTGATAGACCCTCTGCTTCTTACAGGAGTTCAAAATTTTCCAGTTCTTGGGGTTAAGTGTACTGTTCTGTTGCAACAACGACAGAAACAACAATTAAAAAAAAAAAGTCTTATTCACAGAAACTTGAACTACCAAAATGACAGTGTTGCTGGCTCTGCAGCAGCTGGAACTTGTTTGAGTTGTAAGCAGTTTCAAATACACTGCTTGCTTTTTCAACACTTCTCTGCCTTGTGCTTTGCTGCTGGCTGTAGCATGTGCCAAAAAGCAGAACTCAAGACCCCGAGCTATCAACATTTCTGGTGGAAACCCTGCTCTAGAAAGGGGTCTGATGTAGGAATGAAGAAGTCAGAGGCAGGGATTTGTGACCTGAGGTGGACCATGGGCTGTAACACTCCTTATAGGCAGTTCTTTTTCTTGTGAACATACTTGTCTCAAACATAAGGGGTAGGCAAGGGGAGATGAAGTTCTATGAAGGCATCAAGTAAAATGGAAATTTATTATCTTTTTGTTTTCTCACCTGTAGGTGGAAGTTGGAGCCCTTGTTGTGCTGGCAGTATCTGAAGGACAGAGTTCTAAGGGCCCTGTGGGACACTGGGAAGTGCTCATGCCCCAGGCCCTGCGTCTGTACTGGGTTTGGCAATGCATTGAGCATTTCTGTACATACATGATCTGTGAGCAAGTAGGGGGTCTGCTCCTTTTGTTCACCACTGGAAGGTGGGTTTGATATCCAGCTTTATAGACCATGCATAGCATTCAGTTGTGTAGGAAGCCAAGGAAGACATTTTGGAGGGAAGCCTTTTGGAAAGATGCTTTTTTTTTTTTTTTTTTTTTTAATGGAAGTGCATCCAATACTGTAGAGCTTTTGGCCTTAGTTTAAGAAAGAATTGTGGGAACAAACAAATTTTGTTGCAGTCCATTACCTGGGGCCTGGTTACATCCTTGAAGGACACACAGAGAAACTTCAGAAGACAAACCAGAGACTCCTGTACTTTCCCAATGTTTATCCCTGCCCCTGTGTTGCAGACATTGCTTTGAGCCAGGTTTCTCCTGTAGTTTGTTTCCAACAGAGAAAAACCTGCAGATATTACTGGTTCCTATCACATTTTAAATCTGGGTGGATAGTTAGTGGATACACTGCCTTATTTGTACAAATTTCTCTCTTCCTTATTTTTTTTTAATGCTAGTTTTATAAATCCCCTGGAAAGAAAACCAAAACATCACACCCTAACAAAATCAAAAAACCCCACTGAAAATATTGAGAGTAAGAAACTAACTGAAGGAAAAGAATCTCAACACATAGTTATGAAACTTGGATCAGCCATACTCACAAGTTCACAAGAAAAAAAATTCAGGATTGGGTCATTTATGTGGGTTAAAAAAGGCTGCCAAGTAGTTTCTGTTAGAGAAACAGCTGATTCCAGAAATGTCTGAATGGGAGCAATCTGTGTTATCCAAGCCTTTTTGGGTTTGGGACTGCATCTGTCTTGCCATGAATGGAGCATAAATGGCGATATGGTCCTACTTGAAGCTCCAGAAACCCCTAATGTTTATGTAGATTTTAAAATTTGAGCTCTGAATTTATCTGCTCACATTTGAAAAGACATCTGAGTTTGCATATCTATTCTACGTATAATATTCTTTCAGCTCTTAAAAAAAATAAAAAAATGGGTTTGAAAGGGAATTAAATATAACATTAAAAAGAACCCTTCTGGGTTGTTTCTGGTTTTGCTCTGTCCTATTTGCTAGATAAGCACTTAAATTCTGATTGGGTGACTCATAAGGTAAAACTGTAATATGTTATCATGCATACCACTCTGATTATCCTTTATGAGATGGAATGTCACACCTGACAAAGTGTTAAACATAAATATTTTTATATGGCATCTTTTATCTCAAAGCACACCATGAAGCACTGAAATGGTGCTCGAAACCTCCAGATGATGGGGACAATTACTCCTGGGTGAGTCATGGTTTCAGAAATTATTAAGGATTTGAGATTTGGACACAGAAGCCTGTTCCTCCTCTTATGCTGTTCCCTGCAGTCAGGAAAGTTTCAGGCACATTGTAGGGAACAACTGTTTGGGTCACATGGTTTAAAACAAATCAGGATCAAAGCACTGATGGTTATCTAGTAAACCAAGAATTGGTGAGCATTAATATCAGAAGATTTACAACAGGCAAACCATGAGACTAGATACTTTCAAGATGCTAATTAGAGTCTAAAAGTGCCTAAACTTCCTCTTATAACGAACCCTTGTAACTTTCTGGCAATGCTGAACTGAGGTTTGCCTGCTGCTGTTACCATTCTCTTCCCAGTCCTGTAAATTTTCATGCATCTTTCACAGTTGATTCCAAGCTGATGCCTTTCCTCAATTATCTACAGAATTCCCCATCCATTTCTGTTTGATCCATCTGATGGTGGTCTAGGGCAAACTCTGTGAACTCTAGTTAATTATCTCCTGGGAATGTGAGTTTTGTCTCAGCACAGGGTTCTCAGGACTTTACTTGCAAGCACTGTTTACTCCTGCATCCCTATCACATCATTCCTTGTTATCCAGGGGCGTGCTGCTGTGATTTCTGCTTCTTCCTAAAACTGGAAGTAAAAGAAGATCTCCTGATGTAGAATTCTAAAGCACCTAAGTGGCCTAGACACACCAAATCATGTCACTTTGTGAAACTGGGACTTAACATCCCAAGATGCTATTGAGGAAGCTGCTGACTGATTTTTTCTAAGGACCCTTTCAGCAAAGAGCACCTGGAGTGAAAAATGCTGTGAGCTCTTCAGCATACATGAAGAATGTGCAGCTTCAGGTCTTGTAAGCTCAGCTGTTGGCCCATCAGCCCACTGCACATGTTGGATCCTAGAGCATTTGACACAGGAATGTCAAGAGGTTACCCTTGGAAGACCAGCAGCTCAGCCTGGCCAGAGCTGAACATTGTTCTGTGGCTGGAGCTGGGGAAGGAGCTTCCTCCCTGCAAACAGGGATTCATGGAGACCACTGATGGCTCATGGAAACCACTGTTTCAGGTGGCAGAATGACCACTCATGCACACAGGGAGCCTTGGCCCATGTTCCTGCAGGGATAAATTCCTCATGCTAGTGCCCAGTTAGTGGATTAAGTGTCCTTGCAATCTTCCTCAGGGCAGCAACGAGCTGTGAGTGAGATGGCTTCCTTACAAAACCACTCATGCTTGGGCACAGAGTGTTACTGAAGCCTGAGGAACAATTAGGTCTCCAGTCAGCAACACATTTCTTACAATTGCTGTCTCCTGCTGTATTTTTAAGAGAGAAGTTAGTATTTCCAGATTATCTGTGCAGGTGTTCTTGTCTGTATTTTCCTGTTTAGACTGCATGAAGGACACTCTCCCTGCTCTGGGTTGAGATTGCCCTGACTGAAAAAGCACTGAGCTTTGCAACTTCTTGGGAATATGGAAACAAACAAAATAAAGAGAAGTAAAAATAAATTTCATTTGACATTCAAATGTCAGGGAAATGAGCACATCAGATATGTGTCAGCTTGACACGCAGAAAACAGAGAATTATTTTCTGACAGGATCCTTGCCTGGAAATTTAATCATAGAAGATATCCATTAAATACACCCAGTATTGATTAAGCTATTTAGACACAAGTTCAATAAACATTAGGTTAATTTTTTGGGAGTATATGTTCCACTAATAAATATGCCTCAAACTCTTAAATTCTTGTGGTCCAGGTCAGGTCTTCTAAATTATCTATTTTCCTTGAAGCTTCTTAGAATTTTGTTTGCTCTTGAGTGAATCTTTCAATGAATTCAATGCCTGAGATGATGATGAGCTTTTAATACCTTTACAAAGAAACTATACTTATAATCATCCAGTTTCTGTGGTTCAGAGAGCCAAGGCTATATTTATCCATCAATAAACTACTCGGGGGTTATGTAGTTGTGATAAGGCCCTTCCTTGATGGATTTTCCTGATGTCTGTTCTGAGCTGGGGGAGAAGCTGCAGGGGATGAGGCACCTCCCTGGTGTATTCATTTCAACATCCTGCCTTGGACATGTGGCCTCTCCCATGGTGGGAGCTCCTTGTTTGTTGTCTTGCATCAATTTTTCTAATTGCACGTGGAAAATCACATCTTTGCTTCTTTCTTGGAAAAAAAGGAAGTTGAGATCCTGGAAAATGGCAAAGGGGCTCTTTTCCTACAGGCTTAGCAGCACAGTTGTGCAAACTTCTCCATGTCCACCTCTTTCCTCTACATCTTGCTTTCTCTGTGGGGTTTGTGGCACATGACCTTGTCGTGGTTTGAGAAGAAATGAGTTTTTTTGGGATGGTGTGGTCACACCAATGAGTGTTCAGATTTTAATATTGGCACCTGGTTTGTCCACTGAGGGTATGGATACGCCTCTGAGAACACAAGGGGTTTAAAGCTGTGAACTCCCGGGGGAAAGCTCCTTGGGTTCTGGTTCTGAAAGAGAACAGACCTTCCCCTGCCCGGCTCCGAGCTGGGCGGGGAAGGGGAGCCATGCGGCCGGAGGGAGGTAGGGCAGGCCTATAGCGCGGCCGGCGTGAAGGAGAATGGTGGGGGGGGTGCCCGGTAGGGCAGCCAGGTGTGGGAGTTCATGAACCAAACCGGCAGAGCTTGGGACTTTTAACCCTTCTTGGAATGATGGAAACCTTGCAAATGCTGATTCCTCCTGAAGTTGAGGAGATAGAGTGGGATAGCAGAAAGGGGCAAGTGAAAGACATTGAGAGAAGTTGAGAAGAATCCTAAGTGGGAGGAGATGATGGAGTGGCCTTTGGCTAGACTTTTCTTAAATAGCCATGACAGAACCCTTGAGTTCCTGTGACACAGAGACTGCATTCTAGGGGAAGGCAATGGCTCAGAGCCAGGAGAGTGCGGTGATGTGAGAGTGTGTGAACAGAGACGACGGGTGAGGAGGGTGGTGGTGGTGCCCTCCGTCTTCGAAGAAGAGGAAGAGGAAGATGATCTCTGTTCAAGAGACCCCTCAGCCCCAGGGGGTGAAATTTGGGGGGGACAAGTGTCCCAAAAGGAGAGAGACTGTGCTCTTTTTTGGAACTGGACAAAGCATCCTTAAAGGGAAAAACCCTAGAAGCAGCTCTGATCCATGTGCAATGGTGAGAGCACTGGACATGGAAGGAAGAGGTCACAATGGCAAATGTTCTCCAGGCGGTGCCACACGTGACACGGAAACACGAGAAGTTTCGACTGTTTCCTGGAGAAGTCTGTGGTGCAGGAGGGACTCCTCTCTTCTTGAGGTATTGAGAATTGATTATCTAAAGGGTGGTGATGGACTGAGAGCGAGTGATCTTAGGGGCGGTAACTGAATTGGAAATTTGGTGTGGGGAGGAGGAGGAAATTGGAAGGTTTTCATCCTGTGTTCTGTGTGTTTCTCTTGTAGTGTTAGGTTAATAAAGTTTTTTTTCTTTTCATGCTTAAGTTGGAGCTTGCTCTGCTCTGTCTCTGATCACATCTCACAGTAGATACCAGGGAAGAGGTATTCTCATGGGGGCACTGGCATTGTGCCAGGCTCAAACCATGACAGACCTGCTTGTGCAGCCTTTAGGGGTGCACTGTAATCACAGGATGAAGGCAGGGGTGTCACTGTTGACACTCTGTTGATGCTGCTTCTTGGGAAATGCAAACAACTCAATGGCTAACTCTCTTGTACAGCAAAACTCCAGGAAAACTGTACATGGATATGGATATGTACATGGAGAAGGAATGCTGATTTTTTTACACAACAGAGCCAGAAAGCAGACAACCTGTTTTCTTTAGGTTAAGCAGGTGATAACCTGTATGTTTGCCCCAAACTTGAACTGAGCCGAAACATGAAGGGACAGGGCAGTTTGAGTATTTGCCAGCCTTTTTTGCTGCTAAGCTGCTGTGCTAAGTTGCTTTGCAATCCCCAGACAAAGTTAATAATAATTAAGGGCCTAATCTAGAAGCTGATGGAAATCAATGAACACTTTCTTTGACTAACAGAGAGGTCCTCTCAGAAGACTCTTTCTACTTTTTCCCTCACCAGGAGGCCAGTAGAAGAAGGGTGTGTGTTTGCAATGGATGGAGACATTCATTACCTCTGAGATGCTGGTATCATCCTGGCCCAAGCAAAAGCCATCTCTGCCCATTTTTCTGCTTTCAGGACCTAACCAAACTGGCCTTGTGACTTTGTCCCTTTAGTACAGGCTGGGGCATTTTGCAGAGCAATGACAAGGTGCTTTTCCTGAGGCTGAAGTCAGGATGTGCTTTCAGCCCAGAATCGCTGCATCCTTCTGGGGCTGCTAAAAGATTTTAAGCAACTCAAATTAGAAAAAAACCCAAAACCAAACGGTCCCATCATATCTGTGCTATAAGGTGAAAATTGGGTCTGAGGACTGGTTGGAGTTGATTATTTCCTAGCTATATCTCCAGCTCAATGCATGCACTCAGTAAGGAGGAAGAACCAGACCTGGGGTTAGGCTACTCCTCTAAGTAAGGTTTAGTCACTTTGACCAATTTTTCCCCTCACTGGGACTGTTTCACAGGTGGGTGAAAGCGTAGAGTCCCCTTGTCTCACCAGGACAGAGGTGAACCAGAGCTGAAAATCCTCAGTAAAGGGAGTGGCAGAGCTGGAGATAAAACCCAGGAATCAGACTTGCAGGATCAGAGAAGCATCCCCGCAGATGGAGGCTCCCATAAATCTGCCATATCTCTGTCTCTTAGGATGTTCCGCCATCACTAGCACATTGTGAGAGCTTCTGTCTGCAGAGAGGCCAGTGTCCTGTCCATTGACAGAGCCATTTAACTGAGGGAGATTAGGGAATTCTCTATTTGATGGGTTGCTTACTTGATCTGTTAAAATGAATACTTGAATTATATACAATGACTTGAATTTTGACCTTGATATAAATGACAACTTATTACAATGTGTGTCATGCTGGAGAGTGTATCTGAGCTTGGAGCATCCTTCACAAGCACTTCTCCTGGGATACAGAGATATTCAACATTTTACTTTCATGGCAGTCAATACCCTATTAAGGTGATAGCAAACCTTAGTGACTGTAATTTAGCATCAAGTCTGAAGTGAGGTAACCAATTTGCTTACCTAATGATATAATCAATAGGCACAGAAATGGAGCAAGGGCAAGTCTGTGTTTTTCTGCTTGCTGCTGGCAAGACAAGCAGCAATGTAACTTAATGAATTACATGAACTGTTTGTAGTGTGACTTGAGAGTCATTAAAGATTTAAAAAAAAATCACACCTCTCTTGGGAAAGCTACCAATGTGCTTTGGAGGGCAGAGTAATATCTCAAATCAATTACCATTACCATTGGCAGACTATTGTGTTAATTTCTTATGCTATTTTTGTAAGACAGATATATATATATATATATATATATATATATATATATATATACACACACACACACTTTTTTTTCTCCAACCTACCAGTTCTGTTATTAGTAAGAAACCTGCAGGAAGCTCTCATTTGGCTTTCTCAATGTTGGGAATCTTCCCTTTCGTATCTAAGATAGGAGTCAGGACTTTTATGTTTCTCCCATCATTTTATCACCCATTTTATCAATTGTAATTACCAGTCTTGCCAATTGATTAGTGCCTCCACTTTCCATTGGTGCCACTTCTATGCCCAGGGAAGTGGGTGATCTCACAATTCCCACAATATCACATCACAAGAGCTGCAGTGCCTCTGACCCATGCAGAGTAAAATCTAGTCTGCTGCATTTGTCCTTGTCCAAATTAAATCAGTGGAGAGGCAGAAGAGATTTTGAGTATGCCAGGAAAAGCCCAGACCTTTGACCCTGAGTTTCCCTGTCCTCCCACGAATAACCCTCAGTGAGAATGGTTCTGATGTGTTGTATAAAGCCAGGCTGATTTGACTGTACAGAGTGTTTGCACTGTTTTGAAACATCTGCTGAGCAAACTTAAATTAAAACAGGTTAAGCAGGTGCAGCTGTTTATCCTGGGAATTACAATAGTGCATTTAGCCTGATCTGAGCTGGATTTGGGCTACCTTGCAAACTCTGTGGTGGGGCATGCCTGAGTTTCACTCTCTTTTGTCTCAGTTCAAAGCAGAAATATGCTGGTGAAACATTGCCATCATCTATCTTCCCCAAGGGCATCCTACAACTTCAATTAAGTTTTGGGAGGCATCAGTTACAATTGCATTTGCCCCACCAGAGTGGAAGGTTGGCTGTAGCATCAATCATGCTGGTACTCCTGCTCTCCAAAAGCCAAGAGGCATCTGACCAGCCTATCCTCCTGAGATACTGACTACTGCATTGGACTCTGGCTGTCTGAAAACTAACAGCAGGGAAAGAATAATGTCAAAAACATGTGGGTATTAGCAAGAAGAAGTAATATTGCTTCAGTATCACCAAAGATCTTGACAAAAGATACTGCTTCAGTATCAGATCTTCACAAAAGAGGTGGTGAAAATAGCTGGAAGATTCCACGTTTTGTTCCTTCCAGACTGAGTTGGGGGGCTTAGCAATGAATGGGGGGCTCAAAAATGGAGAAAATTGAGAAAATATTTGTCTGGGGTGCAGGCAATCACCTGCAGTCTGCTTTGCACATCTTCCTAATCTCCTTTGTGGTTCCCTGTTAGCTATTGTGTTAGCCTTCACTCCTGTCTGAATAAACTTGATCGAGCCTGCAGCTATTTTTAGAGCACTGCCTCGAGGTACCCAGTCGGGAGCAGCCTGTTTGCCTGGTGTTAATGGAAGTCAGGCCCAATTAGATGCATGTGGGGGATAAGTTGTTTCCTCTTGCTCATAATGAGTTCTGACCTTTCCCAGGCTCTGTCTTGTCTGTTTTTTCAATAACACACTACCCATCACACTTAGGAGAGTAATGGAAAAATCCCCAGCCCAGCACAATGGCAGCCATCTGCCTTCTGTTTAACCAGCTAATGATGGTAAAGCACAGGTATGAAGCAAGAAACGTGACTGGATAAGTGGACAGCTTTGACCCTTTGGCAGAAGGAGCATTTCAGCTGCAGTATTGGATTGAAGTTCTCTCACATTCAGCCTGGAGAAGCAGCTGTGGCCATGGGGTGCTTTTGTGCTAAATAACTATTTAGTGCAATACAGCAGTCACAGTGGTCTTTCTCTGCAGGGACCAGTCTCTGAGAAGATCCCATATTCCTGGGCCAGTGTAGCATGGTTATGGGTGGGGATGCCCCTGTATCCTTTGTGCCTTGGGGCTGCAGTGCCAACAGGGGAACTGGATTTCTGCATGATAATTTTGCAAGAAAAGTGTTGTGGAAATTCAAAGTCCTGCTCTTGGGTAGGACGTGAGTGTGTAAACCACACAGAGTCTTTTGAAAATTTAACCCCTTAGCCTTTGTCCATGATACCTCTAAGCCCATTTTTTCTCTTGTTATTTTAATCCCTCTGTGTGTGTGTGCATAAAGATGAGGCAGCTGCCAGCTGCTAAATTACTGGAACAAAGGCAAGTTTTCTAAAGCATTTTTTATAACACTTCTTCCCTTCCTTTTGATGAATGATTCATTAATGCCTCTGTTTGAGGTAATTATTACAACAGCTATAACCTTTTTAATTATTTGAATGAACACAAAATATTTCAAAGAAAAATTCTGGAAGGACCTAATTTCATGACCATCAAAAGAGGTGTGGTTCTTAGCAAGCTATGTGTGCATTAAACAGCAATATTATATTTGCCACAAGGGCTGCAGAGCAACAAAATCTTCCCAAATGTTTGTTTAAGAAGCTGATGCATTTTTATTGATGTTTAGGAGCAGCCTCCATTGTTTTCCTTGGCTGCTCCTGGACCTGCCAGGCACAACTCTAAAGTTAAACCACCAGGGAAGCCTGAGAACTGTTCCAGTGTATGACCATCAGAGGCTGTGTTTAGTTTCTTCCTCCCTTGCTCTTCAACCCCAGGAGTAAAAATTTGCCCTGTGGAAGGCAGTGACGATATGCTACCCCCAAAACAACCTGTGAGTGGGAAGGGGGTGGCACAGCACTGCAGTCTGTAGTAGGGAGTGAAAAGGGACTGACAAGACACAAAAAAGGAAAGAAGGGAGGAAAAAGGGGTCAAGAAGGAAGACTAAAGAGCTTTGGTAATCGAGAGTGTGCTGCAGCCTTCTTCCACTGCCCTGGGCAAAGCATGGTAGAGGCAAAGTTCTTGAGGTGCAAGATTGGTCCAGTGATGCCACCCATGGCCAAAATGCCATGGCCCTCTAAAGGAGGATGATTTGCTCTACTTGTAATATCTGCAGCAGATATTGTGAAGCATAATACAAAAATAATATACAAGCATATCATCTCTGCTCTGTTAAATCTGGGCTGAGCCTCTTTATTATTTTTCTTTGTTTTCTGTAATGGCTTTTCTGCCCTCACAGGAATCTCAGGGAGAGCGCAGCAACTTGCTTTAAACACAGTTTTCCCTACAGTGTCCTAGATATTTCCTGAGAGTTCAGTTTTAATTTTGCTGTAGATCTTAATGGTTAGAAATGTTTTGAAACCCTCATGCCCTAGCCAGTTGGGAAAATGTGAGATAGTGGCATTATTTTTCAAAACCTTATTTGAGGATCATGCTTTCTAAACTGCTGCAAATTTTTGCTCATTTGAAGTATTACCTCTTCCTTTCCAATAAGTTTCTCAGTTAGCATCAGCTCTCATTAACATATTGGAAGGATAGAAGGGCCATTGAATTGCCTAAAATAAGCCAAATTTCAATTTAATATTCTTTGAATTAATTGTTTTTAAATACTGAAGCCTGAGAATGACAACATCATTTCTCTAAAACCAGAATTTCAAGAATTGTCACAGATAAACCTTGTGTCCATCAGGTGTTTTTATCATTTCATAGAAAATGCTGTTACTAAAGTGTCAGCAACTAATAGTTTAATAAGAGTTTGGCATGAAAGCTAGTAATTTGATGGATTGCTTGTAAACTTGCCTCATAACTGTGCAGTAATAACAGATAGATGTGTTACTGGTGCATCCCTCTAGAAGATCAGTAGGTGAGTTTAACAATGTGTGGAGGGCAGTGTGATGGCACTGCCCACCCAGCTGCAGTGCAAGAGCACTGTCACACATCAGCAAACTCTGGGTGAAACTTCACAGGCAGGATTAGTGTTCCCAGGGATTAGCCATGGGAGCACTTGGTTCTTGCTCAGGCAGTAGCTCTGAAGGGATCAGGTTCAGGAAAATACCTTCCTCTTCTGCCTTCTTAAGCCTGATAGTTGTGTCACTCTGACTGACAGCAGTTGAAGTTTTGTGATGCAACAGGACGCAGGGGGGAGTAGGAAGGGCACAAGCTATTTTGTGAAAAGGTCCTTTAAAGAACTCCTAGCCTGCAATCCCCTTTTTCTTTTTTCTCTTTTTTTCTGGAAAGTACATTAAAAAATAGTGTTTTGTTCCACATTTTTGTCCCTACTGGATTGAAACCTTCCATGTATGCCTTTCAGCACCTTTTATTTACTCAAAAAATGGGACCAATTGAAAGTTAAAATCTAGCATATTTTTGTTTCTAAACTGAAACGTTTCAGCCTAAACTGAAAGCATTTCTGGAACGCCACTCTTCCCCACATTACTGCCATCATAGCTCCAAACCCCTCTCCAGTGCCACAGTTATTCTCTGGCTCTCAAAGCTGCTCTCTAATTGCTATAACTTCAAGTCCCTTTAGAGCAGCAAAAGATACTGTAGGGAACCTTGGGAGCTGTAGCTTGATCCAGCTAGCACAGGCTCTGAGAAAAAATAAGGGTACAAAACATCCAAAACACACTTTCTCCTAGGCATCACTTGGTATTTCAGTTGGTGGTTTAAACAAATAAAAGGGGACTTTTTTGATCGTTTTTTTTTCCTTTGGTTTTTGTTTGTCTGTTTGAGGTTTGATTTTTTTTCAGCTAGTGGGTTTGGTAATTTATCTTGTCTCCATGAGTGGGGTTTTGTATGGAAGTACTTGTGGAAAACTACCTTAAGTAATACATAAAAATATACATGTAGATCCTTGCATGTGCCAGAGGATGACAAAGATACTGGGGGGAAATGGGCAATGATTATCTTCCACCTTGGTTCAATATAATCTTCCTCTGACGAAGGCTTCAGAAAGCTCCACAGGAGGAAGAGCAAAACTGGGGAAATATAACAAATAGCTTGCATGTAGAGAGTTTTTTGGCTCCACTTTTGTCTGAGCATGGTTAAGCCTGAGAATCTGGAACTATTTCCTAGATGTAAGACAGAGCACTTTCTATCCTTACTTCATTTCTTCATGTTAGATAGACAAGAAGGAACAAAGGAATCTTCTACCCTGCTCCTCACATGCAGAGAAGGATTAATTTTGACCTTGTGTAATATAGAGGGGTTGACCCTATATCAAACTCTGGTTCAAAAATATTTCCATGCGGCCCAAGGAAGGGATTGAGAACTGGGATAATCCAAGTTTGTTCCTGGCTCTTTTAGAGGGGGAAATCAGACAAACTCATTTGATGTTTTCATGCCTCTGCAAAATGGGGAAAGATACATTATTTAGAATGAATAAAGATAATTTGTTAATATATGAAAGGATATTTGTTAATATATGAACTTAATATATTTAAGTTCTCTACATGCAAAGTGTGGTAGGACATGTAAGAAAAGTAGAAAAGAAACATGATTGTGCTTCAGTAAAATCTTTCTTTCACTCCTTCAATCAACTAACTTTGCTCTAAAATGCCTCTAACAACCTGAGTGAAATCTTTAAGAGGGCTAAGTCACCCTTGCAAATTGACCTGTGTTCTTTGGAACAGAATGGCCAGTGACAGACAGTGATGTGTGGCATGAAGTAATGGGTGCTTGGTGCCCTTGGGGAAAGGAAAGTTTCTTAGAATAGTCAAGAATTTTCTGGCTCATGGTTTCTCAGCTGGAAAGAATGGAAGTGAAACATTGGTGACAGGACTAGCACAGTACCTCCCTGAACACATTCCTGCTACCTAGTGTTACTCCTGGTCAGTTTTCACAGGCTTGGCTAAATAATGAAAGTTCCTGAGGAAAAAAGGGAAATTAATAAAGGTCTCATTTCCCTCACATGCTCACTGCAGATGCTGAGGGTGTCTCTGTGCCTTGCAGAAGGGTGACAGATGCAGCTCTCTCCAAACAGCTCTGCATATACAAGTGCAGTGTGTGTGTACTTGTATACTCCCTATCAACAGCTCTGTAAATCATCTGTGGGAGCACCACAGGGGGCTGTGAACTGGCTTGCTGCTGCTGGAGGAAACAAGCTGAAACAGCACCTGGACAGTGCCCTGATTTACAAACATTTCCTCTGTAGGCCAAGGACATGTCTACTTCTACCTCTACAAGGAGCTGATTTCTCTTCTGTCTACTCTCTCTTGACTGTAAAAGCTCCAGTCATTAGTAGCTCTCATTGTTCAGCTCCTGAAATTTGTTGCCATTGCTGTGATGCTGGTGGACCTTTTCTACATATCCATGTCCTGAGCAAAGACAGAATGCACTGACACTTTCAGCTCAAGTTGTTCCTGCATCTGTAGATGCTCACAGTGTTCTCTGTGACTCCTCACTCACACATATGTTCCAAAGCTAACACTGTCAAGTTATTCTTCAGTGAAGGGAAAGAAGGACTCAGTTTTCTCAATCTTGTCTTACAGAGCAGTGCAAGAAATAGAGCCCCAAACCTGCAAAATTATGGTGTTAAAGGCATACCCCTACTAGGAGTAGCAGGTCCAGTGAAGGCAGGAGGTTCAAAACAAGAGGTTATTCCTGATGGCATAAACCTCTCTCCTCTGTGTCTTATGGCTTACAATTTTTCTTCATTTTCTCTAACATGAGCACATCTACACACTGACACACAGTGAACATCTTTGCTTTTGAGTACATTTGCTCCCAACCAAGGTCCAATGCAGGATGGTTGCAGTTTTGAGTGTTTTCCATCAGGAATGGTGTCCCATTTTCACACTGCTGGTTATATTGCATGTATGGAGGTCATGATACAGTCCTGCAGTCTGGTATGTAGGGAGTCTTCTTAATCTTTGCTTTGTGTCAGAAATGCAAATGAATGAAGCCATCTTCCATAAAAAAAGACTTTTGGAAAAATCCTCACACAATTGAAATCTACCTGAATGTGCAAATGCACTGGTGATCTGGTGCACACTGCCTGTATAGACAAGAAATTGTACTATTGATGAGTTAGATATACAGAGAATCTGCACATGCTCTGAGTAAAATGTCACTGATTTAATTCTGGTGAAATAAAGGGTACATAAAGAGGTAAGATTGTGCTGAGGATAAAATGATGCTAGATGGTGGCTAGATAAATCAGTGAAATATCAAACTATGCTATCCTGTTTTTTTTTTAAAATATGTTAGCCTGACCATCTCCTGGGGGAATTGTTAGATTCAGGATATTGTGTCAGCTAGACTTTTAGTCTGACCCACTATCTTCACTCTTTTATATTTAATAGATTCAGTATAATTGTTTGCACTTCTTGTTTGAAGAAGTCTTTCAGAGTGCGAGCAGTCTCAGACAAACAAAATGTGTCTATTGCTCAAGAGCACAGTTGCATAGTTATGTTAAATAATCTCAAACATGGTGGGTGAATTTTCTTCCTTCCCAAAGGTAAAAGGGAGGCACTTTTGAAGAACACTCTGGCAGAAATACATAAAAGGAGCGGCATGAATTGCATTATGGAGATGATTCTTTGTCAGCTATGGAAGGCAACCAGACAGCTGCCTAAACACAGTTGTCTAATTTTAAATCATAAAACTTAGGAGAGATGATTTTTTTTTTTTTTGTAGTGACATTTATCGGCTACTCGCTTTTAATGGCAGGGAAAGATCCAGCACTGGTCCAAGATCTAAGCTGTACCGTGTTATAGATACAAGATGAAGAGTATGCCACTCAAATCATGCTTATCCTGTGTGCATCTGGGAAGTATTTTTGGTTAGTTCTTGCATTATATCAAGTATTGCTCTTGCCCCAATGTTGAAATTTGCTGAACTGAAGTAAAGTGTCCTTGGATATATCTCCTCTGTAATGCCATCCAGAGAACGTCAGCGAGAGGCTGATGGTTGTTTATGACCCTCTGGGAAATTGCTCTGGCTAATTTATGTGTGGAACTCTGCTAGATGGGTAAGAATGCAATCCCATCAGTCTCAGTGTAGAGGGGGAGGATTAAAAGACAGCCTCATCTGCCATGAGAAAACTTCTCTCTGACATCTGGGCCATTCAAGGAAATGACATGTTTTACTGCAGTGTCCATCTCTTGGAGGGACATTGACAACTTGCTGCTTAAAACCCAAGTCACGGCAGAACACTTGGGTGACAACTGAAACCTTGGCATCAACAGCCAATATTGATAATATACTGCACAAACTCATCAGAAAAGGTGGAAAATGGCACAAAGACATGCCTTGTTGGAGTAGGTCAACAAATGATGCTTCCTGTTCTGTTGTGCTCCAGGGAGAGAACCTTTTTGCTCTGTGCGTGCTGAAGACAAGGAGATACCAGCCTTGATTCTGTTTTTATTTTATTTTTAGTTATTATTTATTTATCTTGACAAACAAGATTTATGAATTAGAACACTTGCTTCATTACTGAAAGGATCTATCTGCTCAGTGCCCTGACACAATGATTTCCTTCTAAGATTTTCTGCCCATGCATTTCCTAGCCCCATTTGTACACTGTCTTGTCAGTCCAATAAATCATTATAGAGAAGTAAATCCTTCTCTTAACCTTCTGGGTTGATAGTATTGCTAACATTTTCTGAACATATTAGTCCCAGCCTTTTTAAAAGGAAAGACATGTTGCTTTGTTGTGCAGCCCAATAAATACAAAAGCATACTTGTTCCCCTTTTGGGTCAAGTTGGTAGTTTTTAACCCTTTGCATTGCTTGCACACAAAGTCTTTTAGGTGCTCTATCAAATCTTTGAAACTACTTCTGAAGTGCATGTGTGCATCATCATATTTGAGTGTTTTTCACTGAATACATATTTTGAACAGTGCATTAAGCTTCTTAGCAATTTCACAAACTGTTAAGAAAAAAAAAATAAAATGGATTCTGTGTTTTTAAAGCCTTTGAACTCCTCTCTCTACTAGCAGAGTAATTTGGTATACACCAACATGGCATTCAAATTGCTTTAGTTTTATCATAGTTCTTTTGCAAAAAAGCTACAGGTCTGCACCATGATTAAATTGATTTGACTTAGAATAAGAAAATAAAGCCTGAAGGTTAATGGAGATTCATATGGAATGAAAATGGAAGTCAAACTGGACTGCGAAAAAATTGCAGCAGAGACAAAAACATTCTGTTTGGGAAAAAAATCCCAAGAAACATCACATTGCCTAAATAACCTTTTCAATATTTCACAAAAAAAATGTTTTGGGGTTTCAAAGGATTTTTTCTTTCTTCCATAATGCTTGAGTGCTCAAACACTGATAGGATTCTATTTTTCTAGCTCACTGAAATGTTGCCCCAACTTTCCTCCTCTGTCCAGAGAAAAGATAACTTGTTTTTATTTCTTTCATATGACCTTTTAACAAATATGCAAGACAAATCTCTCTTACCCACCTTTCACAGTGATGTCTCAGCCCCTCCCTTCGAAGTTTCATGTCTCCTTTGATGTCTGTGAGTAGCCAGCTAACCAAGCTGTGACATGAGTCTGTGACATGAATTTATTAATGGAGACAGGAACAAGTCAGGAATACAGACATTCCCTACAGCATTAGTGCTTTATCAGAAAGCCAACCATGAGTTTATCCCTGACAGTAAGTTGAAGTGAGGCCTTAGGTATGTTGATTACCTCTTGCTTTTTGTTAGGGATTCTTTTGCAGCTTTCTAGGCTCAGATGGCCCACACAGAGATGAGCTGCTGCAGCAGCTTGCCTTTACAGCAGGAAGTGCTTTCTACTGGAAAACTGGGGAGACAGGATGGCTGCATAGCCAACCAGGGGTCAGATTCTGAAATGCTTTGAAGGTGTGAGGACTTAGGCTGAGGTGATTTAATTAATTTCCCTGGTTTGCACCAGTAACAAGGTATCACACACTGTGAGCAAAGGTCACCCAGAAGGAGAGCTGTTGCTATAATTAGCTGTCATCATTCTGAAATACAAGCACTAAAAAAAGGTCTCCAGGCAGGATTTTTTCCCCCTCTTTTCTCCTTTTTTTGGCCTCACCCTTTCAGATGAATAAGTCTTCCCTGAAATACATCAAAAGACTGTCAAGCTATGTTCCACAAGGTAATGCAGCAGGTTTCTGATCATACTGGATTTTCCTAGCAGTGAATCTTTCAACCCAGTGCATTTTTTAAGGCTGAGATACATCACCTTATCTTTCCTCTTTCAAGGTATCCCATCCATATTTAATGTTTCCTGGGACTTCATCTGTATCCAATTTCCTCTGCACGTCTTGGCCTAAATAGTTGTCAGGTAGCTGCCGTTCACAGGACTTTTATTCTATTTTCTGGATTTTCCAGTGCTGGGTGTGCCAATGCTTACACTTTTGGTGCAAAACTTATCCAATTGTGTCCACAGAGGCTGTGGGAATGATGTTTGATATACTCCATTTCTATTAATCTAATTGGCTAGTGATGAGTAATGAACATAAAATATATAACGTTCACATCTTAGAGATAATTTGTAATAGAGGATGAGTATGCTTCTAAAAAAAATAAAATTAAAAAGGTAGATGTCTGATACCTCACTGCACAGGCATCACCATGTTCCAGAGCTTGTTGAACTTTGGGCAAAGAGACTTAACAAGTGAAAGCTGCCCAGACTGTGGTGTTGCTCTTGCCTCTGATCTGTCTACAGGGAGGAAATAAGCATTGGGTGTTTGAGATATGAGAGAAGTGTTAGTCTCCAGTGGGATGCTGTGGCTCCTGATTGTCAGACAGCTAGCTAGAGCAAAGAAGGCGCTTGACTCTGACCTGTAACTATGAGCAGTAAGCATTCATTTAACTTTCTGGTGGCAGAGAAGATGAACCTCCATTGGAAACACAGGTGTTTACAAACCTTAATGAAATTGCAGCAGCCAGGATTCTGAATGTAGAGGAAAAGAGCTCTTTACAAGGAGCAGCGATCCATTCTACCATTACCCATAGCTAATTATTACTTGTTTTTTTCCCTTTGAAAGGGAAAGATGAAATTAATGACAACAGGATCTGATTTTGTAAGCTCTAATGCATGAAAATTTCTGCATGTGAGTCCTGCTGAATTTTACTGGAAAAAACCCAGAAGTTATATAAGGCAGAAGTAAATCTGGAGAAGCATTAAATCAATGACATCCAATGAAAGTTACTGCATACTACTTTCACTGCTCAAGGACAAATAAGAAATAGAGATCTCTTCTGCACTATCTGGGAAGGTCAAAGATCCGCAAGACAGCAGTTGTGCCAGCCACAGCTGCAGAGATTGCTTGCAGTGATATAGCAGAGGCATCTGGCAGGTGCCAGAGGAGTTAGAGAAGGGAATAAAGCTGCCCTGTGGAGGTAGGTACCCAGATGTTAGGCAGTGAGGCCTGGATTACCCTCCACAGCTAGAAGGAGAGAGGGTGACAGGACGAGCTGGCAAGGCTAACTTCCTGGTGTACAATGTGCCTGACACTTGTGTGTTTTGGAATGTGGACTATTTAACTGCCTGCTAGACACTCCACATCCTTCCTCTGGATAACAAATGAGGTTAAGGTCTGGTTTGTACTGTCAAAGACTGGAGTGAGAAAATTTGATACTGGTACCAAGAAAAAGAAGGTTAAAATCATCTACCATTTAATATACATGTTAAATGGTAGATGATTTTACATACATGGTGATGTTTTTAGCTGGTATATTTTTTTGATGGTGGTAACTCAGATATCTATCAAAAATTGGAATATAATGCTCTCTAAAAATATGAAATACTCAACACTATCATACTCTCAGCATTGCATTACTAGTAGCACTCCACACTAACATTATAATAAGTGCCGTGAAGCTGATCATACTTGCACTTTAATAACTGTCATTGTGTCTGCTACTGCATCTACAGGCACACTACGCTTATATTGGAGTTTTTTAATAAGTTTGAACAATATTTGGATCATTCAATGCAGACATATTTTACTAGCTGTGGAGGAATTTCTAATGAACTTTTTCCTGATGAAACTTGAAGGCTTCTAATAAGCAGAACATGACCTTCACACTCTCTGACATTATTTTAAAACTCCTCAAAACATTTCTGTCATCTAGGCAATGGAGAGTACTACTCTGTTAGTGTTTGTGTTCTTTATTTCTCTCCTAAGTGAATCTTCTGGTACTCATTTAATTTTATTCCAAGCTTTTTTTTTTTTTTTTTTAGTATTTGAGCAGAACAGTCCAGGAAAACTCCAGAGATGGATCTTGGGTCAGGCATGTGTTCTGATAATTTTGGTACCATCAGTAGTATTGTGAACTCCTTATGCTTTCCCATTAATGCATCCTAATTTACTGCTTGACTAACTTAAACTCCTCCTCTCCACCGTCTGTTGAGGTTGTCTGTAGGACTCTTTAGCACTTTAGGACTTATCTTCTTTCTTCTGGTTTTATTCTTATCAGCTGTCAAAGTCTAAAGTTGAAGATTGCTCTTTGTTTTGTAATGTTAGCAAAAACCACTTGGGCTGTAGAACCAGAAGAGTATGTGACAGTATGCAACAATCCAGACCCAGACCAGACATTGGTTGTGCTCTAAGAATATATGAGACTCTCTTTAACCCCTCTGCCCTGTGTGGTTTTACACAGAATTTCTGTTTCACTTATTCCTACCAGACCCTCAAAGAATTTCCCTCAAATGCAAAACATTCAAAACCCTTGGGAGACCAAATCAGAGATCTAATTTAGACACTGAACAAAGGCAATCCAGAGGAACCATTAAGTAACTGTCTCCACAGCACTCCATGGAACAAAAATTCAGCAAAGATGATGGAAAAAGAATGTTCAACAGAGTCTCCACATTTCCTTTGTATGATACCTAACTCAACAAATTCTAGTTTAAGACAGACAAAGAAAAAATAATATGAATATAGAGAAAACTCCAAATTTCCCTCTGTTCAAGTGGGTACTCAAGCCTGTTTAAGACAAAGTTTTTTCCACAAATCCCGTATTTTGCGCTCCAATAATGGAGCAAATACAGCTGCGTTAGTGCTGTCCTTTGCCCGGGTGAAATAGCTCCACCAAGATTAGCTTGGAATCATATACTTTCAGTTTTACTGAACCTGGGATGAAGGTAGGAAATTGTCTCCATGCTGCTTCACTGAACTGTATGGCCTTTGAGTTGTGCTCTGTCCTCAAGCTGTAGCAGCTTTAGTCTCTAATTTCCCTTTCTGCCCTTGCTTGACTAAAGCTTGGCCCTGATTTAAACAAGGCCAAGCACTGTCATTAATGCAGCTGCCTATTGATGTCCATGACATGGGTAGTTTATTCTGCAGATGGTATTCAGAGTGGCATTGACTTTTGGGTTGCTCTCAGCACCTCATCCATCAGCTGAGCATTGCATCAGCAATGCTCTGACACTTATTAAATTTAGAGGGTTTGGGATTTTTTAGACAGCTTTATCTGTCTTGGTGGCTTACAGAGAACATGTGTTTTTGTCCTACCAACAGAACAACTACTCTGTTTTTCTCTGCTTGGACATCTTTGGGGAAGGAAAGGGCAGGACAGGATTGCATTCTTAGGCAGAAGTACACAGGGCAGGTGACTGACACACAAACCAGATCGGTGGACCCTGTAGGACCGCTGTTTGTCTGTGCTGAGGCAACAGGGTTGTGGGGTAAAACTTTTAGAAGGTCTGTCTCTTGATGACTTGACTTCAAGGTGACTAGAATTTTCTAAAAACTGAGGAATTGAAATATTTGGAACCAGTCTGTAGAGCTGTAGTTTGCTAAGCAAAGAGCAGAGCATGAGAGCCTTTCTTGTGATTTGAGAGGGAGCTGAACTGGATCCTCTGTCTTAGGACAAAGCCTCCCAAGTTACTCGGTGACAGCTTTGCTCTAGAGATGCTCTTCTTTCCCTGCTTCTTTCTTTCCTCATGTGCTTCCCTTATTTCATTCAGAAATGACCAGAAGAACAACGAGAGGTTCCAGGCAAGTAAACCCTTACACATATCTTTGTGCAGGGCAGAACCTGCTCCCCAACCTCCCGTCCTGCTGCAGGAGCTACATCCATGCTGCTCCATCTGTTCAGCTGCCCTCTGACAGCCATCTCTCTCATGCTCATCCTCCCTGTTCTTCAGTGGCCTCACAGCTATGCTGTGTTGGTCCTGCTCTCACCACCAGTCCCCCAACAGATGTTTCCTTTCCAGTTTGCTAGCTGAGGTGAGGAAAGGTCGCTGGCACGGCAAAGCAGAGAGGGAGACAAGTGATGTCATCTCTGACAACCATTCCCACTTCTCTTCTCTATGGGCTCTGGCCAGTGACAACAGGGAGAGCTGTGCCTATGGGATCAGGCAGCCAATCCACCTGTCCCTTTTTCTGCCTTCAGCATGGGTTAGCTGAGGTCTAGGAGGCAAATTGTTTTTGATGCAGGCACTGGGATAGCTGTGAACAAGGAGGATTCTGGATTTCCTTGCATGTGCCAAAGCAAATAACTGAATCATTGCTCATCAAGATTCTCAGCTTTTTTTCTGCCCCTTTATTCTGTATTTTGTAGGTTCCCCAAGTGGCCAAGCTTTTTCAGGTCTCTAGGTTGATGGGGTGGCATCATAGTCTGGCTGCAAATGCCTCCTGTCACAAGGGTTTGCCCTCTTCAATTTTGTCCCTATGGAAATGATCCTGTGTGAGCACGCTCTCAGAGGTTGTGTCCGCCTACCTCAAAATTCTTTGCCAGCAACAGTCATATCTGACAGAGGTGTATTTGTCTCAAAATGTCCTGCAAGGCTTATGAAAGTGTCTTATGGAGGAGAGGGTTGCATTCACAGAGGCGAGGCTTGTGCTACACTGGTATCAGAGAGTCACTAAGGTAAAGGGACACTAGAAACACTGTTCCTGGGCACTATTTCTAGAGTGGAATCACTGCCATTTAGGAAAGAGGGGAAATTTCCCAATGACTTGCCTACTTTCTTCTGAATCTATTTATACTGTTGTTTATAGTAGTTATTTTTGTTTTGGTGTTGAAGGGTGACAAAGATGAAAGCACATATTTTCAATGCTGTTCAAAAACAAACACTAAAAGCAAAGCACTCACAGGCTAAAGTAATGCAGGCCTTGCACAGCTCCCTGCAAAGGTGAGCTTGGTTTAATGGAGCACTCAAGAAGTGTTGGCTGTGTTTTATCTAAATACAGGAGTTCTGCAAAAGAGCCCACAGACTAAGGTATGTGTATCCCTGGGATCAGCTTGAATTCAGAAGCTTGTGGATAGCTCCCTCTTGCATCTGTCATCTGACCATTCACAAATTTTGTTTTTTCTTTAACATTTAAGGTTATCTACTGCATTGTGGATTAGTACCTCTTTGAATTTTCAGGTTATCAAAGACCTCTACCAGCATCTTTGGATTATGTATATGAACCAGGGAGCACATGAGGCTCCTGAAGGCAGGTGCTACAGAGCAGTCATGAATTAAATGGCGGATTAATGGGGTTCCCATAATCTGTACCAACAGGCAAGAATGTAAAACTGGCTTTCTCTGAGTGCTTTGTGCATTATGATCTGTTATTAATTTTTCCATCTGCCTGAGCTACCCTCATGGGACCTCCAGCTCCCCACCTCCCCTCCTGCTGTACTGCTCTCTGGCCAAGTGCTGATTGTCAGGCTGTGCCACATGGAAACATGTCCATCATGAAACTGCAAGTGTTTGGACCAGCACCAGGGTAGGAAGGTGAGGACAGAGGAGGAGAGCAGGACAGAAGGCTGTGTTTCACTCCTGTCACCGGTGCAGATGTGCTGAATGCAGAATTCAGAATCCTCCAATGACACATTTTCTCCCTTGCCTTGTTGGGAGACACTCAGCAGGGTCTCTGGGAAGGAAGATGTGGCTCTGGGGATGTCTGATCCAGCTGGGGCCCAGGATCCATGGGGAAAATGGGAGCAATGGGGAAATGAACTCCAATGCCAGCAGTGCTCAAAAGCAGATTTTCCTTTTCATGTGGCTGCAGATACAATGTGTGCCTTTCCTTTTGCTAATTATAAAACAAACAGAAAAACAAAGAAACATTGGGGATTCTACTGATTCTGAGTTCAACAACTTACCATTTTCCAGTGGAAGCATATATAATTCCCAGAATTTGTAAGCAGCTGTCTGTTACTTCAATTTCCTTCCCATTATGTGGAGGTGCATCCTGCAGATGTGCTTTCATCTACTCCTTAAAGTAGGTGAGTATATCTCACTGTAAATTAGCCAGACTTTTTGCAATTTTTCTTTTGGAAATGATTTGTAGTCTTTTTATATGTGGCCCTTAGCTGCAAAACCCTCTTAAATCTCTGTCAAATAGGTAATAATGAAGAGAATACATTTTATGCAGCATGGACCTTCTGACTGCAGCACACAGTTATCTCTTACCCTCCAATGTTCCTGCAGTACATTGAGCTGTCAATCATCAAATGACCTGAAGAGAAAAAGGGAGACAAAGAAGCTGAAGAAAATTCTGGTACTTGAGTGAAAGCATATTTATCCAAGAGAAATCTAATAAAGATTGCTGAAAAATGTGCTTAATGGCAAACTAAATTAGCAGTATATGCTTAGCTTGGATCTGCTAAAACTGATGTCTTCCAAAGATGCAGCCCTGCATTGAAAAATTCACATGCAGCAGAATGTCCCTTTTTTAGCTGTCTGAACAGGTGCACACCTACACCCTTATCCATCTCACAACCTTGGTGTCCCCTTAGACATTATGGATGCTGTGGTGCTTGTGGAGAACAGCTAGAGCACACGTGCTGTGCACGTCTCCAGGAGGTCTGGGCACCTGCATTGCCTTCACCCAAAGATGTTGCAGGTGGGAGAGGCTTCAAAGGGGAGGTATAGAAGTCAACAGCAATGAGAGTATTCACTGGTGTTGACCAGCTTGTGGCTGTTGAGGACTGCAGCTGTCAAAGTCAGCTGGGGGCTACTACATGTGGGTGGGTATTGGCAAAAGCATGAGGTAGACAGATGCTGGCAGAGATTATGAGAGCAAGCACAGATGTGCCTGCTCCTGACAGAGCACAGATATTTAGGGGTATTGCAACTGGGCTACATTTCCAAACACCAGACTCAGGACAGTCTTATTTTCAAGTTGTCCAAGAAGGACTCTTGCAGGATTGATTTTGGCAAGTGAGGGGTGTTGAAACATCCCAGATCAGGCTGTTTGTTTTGGCTCAAGTTAAGGTGCCTTACTGTTAGTATGAAAGGTCACCCCACATCTTTCATGTCCTATTGGGAATTTCACTGAAGAAGCTGTGTTTCTGTGGAGATGAGCTGACCACAAAGCACTTCAGACCCTGTCTTGTGATGGATGCTCATTTTCTGAGTATCCTCAGGAGTCAGAGAAATTCTTTATGCCCCACACAAGTCCTGTGTTGGAATTCTCCTCTGTCATCTAAACCAACCTGATGCTCTCTTGACAGGCTCCAGAAATAACTTGCAGTCCACACCTGGTCAGTGAAAAGGAAGATCAGTAGTTTCAGTCTCTCAGTTCTCTCAGCATCAGTGGGGCTTATTTTGTTCTTCTCAAAGAGTCATATATAATTTTTCTCACTCACATGCAATATTTAATACATAACTCACTGCTTGTATGTATGTCAGTAACCCTTTAGGTTTCCAAAACTGAAATACATATTGTTTTTCTGACAATGTGTGCTGTTGTCAGTACCCTTTTTTAGTATTTTAGGATTCTTCTGAAGGCTCAGGTCTGTGGAAAATCTGATTTCTGTGCTTAAGAAATCACTGAAGCAAGTGATGTGAAAGTGCACATTATTTCATGGGCATGAAAATAGGGAAGGAAAATATTAGCTCACACTTTGAGCCTTGTAGAGCAGTCTGCCTGTGGTTTCCTTCTCTTTGCTCACCAACCTGACTCATCTGTAAGTACAAAGTTAATTACTGTCTTTATATGGACAAGCCTCAGATCAATGTCTCTGTTCCAGACCCATCTGCTTGTGTCCAAATGAAATTTCAGCCTGTCTGTCTGGCATTTCCTCTCGATGTGTCACCCCCGGCTCCAGTTCAAGAAAGCTAAAACTCAGCTGTTCATCTTTCATCACAACTCTTAGCTGTTATCAACAATCTCTTTTGGGGCAGCTCTGCTGTTTGGTAGGCTGCCCACGTCTTGTATTTTTCCAAATATATTTAGTTTTCTGCTTGGTCTCTTCATCTTCACATTTAGAAGATATTTTTTAAGCATCCAGAAGAGTGATCTTTAATCTCTTGTTGAATCTCCCAATAAAACTCTCCTTTGTTAGGACACAAAAAACAAAACAAAACAAAAAAAACCCTCAATAAACCAAACAAACAATAAAAAAAGTCAAGAACCTCATGAATTACTAAAATTATTTGTGCTTGCTTTCCTAAGCTGAGGCTCAAATTATTCAGATTATTTTTCTATAATTTGCTAGTATTGTTATTTAAGCAAGAACCTGGCACTTGTAAAAGCAGTGTGATTTGGAATGGAGAACAATTCCATGATTTTCGCTATAAATTCAACTACTGTTTAGATAGAAAGAGATTTAATTCTTCCTTCAAAGGCCTCCCTTGGCAAGAGTCTGATGGTGACAAAAGCACAACATCAGAGTGGAGAAAACACCAGTCCCCCATCTGAAATCAGTCCTTCAGATCCCTGCATTTAGCTGTGATTTGGCATCCTTCTCTGGGTAGGCAAGGGAGCTCTGCAGTTGTATTAGATCTGTGTCGCGTGCCTCTGAATTTGTGTTTTTTCCTTGTATGGGGTTTTGTGGCTACAGCTACAATTTGCAAAGATCAGTGTTTTCTAATTCACTAATTTGCTTGTTGCTGTTTCCATGGTGCTCTTGTTTGGCAGGCAGGGAGCACTCTTAACAAGTGCGCTGAAGTCAAGCTGGAATTAATTTCTGCTTCTCTCTGTTTCCTTTCCTTGCCCCTCCAGTGGAGAGGTGTGGAAAGGGCCACCAGAATTATTTATTCCAGTTTGGTGGGAAGTAACTGAAGCTGGAACAGGGGCACTCCTGCCCTCAGCAACACATCCTGTCCCCCATCCTGCAGCAAGCATGTCCTGGGGCAAGAAGGAGAGTGAACCTTCCCACTGACCTAACCCTGATGGAGGAACTCTGCTGATGGAGAGGGAAGGCACAGCAGAGGTGGCAAGAAACACGACAGTGAGGCGTGGCAGGAAGGTGTGATGTTGGCCTGGAAAACCGTGAGGTGCCCCTGTGAGCCCAGAACTCAGGGCAGGAGGCAGACACAAGCTCCAGCCTCCAGGGTGTGGCTCTGCATCTTGCAGGTCTGAGGTGGTCCCCCATGAGTCTATGGAAAGGCAACTAGACAACCTGGTCAAGAATCTTGTTTCATTCCCACTCTTGATGTCTGAGTATTCACCCCCTGCAAAGGTTATTTTACTAAAAAATAAACTGGTAAGTAGATTGCAACAGATCTAAATCCCTGTGCTTTCATTCTGACCAATGTGTGTATTTCTCCTTAAGTACTATTTGGTCTGTTTCCTCATCTACCTTTTTTTCCTTTTTCCTAAACCTGCGATAACATTTTTTTTTTTTTCCAGTCAAACTTATAAATGCACTTCTGTGGTACACTGCCACAGTGTCCCCACTCTCCAAACCTCCTATATGGGCAGAATCTGTCTGGAAAGCTGTCCAGTGGAAAAGAACAGCAGAGCCACAGCACTGATCATTCCCTTGCACTGAGCACTGGTGAGGTCTCACTTTGAATCCTGTATCCAGTTCTGGATCCTCACTGCAATAAAGATACTGAAGTGCTGGAGCAGGTCCAGAGAAGGGCAACAGAGCTGGGGGAGAGTCTGGAGAAAAAGTTGAATAAGGAGAGGCTGAGAGAGCTGGGGTTGTTTTGCCTGGAGAAAAGGAAACTCAGGGCAACCTTATTACTCTGAAAACTTGAAAGGAGGCAGTAGCAAGGTGAGGATCTCTTTCTTCTCCCAAGTAACAAGCAACAGCACAACAGGACAGGCAGCTTGAGGAAATGGCTCAAGGTTGCTTTAGGTTAAGATTGGATATTAGGATAAATTTCTTCACTGAGAGGGTGCTCAGACATTGGAACAAGCCCAGGGAAGTGGCGTAATTGATGTCCCTGAAAGTGTTCAATGAATGTCTCGCTGTGGCACTTTGGGACATGGTTCAGTGGTGGACTTGGCAGTGTTGGGTTAATGGTTGGCCTCGATGATCTTAGCGGTCTTTTGCAACTTTAATGATTCTACAAGTCTGTGATTCTCAACTTCATGTTGCTGCTTGCTGCTGTCACCCAGAATTCACAGCTGCTTTATCGGGTTTCTGTCCAGGTGACAGTGTTCACATCCAAAGAATTTTGAACTGACTTTAACAGTGAGATTTTTGTGACATGGTATTAGATGCTTTGCAAAATCACTGCGTATCATAGTTGCTCTTTTGCCATATTTCATACAATTTTTTTTTCTATTCTTTGTATTGACTCACTTCAGTATTCCGTTTGCCTGGTGTCTTCCTTTCCTTCCACTTTTCTGAGACCTGCCTTGTGGTTATCGGGAGTGTGGGATTCTCTGCCCCTCCCTTCTGCCTCCCTCACTTGATTTAAAAAAGTCAAACAATAATGGTTACATCATGCTTCAATATGTTTATTTGGTTAACAAATATATTAAGAGAATTTATTAGGCACTGAGAACATGTTCCTAAGTCAACTCCACCTCTTGTAGCACAATCCTTAATTATGTAAATAATCACCCCACAAATAGTCCCTTTGGGTTCAACAGCAGTACATGGACAAGGGAGGATTTCTTATTAAACATTCAAAATTGGGTCCAATGCACAACATAATGAGACTATATTATGGTAATGATGCCTGCCAAGGTAAAAATAGGAGAGGCAGGCGGTAGAGGAGTGAAAAATGCTGAATATTTATCCCATTAACAGTGTGAACCAGTTTGAGTCTTAAAATAAGGGCAGGGAGAGGCAGCATTGTAAATCCTTTCCCTTGGGAGATCAGTTTCAGTTCTCTCGGTCATTAATGGTCATTAATTCCATTAGCAGCTGTATCTCCACTTCTATTATGAATAATACCACATGAATACTTACTGTACAGGTTCCTATTTTCAATTTTGTTCCTATGATCAGATCTATATTCCAATTCCATGTTTAAAAAAGCAAATAGACAGTGCACGTAACTGAAGCCTCCCATTAAGAAGCTAGCAGTATAGCCCTTTCTCTTGTAAATTTGATTTTCTTGACAGCAATCTCCATTCTGCAGCTCCCTTCTTGGACAGAATTCTTTTGGGATGCAAAGAAGAGTCAGAAAATGGCAACTCTCTTCAGAATTTTTGGTTTAAGATCTCCTTGAAATGGGATTTGGGAAGTTTTTGTGATCCTCAGTTGATTTTCTGTGTTTGTCAGTGTAACTCTGTGAGTATCATGGTCTGTCATCTAGCCAAGGTAATTAGCTCTCTATACAGGGAATGAATAGGAAACTTTGACATCCAATCTCTAAGCAGAGTGCAGGATCAGTGTGAAAAGGAGCAGTGGGGATATTTTATTTCACTGGACTGTATTACTTCAGACAGCATCAAATAAACTGATGGTGAGAAACACAAGATTTAAAATGGGGTAACCTCATGGTATCCAGAGCTCGGATGGAGAAGAGCAAGAATCTTGCCTTTTTATCTTTCATGTCTTTGTGACCACTCAAATTCTTGGCTCTTCTCTCTGTTATCCCTTTTAAAGTGAGTCTTCTCCCCCCACTATGGTTATTGAAGAACTACTTTGTCCTTCAGATGGGGAGGATCTAAACTCTTCTGGTTTCTGCCCACCATTCCTGGTCAGTTCTTCCCTTTCAACCAGGCAACTGGCTCCAATGTGGCAGAAGCTCTGACAGAGCAACTTTCAAGTTTCATTTTCCAATTGGTCTGACTTGGTTACCTCTATAAGAGTTTGATCAAGGTCCAGCAGGTGTAAGGCCTGTTAAAGACTGGGATTATTCAACACTGTGGAGTAGTTGAAATCCAGCAGCCACAGTGCCTGAGAAGAGTTGATGTGAAAATTTTATCAGGATTTTGTCTGAGATGAAAAATGTTAAATTGAAGGGGAGGACAGTTAATAGGTGTTGGGAGCATTGCAACAATAATTAGAAATACTGAAGTCCTGTGCAAAATAAATTATTGACCCCATACCAAAGATTGCTTTTTAATCAAGCTGCTTTTGATTCACTATGTTTAAAAATATATTATATAGCAAAAGGTGTGAATCTGATCATTTTAAAAGTACCATAAATAACTTTCAGTTCTTGGAAGCTGCTCAGTTTCCTTAAATGAAGTATTTCCATCTTATTTCAGCGAAATAAGGGCTCCCATTTATTTTTTTTATCTCTTGCTTTGTAAGCTAGATTTTCTTCTCATTTGGGCAGATCAGTTCTACTGCAGTCAGAAAGGCTGCATTTTATTCAGAAGTATATAATAGTTGCATTAACTTGATAGTAAAAGAAAGCTTCTGTCATGCCCTCTTTCCATTAGCTTACTCTCTCCTCTCCTTGGGGAAATTGATTTCTGCACATGGACTGTAAGTATCAAATATATTCTGCACTAACTTAAATTTTCAGGGATGTATTTTTTTTCCAAAAGCATCTTAGGGAGAGCAGGGATGCAATTAGATGTAGAGATTTATTGTGACTGAGTGACTTTAAGTGGTCAAATTTTAAAATACCAAATGTTTGTGCAAGGCAAATCAGCCCTAAATTAGTCCTTCTCTGAGACCTCTCATGCCAAGATTAGTCTTAGAGCAAGTATTCATTTGTTCCCCATCATCTAGAAACTTATGTTCTTTCTCAGTAGAAGAGGCTGATAATGTTGTGGTCCACAGCAAGGCATGAATTTTAGCTCCCTGAAAAGATCTGGGAAACTGGAGACTTGGAAACCTTAAGGTGAATTGGTGGTTTAGAATGCTTTTCAATGCCTTGGTCATTTGAGACATCACTTTATCTCCCTTGCTTTTTTAAAATTTCCTTTAGTCTCCCTCTCTTTCACTTACATAAAAGCAAAGGAAAAGGGTCATCAAAGGGCTATGGCTCAATTTCTCTATGAGGCAGGTTGGATTAAATGGAGAAATGAAAGAGCTTTGTGCCTGCTTTATCCTTTTCATAAACAGCTGAAAATTAAATCATACGTATTCTTGGTTTTCAATAGCCAAAGCTGAAATGATAGATTTCCATCAGGCTTAGTTTGTTTATTGGTGCACAGGTTACAATATTTGGAGGTCGTGTTGCAAACAGACTTTGCCTTAAAACTGATGCATATCTCACACTCCTGTTTCTTTACAGTGAAGAGATGGAAAATCAGCATTTGAATTGAAGAATGTCTTGTATTTCAAGTAACCCTACCCTGCAGAGAGTTTCTTGTCTGTATTTCAATGAGTAGCTGGGCTGGTTATTATTACTGAAGGTTGCTGAGACAGTTAAGTGTTTGTGGATGTGCTCCTGCTTGTCAGAATGAAAGAAGAGGACCAAGTCCAGCTCCCATTTATCTAGGCTTATACTATGGCTCAGAGTGACAGGGATGTGACTGAGATATTTAGAATAATAAAATTAGAAGGTGCCAGCACAAAGTCATTGGAGATGGGGGAGACTGTGCTGGTGAGAGCTTCTATGAACAAATTCAAGCAAATGTTAAGATTTGAGGAGAGGTGCAAATATGTACTTAAGGTGCATATATGACCTATGGCATGAACTGAGCACATAAAGAAAATTCATGTTATAATTAAGATCTAAATTCACTGTTTGCCTTGTACATGCCAGTGTGCTAAATGTTTATTTGTTATTTGTATGCAAAGTTGTGCTAGAACACGCTGGTGGAAGCCCATATGATCCTGGTCTAATTGGTGTTTGTCCAGGGTCTCCAAGTCCTCTGAATAAAACAGGTTGAAGAAAATTTCTGTTTAATTTGGTTTTGGTTTTTTTTTTTTTTTTTGCTGCTGCCCCATGAAATAGCCTCTAATAGCATTAGGCTAATTTGTGCTCTCTCCTATAATGCACAATGAAGTGTATTTATTTGTAGAAAAGCAGTCCTTGTTGACTTCCCTTCCCTGAATGCAACATTCACTCTTGGTCCCTTTCAGGAATGAAGAACAAAGTGCAGTACAGCAGCTTCTTGGTGATGTCAGAATTCACCACAGTTATGTCTGCAGCCTAGTGAGGCAAGTTTTTGTCTTGTTTACACAAATGAAGATACATCCCAGATACTAAGGAAAGACAAAATAATGTTTTAATTATTTTTATTTTATATTCAGAAACACCTCCTTTAATAGAAACATCAGTGTGGGTACTGCAAACTGAGCTAATGCGACAAGGAAGATACAAGACAAGATAAGCATGGTAACTCACAATGATCTTGTTTCCAGTCATGTTTCAAAGATTTCTATCACTGTGAACATGAAAACAGACCTCTCCTTTCAAAGGCTTTGGGTAAAGGTCTGGTCATGATGTCAGAAATGTGTGGGTGTTTCAGGGAACCAACACAATTCAAAGGACAGACATTAAAACACATTTTTTACTATGTGGGACCTGCTTCCCCATTCCCATATGTTTAGTAGATCAATATTAGCTCCTCTACAGTCAATAGAGCTCACTGATGTAAAACTGCTGTGTGCATGTTCTTAATGATTCATAGTTTTGAATCCTGGCCAGTTCTATAATTCAACCCTCACAAAGGCAAACAACCTCCTGCCAATCTGCCCTTTCTTCTCTCATCCTGTTATTTGTTAGGCGTCTGTAGCCCATTAGCTGGCTTACTATGGTATTAATAAGTGATATAATTATTCATAGCCAGATCTGCTGATAAGAAATCGAATGCTCTGGTAAACAACTGACTACTTTTTTTCCATGACATCAACAACAAAGTCAAACAGGGTACTGGAAAAAGGATAATTCCCAGGACCATGCTAAAAGATTGCCTAGTTATGTAGAAAAAGAGAAAAGATGCTTTCAAAGCACTGATCAGGAATGTTCTGTGTAATTTCCAGCAGTCACCTGCCACCATGCCTTCTGCTCCCACCAATGACACATGAACTCATATGGCTGATCACTCCATGCCAGGTCTGGCCACCAAGGGAACCTGTCTGGTCCCACCATCTCTTCTTCCCTAAAGCCTCTGCCTCAGGGTATAGGAGAGCATAAGTGGCTATTGGATTAGTTTGTAGTACTTCCCTCCAATGACAGTCTTGCAAGTGCTTTCTGAGCCTCCCTGGCTAGGAGAGTGCTTTTGTGGGAAGCCCTTTGCATATTACAGGACTGGCTGGGCAGGTGTCTGTCAGCATCCAGGGCTGCTTCTCACTGCTGCTGATTCATGTGCCAGTCACGTTGGCATGGGCACAATCCCCACAGTTAGAATATGTGTGGTTTGCATTATGTGTGTGTTTTATATTAAATGTGCTTTACATTATTGTGATTTCTGTGGCTTTGTTAGGGTTGCTGACACCCCATGTGACATCAAACCCTTCCCCTCCTCCCCTTCTCTCTGAGCATCTGCTTGGCTATTCAGTGGTTTTGGGGCTGAGATTAACTGTGGTCAGAGAACTGAAAACTCTGGTTAATGCTGTAAACACTTGTGCAGCTTTTATTGACAAAGTAAGTGACATTTTTAGTGTTTAAAGTAATTTAAACTCCTTGTTCTTTTTTGTTCTTTGAATACTCTGAATAGGAGTAGGGATACTTACAGGGAAACACCTCTCAGTGATTGAATACCATTTTATGGTTCAGGTTAATAACAATGATTTTCAATGATAGGTCAGACATAACCCTTATACTGTCTTTCACATTTCCTGTGTTACTCCTGGTCTCCCAGTGTTACTACTTTTTGGGGCTAAAAGCTTCTGTGCAGAATGAAGATAGTTTTCTAAGTCTTTTCTTTGTCAAACTCTATTATTCTTCTGGCATCTTGTCCAATCAGTCAGTTACCCTTGCTCCTCAAAACATTTCAGAAAAATCTGAATTTTTCTCATCTTTGAGGTCTTGGTGCTTTTTATGTCTTCTTTGGCTGAAAGAACTTGTCACTGGCCTTGGTCTTGCTCTCTGAAAGCAATAACATCAAGTGAAAAAAACTTCACTCAGAAATCATGTTTTTGATGAGCTTCTGAGTAACTGTCTTTCTGAAAGTAATTTTTGATGTGTCGACATCATTTTTTATGCCTTTTCCAGCACTGGGTTTTTCAGCACCTAAATTGCAACTAGTTCTGTAGCTAGTATTCAATTTCTCTGTCTTGCCTGCGCAGATAACACAATCTCCCTTACAGCAGGTCACGTATTTATTTTTAAAATATTCTAGGATCTTTTATTAAATCCCTAGGGCTTCCTACTGAACCTTTTCTTGTGCTAGGTGGGAAACCTGTAGAACTTACATTCTTTTCAGTGAGTTCCAGGATGTGACTGTCCTGATCTGAAGGTCTGTGGCATCTCTAAAGGCCTGTCTGGGAGAGATCTTGTGTCTAGGAGCTGTCAGAACACAGGTGTTTGCATGGGTCTGTTTATAGGTGATTCACCTCCTAGTAGTATCTCTTGTTTTGACTTTCCAAAAAGATCAGAGCTGTATTTGCCTAGTGCTGAACTGGAACTTCAGAACAAATATTAGCAGTTCTGTGAGAGCCTTTCAAGACTCTCAAGTGATCAAGTGAAGTAGGGTTAGGACCTGTTTGGTCTGAGACATAAGATTTTGACAACTAAAACTTTTGCCTACACAAAATCCAATGGCACTCTGGGACTTGACTCAATGGGGATGAAGACCATCATATAGAAAGTAAGGATGGAGTACAAGTATTTCATTTATTCCTCTGGGATTCCACTCTTCAGGATAATAGAGGCCATTGTCAGTGTTATTTTACTCTCAGTTGTTTCAAGGGTGATCAGAGCTCAAGAGCTGTAGGCACTGCTCAAAGAAAGATGTAACCTGTTCTGTTGGCTTTCCTGTGGAATTGATTTAACAAAAGATGTCTGTCAAGTGGGAGGGTGAGTGGGTGGGCCAACACAAGGTGACTTTCCTGGGCACATATATCCTGGCATTTCTGAGAAGAGTCTTAGTAGCTCAATTCTGAGTATGGAAAACAAGGCAGAACAAAAGGGCAGGTGCATGCCCAGTGAAAGGCTAAGGATAACAAACAATACATCAGTTGCCTGGATTTAGGTTTCAGTGCTGTGGCAATTTGGCCATGAAAGCTTATCAGCTCTTACAATAACATCTGATTATGTTTTTTCTAGAAGGATGCTTATGTTCTGGAAAATCCATTATGAAGTTATTGTTTGTTTTTAATTTAATTTAAAACCATCCACCCTTTTATAACATCAGCCTCTGCATCTTGCTACAGAGTGATAATCATTTGGGAAAAAACAAAAAGAGGCCTGATAATTTACTTAGTTTTGTGTGTATGTCTACAGAGCCACTACAACAGCAAGATATTAGAGAGGACTGCTCCTTCTCTTTGTTTGCCTTTCAACTGCCAAACATGCCATCTCTTCTGCTCTCCAAAGGAAGCAGTAGAGGTGGTAAGTCATGCTCTGCTCAGCTCATGCACTGTGCTCTGCATGTGTATTCCATTCAGTGTGAATTACTGGAAGTAAAAAAAAGTATTTTCCTTAAAAATGGGCAAAGTTTGTACAAATATTTATTAGTTGTAATCAGTGCTTGAAGTCACATAATGCCATAAGAGACCCCACCTGACAAATACAAAATTCATGGAAAGAACTTTGAAACAAATGTTCAAGTCAGATTATTCAATAAAAAAACCCAACAAAACCATCAAAACCAACATTAAAATAATTGTGGTGGTACTTGTACCACAGAGATCTTTACTGTGGGGTCAAAGCTGAACTGCAGCTTTCCTCCCAGGGGAAGGTATGTGGCTGGGCTTGGACCCACTACACCCAGAGCAAGCAGGAAGTTTCCTGTGTGGGAATGGGTTGCAGTGCTGAGACCTGAATCACAGGGAGTTGCTGTGGATGTTTGTCTTTGCAGGATGATGGGTGGCTGAGCTGGCTGATGGTCTGGGACTGTTTATCAGAGAACTAAAGGCAAGAGGATGCTGGAAGAACATACAAGTGTTTGATCCTCAAGTGCCAGCACACCTTCACTTGGTAGCAGGTGGCCTCATGCTGCACATACAGTTATTTGACTCTTCCCTTAGGATACTAGAAAGATAAAGTGTGACCACAGCCCACTGCTGGGGTTGGATGACAGGCTGAAACTTAGCCTGAGACATCTCATCTGTATGCTCCAGACACGCCTGTCTGTTAAATTATTTATTCCTTTGGCTTTTCCGCTTTAATTTCACTTTTCATCAGCTCAATTTTCTCTAGCTATCATTCTGTATCATGAGTCACGCCCCATATACTGAGCAGTAATAGTGCATGCAGAAAGAATTGTACCAGCTAACACATCTTAAGAAAACATCATTTTTGGAAAGTGGAATCTGCCATGTTGCACCAGAGCTAGTTTCAAGTTCCCAATCTTAATGAAACTGCCACCTGAACTTTTTTCCCCTAGATTTATTTGCAGTTCTTTGAGATTTATTTCCAATTAATGAAAATGTGATTCATGTGATTACAGCAGCCTTAAAAGACATCACAGATCATTGCAGAACAATTCCTCTCTGCAGCCAGCAGGACTGTAATTAGTGTAATGTCCACTAAATGACAGCCCAGTGTGTGAACCTCAGTCACAGCTGCTGGGTGTTATCAGTCTTCCAAGACTTAGAATGAGCCAAGTCATGCATAAAAGGTGTTTATCTTTGCATTGCAAATATGTCTGAGAGTGTATTATAAATGTCTCCAATTTCCTCGAGACTGATGCTCTAGATCAACCTGGCTCTGCATGCTTTAGCCTAGGAGCCAAACAGGATACTTATGCAAAAATGATTATTGCACCACATATTGAACTTTGAATAGAAGATTTATCAAAATTGCTCTTTTATTCAACAGGAATTAAAAAATAATGACTGGATTCTTCACACATGTAGCAGAGGAATCTCCTGTCAGCTGCCAGAGGTGGGTGGATGTCTTTTTATTAAGCCACCCATCACAACTCAAAGGGGACACTTTCAGATGCCTTTTTTTTTTTTTTTAGTGAAGGTGAACTTCATTACTAATTTAGTAATTCAATAGCAATTACTAATAGTGTAATTACAAATATATCTGGAAACCACCACTCCAGGACCAAAGTCTGCTCCAAGATGCAACTTTCTAGAGGATCTGACCTTTGATGGTTGCATGCCAGAATTCACTAAGAAATGGACATTTGGGATGCAGAGAAGATGAAAACTCCTCTGCCCTAGTTTAAAGACTATGATTTATTCAGTAAGAGCATGGAGAGAAAATCTGAAAATATGACTGTCTCTGAAATAAAATCTTAGTCCTGTTTGCTCCTTTCTTCTAGATAGAAACAATTGTCAGCTGATGATATTTATGAATTTATAATTAATTTTTCTTCCTGGAAACTTTTCCCTTTCTCAACTTTCCTCTGAGACCAAAGGATTTTTATGGCAGCTGCTCCAATGGCAAATTTGGATTTTCACAGCACATAGTGTGTTTTCCTTGTGTCATACCAGACCTTGGCTGAAAACCCATGGTATCAACAGGGAAGAACAGCAAACCCTACAAATTGACACCACATAACCCCATAGCCCATACATTGTCTTTAAACATCTAAGTACATAACAAGCAGTATCCATTGCCATGTTAATTTTTTTTCTAATGCCATTTTGTTATTGAAATGGCAATTTGTAGTAGTTGAACTTGGAATTTTTTGAGCTTCCAACTTAGAATATGCCATCAGGAAATTTTTTGCATTTTACTTGGTTGGGTATGGTACACCAAATTTATTTAGTAGAGAATGTTTTGAACTCAATGAAGAGGTGAAAGTAACACATGTGAAAACTGATTGCAATTAAATTATGCATGCTGGTCAAATCTTATCTCCCACTGACTTTTTGGAATGCAGGCTTTTTATTGCTGATCATGGCAAAAAAAAATTCAGCCCCAGTTGTTCTTAACATAAGACTTTTCAGAGGAAAGGACTCATCTTGTAGTTATTTTTAGATTGTGGGCAGGATTTATTGTGTTATGTTGACTCTTCAAGGCAGTCCATTGCAGTCCATTTTTTGGCACCTCCTTCAGAAAAGACATAAAAGCAAGAGGTGTTGCAGTCATTTTGCCTGCCCAGTAAAAGTCCTCACAGGTAATTTGGAAGAGGTGAGTGGTGGTCAGCAGAAGCTTCCCAGGGAGTCCTTTCCACAGAGCAAAGCTTGCGTGAAGAGAAGGCTGTTGGAATTTTCAGCAGCTATGCCAAAAGCACAGGGTAAATAAAAGCAGCAAAAGATAAAATGAGAGATCATGCAACTCAGCAGCTGCTATGTTCCAGGATATATACCTGCAGTTTCTCTGGAGTCTAACTGGGAGAGAAAACTTTGTCACAGATGTGCATAATGCAATCTCTGCCTGAAATGTTCTTTGGGAGCCTGAAAGGTGCTGCCATTTGGCTCCCACTTCTTCATCTGTGTAGTACTGACACAGCTAACATAATAAGGAGGAAAAGCAGAGCCAGACATTTCCAGCTGAATAATTTAAAACAATAAATAAACTGGGATTATCACTATAAACTTTTTTCTCCATTCTTTTACTGTTTTTTAGTTTTTACCTTTTAACTAATTTTCTACTTTCCATCTTCATCAGCTAAGATTCTTCACTCAATTTTTCTTAATAGCAGTCCAAATCTGTTGCCTATCACCTGCTACTTACTTTTAAATGAGGAATCTGTCCCCATTTTACTCATTTCAGTTAATTGTCATGCTTAAATGGTCTTCTCCAATCCTCTCTAACCCCAAGGCAACTCCTATATGCAGTCTTGATAGGTGATTAATGACTTTCCATTCCTGGAACCAATGTGAAAGACAAAAGAGAAATAAGACAACCAAGAAAAGACTCTCTTTTTTAACCTTTCTTTCACCTCAATCATTTCAGGAAGTAAGACAAGAAGGGCAATAAATGTTTCACTCTTCTTCAAGGAACATCAGATCTGTTGGTGCCTGGTGTTAATTACCAGAAAAATATTTAAATGAGGGTACACAACTTAAAAAGATTAAGTTTTCTCTTGTCAAGTTGGAGTGGCAGCACAAAATAGATTTTTCTGTGCCTGTTGACACTGTTAACACCACTTTCCTTTAAGCTCTTATGTTGTTCCTCAAAATCTAGATAAGCTTAAGAACAAGAACAACGCTTTTTGTGGGTGTAACTTTAGAGTTAATCTAATTCAATCTACAGTGATTTATAGAGCAATAATTGCTGCCCAGGGTCTGTTTTATGGTAACACTTTGGAATTAAGTTACAAGACTCAAAGTGCTTTACAGTCTAAACTCACCTTGTCCCATGTTTAATGGATTTTTTTTTTCTTGTCCATTTGTTCTTAGCTCTCAGAAGCAAAGAGAAGCAGAGATCCAAACTCTACACAGAATATAATTGCTGTTGTGGTATTCCATGCAGGAAACTGGATTGAATAAATTCATAAATTCTTGCTTCCCTTCATCTTCTCTAGGGCAACACTGAGCACTCAGACATATCCTGCCTATTTGAGTGATGATCTGTCATGTTGGGCATTTTTTCAAGAGCTTGACTGTGATTTCACAATCACCTGTGGCTTTTGCATGCTTGAAGGCTCCTTCTGCCATTCCCTCGATAGTGAAAGCTGCCTCCATTCCTCAGTGCCACATAGTCTGACCAGGTGAACACCAGCTGGGCCCTCCTTCCTACAATAACCTCAGACTCATGGTTAACTAGATTATTCTCAGGCTGCAGCTGAACAGAGAGTCACTGTTTCTCAGCAGCTCTGTGCAAAGCTGATGATTCTGGTTTGAAAATAAGGGACTTGTGGTGACATGATAGATTCATGACAGATTCTCAAGAAGCAGGAATGGCATATTTACCTAATTAATTAATTTCATGTCTCTGTTTACAGTTCCTGCTGGGACTCCCACTGTTTAAAGGAAGCTTTGAGTATGGCTTTAGTATCACCTAGAGTTATTTGGTTTTACTGACTTTAAACCAGTTCATTTAATATTAGTCTGTATCTGGTGTGCCAAGGGGTGAATCACATAAGCTGGTTAGCAGGTGTCACTAATAAAGCAATGAACCCTAAAAGTAACATCTGTCTCATCCTACTCAGGCTCTCAGATGATAATTACATCACCTGCTACATATCTCATTAGCACTGTCAGCTCTTCCTTCCTTGGCTCCCAAGATGGTGGGGGAAGGCAAGGCACATAACCCACCTGTGTTTGGATTTCCACTAAGCAGGTGTTGACTCTTCATCTTGTCATGGAGAGACTCAGAGGCTACAACATTACATTAGGTGCTGCTCTATCTGCTTGTCAGGACTTTGCTTGGCTGGTTGGTCTGAGACCAAGGCAACAGTGATATTGCTTAAAAGAGGGTGAAATCTGACTTACAGATTGACATCTTTAAAAGCTGGCTATGAAAGTGGTATTACTCTGAGGGGCCAGAGGGTATCATCCTGATCTTAAAGTTAAAACATGCGAAGACCACTACCTGGCTATGCTTGCCTTCAAAAAGGACTTTTAGGGGCTGAGGTTGTGGCTTAGTCTGAAGGTGTAACCTGGAACCCCATAAAAGAATGAGAGCAAAAGTGACCATTCCTATTACCTTTACCACCCAATGCTACCCTGATATAGCAGGCAGAGGAGTTTACTCACAGACACAGCACTGAAGACCAGAGGCACCTTTGATGCCTTTGGCCTGCTGCAGATTGTTTCATTAATTGCTAATGTTAAATGTGACTAGTGAGTTAACTCTGAGGGGCGTAATGGGAGCACTGAAGCAGGAAGACTTCTCAAAGAGCACTCAAAACTCAAGAAATTAAGGTGCTTCCATCTCAATTATCAGATCTCATATAACTGAAGTCTGAGGGGTGAGTACAGTGCAGTCAGACGAAGAGCTGTGTGTCTGCTCCAGCATCTGATCTCTCTCAGCTCATGTGTGATTGGGTTTGTGTGTTGGGAGGTGCATCATGAAGAGAAGCAAACTGTATTTTCACAAACTTTACTAATGTCACATAAGCCATCATAAAGGCCACAGGGATTTTTGAGAAACCAAGCTATAGCATCTTGGCCTATGAATACAATATGGAAAACACTGGGCAGGTGCTGCCTGACCCCAAAATGGGAAGTGTTGCTTTCTACACAGCTAACATTGACCCTGCACTCCAGCCCTGCTGCAGGGCAGCTGAGACCTAACCTAAGAAAAAAGCCTGTATCTTCACAGATACAGGTATGCCCAGCCTGCCACCTTTTATTTGAACAAAATGCATGCAAGTGTGAAGGATACAGAAGTTGTCCCTGTTAACATTTCATGTAGGCTTGAATGTCCCATTGCACTCCTTGTACTTGGGTGGAGGATCAGCACGGGTTCTTTGTGGTGTCTCTGGAGTCTTTAGAGAACAGACCCTTGCAAGTGATGTGGATGAGAGCACTGTTCTTGATGCTGTAGTCTTCAGGGAGAAACGTCTTTCTTCCAGTCTGGGTATGTGGGAGCTTTTGAACTCCTAAGGAAAACCCTAAGAAATGCCTTAGCATCCAATGAAGATTTATGGAAAGGAATTAAACACATTTTCTGTTCTTTCCATAAAGCACCTGTGAGTTAGTTTCAGGATGTCAGTAAAGCAGATTTGCCTGCCACTTGTACTAATAACACTGTACTTACAGTAACCTCTAGAAGCCACAAGACTGTATGCATCTCTACAGAAAAACTACAGCAGGCAGTTTAAAAGCTGCAGGCATAAGATGAGGGGTAATATTAGCTTACTTGTTATTAATTTTGTCTTGTATGATTTTTGTATATTTACCATTTTATTTACATGGTAAAATGATACAAACCATATAAATACCAATATGGTATTTATATGGAGGTCTGATGACACTCAATTTCACAAGTCAAATAATTCCGCTTCCCAGTACTCATCTAGGGTCTACTTATGTTTTGGTGGTCTGCCATGGAATTTTAAAGAACCCATATGACCCTATTCAGCCTTGCAGCAGGATGAATTGCAAACCAGGTGGTTGTGCTGGCCATATTCAGTCGTGGCTGAGATCCAGGTACAGCAATGGCTGGATGATGTTGGATAATATACACAGAAAGCATCACCTGTGGCAGGAAGGGAAAGGCCAGGGAGGGAGACCTTTGCAAGACTGAGCTGAAAGACACAGGGCAACAGCTGATTAGGATTTGAAGTGAAAGAGAAAGCAAGAAAGGTTTGCATTCACTTTTAATTTCTTGAGCCAAAATGTGGTGATACAGAGTAATAAAGAATGTGGATGGGCTAAATCCAGAAGTTCTTCCATGTTTAGTATGACTCATGCAGCACTTGGGCTTGGAGACACAGACTTGTTACAAAGGTTCAAAATCAGATAGTTTTCCCCCCTCCATCATTCAGCACAAGGAAGTGGACCCTGCCCATCCCCTGTGCTGGTGGGGAAGGGGCTCACAGCAGACCCACACCCCTTTGAAAGAGGCTTTTTCAAGCAGTACATAGATGTCCATGTGGGAAGGCTGCTGAGCCAGGGCCAATGCCAGATTTTGTTTTTTTGGATCAACTGGGTCGACAGCAAACACTTAGCAGAGCAGATGCATTGGATAGGCCTGAAAGGTTTCTCCTGGCAGGACAGAGTGAGACTCAGTGGGTGTAAAATTAGGATAGCTTGTGAGAAAGATGCTGCAACCTGCCCAGACAGAGACCGATCGGGAGCAGAAGAGGTGAGTGGTACCTCTCTGGGAGGCACAAAGAACCACCATTTTTTGCAGGAAGGCCACACTCCAAAGCTTTGGGGACTGCTGTTTTGTTTGGCTGCTGTTTTACTTGGGAGGACTACTTTTTTGTTTGTTTGGGTTTTTTTTTTTTCTTTTTTTTGTGGTGGTTTTTTTTTTTTTTCTTCTCCTAGACACAAGGGCAAGCAGTTGGTAGACAGAAGCTGAACTGGCATGACCCTTGAAATGAAGAGGGAAAGACAGTGGCTGAAATAAAGAGTGGCTGGAAAGACAGTGGCTGAAATAAAGAGTGTCTGGCTCTGTTGGCATGGGGTGGGCAGTCTGGAAAGAGCCCAGAGCTCTGCTTTGCAATTGTGCCCATGTTCCTGCAGTGCCTCCCTTGGAAGAGAGCAAGGGGTGGGATCTGCTGCCTGGGCCTGCCAGGGAGAGAGGCTTGCATGGAACAGGCAACACAAATTAAAGGGTTTGCTTCAGTACCACTGCTGCACTGCTTCTGTTAAACATTGAATTTTACCCACAGCTATGTCTCATTTTTTCCTGTTCGTGATGCAAAGCTGAAACAACTCTCATGGTCTCCCAGTTTTGTGCTGTCAGCCTCTGACCCTGTCAGCTGGAAAACTGCTGGTAGCATGGTAATTGTCTAGACATTGATTTACTTCATTTTAATGAAGGTAGATTTAGGTGCACTTCTCATGGTGTTCATGTGAGACTGATTAGCACATTTTAAAGCCTCCTGGCTTCCTCTTCTTCAGGTGTCCCTGAGAAGTCATTCTTTATTTTCAGTATCTCATTATTGTGAGTCACTGGGTCAAAGCAGTATGATCTACATGATGTTCTGACAATGTTTGCAGGCTGCCAATTTGTACATGGCATGCAGTCCTCTCTCTTTGCCTGATGAACAACGTGCACTTCAGAGCAGTGAGCATCTAGACTCTGCTTGATGTATTGTACTATTTCCAGTTCAAATGCTGCAACTCTGGCTTTATATATTGTACACATTGTATAATACAGATAAAACTTCTAGACTTTATCCATCTAGCTGCCTGTCTCAGTACTAACTGGGCACCATCCACTACTGTAACTCAGTGCTGAGCACAGTAAGATAAGAAAAAAATCAGTCATGACAGATTTTTTAAGGCTATGTACTCTTGGATTGATGGTAATGTATGTAAGATATACATACATATTTATGCATGTGTTGCTTGTAGGTACATGAATAAAATAAGAAATTAATTTAAGCTCATTTGATTGAAAAAATTACATTAATGTAGGCAAGTGCTGTGCAGAGTTTCTTGGGGCACTCAGGAGATGGATGCTGACCTGCAGCAGTCCTACTAAAATTTTTCTGGGCCTCCTTTGTACCAACCCTGTCAAGTGTTCATTCTCCAGGCACATAGCAGTTTTCTATATAAAGGATGGTTTTAAAAATAACTTCCATGTACCTCTTAGATCCAGATGCTCTTTTTAGCTATGGAAAACACAACATTGTGATGACATATATTCCCACTGGGGAAAATATTTATTCTCCTTGCGTTGCAAAATGCAGTGTGCAAAATCTGGATGATAATTTGGGACCACATTTATTATGAAATGCCTCAAATATGAAATGAAACACTTGTGTTGGTCTGATCCTATTTGTAGTAGAGCAAAGTACAGGAGTATGCATGGGAATATCATTCACACTCCTCCCTCCTTATATTTTATGTGTTCTATTTAGGAAGTGACCCTTACCCACCAGCCAGCAAAAGAAATTCTATAAAAAGAAAAAGGGGAAAAAATGTATCTCTTTACTCATTTTTAACAATAATCATGAGCAGTACTTTCAGAGGTATGGTAAAAAGTACAAGGTATGCTGTAGTCAGATGTTATCTGGTACAGATATAAATAAATCAGATAAATGACATCATAGGTTTTTGGGAGAAGAGTAACACTGACGAGCCTTTTGCAAAGTAATGAACTTTAGTCCCTATGGCATTCAAGGGTTCTTTTTACTTTGGATTTAAATAGGATAAGATTGATATGGCATACTGCATTTATTCAGCATCCTCTGTGGAAAGAAAGATGTCTTTTAAATGCTCAATAAATCAGACTTTTCTGCACATATTTAAAATAAATAAGTTGGGTTAATTTTACGAAGACATCTGTCTAGTTCCATTTTAGAAAACCTACAGGGTCTCCAGTGGCTTCTTTAGAAGGTTGCAGCTCTTCCAAGTCTCCCTTGACACTTTCTGCCAACCCTGTGTGTGCTCCTCTGATGGCACTGAGTGCTATATTTAGTCAATTGAATCTCGACAAATAATTAGAAAAAAGGGCTGTAAGCATTTCCAAGGTATCCAAAGTTTGTAGGCATAAGTGTGGTAGTTCCACTGGGGCAATGAATCCACAGCTGAATGGTGTTGTGCTGCAGCACTCATCTCCAGATGGAGTCACTGAGTCCAAGTGTAGGAAGAGGTCATACTAAATTGTGATACTGTGTTATTTACTGAAGGGAGAAGATCACAATTTGGGCAGCTTAAACTCTATTCATGTTGGTCAGCTGTTCCCAGCACACAGGAAAATATTCTATAGGCAGTTTTATGCTGTGATGGGACATTGAATGGCTAAAACTACTTTCTGATATGCCAGAAACAAGTGTTGAGGGTGGCCCTGCCACAAAACTTCCCTCTGAGTCCCCATGTTACATACATTGCAGAAATACAATAAAAAATGGTTTGCTAAATGTGGCAAGTGCAAGTGCTGTAAATTTGAAATGGAAATGCTCAGTAACATCTCCTGCTGATGGGTTTAGTCACTGTGCTTCAAGTTGGGTAACTGAAAATTCCAGTCTGATGCAAAAAAGCCAAGACACATACACTTCTATTCATCTTCCAACCATCACATAGTCTTTATTAAGCAGAATATTAAATTAAATCTGAGCAGCATTTATCTCCTAAAATTCAATTTTTCTTAACATACGTTGGATAAAATCCATTCCATCTTCTGTCTGATTTTTAACTGCTTGCTAACACAGTACCTATTGCAAACTGCATATGGTAGTAAAAGAAGTGATGAAATACTTGTCTGGATTAAGAGTAAGACATCAAAAAAATTTGAGTAAAATAACCTTAATTTAGCAAAGTTCTTCAGCTTAAAGCATGGAAATAGCCAATGAATCACATGCTTAAAGTAAGACTCATGTATGATATGTGCTTGCTAAATTAGGCATAAATTACATCTACATATTGAATGGCAGCAAAAGGCCAGTAAAAAGACAAAAGCAAGCAAGCAACCAACCAAACACAAAGAAAAGATAAACATGAAAGCTTTGGTTTAGAAGCAATAGTTTCTCAGATGTAATGCAGTCCACATAAGGCCTGTTTTGTTTTTACTCAGTCACTTTATTATTTATTGCTCAGTATCAAAAGGAATAAAACTGACATTGATTAAAGGCCATTGTGATTTGTAGGTAATATTCATATAACTTTTTGAATAGTATGATGCACATTGTAGGGATAAATCAAAGTCATAGAAGATTGAAAAAGGGGGGAATCACAGTATGATGCAATCATGTAAACAATAGCACATATGTATAGATTAATACAAATTTCCTTTTTTCCACTTGACAGGCCTGATCAAAAGTAGCAAATATTTCAGTTGTAAGAAACATTTGAGTTTTTCCTTTGAATGGGTGAATATACATATAAAAAGTAATCTTATAAAGCAGACTGGATTAATATGTCTCTACTGCTTTTCCTCTTGATCCTAAAGGATTATTAGAATCCTCTCCCACCGAGTTTATTGGTTGTTTAAGAAAATGAGCTGAGCAAATGTTGTTTGAAGTGGAAAAAAACACCTACTGATGTTCCCTCAGAAGGTATGAAATCAGCCAGGAGTTTGTTAATAATCAGTATGGAATGGTTGCATTTTAAAGGGCCATGTTTCAGCAGCTGGCAGCCCTGTAACTTCCTCTGCAATTAAAGGATGCATAAGAGCAGCAAAATATGTCTCTAAGGGACTGAAGACCAATCTGCTCTGAGAACTTCTGGTCAAAAGTGGAGTTCACCAGGATTTTATAAGGCTTTGAGCAAGATCAGCAATTCAAATAGGGCAACCTAGCTATTGAGACTTGGGCTATGCAACCCAGATTCAACCTGACTCGATACATGGGAACAGGATCAGTAGCTGCTTTTTTTAGAAAGAGCATCAACTTTGCAAAGGCCTATACTAGCCTGGCATGCAGCAGCAGGATTTAGGACACCAATTTGTGGTTAGTCACAGAAAAGACAGGCATTTAGTTTCAAGCTAGTCAAAGAAGGCATGAATTCAGCAGGGAGCTTTAAAATAGGGCTTATTCTCTACGTCATAATACATGCTAAGCTGTTTAAGTGTATTTGGTGCAATTACATCCAATTAAATACTTGGAAATTAGGTTCCCTGTCTTCAAATACCATAGACTCCTGCTCTACAACAGAATTGGCACTGACTGACTTGTGTAATTTAGTCAAGACTCACAGGTCTCACAGACCGCTCCCTGAAAGTTCCTGTGCTCAGAACACATCTGAAGATGGAGGCTTATATGGACAAAACAGGGATGTCTGCACAGTCTCACTTGCATGGAAAAGACTCAAGGGATGATCATGGTCGTTTATGCCAAGAAAAAATTTATGTTGGTGTATTTACTGCTGAATCTGCAAAACTTCTATTTAGCAAATGGAGAAGAGAGCTTTGGTGTGTGAGTACACCACCAAGACACTCTGTGCCTTTCTGTCACAAGTTCTGCAGTTTGATAATTACAGACTTCAGTCCTGTGTGCAGCCTGTCCTTTCCTAACATTTTCAGCCTTCCAGTGGGTTATATAACTGTTTTATTTTTTTTTATAAATAGGATTAATATATAAAATGTTTTAAGTGCAATAAACACAGAAAAATATAAAATGTTTCAAGCCTGTGGCTGTCTCCCAGCGTTTTTCCCATTTTCTGTATCACCAGATCAGGGTGAAGGAAACACAGAGCGATGCTTCCAAGCAGGCTTGTGAATCCAAGGATCAGCTATTTTTGTGACCTATGAGAGCAGCCAACACACACCCAACATATGCTGAGAGCTTTTGTTCATATACAAAGAAAACAAAGGACACACAAATTTGCTACTCTTTCCTAAGGGAAGATTGCACAGAAAGAGAAAGTTGCCAGCTTCCAGGGCACAGTGCATTTCTCGAACTGACATTCACACGGTGTCTCCAAACGGGTTTGTTACGAGACTAAACACCAGGACTAAACGCCTAAACTCGGTTGGTATTGGGGACAAATCTGTGGAACCACAGCCACACTCTACTACAAGCATTGGACTGTAGTACAAGGACAGTTTGAGCGGTATTTTCCCCCCTCCCCCAAAATACACACTTCAAACAAGAAAGCAGTCCAACAGTTTTCTAAGACACAAGAACAGGACGCTAGTTTAGTCCTTCAGAACAAGCTGTCTGTCTCCATCAGGATTGTAGCAGCCATCTTGCGCCAGAAATCAGCCCAGGCTTTGTTCTTCTCCCTCTCTTACCTTATTCCTGTTACAATCCAAGGGCCTCTCCTTTTCCTGGTGGTTTCTGACTACATTTTCTTTCAAACATTCAACTTCTCATATTTTTTAGTGTTGCTGTGGCAGTCTAAAAGTCTTTTTCTTCATGTTGTTTCAGTTTTCTCACTATTTCCCTGAACATCTGCAAGACAGCCCATCTGGGTTGACACAGTGTGAGATGAGGCAGACAGGCATTGCCAGCAAAGGGCTCCCACTGCAGGGAGTGGGCTGCTGGAATCAGATGTTTTCTAAGACGTCTATGGGGACAAAGCCTTTCTTCTTCCCGCTGTATACCTTGATAAAGCCATCGTGTTCCTTTTCAGAAGTCACACAAATCTGAATACAAAAAAGGTATCAAATGTTAAACTCTTTGTCATGATCAAAGAGACAAATTATTCCAGGGTATATATCAGGCAGGTTAGAAATCCTGCTAGTTACTTCTATAAGTAGAAAAATCCCTGTTGGACTCTCACTCTTTTCTTAAGAATCTCACATATTTAGAGACTTACCTTTCCCCTATCTCCCTGAAGTGCCACATAAGCATGAGAGATATCAAAATTGTTAAGAACTTTGTGGTGGATAAAAGATATTGAAACTTGAATGTTGACTTCAGCCTACTGTAATGATCATGCTGAAGTTGTTTGCGTATGAGAAAAGTGGGTATTTCAGATCATGAGCTGTCTGATTCCCTCAGCACCTAATGGTGAAAAGTAATCATTAATTACTTGTAGCAGCTGACCTGAATGCAAGCATATTCTCTTTTGTGTGGTAGAGGAGCCTCAGTACTTCTGAGACAAGCAGTGGATTATGACAATCACTCAGCCCTTGCACCTGCAGATGCCTGTTTTGGATAGCAAAATGTGTGACCCAAATCCAGCTTTTTGAGAGTCTTCCCATAACACCTGCTCCACAGGGAAGCAGTCGTGAAATCATGTGGTCTTCACAATAGCACAAATATTACACTGTGGTAAAGGCTTTCATTTCCTCCTGACCTTTCTCATCTCAGGCATTTCCACTTAAAAGCCCTACTTGAAACATCTGGTAAGGGCCAAGCAATTTGAAAGCCTAGTGCCACAGGCACATTAGACTGGGCACAGCACCACACCAAATAAAGACTTGTTTTCAAACGTCTGTGCCAAAGAACTATATATTTCCTACCAGTCAAACAAGGTTAAAATATAGCTGGAAAACTGACGTCCTATTGAGACCACTCCACACACTGATTTCTCACGATGTCAGTGCCAGCCCTCTATCTGGACTAACACTCATCTCTGTCTGATAAGTATTTACAATGTTTATTTACAATAATTCACAGGATATGAAACGAATGAAAATAGCTCTAAAGTATTCCTAGATAAATCCATTTCAGCATGACTATTTAGTTGACACCTAAATACCACGTCTGAATTCTAGGCCAACTTGTCCTGTTTTTGCATGAAATTTACTAGCAGCAAGCACTGATGCTGCCAGAAGGAAATGAAAAGAAGGTGGAGAAGCTGCTTCATATTTACCACCTCTAGTATTTGGAAATAGGTAGGTGGATCTCTGTACCTGCAGACAAAGTTTTGGAAAGTAAATGGACTCATTAATTTTCTTACTTATCCTGCCTACTCAACACTAATGGAATTGGATCCCTGGGGCAGAATGACTGAGCACACCAACGGGGCTGACATGCAATTAGAAAGAATAATGTATTGTTGTTTGGGCTAAATCACATGGAAAGTGTGGGAGAGGTCTAGAATTGATGATGTCTAGTTTAGGTTCTGTTGCAAAACAGCCAAACTCATTTATGTCATGAATCCCCAGCACAGCATCTGCTTCCTCTGCAGTCACATCATTGTTCAAAACAGAGAGGCTGAAAGCACATGGACAGTGAAAGGTGTTTCTAACTACTGCTATATGTTGGTCTCTGTCTCTGAGAAAGAAATGATGAGAGAAAAAGCCTGCAAAGAAGCACAAGACTAAGGATGGCTAAGGAAGGCTATCCAACTGTGGGAAGGAAAATTAGTTGAAAATTTCCCCTTTTCAGTTGATCCCTACTGCCATGAGCATTTGCAGCTTCTCCATAACTAGAGCTGGACGGTTAAAAGGAGTGATTAACTACATCATTGCATTTTTCTCCTAACTGAGGACATTTGCACATCTCCAGCAGACCTACATTGCTCACTAAGCCTGGTGCATTTTTTTGCTTAACCTCTCTGGTGCTGTGCAGAACATATTGTAAGAACAGAATGGTTTGCCCTGTTGTCTTGTATTGTCAGCAGAATGATTTGTGGACAAAAGAAAAATACTGTGTTTTCTGAATCCTGTTTTTCTTTGGTTTTGGAGTGAAAAATATGGCAGATTTCTTCTATTTTAAGTGGAGTGGGGTATTATTATTATCATTATTATTATTATTATTATTATTATTATTATTTTTGTTACTTGTTTGAGTGCTCCTTGATATCAGTGTGTCCTCTGCTACAGCAGCTTTAGATCTTCACTGGGAATGAAGTGTACAGTGCCTTTATGTGAGAACTCTCGCTCTACATACCAACACACAGATCTGAATTCTCCCAAATTCCAGCTGAAATTGTCTCATACTAAGACACTAAGCCTTGCACGTGCCAGACCCCAGATGGCAGAGTTTTCTCTCACTACTTTCCAAGAGTGAGTTCAGGGACAGAATAATCTCGGCCACAAAATGTCACACTTTCAGTCCTGTGCAACTCAGGAGGTCTCCTGGGTCTGTGACAGCTGCTGGAACTTTGCAAAGCCCTGGAGCTGCTCCAAATTCTGCACTTTTTAGAGAAGACTGAATAAAATACCATCTATGGCCACTTTTGTTCTCATCCCCTTTTATGTATGCTGCCAAGGATTTCACTCACAAGTTGTAGCCTGGAGATTTGGCTCTTGATTTCGTTACTTAGGGGTAAATTCAGAGTAATCCCGATGAGGACATGGTAGCATCCAGAGTTTTGAATTTCAGCTGATGGATCAGCTGGATCAGCTGTTGTTGAGGATTAGCCTTGATGAGAGATGGCAAAGACGATGGTTGTGAAGGAACGAGGTGCCACAGGTACCGACAGGTTACCTGAATTCAGGTGCCGCAGGTACCTGAAGTAAGTTGGAAACTGCTTCAAATGGCAGCTACTCAGGCCGGCATGTTTTGGATGGCAAGCTCCTGGCCTGACTACAAAAGTGAGCCAGAGAAACCACTCTTCAGCGAATTTGGTAGGAACACAAAGGGGGATGCTTGGAATTTTTCCCCTGCACTCTGGCTCAAGAGATTAGTAATGGAGTAAGCCACAGGGTAAGAAACCACATCTCAGGCTATTTCTCACTCAAAAAGTTATCTTCAGAATTATCTGAAAGTGGGATCTATGATTATAAAGTTACTTCCCCATTCTTTCATCTCATTATCTTAAAAAAATAGTAAAAAAAACCCAAACATTCAGATTGTGACTGTTGTCTGAACTTGTCAACAGCTGCCCCGAAAATTTTTTATTTGTCAGTCAGCCCTGAGCAGGTGGGGGAGATGAGCAATTAGGAAACTGTCCTTTGACCTGCATGGTCATTCCTGTTCTTCTAAATCCTGTGCTTTGAATTTGGGCTTAAATGGCCAATTCTCCTTGGGAGTAATTTTGAAATTGCTGTAACTTTTTGCAGCTCTTCTTTCTTCCACGTAATTAACACATCTGACAGCCACAGACTGGTTCTGATGAAGTAGGACTTTTGTTATGAGGGCAGTACAGTTTCAAGAGCTATCTTAGAGCCTGTATAGTGTGCCAGGTCAAGAGGTCTGCAAGTTCAAGTCTTCTGTTTGCAAGAATGACAGCACAGGGACACTGTGAGCTTCTATATCTGCTGCTGCCAGTGCACCAAGGTCCTTGCCTGTGTGAGCCTTGTGATGGAAATGCTGAGCAGTTCAGTTTCCATACCCATAGAGTCATTGTGCAAATGATGATGAAGGGTTTTATATCAGTTGTTTCCCTAACTTTTGGACTGAGAACACTGTCTTGTTTTTCCTATATCACTTAAGGTTTTAAAGAAGACCTGGACTAGACTGGATGATCTGTGCCCTTGTTTTGGACTCTTGCAAATTTCTTGTGTCACTCAGCATCCCTGAATGAATGGGGACACCCATCCCTTCTCAGCAAGACTGATGTCAATGCAAATCAGAGAGAGCTGGAAAACAGCCCTGTTCCCTTTCAGCCTAGCTGTGAGGTGCAGCACTAAGAGCTGGGGAGCACATGAAGAGCTGCTTCCAGTGATGAGTTTGCCTTTTAAGTGATTTAATTTGAATGCATAAGTCACTGCGACAAAACTGATTTTCAAAGACAGCTGAGTCATTCATGCTTTTAGAAGCTCAGCTTCTTTTACAGCATCCCAAAAATACGGGGACATAAAGTAACTCCTTGGAAATGAGGTGTAAGGCAGGTAGCAGCAACCAACCAGGCTAATCAGAAGACCTGAGAGAGGTGGATTTCCTGGGTTTGTAGACCTGTCCTCCAATCATGCCTTATTAAGCCCAGCCTTGTGGATATAAGACATTTGTAAAACACCCATCACAAGATGTTGCACTGACTTCTATGTAAACTCACAGTGCACTCTGGATGAGGCAAAGAGCTTCTGATTCCCAGTTTGTTACAAATGTCACGATTTGGGGTAATTTCTGTTGCCAAAGATCACTTGCAATTTAAAATCAGTTGTTGTGATTAAAGTCAAAAAGCCCAGCTCTAAACTAATTTGTGTTAGTGTGACTGTATGTGTCAGAGGCAGCCAAGAAAAGGTGTGAGCAGGATCTTTTTCAAAGTAAAATCAGACACTCAAACAGCAGATTATTTTAACTTCTTCAAAAAGTAAGGATGATCAAATACCTTAAAGGCATTTTAAGAGATTATTTTCTAAATATTGATGACGTATTAGACATTGTGATTTTTTTTTCTTTTGTGAACATAGGTCAAATCAGAGCCTGTTGTCATGCAAAGAAGTATTTGTATAATGTTTGGTAATGAATTTGGGTAGTCTAGAGCAGAAGTTACAGGCTGGAGAAAATATTATATATATATACAAGTGGTGATACAATCAGTCAGAGTTGGAAATTATGCACTCACATTGTTTGTGAGAACAGCTTGAAAGTGTGGAAAGCCACTGAAATTGGTCAGGTTTGGTTTCCTTATTGATAATCTTGATTTACTGATGTCAGGGGCTATGCCTGCATACTTCCTACAGATCTCTGATTGAGCCTGGTGGTGCCCAGTCATCTTCTGAACTGGTTTTAAGACTGAAAAATCTGTCAACTCCAAGATGTTGGCATCTCTGAAGCAGTACACTTTTTATCCTCCAGCCTGGGTTTCACATTGCATAGTGAAATTTTCAAGTGATCCTTTGTGAAGATTAGCTTGTGCATATTGCTCAAGATGGGTGAACAAACTGTGGTTATTCTTCAGCCCTCTCCCCGAATATTGGCTTTGCCAGAAAGGGTGCATGAAGCTGAAATTCCAAAAGTTATTTCCAAGGCATGAAACTGCCGAATGATTCCATAAACAGCATCACTCACTGTGCTTCACACTTTGAAAGTATCTCTGCTTGTATCTTAAAATGGTTTTTCTTAGGGTAGCCATATATCTTTGTTGATATGAATTTATTGCCTTTTGCCTTACAAGAGCAGACTCTTTACCCAGAAAAATTAATATAGGATGTGAGAGGACAGAAACCTGAAGAATAAATCGTGGGAGGTATCAAGAAATATAAAGAAAATTCATATTATTCTCACAGGATAAGTTTTTCTGTTAGTGCATCATCCTTGTTTTCATTGTCAAAATGGTTCTGTGCTCTTTCTAGACCACATGGAAAGTGACTCAGTGAAGTAACTTCACCATCCTATAGTCACAGGAATTTATTAGACCAGTTAATGAGTTTTTCTAGCTAAAGTGAGACTTGACAGGAATAAGTAGTGATGAATAATCTCCTTGCTAATCTGGAAGAAGTCAGTGCTTTGCCCATCATACATGTATTGCATTCACAGCACTCTGAACACTTTGCCCGGAGACAGGTAACACGGCTGATGACATTCCACAGAAATTCCCCAAAGACCAAAAGACAAACAAGAAAAAAAATTCTGCCTAAGTTTTCCCAGAAGTCCCATTCAGATGACTTTGTTTTAGCCATTCCTTCCCCTATTGCACCTCTCTCTCTGCCTCAGATGTAAAAAAATGGAGAAATGAAGGACAGAAAATCAGAGAAATGAAGAAAGGCTGAAGAAAGAAGAAAGAAAATTTGACTTTGAAAATATAAAATAAATTTTTAAAGTAAAAAATTCTCAATAACAATTAAAATGTTTCTTACAATAAGAGTTTTTCCACAGTGAAGGCAGAGTTGTTTTTTATAAAAAAATATAAAAAATTGTGCCCAGTATGGAGGGACAGCAGGAAGCAGGTAAGTGTCCATAGCCTCACTGTGGCTGTCTCACCTGGAAATTACTCAAAATGGCCTTCAAGCTACTCAAATGTTCCCCTTTTGCATAATTTGTGTGAGAGAGGAGCAGGACCTGTTTTCTATGCTCTTTTCCTCTCATGTATCTGCATTCATGTTTTTGTGCAGTCTGATCTCTGCCCCCTGTTTCACAACAAATATTTATTTCTTTCTTCCTCTGAAGCCTCTCCCACATGGAGCAAGCACCAGACAGCATTCATATTCAGCCTCAGCATTTTTGTGGGCTTGAGATAGAGCAGAAAAAGTTTTTTAAAAAATGAGGTAGTAGGGGAACAGGATCAATTCATCCCTTTCTTTACCTCCTGCCTTGCCAGAGAGGATGAGGCACCCTGACTCCAAGCTCCCTTTTTGATGCTATTATGAAATAGGGACAATAGGAAAGCCCTTGTGTTTAGATGAAGTTGCCAGAGCTGCCCACTTGGAAACTGTGGTTTTGTGAAAACTGAGGGAAGCAACTGGGCTCTCGCTGTTTGCAGCAGTAGCCACGCTGACAGAGATGATCTGGTATGCCCACTAATGAGAAGTGACACAGATCTTGACCATTCCCTCATGCTGGCATGCCATGTTCCAACACTACCATTTCCTACCTTTGCCCTTGTGTATTGCTTATTTTAGAACATAAAGCCTCCAAAAGCTCTTGTTCTGCTTTGGTAATATTTCTTTTTTCAGTGTGTACAGACAGAAAAAAAATTAAAAGAGATGTTGGGTAAAAAGAATGTAAGAACTTTCTAGAAACTGCGGAGCCGCCCAATGTATTATGTGTACAGGGGCAGCTAAAATATATTCTGGTCACTGTATTCTGTGCCTTCCTTAAAAAGCTGTGTGTACCCAAGGATTGTTAGCACTTTTGTGTTTTGCTATGCCCACAAATCAGCAGCAGATAAGTTAATCTTATCCATCAGTGCAGTGAAGCATTAAAGAAGTTCTGTGTGGAAAAATCTACAGCCCTCAAGTCAACACTGATTCTGACTTCTCCTCCACTTTATTAAAATCAGTGGCTGTTCAGGTTATAAGGCAAACCATTTCTGGTGATGTGACACAGTTGCCACAGGAAAGGAGACACCTAATGAGGCAGATAAAAATTGGGCTTTGCAAGGTGCAGTGAGAAAAACTACCTTTCTATTGCATCCAGATTTCAGAGAACTCAAGCTGTGTGTATCCTTAGTATGTCATCATCCTATTTAGATGAGCTTATGCCACAAATCTGTCCCTTAATGCAGGTTTTGGGTCATGGCTTGTGCCTAGTGAACCCACCTGAAGGACACAAAATAGAAGGAGCTGCTGAAAATACACCAGGATGAATGGAGCCTGCAAGTCCTCACTGTACATAGTGTACTTAAGCTCACAGGGGCACTTAAAGCTTAAAATATATTACAGCCTGTAGAGAGGGTATTTAAGTGGTGACACATACACAAAGAAAGGGATTAAATATACCTTACAACTGGTGAACAAGTGTCACATTAAGGATTTACAGCTTTGTGTCATGCTGCCTTAACTCTCTTCCTGTTGAAGCAAAGACAGTGAGCTGTGTTTAGATCTTTAGGTAAGTTAAGATCTGGGGAGGGAGGTACTATCTTTTATTAGATTAGCTCTAATAGTGGGGAGAAAACCAGATCATTTTTCAGGCACACAAGGTCTACTGCTAAGACTCTGCGTTCATCCCTCTGAAGTCAATAAGAGAATGAGAAATATAAAAAGTATCACTGTGAATGTCTGTGAAACTGAAAATTCAGGCTATGTTAGGCATCAAGTATGTGTGTGCACAAGGCAAACACTGCTCTTAACTGGCTACTAGACACTGTTACCATTCAAATAACAAATCTTCTAAAATTGCGGTAAAAAAATCTGCCTGCCCTCATGTTGCACAATTTTCCTTTCAGTCATTGGTAAGACTACTGGATGCTGTAGTGAGTCCAGTGAGGGTCCAGCAAAGAGGATCTTACCTGGTTCTCTTTCAGAGTAATCTGTCCCTGTTCCTTGCAGCCAATGAATGTCCTGATACACCTGTAAATCTTCTCATTTTGTTGCACTCTCTGAACGAAGTTAGCAGGAAAATATCCAGTTCTGTCATCAATTCTCCCCTGTGAAGGAAACATATTGATAGAAGAAGATTGTTAACAGTAGAAGCTTTGATACAATTTCAGTATTGAAAACAAGACATTTTTCCTTTTGGAAAGAAAACAGATATAAACTGATTAGCACATACCTTCCACCAGTCTTCATTAGAGTCTTCCAGAAGTGTGATCAAATCTCCTGGCCTGTGATTAGAAGAGGAATAGTATGTAAGATGACTCTAAACTGTCATGTTGAAACAGCTTTCAAAAATTCCCTTCTAATAGGAAGGTGGTCCCTACATATTTATTTTGTTTGAGCATTCACTGAAGGTAGACCCAATAAGGTGGCAAGGTTTTCTTCAGTCACACGTGTTAATGCAGAAAGACAGTCTCTGTGTTTTGGGGCTAGATCTTTATTTTGAGACAATATCTGTGAACTGGAAGTTTTGCTTCCTGTTTATTAAGGAACTGTTTAAAACACAGTCCCTCTTTGTTAAAGGCTTTATTTTAAGACATTTCACACTGTTGGGACACACTACATCATCTGTGTTTTCAAGCTGTGATTGCAGAAGGAAGGCAGCAGGAAAATAGTTCTATTTTACTGACAAAGGAAATTAGTCAGCAGGGATATAATTCTGCCCAAGAATGTCTTTTTTATTTGAATGGGACATATTTACCTTTCTAATGTGTGGCACTGAGTTGTAATTGCTAAGTATCAGCATCCAGCTGACTAGTTCCAGACAAGAGCTAGGAGAATAATTTGGCTGGAAACACTAATAGCAAAATTTGCTAAGCTGATTTTGTGCAGGTAGTTGAACAGTTATTTGACTTTTTCCCTCCCACTAGTGGCACTTCATCAATATTCCTATGTACTTATAATAGTGGTATGTTCTAATAAGTAAGTGAGAGACCACTTCCAAAGAGATTAACTCCAGAAAGATCTGGTTGCTGGATAAGAAACATTTCTTGATCTTAATAAAATTATTTGTTGACCCCTAATTATTCAGCTTTCCCTGTTAGGCTCACTGTATTGTTGAGGTATCAGCACAAGAGCCTGCAAACACATCTGGAGCATCTGTTAATATGGACAACAGGTCCAATTTAACAGGCTCTTTCAGAGCATGCATAGAAAAAGTGGATCTGACCAGTATGCAGCTTGAGGTGTGGGCAGTGGTGGGCCGCTTTGGTCACTTTCTAAGTGGTTATCATTGCTACTGACAACTGGAGAAACAGGTATTTAGTCTTCTAAACGTGCAATCTGCAACAGGATTTTATTCAAGTCCTCCTCAAGAACCAGTTTCAAAGTGTTTGGAATAATTAAATATAACTGAGGTGAGGAAGGAAAATGTACAACTTGGTATCCCGGTGGTAAAAGATTTTTTTTTCAATGGGAAAGAATATATGAATCCTTTGCTACAGTTAATATTTAATATGAAACACTCAAATAGGTTTTAAGGGATCCTGTAACTTCAAAGTAAATAGACTGGGGCCAACACCATTGGAGTCATTACACATACAGGAAAAACACTTTCAACAAGAAGCATTTAGAGAGCCTTGTCCAATCCATACTCTTCAGCCTGGTTGTTAGAAAATAACCCAGAAAATATAAATTTATTTGTCTGTCAGAGAAAGATGTCAACTGAACCTTAAGTCTCTCCCTTCACTTGCCTGAGCACAGAGAATTTTAGGTTGAAGGCCTGTTGATTTGTTGATTTTCTTTTTCCTAGAAGAGAGCTAATATAGATGTCTTTAATCTCCAAAAAGTAATTAAAATAGAAATCCCATCTGTAATTCTTGCCCCCTAGATTTAGGCTACTAATCTCTGATAGGGGGTAATCCAATTGATTCTTGCTACTAGTTGAAATCAGTCCGGTCTCACTTTTTTCTTCTGTAAATCAAAGCTTTGGATAAGTTGTCTGCTCTACCTCAGTGATCTGGGTTTCAGGAGGTGGCAACGTGGCAAGTCCCTACAGGGACTCCTGCAGGTCCCTTCCAACTATTCTATTCTATTCTATTCTATTCTATTCTATTCTATTCTATTCTATTCTATTCTATTCTATTCTATTCTATCATTCTATTCTATTCTATTCTATTCTATTCTATTCTATTCTTCTATTCTATTCTATTCTATTCTATTCTATTCTATTCTCTGCAGTGTCTGGAACATTAAAGACAACAGTGTAGCTTGTCTTTAGGATTCTCTCTTGTAATATAAGGCCATCTTTTAGAATATTACTGCAATGTCCTACTTTAATTATGCCAAAGCACTGGAAAATCTGACTGACTGCTCCTGCTGTTAGGGAAGAAATCCAGGCTGTGGTAAATTCTAATTTCTGCTGAAATTGGGGCTACACATCTTCACTGCAGTAATCTGCTACTCATTGTATCCTCTCAGAGATGAGCTGGGAACTCCAGAAATCTGTCCTAACTCTTCCTTTCAGCTCAGGTCCTTCCCCTGCTGCTTGCCTTTATTATGATGGAGCTGATCAGTGCCTGGCTGGTTCCCAACTTGGGTTCCCAGGACAGTGCTTGTCAGTCTTGACAACACTGCTTTGCTGTACCCACTTCCAGCACCTCATCTACACTAAATGGGAATTCATGCAACAGAGTTGGATTCTGCCTGGCTCTGCAGTAACAAAACAACGTTACCAGCTATTGGGCATCCCTTATGGAACAATGCTAACACAAATATTGCTGAATTGACCAAGGGACAAACAGTGCTGCTATGGTTGAGTACCACTAGTCTAAATCCTATCTGGTATCTCTGGAAAGAGTCTGGCGTTTCCTGAAAGAGAATGTTTCAGACCACAGGCTACTTTCCCTCTAAAATGTGGAACAGGAGGATTTTGAAGGTTGATGTGTTTTCTGGATTTCTCTGTCTGGATGAGGATGGTAGTCCAGCGCAAGCTTGTCTGAGAGATGTTCTGCATCATGGAAGAACTGCACAAGATGGAATGCACTCCTAAAGAGCAGGATGCAAAGTGGAGTCTTTCAAGAAGAATAGCTGGCAAGTTGTACCAACTAACAAGAGCAGGATGAAAGGTGGAATCTTTCAAGTGGAACAGCTGGCAAGTTGCACCAAAGGTTGCCATATACTGTGGTTATTTCCTGAAGAGCTGACATTCCTAAAATAATGATCAGGAAATGCCATTAAAGCAGAATTATAGGAAAACCTGTAATTTCTGCATTGCTTCCCCCCCTTTAGTTCCAGAGCAGTGAGAAGACACAGATGGGAACAGGGAAAAGGCTTTCAGTGTTAGAGATGCTGAGGAGAGGGGCATTTCTCTGTCAATTCCCTAAATTCTGTGGCACATACGTGATTATTTTGATATAGGGATGCCTTGAAGACAGGTGACGTTTCACAGTAAGAACCCTAGCAAGACCATGCAAAATGTGAGCAGCATGAACAAAATAATTTCAGTGAAAAAAAACCTGTCCTTTTCCTTCATTGGGCTTGGATTAGACCTTGTAATGCAAGCAACTGATGCAGAACTAAGGAAGTAAGAGCTAAAAGTAGCAATTAACAAGGTTAGTTTGTGAAGTTCTCACTGAGAACACTGCCATGCAGCAGCTGGACTCCATTCTCTTTTTTCAGACAAAACTGAATAAGAGGGAGGATCAAGGAGGACTGGTAAAATTTTTAGCATTAGCATGAGACATGGTGGAGAATTCCTAGATGAAAACTTCTGATTAAAAAAAAAAGCAATTGAGAACATTTTTTAGCTGAAAGCCATCTTGCTCCTAAAGTGACATAAGTGTTTTTGAAACTTTTAATCTATTGTATCCTTGCCAAAAGAATTGGTCATCTGCTCTTTTTAACTGTAAGAACCCCTTTGTATCTTGATGGCTACATCTATAAAAATGTGTATTAAAAATGTCAGAAAAAACCCTCCCTTCCCCAAAGTCATATATGACCATCAGTGCAAATGTGTCAAATCAACTTCCAAATATTTTGGAGTTTACCTCATCTCCAAGTCTTCATTTTCTTGTGGTACAAATTTGTACAAGGCAACATAGGTGTTCATTTGTAATGTGCTTTTATAAAATGGTCCCTTTAAAAAAAAAAAGAAAGAGAAAATTTAAATATCTGCTCTGTAAAGGAATTTGGTTCACTTTGTTACAGACAGAGGAACCAGAACCTGATCTTACAATAAATTATCCAGAATCATCTCTCTGTTCTCACATCTTGAAGGACTATGACCCAGGTACTTTGCAAGCCATTGAGGCAGTAACTATCTTAATTTAGAAACAAGATTATTTGAACTTGAAGATCAAATTCCAGGCTTCCAAAGAGCACAAGCAGAAATTTGCATTGGCTGCTCTTTGGGACAAGACCTTAAAAATGAGTGTGCCTTTTTTTGCTCAGTAGTACATATGATAGCTCTTATGAGCCCAGTAGTGTATCATTGGCATTATATAAGGTGTCTAGTCTACAGTTCTCATTATGGCTGGAGCTAGAATTGTACAGTGCACAGGCCCAGATTCAGAGCAGGAAAATCACTTTTTTAAAGTGATTTTAATGTGTGAAAGCTTTTTGTGTTGGGTTTTCAACAGAGAAGACTGGCTACTCTCTCTTCTCTCTTTTTCCACTGTTAATCTGGGGGGGGAAAAAGAAAAAGCAGCTGAAGCAAATACGAAATAATTTTCAAAATCAAATCTGTGATTTTTACCTGATGGGAGTTCTATTGTAATTGCATGGCTTGCACACTGGATCTTTTGCATTTCTAAATCAATTTGCAATAAGCAGAAAAACATAAAGCAATGACAAATGATAAGGCCAAAAGCCATCCAGTAATGTGCATTGCTTCCAGCTGTGGCCAGCAGCCCAGAAATAGTGTAAGAACATGACTGTCAGATATCAGTGACCCATCAGACCTAGACAAGGTCCTCAGACTGACATAAAAAAAGTTTTACATGACTTTCCATTACCATTGCATCATCACAAAATTTATGCTCATACCGGGGAATGTATACTTTTTGGTTCTTCTCCAAAGTGTTCTGTGCCATTTTCAGAGTATGTAAACACTGAAATAAAGAAAACACAAAACATTTTAGGAGTAGTTAAAGACTCTTCACCTTAACAGGATCACTTAGATTTTGTTGATCTCTTCCCTTTCTCCCTTATTTTCTTTGATTCCTTGTGGTCTCCTCTGAGCCCTACTACACTCCCAACAAAACCACAGATGCTGTTGGCACATAACACAATCTCTGTCCTCCAGAATTTACAAGAGTAACAAATGAACCATTTTCATCAGATGAATATACACAAGTACAGCACTATGAACAGAACCCAGGTACTGTAAGTACATTACTATTTAAAGCCCAGAATGATTTTTCTCACATTCAGTACTGGATTCTCATGTCTAGGATAAGCAGTATTTCCATTTTAAAGCTCCTGCCAAAGCTGATGATCATATATGAGCAACACTGGGAAAGTTTGTATGCAAAACCTCTTCCTTTCCCTCTTTGACCTCTAGCTCTAAGTGTTTGATAGCCTTCTTTGGTCCCTCTCTCCACTAGTTCATGCCTGGGGTGGACTGGATACACTGCTTCTCTCTCTGAATTTAAAGGAGGTACCTGAATTGTTTTCAAATCAGGGTAGGTAAACTCAGACACAGGCCTGCAGATTTAAAAAATTTGCTTTTAAGTTACTAAATTGGAAACTCATAGAATAAGACAATAGTCACAGCACCTAACATTCCTGATAACTAATCAATTACCCTCTATTGCAATTAATTCATGAGCTGACTGATACTTGTACTCGGTTATCTCCCTAGAAAAGACACAGTGGCTTTATCCTTTTGACTGAATTCCTCCTTCACATTTTAAGAATGGCACAGTGTTTCTCACTTCTGGATAAAGTCTGAATATGATTTTTTTAATAGCTGGAGTCTTTGAGCAGCTAGAATCATCAATGTCTTCTGCTACAATTTACCTCTGTAGGTGTTTTGAGCAGAAACTGGACTTTGGACTAACAGTTTGGCAATCTCCCAAGTGATAGTATCAGGTGACGTTGGGCATTTTCTTTTTGTTTCTCTGGCATAGAGCTACATGCATTCAGGGGAAAAAAGGTCCAGGGAACACCAATCCACTGAATTTATCTCCTCTGTTTTTTCACTTGCTTGTCCTTTATTTTGTTTACACATATTTCTGGGACTAATCTACATGGTAGTTGACAACCTAACAGAGTCTGTGGAAAGCTTTATGAGTGAAATAGTAAAGTTCTTTGATAGTAGAGAGTTGTACTTGAATATTGAAAAACATGACAGTGTTCTTGTAACAGATAAAAGACAAGAGAAACAGCAGCCACAACATGCATGAGAAAGATTTTGTACAAAGTGACAGGCATTCATGAGCACACACATCTTCTCTGACAAAATGTAAGACAATTTTGTAGTCATAAAGTTCAATCTGTGAATGTGAAAGGAGCATGTGAGCTGATACCTGCCACACTTAATGTGAAAATGTCAACACAAGTTGTGTCTGGCTGTCCTGACTGCAGTGGACCTGAGGCCTCAATATGCTCCTCACCAAGTCCTGTTGCAAAGGACTCTCACCCTGCAGACTATCACAGGCATGAGAAGGAAAACCTTAGAAAAAACCTAATTTACTGCATCTATAATATAGGGGTACATACATGCCTGCCATCTGTATGAAGGGGTTTAAAGTGCTGCTATTACAGATTGGCAGGCTTTAAGTCCTACCCAATCGCTATGCTTTACTTTTTATGTTCAGAGGAGCAGAAGTTAGGAAGTAAATTGAAGGTGTTCTGGTGGGTGCTGAGTTGGGTAACCAGGAGCCTTTTGGACTTGCAAAAAGTCATTCACCAGAGAAAGTAAAAGTATTTCAACATCCTGTCTGGAGTAATACCTGTTTGGTGACAGAAAATAAAGCAAGTTACTAATGTGCAGCCTTGTGAACTGTGGAGCTGATCCAGCACATGGGGACATAGCTGAACTGTGTCCTTGTGTTGGCTGAGAAGCACTCACTAAAACTGGGCTTGCAGGGAGGACATCCCATATTTGATTCAAGGGGAAAGTGCTCAAATCACTGGTGATAACATGCTCATAGATGTCACCTAAAGTACATTTTAGCTATTGGGACAGACAGTAGGTCACAGCAGTGAAACAGTCTAACTGGCTTAGAGGAGGCTGAAGGGCTGGAAATTAAGTATTGCCATCTCACAGTTGTAAACTGGCAAGCTTTGCTTCATGGGATTTATGCCAGGGCCTGAATGAAAGACTCTCACCTTGAAGTTGTATAGGAGTTCTACAGGGAAAGTTACATGGCCATGCATGTGCTGGGTCCTTTTACCCTTCTGGAGGCTGTCTTTCTGCTGTTTCCCTTTACCAAAGAGCATCAAATGTACATTTTCCCAAATACTTATTTGTAGAACAGTATTTTAATAGGAAAAAAAAAAAAAAAGAAAACAACAACACAAACTCAACTGGAATGGACCTGAGTCATTGAGCCATTAATGTGGAACTTCCTGATAAAGAGGCAGTAGACAACTGAGAACTGAGGAAAAAGGAGTCATGAGTCACTTTGTAAAACATTTTGAACATACTTATATTTTTAATCTATGTTTAGTTTGTGATCTCTGGATGTTAATAGGAGGCACTTGAATCTGAAAGCCATAGAGGTATGTTGTTCATATCTCCACACAACAGAAAAACAGAAATCCATCTTTTTTTCCATTTTCATACTTTGCCCAGAGCAGCAGCAGACAAAAAAAAAAAAAAAAAAAAAAAAAAAGGGAAAGGAGAAACCCAGGGATTTTTACATTTTGAAAAAGATTTTACCATTTTGATAGCTTGTGCAAACAGTGCAGGCAATTTATTAAAAATCTACCAATAAAAAAATTTTGGAGTGACTGATGCATAATTTATACTCTGAGCCCCTAAAGGATGGATTGTAAAAAAGCCAGTGTTGATCAAAGGAATCGTTAATGTGCCGAGGAAGTTATTTGGAGGTTTGACACATGCTGAGTTTTTAAACTAATCTCTTTAAGTAAGTTCCTTGAATGCTTTTCTGTGCATTCAGTGAATACAGATTTCAGAGAAAAAGAGTTTCTTTGCGTTTCAGAAATGAAACTATTGACTTGCAAAGAAATAAAAAGTTATCTGAACATTCAAACAAGGTCAAGTCAATCTCAGGTGGCCAGGATTAAACAGTGTGGTGCAGACTGAATTCTCTATCTTTAACCAGGTCAGATCAACTTGCACTTGCAAGACAGAAAACTTAACAAAATTTTCAGGAGAAATCAGATAATATGGATGAGATATTCACAAAATGAGAGGAAGGGAATGAGAGAATACTGTAAGGAGACGTGATAGGACCAAGAGGGGAGGAAAGGAATAAGGAGGTGGCATAATATAGGAAGAGACAGCTAAAGCTGGCCTTTCACCTACATGAATTGATAGCAGTATGTAAGGAGCACTGGGGTACCACAAAGAAAAAAAGTTATGCTCATTGTGGTTTGTTTTTGTTCTGTACGTCTTGTGAGATTCAGCAAAGCAGATTTCAGGTGCTGGTAGAGAAGTTGCCATGATGGTTTGGCCCTGAATTTGTGGTGAGCAACAACTCCTTTTGTGTGTGACTTTACCACCATGACTAAATTCAAGAACGTGGTCACAAACACCAACTCTTGGTGGCTGAAATTTCATTACCAAACTCATGATGCTATGATGGTTTTCAAATCCCATCAAACCAATGCTGTAAAAAACATTACTTTTCTACTGCAAATCAAACAAAGGAATTGGGCCATTAATATTACTGGGCATGTACTACAGTTGGACTGAGAAGATGCAATTGCAATCAAAATTCACTGTGTTGTGTATTTTACAAAGATCTTTTATGATTCGGTTTTTGTCCCAAAGAGGTTATGATATACAAAATCATGTGGAAAAATCAAACGTATGGAAAAGTACTTTTTTGGTTCCACTTTGCCAATGTGAAAGTGAAGCATGTTAAGTCTACGGTCATGATCACGAAGTAAATCTAGGAGATAGGGAATGGACATGAACCTTGTCCAGTTGCACTTTTCGACACGCCACATTAAGGAAAGTGGTGGCTGCAATTTCATCTGAATGGCAAAAAGCATTCCCCAAATTTTTTGCACCAATTCACCTCCTGCTTTGGAAATCAGGACACTGCTAAAACCTGACCATGCCATAACCCTGCTCTGAAACAGGCTGTACATGGGCCTTTTCAGCTGGGGGGGCTGTCTTGGCCTGGGGGCACTCACCGCTGTTGCTGCGTTTTCTGCTCATGTCGAGGGTGCCTGCAGAGCTATTGCCTTCCTCCAGAACTTCTACCAAGTCAGCTGTCTGCAGGGACAGAAACAGCAAATGAGACAGGATAAATCAGAAAAAGGGACTGATAAAGTGAAATAAAACCACAGCAAGAACCTTTGGGAAATGCAGTACTTGAGTGGTGAGAGTGCAGAGCACAGTCAGCTGAGCGAGATGGAAAGAACACTGGATGTGATGATGCACAACACATACCTACTGCACAGGGAGCAGTGGAAGCCCAGAAAAAAAATTCCAGACCAAGTTTGGAGTCTGGAGCACAAAAGATTTCTTCAGTATAAAATAAAGTGAAAGTTAAGGAACAAAGGATTATGTTGAGCAATGTGCTTCTCTGAACAAGAGAGAAAGGGCATGAGGGAATTTGCAGATTCTGCAGGTATACTAAATAGCTATCATCCAGGGAGATTGAACATTAGTTGAAACTACTGAATTTTAATATATCAGTTGTGAACACATTATTCAGTAAAATAACTGTAATGTAAGGGTCATTTTAATTCTGTTAAAAGGCTGAAAAATAAATAGCTAGAGTGCAATGAAGTGGATGAAGTCAGTCTTTAAATATCTTCCCTCACTTTCTTTTTAAACAGTCATCTGGCCAGTATGCTTAGGGAAATTGAAACCTAAGTGTTGCTTTCAGAATTACTATGATTTCTTTTTTGTACCATATTAGTGTCAGTCATGATTAGGGACCCAATGTTCCAGGGTATAGGAAAATGTGGGATGACATAATCTCAAGCCTCAGAAATATACTCTGCATACAGATTTCTTGGTTGGGTAGTCAGCTTCTCCTTGTATAGCCCAACAGGAATAAGGAGCTGCTCCAAACAACTCTGTGCAGGTCTGACCTTAACAGAACTTCAGTCGTTTAACTGCCTACATCTTTGATAACCAGAAAAAACCCAAAGATTGAACTTGAGTCAGGTGCTTTCTCTAATCTGAATAAACGTAAATTTATTCCAAATCATTGATCCCAAGATTTTTTTTTCTAGCTTACAAATTTTAAGTCACAAGAAGGATTTAATGTTATTGTATGACACTTTACAACTGTACTGTACACACAGTTTGCTCTATTGCTTTGCAGTCCTGTGCTTGTATCACAGGAACATTTCTGTTTTTGTTTAGGGAGCAGAATCTGACTTGTTTTATAGATTTTACATGTTGTTTTATCCCCTTTTACTAGTGTTGACAGCAAAGCTTTTTTTAGAAAGTGCTTTCACAATTTTATTTCTCCTATCCAGTACTTTCCTAGCTATTTCTCCATGAAGGAAAACAATGAACAAAGGGGTTGAAAGTAGATTTGTGCCACAGGTGTCTTGCGGCTATCTTGTTTCCCTTGCTGTTTTAAGAATATATACTTTGCTCTGTTGCTCCTTGTCTTTAGACTCAGTCTTTTGCAGCAGGTCATGTTTGTCTTGCATCTTGCCCAAATAGGCCACCCAAGGATGAGAAGGCACTGCAATAGCAAAGTTTACACAGATCCATTGTAGAGCATATCTATGGATTCTTATTGATGGGTGGAGAAGAGAAAGATTGGCTTTGTTGAAAGACTAAGTCCCAGCTATTTTTCAGCTCATTGCTACAACATGTTCCTCAGTTTTCACAGATTAGCTTAATTATTGCTGATTAGCAATTAATGTTATTTTGTTAAGTTCTAGTGCATGTGGGATGTGTAGTGACTGTCTCTTCAGTATTTACTTCATCCAAAACCTTCTGAGGCAACCTCATTTACCCTTAATGATTTTTCAGTGAACAGATACATGACAAATGGTTTAATAGAAAAGATAGAGGTGCAAAGCTGCTTTCGAGAGGACCTAATCCGCAAAAAACCTAACAAGAACTAGAGTCACATTTACATCACCTCAAGTGCCTTTTTGTATAAATGTGGGTTGCAGAAGCACAGTTTTGAAGCAAGCAGTAGGTAGTAAATCTGGAGCATATGGCCACTTTCTTTTATGGGAAATGCAGAATCCGGGCGGAAAAATCAATGAGTACGTCCACACAGCTCAGTCATGTTAAAAATACTTCAGCTAGTTTAAAGGAAGGTGGCTGTCTCTGCAGAGAGTAGAGGCTGCCTACATGAACTGCATGCAGTATGGAAGCTTCATGGCTGTAGGGGCAAGTTACAGCTCCTAAGCCAGTTACCTTTGCTTTTCATCACGTTCAGTGGGAGCACCTTTGCTGTGCTGACCCAGAGTGAGGCCTTGGACAGCTTGGACACACCCAGGTGTCCCTGTGTCCCTAGTTTGGTGACATGGCAGAACCTTGAAGCACATTCCATCTCCAAGGGCTGGGACTCAGCGCAGCCTCACAGCTGCATTGCTGCTTCTGCTTGGAGAGGAGCAGAGCAGCTCAGAAGGGAGGATCACTGGGGAAAGGTCATAGTCCCTCTGAGTTATAAACTACATGTGCCTCTAAGGGCTCTGTGCCACATCCCTGTTGCAGCCACTGGTCAGAACCTACTCCCAGGTCACACATCAGTTTTAAAGGTCCTGAGCTTCATCATTTTTTTCACGGTTGTGTCTACCCTGTTTTTTATCCTTGTCTCAATCCACAAGCTTGTGCTGGCAAAATTTACGGTTTCTCAGGTCTGTTTATTCAATTCTCTAATGCGCTCTATTTCCTGTATTCTGACACATGTTACATTCTCTCTCAGCTTCAATACCCTGGAGAAATTCCTGTAATGAACTTGCTTTCCCAATTTTATGCCCACACCCCACCTAGTTATGATCAGCTCCCTGGAGTAAGCTGACGCAATATTAGTGATTTCTACGCTTGAGTTTTCATTTATAATTCAACATAAACTTTATTGATTTAGAAAGCAATAATTACATTTGTAGAAATTTTGTTTCAAAGGAAATTAAATAATTGAAAGAAAGAAATGTAATAATGCGACAGAAGGTAAAGTCACTTTGAGTTTAAAAAAATAAGGGAATTAGCAAATTCCTTTTAAGGCACAAATGGGAGTGGATAGAAGACATGTCCTTTAATAAATCCCTTGCAGACTTCACTTAGTTCTTGCTTAAATGAGTTTATCTTCTTTCCTGTCTGACATGAATTGATTGTTTAGAGTTCACCTATACCACCTGAGATCACAGGTCAGCCTGTGAGCATGCATTTTAATGTCAGGGAAACAAACATATACAGATATTAGCATGACTTGATATTAAGCATATATGTATTTCCTTTGAGACCTGAAGACCAACTCTCATCTCATCTCATCTCTGTGCCCAGTGACTTGTCTTATGAAGTGTGAGCAGAAGAGGTTGTCAGATAATGTGGGTCTGATTTTTAGAGATGACAATCAGCTTTAGCCTCCAGTGGATGATTCAGGTGAGATTTTGTTGTTGTTGTTGTTGTTTTTTGTTTCCTTGGGTTTTTTTTGAGGGGGTTAGGGGTGACCTGGTGAGGATCTCTTGGGAATGGAAGAGAACCTCAAACATAGGTGTAAGCGCCTGTTTATGAGAGGCTGAGAAGGTAGGAAATGTTCTTTCAACACCATGAAGGAGCTCCTGATCTCGGGGATCCCAATACTAGTATGAGGAAGAAAATGGCAATTTTTACTGTTGAACAAGGTATGGATATAGCAAAGGCATGGCCATGGGAGCTACCACTTCCCTTGTTCTGTACCTCTTCTGCCATGGTCCTTAAGACAGTGACTTTTATGACTAGAGAGAGTGAATGACAAACATTAAGGCTAAAACCTCACTATCTGGATACAACAACCTTATCACACTTGTCTGTGTTTGGGGTTGGACACCACCTGCAAGGTGAAGTAGAAGGAGAGAGAAGCCCCGATCTGTAATGCCCCCCTCATGATTCTGCACTGGAAAGGGGTGGAGATCCCAGTCCCTTGCTTTGTTGCAGTAGCAGTGTCTTAATTTTGTCTGGGATCATGTACTTTTACATCTAGGTTCTGAGGACTCCAACTCATCATTATCACTTGTATGAAGGGCAAATGACCACCATCAACAACAGGCACTATGCATCTGCTCCAGCCTGACCATTCAATATCTCTGCTACACTTCTATATCGATATGCAAAAAAAAAAAAAAAAAGATTAATATTTCCTTTTCAAATCTGATAAAAACAGTTTACTAATTTAATTGCCATTTTTCTCTTTTTCTCAAGGGTCATCTAAAAGACACATAAAACTTGAATTTGCAAAAATAACAAATTTTCTGGTCTCTATATGGAAGCTGAGAGTAAGATTTTAGGGTTTTTTTACAGTTTGAAATACAAGTTCTGTGAACTCTGGCACAATCTCATGTGAATGAATATCTGTTGCTCCTCCAGAAAGAAAATGGAAGAAAGATGTGGGATACTTACAGAGTTTCTGTTGGGAGAGTCAGACCCACTTCCAGAACTTCCCTTTTTGGTTTTCTGGGCTAAGGAAGTCCCAAAGCGGAGAGTTTCATACACAGGGTCAACCTTATTTCCACAGGCTGAAACAGAAGGAGCAAAACGTGCATCAATCAATACCTTGACAATATTTCTGGTCATGTTGCTGCTTAACTTGGAGCAACACCTGCCTCTACCAAGAGGTTGAGCGATGTGCTTAGAAACAATTTGAGAGACCATCCTGATAAAAAGTGAGTGTTGAATTTAATGGAATTGCTATCAATTTTCTGCTGCCTCTCTACTCCCAGAAAGAACATCCTCCTCTCATCCTGGCTCTTCCATTCTCGGCCATTGCCTTGTCTCTCTTCACCTGCCATTCTCCTTCCCTAAACATCACTGGTGCTACCTATATGACAGAGTACCAGGAGGTTCTAATCCATGTTTGTGGCTTCTTGGATTGCTCTCAAGAGTAGCTTTCCCTCATAGCTAGCCACAGAAATAATCTCCCATGGAAGAGAAATGGATGCCTTCAATGGGAACCAGCAAATTCAGTTCAACTCTCTTCTACATCCTGCATTTTTAGACCTTAACTTCCCTTGTGACACAAAGCTGTGGGCATGTAAAAAACAGTATATTTGTGCCACTATGTAGATGGAGAGAAATTTCAAAGTACTGAGAAAATACAACAGATTTTAAATTTTGATTAGAGCAAAGCACACCTCATTTTTTAGCCATAGTTTATTCGAAATATTTCGATTACTTCTGATAAAAATGATGGATGTTTTTGAGAAAGAGAAACTTAGATGAAATCCTTGTAATTAATTTTTTTTAAACTGATGACAGTAAGAATGCAAATGTCATTAGACAAGTAGTTTTAATCTGACTGCCTACTTTTAGCTTTGATTTTTTTGCAATTCCAGGTCTGCCTGGTTAGAGTACTGATGGGGAAAAATATTTTCCAGAATAGACTTAACTTCTCCATTTCAAAATGTTTCTTTTCAGAAATTTGGTATTACAGTGAGAAAAAAGTGGTCTTTCAAGAGCAGACAATGTGTAGACATGATCAATAAGGAAAAATATGAGGAAAGTAAAAAATATGGATGAAAAAGGACAGGAACCTAGCAGCATCCCTCAAAAGCTGGACCAGTGATTTGAATGCCCCCTGCTATTTTGATCTCCCTGTCTTTTATTTGTTTTTTTCCCAGCTCAGGCCCTCATCTCAATATTTCAGTGTTTCTTCCTTCCTAAGTTCCTACCTTGATCTCAGGTAGTTGTTATGATAAGCAGGGTAATTCCTAAGAGGTATGCACACAGGGTTTTGAGTGAAACACACAATGAACACACCCTCTCCTCTTCCAGCTTTGTATCTTTGAAGTGGTCCTTTCCTGAGGTGGCAGAAGGGCATCCAGTCACCGAAAGGAGCTGGACGGCTGCTGAGGGTAAAGACCATGGCTGGAATTCTGCCGCTGCTGTTGCAGAGCATTGCCAAGGGAAGACTGAATGGAAAAGCAGTCAAAACCTACCAATAGGCATCACTTCTTTGATGCAGCCAAACTGTTCGTGAATGAGTAGTGGCGAGCTGTAGTACCGTCGAAATCCCTTTGGCTGGAGGGAGAAAAAGCAAACACGAGTGAAGTGCATTGCTTGCCTTGATTGATGAAGTAGAAATAGCCTCAGCTCTTTGGTTAATGATGGAACATTAAGGTGAGGCTGGAAATTTGCCTCCTCTTGTACAGTCACTGTGAGGTTTAGAGATCAGATGTTTATTTGATTTTTCGCCTAGAAAAAAACAAGTTTCCTATATTTATGTGGAAGAGGGGCTCATTTTCAGATCTCCTTGTTCTTTTGTTTTACACAAAAGCAAAACTAATTAATTTTAGTAGAAGTGCTGAATCATTAGAGGTTCTGGGAAGTTTCCCTCTCCCTATCTTCTTATAGAATGTGAATTTGCATTGTATTGTATTTGTTAAACATGTGACTATCCTCCCCCACCCTAACTCCAAATCCTCATGTTCCTACATATACATATGTGAAATCCAAAGAATTCAGAACCTTCCCACAGGTTTTTTTCTAACATTTACTGCTGACTGACTGTAGGTTCAGCTTCCACTGCCTTTTTTTCCTTTTTTTTTTTTTTTTTTTGGTCTTGTAAGGTCAAAAAGCTCTCCAAGCTGTTACCAGATATTTCCACAGTGTCCACTTGTAGAAAAATGCACCATAAAAACTCAAGCTATATCATTAAAGAATACCAATACCACAATATGGCAAATAATGGTGCCTATACCGCTCTAAATATCTTATCTCAATTCAGGGAAATTCCTAGTACTCAAAATGAATGCCTGCGAGACATTGGAATTTCACAAATGGTCTCTCCAGTTTCTAATGTCTGCAGGCTGTGAGAACTTCTAGTCATAGTGAGAAGTGAGGAAGATTTGAAGAGATGTGCATGTTTTCCATATCTTCTGCTCAGTGTACATCAAAACCTGATAGACAACTAGTTCTTCAGGTAATGGGCTGCAGAAAAAACTGAAAAAGATTGAGGTGACTGATAGTCTTGTAGTCTTAGAGGAATAAATTCCAGATTCTTCAGCCTTTGTCTGCCCTCAAGCTAGATTCAGACAGAGCATCAGCATGAGCTCACAAAACTTCTGTGACTTTGCTGACTACTTCCTGATGTAAATTTGGTCTCTCTTTTTTTGTTCTTGTAAAGTAGTAACCACAAGAGCTGAGGCTGGAATCAAGACATGCATGAATCAATTAACATGGGATAATATTTGCCTTGTGCAGGGCTTGTCATTCAGCTCTTCACAGACCAATTCCCTATACCAGAATGCCTCATACTAGAACTATGATTGTGGTTTAGATGCATGAAGACTTGCCTCAGGGATATAAGCAGCAATAGCTTTCAGTGAGCACTCGGACAGAAAGATCTTTCCAGTGAAAGTTGGGGTTTGTAGCACATTTGAAGTCAGTGCTTGTGTTTTCCCATCACTTAACACAGTGAAACTGTTTGGTTTTAGTTCAGTTGTCTCAAGTGTCTTCAAGTAACAACAAATCTGAGAACATATGAAACATGAATCTATGTATTATTCACTTTTCATATTCCAATTGGTATTTTTCTAAGTTCTTTTGCCAAAAGTAACCAGAAGGAACCATAGTCCCATAATAGTCAACAAGGTGGGTTAGAATTGTCTCAGACACAGTGTACTGTCGTTGCCAATCGCAAGATATTGCTGCTCAGAAGGCACCAAAGTGCTGTGTCCTTACAGGGGCAGGCTCCCCCCAGCCTCTCCTCCTCTCTTGCTGAGAGATTGCTGCAAACTCTGCTGTGTCTTACTGTGAAATATCCCTTGGTTTTCTTTTTAAGGTGGATTAGGTTTTTTATTCAAGCCCTAACAGTGGAGAAAACAATAAAACATAATTTGAAGGATTTTTCATTTGTTAAACCCTACTGAAATACTATGATTAATTTACAGCATTCTTTGAGAGGTTTACACTACAGCAAGCACAGTTGAAATCAAGGTAATTAATTTTGTTAGCTAGCTAAATTTGTATTCTGTAACTGTATTTTCACATCCACAAAGCAGACTGGATTTGTGCCTTGGCTTTGTTTGCATCCTTGTGCAGCAGCAATTGCCCAAATTGACAACAGGGCACCACCTGGCTTAGCTTTTCCCACCTCAGCAAAGCAATCTGGTGTGTGTTCTGTTAATGCAGCAGATAAATGCATACCTGGGGTTTGGGCACACAAAGAAGCAGCTCCAGCACAAGCTGCTCTGCGCTGCTCACTTACCAGCTTGCCCATGCAACGCTGCTGCCCGATACTGTCGGCACACTTGTGGTGGATGCTCATCTTGCACGCCTTACAGCGCAGGCCGTGCTTAGCGTTTGTCCCTGTGAAATGCACAGCAAAGACTGAATTAGACAAAATCAATAGTTTCCATCCATTTAAACAAGTGACCTGAAAGAGCTGATGGGGTCAGTTGCAGTAGAGCAAATACTGACAGCATTCTTTGCCTTACCTACTTTTAAAAATTCACATTTGTACACCCATTTTCTTTACTGTCTCTCCATTTTAGGCATTTGTCCCCCAGGCTCTTTTCCAGGCTGTTGCTGCCTTTAAATTTATATTGGATTATGCTCTGCTGTATGATAATCTGACCAACAGTGTGTCTGCCTCATGAGCACCAAGCAAAACCCCTCTGTTGTCTTGAAAGGTCTTGGCATGGCTGCGTATGGCTGAGGGAGCCACTGAAGGAGCAGCCTAGCTCTGGAGCAGCTCTGGAGAACTGGGCCATCAGTGGAGGCCCAGGTTTTGTGTGGTTGCTCTGGATTAGTGTGCTGTGAGGATTTTTTCAGTTGTAGTTTCTTTTCTTTACACATGCTCAAAACAATACTGACAATTTCTCCCAGGGTCTGCTGCTGTCACCACCCTGGGCAGTGCTCAGAGGGTGCAGGAAGGGCTCCTTGCATGTCCCTGAGCGGGGAAGTGAGAATGCCACAAGTTTGACTATACCCTCCTCCCTTGTCGGTAGAAAAGTTATGTGTCACAGGTAGGGGAGCTACAGCAGAAATTTTGCTTTAAAGAAGCAGAATTCTCCCACTAGGCCAAATGTAGTTCTGTATTAGCTTCAGCGAGGACCTACTCTTAAATGACAGACCCAAGTCTGCTTGCTTCCAGGCAGGAACAGTCACTTTTATTCATACAACCATAATACTTCCTAAACTATGCAGAAGCAGGGATGCTGCAGCAACTCTTTTATCCCCTACAGGACTGTGTAAAGAGAAGGAGTAAACAACATATCTGTTCATTATATCTACAGTGAAAGTCAGTATGAAACAAGGTAATAAAAACCCTAAAAACTCTTGACATTTTAACCAGCCCTCATTAGTCAGACATGATAAATATCAGTAAGAAGGATCCTGCATCTGAAAGTACTCCTTTAGCTCATTAGTTATGTACATGCTGTCAATTTCATTCAGTGAAGTGCTACCTCAGAAAGAAGCACTTCAGGGAAGGTTTCATCAAGTTGGTGCCAAAACCCAAGCCTTGTGTTCCACTTTCAGAGGAAGAGGTGTCTGAAGTGGCTACATGCAATCCTGGTAAAGCAGACTGAGGTAGCCATGGGTTATTGCAGTGAGCCAGGCTCAGATGTTTCACCTGTGTGCTTCCTTTAGGACAGGGAACAAAGATCCTCACCACCTTCCTATAGAGACTGCTGGAGTGATAGGGACTGAACGGGGCTGAGTGGGGGGTGTGCCCCAGGGACTTCAAGTGAGTGGGGTCAGTGCCTGCCAACCACTTGTTTCCCCTTTTAGGCACCTTTCAGTGTGCACAGGCATCCTTCTATCCTCTTTTCTGGGGTCTTTTTTTGTAGCAAACACAGGATTTCTTAGAAGAACACATGCCTGTTTATTTGTTTCTTTTCCCTGCATGGCTGCACTTGGATTAGTGTGCTGGGAGGATTTTTTCAGTTATAGTTTCTTTTCAATTACACATGTCCAAACCAACATTGACTTCTGTGGCTTTGCACTTTTATGACGGATGATGGAATGTTGAATCACCCCTCATGGTGATCCATGATTGGCACCGAGAAAAGAGTAGTTCCCTCACAGTTTTTCATTATATTTATAGGGCAGAATGAGAAAAGCAAAATGACATCACAGTTGGCCTATGCAACACATCAGTGCTTACGCCGGGACTAATTCTCCTCTTGTGCTGCTCGGTACCAAGGTATTCCTAAGATTTATCTGTAAAGAGGCAGACAGCCACACAGTCCTTCCTGCTGGCTATGTTATGTGTCCTTCCAGCACATTTAAATGTTAACTTTATAAGGTGGATGGTGGTCCTTACATTTTATAACCATGTGATCACAGAAGATCCACATTTGTCAAAACATTTGTGCGCCCAAATGATGTGCAAAATGAATGTGAAGCATCTGAGTTGCTCTCAAAAATCAAACCCCAACTCTTTCAGAACAGAAGTCTGTGGTCATGTGAAAATGAATAAGACAATTACAAAAGAACAATACTGTATTTCCATTGGCTTCAAAGAGAGGAAAAGTATTTCTGTCACACCCTTGAGTCTACAAGAAGGCTTTTTAAAACAAAATGAAATCCCTGAAACTACCAAAAGCTCCAATCTTCAACCCATTTTCAGTTCTAACTACTTGATTTATGGTGGGGCTAGCTTGGGAAAAACTTCCCTGCATCTCCCTGCTTCCCACTGAGGAATAACTATGGAGCTTGGAGAAGAATAATTTATGCTGTGTTTATGCTTAACCACCATATCTCAAGCTCTGAAAATGGCATTTTTACAAGAAACACCTTTTTTTTTGCCACAGAACAATTCTTCAGTTTCTCTTCCCCATTACACTAAATCACTCGGAGAACTATGGCTAAGCTGTTTCAAAACTAGTGCATGCCAGGAGTCAGATAACAACATCGTACCTGACCCAAAAGTTTCTGAGATTCAGACATGAGCCACAATCACAGTTCACATCACAGATAAGAGATTACATTCAGTACAGGTGTAAATGAGACCAGGGTTTGACTCATTGCATCAATTTCTGGCCTCCCATTTATGCACACTTATTGACCATGCAGACGCCTGAATGGGGCAGGTTTTAGGAGACATATGGTACTTTAAAATAGTGAAAAAGAAGGCAGAACACGGATCTTGCAAGGATGTTATTTAAAGCTGAGTGATTACAGGGAGAGTTCCACAATCATGTACCGGTATAAGAGATATTTCATTATGCCTAAAGTAGTGGCACAGGATATAGCAATGTGTTGAAACATTGTTTCCCAATAAATTCCCCTGGAAATCATAAGAAAGTTGGGAATTTGGTCTGAACATACATTAAATAATAGAAAATAAGTGGTATTAATGACTCATAAAAGTAAAAAAAAAAAAATTGACAATGACAAAGATAGTAACAATTATAGCAATAGCTACAACAACACAATAGAGACTATTTGAGGATAATTTTCTTTTGTTGCCAGAGGGTACCAGGCCTTGTTTGAAGTTGAAAGCCTCTCTGTGGCGTGCTTACTTCCCCTGGTTAATCTTTCTTTGGACTGAAGCAGGGGAAGGGTAAGGAGAGGGTTCCCATTTGAGCTGGTTACAGCACTGTCTGGAAGGTGCAGTGCTCCAATAAGTGAAGTCTCAGGCACTAACAGTCTCCTCAGGGACATCTGCTGAACACACACTGATGATCTGTAAGCCTGACCATCGCTGTCTAGGTTGAATTCTGTCCCCCTAAATAGCTGATGGCTTGATTACAGCCTACTGTTTATTCCCACCAATAGATATTCCCCTACACCAACCTTAAAGCAAAGCTGGAAGCTACTGATACTCACATACAGCAGTCACTGCTATATCTTAGCCCACGTGGAATAATTTCAGTCAGTGGTGGATCAGAAATATAGGAACTAAAGGCTTAACAATTAAGCTCTACTTGGAGCAACCCAAGTACTTTTTTATCTGTTTTTCACTCAAAGGGGGAGTAAACTAACAGATTTTATAGCTTTGCTATTACCTTCAAAAAGTAATCATCCCTCCTACCTTCTTCTCCAAAAACCTTTGCTAAGGTTCCTTAAGCTGGTTGGTAAATACTGAGCAGGACAGAACAAAATTCTGCTCAGTTGCTTTTTGGTTGCTGTCTGGGGATGTAATTTTCACTATTTTTATTCAAGGCACACTACTTCATTCACCAAACAGAGCAGACAGTGTTTGATGAATGGGCAGTTCTATTCAACATTTATTTTTTACTTTCCTCAGTCAGTGTGTGTCTTTAAGCATCATCTCTTGAGTCCCATGTTAGCCTTATTCCAAATACAAAGTGATTAACGGCCTCATGAGTTTTCTTATGGGCTCACTGACTTTGTCTCTTGCCAAAATTTGTATGAAATGGCTCTCATTTAGGGGAATAAGGGGTAAAACTGTCAGAGCTTGCACTAACATTATTTTGGCCCAGATGCTGGTGTTTAAGTTATAAAAATTGCCAACTCTAAAAGTGGGGGTTTAGAGTGGAAATTACTAGACATGTTTAGCTGACTTATAGTGTCCACGAACATTTAACATGTCCTCTTTGGTGAATGAAGTAGTCTATGTGGTTATGAAATTCATACAGAGAAAAAAACACACAGACTTTAGAACAAATGTCCCCTGTGACATATTCATTTATGTATCAACTATCTCCAAGTCTATACAGGCTGGTATTCCTTTTTCAAACAGGAAAAAAAGGCAAAACTGACAAAAGAAACAGTCTTTCACTGGAAAAATAGAGGACATTTCAGGCCAGAGTAGGTCTTAAATAAACTTACAAATGAGTAATTTTCTTCAGATATCAGCTAATGTATCCAGGCACCTAGGTCTAGAAGGATGCATTGTTTTGAGAAGCAGGACATGTTTAATAACACCTCACTAGAAATACTCTGTGACTGGGTCAGGTCCCATTTGAATATCTAAACCAGTGGCTCGGTTTTCCAGAACGGTCATGGAAAATTGAATCTTAAACTGTTCTGATAATATGACCTTAAATACCACTAAAAGAACACACTGCATCACTTTTGTAAATTTAAATCTTTTTTGGAGGAAGCCTAAATAGAAACAGAACACCTCAATATAGGTGAATGGAAATATTTGGAGGCAGAGAAAGACAGAGGTAACAGGGCAGAATTTGATTCCAACTCTTTTTGTCTGTGTTTCCTTACAAAAGCAGTTTAGTAACTACTGTGCATTTTAGGAATGTCACATTTTTCCTAAGTAATGCAATGAGAATCTGCTTGCTACAGACACACAAAGGGAACCTGTGTCATCCTCTTGGCCAGCACAACTATGGCCACAGCACTGCTGGCTGATGCTTTTTGCCTGTTGTTCCAAGTCTCACCATAAGATTAATAACTGGAGAGGGAGAACGAACCCTACAGCTTGGAGAAATTTCAAAGAAAACTGCAGATGTTGGTAACAACATGATGTTATACTGGCTGTATAAACATAACTATATTAGGCACTTACGCCAAAGTTGGGAGAAAAAAAAAACAGAAAGGAGAGGATAAAAACGTTCAGGTCTATAAAAGAGAGAAAGAGGAAGGGAAAGAGACACAGAGAGACTGTCACCTCCAGCTTATCTAGCTATGACCCAACCACCTTTTTTTTATTATTCCAGCTGAGAGGAACATATCACTCAGAAATTCTTTTGATTTAAAACTTTCAAAAATAAATATATTTAAAATTACATAATTTCCATAGAACTCAACTTCTGCTGTGGGAGGCTGATAAAAATAATGAGTGTCTTGCCCCTTTCTCCCTAAATGCATTTACAGTTGTCACCAGAAAACTTCATCCATGCCAAAGTTTATGGGAAATGGAGAATTTTAAGCAAGCTGGGCCAGTATTGCAGCAGTGAAGGGTTTAGAATGTCACCTCAAAAAGAGGAAATCCCTTAAATGGGACTGGTGCCTCTGCAGTTATCTCTAAGCCTTTGTGCACTCTACTCTCATGCCCCCTTCTTAGTTTTTAATTAATTGGTTTTGCATAAAAGCTCTGATGCTGAAAGAGACGACTGAGATGACTATTTTAAAAAATTCCTCTATAGCAGCTTCCTGCCCTTGTGGCTGGCTGCTGCTGGACAAGTGTTTCTCCTTCTCCTGCTCTATCTCAATCAAGAGCTGCGGGGAGATCAGATGATGGCATATTCTACACCAGACATCCAGATCTTTAAAGTGAAAAACTTTGAGCCTAATTAATCCAAACCACTAGGTTGGTTTGTAAGAATGAGCTGGGAAGTCCTTTTCTCACCCTTCCTCAGCCTCCAGCCTCCCTAGGTGCCTCCTGCCACCTGGGGAACTATGCTCTGTCCTAATGCCTGGCACCCTTCTGATTATATTTTTTAACTGATGCTGCCCCATCTCTTTCCCCAGCTGACATTTTGGAGAGTACAGAGGTGCAGATCCTCACCTCTGTACTTCATCAGGTGAGCCACAGATCAAAGCCTGAACACAGATTTCCCCAGCCACCCTAGAGGGCTGAACACTGGAAGTCATTGATACCTTATACCTGATTGAGAATTTAAATTGTTAAGAGTAACAAAGAGTTACTCTTTAGTAGTACCTTTTTTTTCTTTATTAAGTTCTGGGTTGGATTTTTTACAGTTAAATCTGCCAGATCAAAAAGTACAGAGCTTTGGGCATGTTAAATTTATAATTTCTTGGGATGAAGCACATTGTTCAGGGATGTCCAACCATATGAGAGGAGGAATCCTTAACCTGGGAGCAAGCTATCAGGTCTTGACCTGATGTCTTGACTGCCTGAAGTAACCTGTTCCCATGAGTTTACCCTGTGCCACTCTAAACCAAACAGGGTGTGTAGAGAAGCTGGAGCTTGTATATTTATGTTCTGTAGAGTAGGACTTGATATCCAATCATGGTACCTACCCTTTCAATTGAATACATTTTAGATTATATCTCATTGAGAGGTGTGGGTCCATTTGAGTGCCTACCCCAGTTTCTTCATTACAATATCCAATGTTTAAATAGCAAGAACAGTTGCCTAATGTGTAGGCAGGCTACATAACAGTGCATAAAATTAGAATTGACTTCCTAGTGGCATAGTTTTCTTTAGAAATGACATGCTGAGAAAAAAAGGAGGCAGTAATAGGCAGGTTTTTCTGCAAGACAGTTAAGGGATGAAAAATATACCTGCTAAAATAAAGCCTTTTAAAAATTTGGCCATAAGAATTTTTTTCAAAATCCACTTTTCACATATTCAGCAGCTTTGCTATAAAAGTCTATCCCTGAAAGGAAATATCCACCTCCGCACTTCTTAAAATATCATCTCAGGTTTTGATCATCTAAATGTTAATTAGGATGCTGGAACACTATGGTAAATAAACTAACAGATATTATTGAAAGAAAAAGTCCCTGTCCTCTAAATACTAAAGATGCTAAATCATGTCTAACATTCTGTGCTCTGAACAAACTGGCACAGATTTATTGATACCTACTTTTCTAGATAATTTTCAAGATTGATGAACCTGTGCTTATAGGTCCTTGAACTGGGCTGCATGGCTGAAATGGAAAACATATCAGAGAGGATAGGCATAAACTTGACTGTGTGAGGCGATGGTGACAGAACTAAACAGGACAAGGGACATGGAGAAATTAAGCTTGATGTGTTATTTCAAATGAGGACAAGCAGAGATGAATGGCTGATCTTGGTCTCAGTAGTATTAGTAAACATAGCATCTTAAGTAACTCTTCCTGAGGTGAAGATGATGAAAGTCAGATTTCAAACAAGATCTCCATTTTGACAGGCCCAGGTTATTTGCAGCTCTGTTCTTACATGTTTTGAAATGAAAAGTCATCAGTTGCAGCCTTTTTTCCCCATATTGAAATGCTTTGAAAAAGCAGCTGAATATACAAGGCCTCTCACATGTGCCAAAACCTTTGTCTTCCAAGGGCCTTGTACCATAACAGAGGAGCTGGAAAACAGAAACCAGAAATCTGAACAAAAACTATGATGTGAAATGAAGACCAGGACTGTGAGCTTACTGAAAATGTGGGAAAAGAATTACAGAACAAAAGAACAGTGTGTGCTCAGGAGAGGGATTTGATGTCCTCTCTTCTGTGCTAATGGATTTTTAACTCAGCCTGTTGCTTATGTGTCTCCATCGTCATCAGTGGGCTTGAAATGAGAGATGCTATTTGCCAGAAGATCAGGAAAATCAATTAGAACTATAAGATGTTTAGTTCCCGTTTTATATATATATATATGGTTGTTCACTGGCCTTCTGCTGTTTCAGACTTACTGAGGGTTTGGGGCCTTTCCTCCTGCGCTAGAACCACTCCCTCACCAGCACAAGCTCCCAGTGCTGTTGCAGGTCTGTGTTAGCACAAACTGACTGGCAGTGCCTGCAGCAATATGGACCTTGTATGCAAAGTGCTGAAGTGTGACTTACCAGGACAACAATTCCTCTTCCTCCCTCCTTTTTCCATTTTAAGTAGCTAGTGATAGAGATGGGAAATGGAGTAAGAGAAGATAACAGAAGATAAGAAGTGACACAATGTGGCTAAAATCTAGTGCTTGGTCAGGATTCGGCCACATGCACAGATTTCTTTTCCAAAGCCATTTCTTCCCTTGGATAACACATTGCTAAGGAGGATCTCATTAGAAGCTACAGGTGTATTGACAGCATGATTTGCTTGGACTAGGGGGAATTCAGGGCACCACCATAAGTAACTGGGTCATTACACCATTTTGGTGGGATCAATTTTCAGGGAAGTTATTTCTACAGTTAATCACAATGTGCTTCTACCTTTCAGAATTTTACAACCACATTTTATACCAAAATGTGTTTCAGTTTCTTTTCCGCATGGGAAATATACAATCACAGAATCAGCTAGTTTGGGAAAGTCCTCTGAGATCATCAATCCAACCGATGACCTAACACCACCCTGTCTACCAGACCACAGCACTGAAAGCTACATCCAGTCTTTCCTTAAACAGTTTCAGCAACAGTGACTCTACCATTTGCCTGAGAGCCCCTTCCAATATCTGTTCCTGTTTTCTGTGAATTCTTCCTGATTTCCAAGCAATGGAAAAACATTCAAGTGAAACCTTTCACACCAAGTGTAGGCTGGAGGGGAGTGAGGTCGGGCAGGGTGTTGGTAATTTTTTTCCAGAAATAGCTACTGATTTCAGTGAAATCACACAGGCTGGGCAGTAAAAACACTTCATTTACAACTGTCAAAGAGGCAATCAGCCTTCACTGTTATAACCTGAAAGAATTCATTAGTTGACACATCTCAGTACTGGCCTAAAGCACACCTACACTTCCATAAGGCACCAATTACTAATTAAATGAATAAGAAAAACTTCTGTCAAATGATGGACACAAACAACTCGCTGCATGTTCTAAAGGAAACTACAATGAAATCACAATGCAATTACATGTCATTTTTAACTGAGCATGTCTTCAGAATTAAAAACATCATTCAATGTACAAGATTAATTTATGTCAAGGGGGAAAGCAGCTCCATATTGTGTATACTTGGAAAACTGAAATTTCAGTAGTTCTAAAAAGAGCATTGGTGAAGTTGCAGTAACTTGCATTCCTATTACCAAAGCAGGAAAACATGCGATGATCCATGTGAGGCACAAGGATCACTGCTCTCTGAGACATCCTTCTATATTAAGGACAGCAACAAGCAAATGTGGGTAGGCATTTTACTCTACATGATGGCAGTGTGCTATTTCTTGCAGAAGCATTTCTGTTAAGTGCCTCATTTTAAGATTTCTGCAACTCAGAGTAAGGAAAAGCTTCTAATATTTTTGCTTCTGGATAATGCTTTTGTCAGCTATTCAGCATTGTAATTATCCACATAACAGTCCCACTCTGGTAGATAAGGACTCTAAAGAGAAAAATAATGTTTTAACAAGAAGGTCAGCTTGAAAGAAGATGGACTTAATTTGCTTATCTGTAAACTCCCAATATCCCATGTGAGCTCTAGAAAAGTACATAGCAGGACATAAAAACCCCACTTGCATTCTGCTTCCTCCCTTGGCCTCTGAAAAACCTTGAGCTTGCCATTATGTTCTTCACTAGAGCTGATACCAGAAGGAAATGAGCTTGCCATTATGTTCTTTACTAGAGCTGATACCAGAAGCAATGGTACCAGGAGCCTACTCACTACTGAATAGGGTGTTTGGTGGTTTTAATGTATTTTTTGGTTAAAAATCACCATGGCTAATGTAATATTAAAATATTAATTGTAGATGTTCTAGAAATGCTTATTGTTTTCCATCTAATTAAACAGCAAATGTTGGTCAACATTTTTAAAGTCTGTTTTGACTGAGGATTAGCTGCAGTTTCATATTGATAGCAATTTCCCCCAAATTAAAGTGCGCTTGAAAATTATCTAGTAACAAATGTGAAACATGTCTGATGCTGTTCAAGGACAAATTAGAATTTAAAATACATTTCCACCCTCTTTTCTCAGCTAAGCAGCTCCTGATTATCCAATTTACTGATAACATTCTTGCCTCATCTCAGAGGAGGAAGCCCTCCCAGAGGATAAACAAACTAAATATTTCTTTTCAATATTTGCTTTAAAGCTTATTTAACTCTTTGTTAACAAAGAAAAGTTATTATTTGATGCAGGGATAATGTGTGGCTCCCTGTAGCTTTTCTACAAATGTGGGACTGCATGAATTGGATACTTTTTGCCATGTTTATTAAAAAATAGGAGTAGAAGTAGATGGAGCACATCTATACTGCACATACCACATGTATTTCTAAGTCTTCACTTCTCTTTATTCCCACTTTATTTATTCTAACAGACACAATGTTCCCTGTTGTTGGAAAATTTTAGAGAGTCCAGATGATATTACCTATACCTGACTGGTCTATAACTAACATTAAATGCATACTGTACAGTTTGGGTAAATAAATTTCTTATTTCCAGAAAGCTTTTGTTTGGCCCTTCTTACAGGGCTCCACTCAGAAGTGGGCACGTCTATGCTTATGGAGGCATAATAACTCAAGAAAGAGATTGTAGGATAATCCAGGTTCAATTTCAATCTAATAGGGTAAAATTATTATTTTACACCAATTTTTAGCAGATGTGTGTTAAAAAAATACACTGTTTTTGCTTGCCCTTAACCTTAGCATGGCAGAGAGAGATGACTTAAGCAATTCTCACTCACACTGACTCTCAAAAGTGCCAGAAGATTTAAGTGCCCAGAGCCATTCATTGTTGTCAACTAAAACTGAGTGTCCTAAATCCAAGAGTAAATTTAGTGGAGGGAAGGAGGAGGTAGAGGTAGGGATTGTAGATCACTTAGTAATATATGGAATGGCACCTGGTACCAGATGAAAAGGTTATTGAAAAACCTTGTTGAAAAGGTTACACAATAGCTCTTTTTCAATGAATCACAGAGTGACTGGGTTTGGAAATGTCATCTGGAGATCATCTAGTCCAATCTTCTGCTGAATCAGGTTCTACTAGAGCAGGTTGCACAGGATAGTGGCCAGGAGGGCCTTGAATATCTCTGTAACATGAAACCCCACAACTTCTCTGGACAGCCTGGCCCAGTGCTGTGTAACTCTCGCTGTAAATAAGCTCTTCCTCATTTTTAGATGGATCTCCCTGTTTCAGTTTGTGCCTATTGTCCCTTGTCCTCTCCCAGGGCACTGCTGAGCCTGGCTTCAGTTCTTACAGACATTGATGAGATCTCCTCTCAGCCGTCTTTACTGCAGGCTGAACAACAGCAGCTCCCTTAGCCTGTCCCGTAAGTGATATGCTCCAGGCCCCCAATCATCTTTGCAGCCATCCACTGGACCTGCTCCAGGAGCTCTATGTAACTCTTACTCAGGGAGCCCAGAACCAGACACAGTACTCCAGATAAGGCCTCACCAGGGCTGAGTAGAAGGGCAGGATCACCTCTCTCAGACTGCTGGCAAATCTCTTCCTAATGCACTCCAGGATACCATTGGCCTTCTTGGTCACAAGGACACTGCTAGCTCTTGGACAGCTTGAGACTGCTGTCCACTGGGACCCGCAGAGCTGCTTTCCAGCAGGTCAGCTCCCAGTCTGCATTGGCACCTGGGATTATTCCTCCCCAGGTGCAGGACCCTGCATTTGCCTCTGTTGAGTTTCTGGAGCTTCCCATCCATGCAACTCTCCAGGCTGTCCAGGTCTCACTGGATGTCAGCACAGGACTCTGGGGTATCAGCCCTCCTGCTGGTTTTGTAAAGTCAGTGAATTTGTTGAGGATGTATCCATCCCTTCATCCAGGTCATGGATCAATGTGTTGCACAAGACTGGACCTAGTCCCAGCCCCTGGGGAACACCACTGGCAATGAGTGTCCAACTGGACTCTCTGCTACCATTCAACCAGTTCTGAATCAATATTAACATCCACTCATCCAACACTTCCTGAGTTTGCCTACAAGGGTGTTGGGTGAGACAGTGTCAAAAGCCTTGCTGAAGTCAAGGTAGTCAATATCCACCACTCTTCCCTCACCTACCCAGCCAGTCATGCCATCACAGAAGGCTAGTAGATTGGTCAGGCAGCATTTTATGATTTTTCCTCACAAATGAAAAAAAATATTCAGCTGCTTTTGAAAGTTTCTTTCAATAGGGAAACTCCTGATAATAAACAAAATAAATTTATGCTATAGTAGTAATAGTGTCTCTGGAGAATAGATGTGGGAAGGCTTGGCTGTGACTACACAAGCCCTGCTCCAGGGGTATGTTCCCCTTGCTGGAAGCTCTTTACCCTTCTCTACAGGTGACAACTCTGTTCTGATGAAGTGGCAACACGAATCTCTTCCCTCAAGGTCATCTATGTTGGGAGATCGTAGAGAGACTAGGAAGAGTGGAGGGCAGGACTGAATGAATAACATCATTTTTATCCTTTATTCTGCAAGATAAATAAAAATGCCTTTTTTGTTTTTGTTTTTTTCCAAGATCTCTGTCCAAAGAGCCTTCCAAACTACCATAGCTTTGGAAAAAGCCACTTACAGTCATGCTTTCAGGATTACTTCTACTTTGTCTTGCTGCCAAAAAGTAGCGATCAATCTGCTGCCAAAAAGTAGTGATCATTTACTGCACCTTTGTCTACTTGGATAATGCTGGATATAGGCAGGTTTGGACCAAACCAGAATGCCTACTTCATGAAATGAGGCAGCAAGCTTAAAAAAAGTCAAGCATATTTTTTTAGGAGAGAGCTGATCAGACTGGAGGCAGAAAGCACTGTGTCATAGTTCCTGTGAAATTTTTCTATATTTAATAAACATCCACATAAATTACAGTTATATAAACACTTCCTCTAACCATGGAGTTTTTCCAGTACTTATTAGTCGCAGTTACTGATAGTCTAAGAGAGGAAGTTCAAATGCAGAATCTAACAGAAAAAGGGAACCATAGCTTCAATCTAGACCTCTTTCTTTCCTTTACTCCTGCATTTGAAAAGCTTGCCCAATTTATCAACCTTGACCCTAACTTTCTGGAGGATTTTACAATACAGCTTTGGGGATAAAAGTGGTTGAAAGTTCTAGCGGCCACCACTGCACAGTAAAATAAAGAAATACAGGCTGCTTCTAAAAGATGAAGTGAGAAAGAATTACTCATGGTACTTTTTTGGCTGTCTGAACCTCCAGAATGACTGGCTAAACCAGAACAGACAGTGATAGGAGTGAGTCATTTCTGAAGGGATAGATAATACAATTTCACTACTGATTAATAGACTGAAAGGAAGCTATGCTACACCCATGTTTTGGTTTTATCATTTTTACTTGTTTATTTGTCTTCCACAGGTTTCTCTAACTGCAATCTGGTTAGTTCCCTGAGACAACGGGTACTGAGCTATTTACCTCCAGAGCTGCAAAGGTCCAGAGAATCTGCGTCCAAACCAGAAACCCAGTTGCCTTGAGAACACAGATAAATGCATATATGTCAGGGCTGGCATGACCCAGAAGGGTCTGGTTCTGACTATTACTGGACATTGCAGACCACAAATTTTTCTACTCTTCCTGCAAGTTATTCCAGGCAACCATGCTCTAACAGGTATGCAAAAAAACCCAGGTGTTTGATTAAACTTTTGTGCCATAGTTAAGGTTAAGGATGGAGTGAAACAGTTACATTTACTTTGGAAACACAAAGAAAGATGCAATATAAACAAGGATATATTTCTTTAAAACACAGCTTTGAAAGATTGACTTTAAATTAATATTTTTAAAAGCAAAGTGCTTGATTTTTTTCTGCATTACTTATATTTGACTTTGATGGGAATACATTATTTGCATGTAATATGTTTAGAATATGTGAAAAAGAACATTTTTTCCATGTGAATCAGCACAGGAAATGATCTGCAAATGAGTAAAACGTTGAGAATTCTACTGATGGAGGTTTTCTTAAAAAATACACAATGTTTTACAACTATAGAGTACTGACATCATGTTTTCTTCAACAGCGAATTGTCACAGAGATGACACACCAGAGACTGAAGAAAAGCAAAAACTTTCTTCTGATAAGCATAAAGACAATAATCTGATGCAACATTTATTTAACAGTATCTGTCTTTGCTGGTGCTAGGTGGTTTTGCCTCCCTTAATTTGCCATTGCCAAAGCTTACCACATTCTTGCTAATCACAGAAAATGGTAGATAACACAATGAAAACTGGGAGCTATCTGACTTGGTTTTCTTGGTTTCACTGTGATGTAAAATAAAAACCCCATAAAATCAGTGTCTCCTAAATGATGATCTAGTAATGCATTCCACAAGACACTTTGATTTTCAAAATTGTCCCTTGCTGGGGTTAGATATTAAAATAGTAATAAATACTGCTACTAAACCCAGCAAAGTAATGGTATTCTAAGAGACACACTGTGAGAAGATGTTCAAGGGTGGATATATTTAGGAAAATATGTAGCCCTCCATGCAGCTGAAACCCCAATGCCAGGCATTCACTGCAGCAAAACAGTGAGTGGGAGAAAGGAGTGCAGAGTCTGCTCCAACACACTATTGATTTGCTCTGAAATTATGTGAATTATTACTGTTGAATTCATTATTAGAAATGATGATTTTATTGGGGAATTAGATGCTGTAAGAAGGTCCCATTAATGTAAAGTGGATTCTGCATGCACTCTTCAAAGCTCCCTCAAATGTGAAATTTCCTCCATTATTTCATTTGACAGAAAATTACTTCTTCTGTATCAAATTTTTCTTCTGTTTACTGAGGTGGAACTTGAGTCTCAGTCTAGTACAATTAATAGGAACACTCCAACTCCTGCCTTTAAAGTATGGTATAAAGCACACTATTAATACTAATTTTTTTTTAAATCACTTCAATAAACAGATTTTATTTTGATTATGTTTCATTGTACTCTGGGATGCATGAAAAACACTTGAAAGAGTAAGTTTACTCATATATATACATACATATTGCACTGCATCCCAAAGGCAATATTTGGCTCCTAGTGCCCAGGGATCAGAGACAGATGATGCACGTATTTTTTTCTAGTAAGATAATATGTCAAGTTCTTTAATTTTGCTGTGAAAAGAGCAGCACAGGGAACTGGCTACCTCTGTTCCATGTGTCCTGCTCACTCTGAAGCTACAGATGGATTCTGCCACAAGTAAGACTGAAGCAGTCACTGCACATTCATGCTGTGCACTGTTCATTACGCTGCCGTGTACCAGAGCTGCTTAGTTCATAGATCAGAGTGCCATTTAAGGTGAGCCTGGAATCATTCTTGGAGGCAAAATTAAAGCCATCTAAAGTCAAGACACAATTTTCCTGGAATCTTTCCTCCAGCCTTCAAAACATATATCTGTCTTTGCCTTTATTCTCATCAATGAGGAATTTAAAGTCATAGACTCATTACTCTTAAATGTCACTGCCTGTGAAAAATGCAAATAGAGAGAACAAATCGGCTCCATGTTTCAAGCAGTCAGAGTCTCTGAACAGAAATGAGGCTTTTTCAGTCTGTCTTTGGGAGCAGGCTTGACAGGGTTTCCTGAAAGCTGCCTGTTTTGCTTTTCTATTCCTATAACCCACAGTTGCACAACCCGTATGGAATAATTGAATGGCAAACAGTTAACATCGAGATCTACCATGCTGCTTAAAACAACAATACAGAAAAACCAGGCAGTAAGGACAAAAAAGAGAAGATGACAGGAATAGAGAAGACATTTGTCTATGAAAATCAGGCCATTTTTACTCTAAGGCATCTTAAGGTAAAACTTTCAACATCTTCTCTGCCTTACCTCCAAGCAAAGATGAGCTGGAGGAGGTCAGAGCAATTTACCTGACTCAGATTGCTACCAGACAAAATAGCTCACATTAGTTTCTTCAGCAATTATTAAAGGCTTCTTCAGCTAATGAAGTGGCTGAACAGAAAAACAAAGCCCTCAGCAGAGAGAACAGAAAAAACTTCAGAAAGCACAAGGGGTCAAAGCTGTTGTTTTGAGGCTTAGAGCTGTGCTTCAGGACTTTCATATTCCAGGCGGACACAGATTGCCCAGCAAAGGAGAAGAGCAGGAGTGTTTATGAACTGGATTTACTCTCTGCGAACTTTGCTGCCAGCAATAATCCGTCATGAGCAGCAGTATTTTGAAACACTACTGCTGAGTCATGCAGATTTGTGATGATATTTATCTCCATACAACTTCACAAGAAGCTGCCAGAAATTTAAGGAACTTATATTTGCAGTATATATTTGTGAAAATAAGCTTTGGTAGAACATCCATCCACATTACTGAATAAGAAAAATTCCGGGCCTTTTTCCATATAAAAAGTTATTTCAATTAACTACTTTTCCAGACTTCCTGTCAAATTCTGGACCGTGAACTTCCCTGACAGTTTACTGCTTCTCTCTTTCATTTATTTTATCACTTCAAGTAGAAAAAAACCTTAAAAGACTGGAAAAATGACACCAAAAAATGGTGAGAAAATTCCTTCATTTCCTTGGATTCAGTGCAGCTGTGGTGAAGTGAGACTATAAGTTAATTTATGGAACCAAGATTGTCTTGCATCAATTTTAATGTTCTGTAGACAGCTGCCTTTTCCAAAGACCACAAATTCCTCACAGAAGTGGGGAACACTGAGAACCCTCATTTGAAAAATGTTGATCAGTCTTATTAGCATCTTTCCAGAACTTACCATACTGTTGCCTGAAAGACGGTGACTTCCATGCCAAGGGATGTAAGTTTCTGACAGTAAGTTATACAAATTGCAGACAATATTTTGTACTCAAAGACCTGTACTACTCCTACATGAAGCTAAATCATCAGCATGTTTAGCTCCCTGTTCTGCCTAAAAGTTTAGAAGTTATGTCACTCACATTGCCATTGAATTTATTCCTGCTCAGCTGTGCTGGGACAAGTAGATGGTAAGTAAGTAGGAAGACCAAATCATGCGCACAACACTAGCCATGAGGATGTGAATTTCCAGGACCAGATTTCTGAATAGCAGCTCCTGCAGCTTCCCACTGTGGTGGCCATGCAGGTTCTACACCTCCAGGCACTCGCACTTCTCTCTTGACCTCTCCTTGCACAGCCCCATGGATGATCTGCATGAAGGCTGGCTTTTTAGGTCTTCACACTGCACTGAAAATTACCTTACAAAAAGGGCTCAGCAGGGAGGTTTTTTGCGCACACTAGAGACAGAAACAAAATTATCTCCTGTCTGTCAGTAAGTCAGTCAGTCAGTCAGTCAGTCAGTCAGTCAGTCAGTCAGTCAGTCAGTCAGTCCATCCGTCAGTCAGTCCCTGGCTGGAACTTACATACTCATGGACAGCTTCAGAGAGCAGATGGCCTGTCTTTCAAAGGTATAAAGTTAGTGTGAGGTTTTGTGCATAGGAGGGATCAGGTAGAAGAATCCCAAGAAAGTCCACAGTGTAAATTCAGCTGTTATGTTTGGTTTTTGACCTGGTCTCCCAAAATATTCATCCTAGACAGCCAACACCCACACCCACATAAGCAGATAAGAGCCTACCACCCAGCAGATGCTACTTCTTGTCCCTTAAGTGACATGTGGGACAGCTGGGGGAGGTAGGTATGGTCACCACAGTGAAAGGGAACTGGGTGTGATGCAGGGTGTGAGGGCAGACACGAGGAGGAAGGAAGTTAAAATTACTGCTGTGGGAAAGAGTGAGGATAGTGAACACATTTGAAATATGAATTTCTGCTGCTTCTAGTGTAGCATACAACTCGTGGTTGCTGCTCAGTATAACCCGGATGACAGAAGAGTTTTATTGCAGCTGAATCCCTCACCTGTAATTCGTGATAACAGTATGTGTCTACAAGGCAAGACATCTGTCAGTAAATGTAGAACTTGTGTTAGCCTGTGGCAGATATGACATAAATCCAGAACACCTCTACATGAATATTCTCAAGGAGACTTCTGGACTCACAGAAATTAGAGAAAGGTCATCTGTAAATTCTAGCAAGGACACACAATGAGATTTTAAGTAAAATGTTTCTTACCAACAATCATATGGTTGCAGACATCACAGAAGGTTGGTTTTTTGAAGATGTGCTCCTGGAAGATGTGAGTCTTGCTGTTTTCTGGCAGCTGTTGGGTTCTGGTGGGTGAAGATGCCTGGCTATCTGAGTTGGGGAGCTGCCCAGTGCTTGTGCTGACCTCAGGCATCAAGTCTACTTGCAGTTTCACATCACTATTAGTCCTCTGGAAGAAATTGTCTGCACTTTTACTCCGCAAGCTTTTAGTCTTGAAGGAGAGGGATCGCTTCAGTTTCTGCAGCTGCAACAAATAAACCAATTATAATTACTATTTTTTCTACTCTAAAAGCAATGCAAGGCTCCTGGTTTTGGGGCATGTTGTTGCCAAGCGAACCTGGGAGCTGCTGTTAGACCTTACACCACCTAAGCAATAAAACTGACTTTAAAATTTAACCAGCAATCTCTGAGCAAAGACAACAGATCCAAATCAGAAAACAACGTACCCTACATATGTTTTCTGATGGACAGTAAACTTGATAGTCCTAATGAATGCTTCTTTTGCTCTTTATTTGCAAGTATGACAGCAAAGAAGTATTGCTGAAAGTTGTAGGCATGGAAGACTAGACCCCTTGTATTCAAGCATGAGGGAACTTTGAGCATTATTCATCCTCTAAGAGTACTTAATCAGTCTGTAAAGCCATTACAGGAATAGCTGTTAAATGGTGGTACATGACAAGTGAATTCAGTGAATATTTTTGATATACTTTAAGTTCTTGAATTTGGCAGAAACAAAGATTATATGCATTTTTTATTATATATATTTTAGATTATATGCATTTGATTAGCTTTGACTAAGAAATTCTACTTTATTTTTTTTAAGGACAGAAGTCTTAACAGCAGTAAGAGTATAATTAGCTGGCCAGCTGATAGGTAATGTATTAATTAATATTAGTTAACACACATTCACATATGGTTTTTGTATGTTGTTTTGCATTGATTGTCAGACTATCAAGCACCAAAATAAGCATTACTAAATTGGAGTTGTTAACTCAAATTCTTTATCTGTAAATGTCCTTGTGCCATATCAGCCATTCTCTCATTTTTCATTCTCTTCCCCAGTTTTGTATAAGGCTGAGAGGGGTTCTGGATGAGTCACTGACATGATTAGGAAATTAGCGACACGAATTTGTGGGTTTGTCAGCTCCAACATCCCACAAAGAGAGGCCAGGTAAAGGGAAAGCCAGCTCTGAGTCTGCTTTGTGTTTTCCCTCTGAAGTGCAATAATTCTGCATCACCTTTCACTCAGCATTATTCAAACCACTGCAAAGTAATTTCAATCACTGCTGCTATTCTCTGGGTGACTGTGATGTAACAACTAAAATTTTCCATGCCGCTCAGGCTGTCTGTGGTAACCAGCAGGAATGGTTTATATTAGAAACTGTTTATGTTAGAAGCAATGATTATTTGGAATCATAATTCACACTAATATAAAGGGAGGGAGTTTACATGCTTTCCCAAAAAAAGCATTGAACTGGTACGTCACACTGACTTAGCGGCCTCAGAGTACTTGCTCTCCCTAGATTCTGTTCCTTATCCATCCATTTTCTTTATGATGTGGCTGACAGCACCCTGTTGGAGAGGAGAGTGAAGACACTCTGGGGGAAAGCTACTCTTTCACCTCCAGAAGCAAGTACCTTGTTCCTGGAGAGGGAGACACCAGCTTTCTACCCAGTGTTTCCCAATAAAACCCCAGAGTCAAATAAATGGACAAGGAGCTGCTGTTGGCTCCAGTTAACAGTGTTTGGGTTTGCTACATGGAAGCAAACTGCATTCTACTTCCTGAGCTGTTCCTTCACAATGGCTTTGGGAGTAGGGAGGCATCAGAAGCTGGGGCCCGTCCCACCTGCACCTCTCTCCACCCACAACTCAGTCTGGGTTCAGAGGAGGAGCCCTGGATTCAAAGGAAGGAGATAGCTATTTGCAAGAAACTCTCAGTCTGTAGGTGAATGCGAAAATAAGAGCAATTAAGTAATTAAATGCCAACTATGAGGTAAGTGCAGTTTATGGTTTCTGATACTTTTTCAGCTGAAGCTTACGCCAAGGACTGACTGAGCCTAAAACTCACTGTAAACTGCACCATGAAAATGTGAGATCTTCCCTCTTCTTGGATGTTAAGTTATCGGCTCTTGAAGTCACTGAGGTTAGTCAGTTCTGAGATTACTTCATCTCCCCAGTGACAGCCAGGAACTCAACAATAATTCACCTACTTGCTCCTGAAACATTTCTCACTGAGGGCAGACCTAATTAGTGTAGCAAAACACAGAGAATTACAACACCACAAGGTGACTGAAATGGCATCCGTTATTGATTTGCCATCCATTTCTACAGTGCCACATGAAGCTAATTAAATTTCAAAATGCTGTTCCTGCCAGAGAAGGAAACCTAAGCTGTGCAATACGGTATTTGTTTTATCATGAAACAACAGTCCTGCTAGTTTGGATAATGTATGCAGTACATTTTAAGAACTTTTGCATTTACTATCCTTATCCCATTCTCCTGTGCATAGCCATTTACCAGTTGAGGGATCTACCAGCTGCTTTTCCTTCCCCAAGAAGAAAAGCCAAGTTTTCAAAAAAAGAATAGTCCAGCATTCAGGCTAGACCTGCCCAAACTTATGGATAAACACTAAAGGGCATGAAACTGTGTATTCTGTGCACTCCCTCCCAGAATGTTCAGAGGGCACATAACCAAGAATGAGTTGAGCAAGTCATCTTCACATATTTGGGAGGCACCTCTGCACCTCTGCAAGCTGATAGCCCTTTCTGAAACTCACTGAGAACCATCCTGGGTTCATGTGGTTAAATAATTCTCAGACAAGATGGGCATCCTTTTCATTAGCCAAATTACAGATTTCCTGCCCATTTGCATTCAGGCTGGAAGACGTCTGCATGTGTGGCTTCCATTGCATACCTAAAACACCAGTGGAAGTCTGGGACTATTAAATTACAAATAGGTGATATGTGTGGAGAAGTGACTTGGAGAAAATGAAGAATATTGGCAAATTTTAGCCTTTTGCACAGCTAATTACACATTTCTACTGTTAAAAATACCTCTCAGGTCAGCAGGTTTTATGCCCTTCATGCGTAGGAGAGAATATACAGGGCCACAAAAGCCTGGCATCAGGTTTTAAGATCAGATCCAACTTTCTCATATTAGGTTCATGAGGGAATTTGAAATAGGGCAATGGTACGTGATTGTTTACTTAGGAAAAGTTGGCCCAAGCAAGGGCAAGGGCTGGTTGTTATACATATTATATAAACTATAAAACCATAAAAGCTTAAGTAATTATTAGACTGCACTTGAGTAAGCATCACTTCCCTTACTTAAATATCACCATCTCCTCATTTTGAAATTTGCTGTGGATTATCCCCATTCTTTTATTTTCAGATTTCGAATGTAATTTAATACAGGTATGTAATATATGTCTGATTTTGGTCTGCTGTAAACTGAGTTAAAGCACTTATGATGCCACAGCTGCTATAATAATCCCCTGAGGTGGGAATCAAATCTTTCAATAGAGAGGAATGTATGCAAATTTTATTATTTTCACTTTATTTCTGCAGAGTAAATGAGTACAAAGTTAAACCTTATGAAGAAACATTACAAAACTTTGTGAAAAAACCCTGCAGCTGGGTTTGTTCTACACTCAATACTTCAACTCTTATCATGTATTGAGACTGAAACAACCCCTAAACTAAGCACAAGAAGGCTTTAAGAAACATATTTGAAATAAATCTCCTTAGACTTTCACATTTTCTCCATTGTGAGCAAGGCTGCAATTTAGCTTTCATTTAAATAAAAATAACATTCCCAAAAGCACAGGAGGTTTTCTAGACTTGTGGTAGCATCACGAGACTTCACAGTGTTGACACTTCAGAAATATGAGCCCTTGATATTAAAGCAGGGATGTTCCTGTGGTTTGAAATTAGAGTAAGGAAAAAAATCTTTGTTTCTAGTTAAAAGCTTTTTATCAGTCACACAGATTCACAGTGACTGCACATACTAACCCCACAGGCAAGGTAGAGATAAGTGCAATAGCTCAACCTCAGAGCTTGATTAACCTTTTTTTTCCTGTATCTTGCAGCACAATCTCAATTTTCCTCCAAGTCACTGAATGTTCAAGCTTCAAGGGATCAGGAAGCTCTGTTATCAGCACTCCTCCATTCCTAATTCCCCTATACTACAACTCTTTAGCCTCTGTAAGCAGAAAACAGAAGGCAGTAAAACTATTCAAATTTATTGCTAGTGTTAGCTACGTGCCACTGCTTTTGCTGTGAATGGGAATTGCACCTGCCCTCACCAGGACATTATTTGATGTAATTGTCAGAAGCACCCAATGCTTTTCTACAATTTTCATTTAAGAAGTTCCCACAAAAATTGGAAAGATGTGATTCGAGCTGTTTCACAGTCCCTAGCTTTGCAATTACAAAGATATGCATCCACCCCGCAGAGTACTTAATTCAGGCTCCTAAGTGCTCCCTGATATCTAGGAACAATTTTCCCCTTGATTCTCCAGCTTGCCTACATTAGCAGCCAGCTCTGTGGAAGAGGATAGGCAGGATGAAGCAGGGGCTGCTGAGCACCCAGCGTGCACACATCAGGTGATTTCCCAACAGGCTTGGTCTTGTTACCCTCTTGGTCACTGCTAGCCATCCCTGCCAACAGCAGAAGCACCTGTGCAGTGTGGGGCCTATGGGGCCTATTCACTGACTCACCATATAAACAAGCCCTTATTTTCAGATATCAGCTGTTTGCTATATTGCTACTGGACTAGCAATAAATAAAAAAAAAAAAATTGCCTGCTGTTCTCTATCTCTTTCCTTACACCAGTGTAACAGTATCATTAGATCCACTACAAGTAATTCAGGGTATTAACAGAGCTGGAACAAGCCATCAAGCCAGTTTGAATCCTGCAAGCCTTATTAAATGTAGCTATTTTGTTTAGTAAGCAGACTAAAAATGCTCTGTCAACAGATTTCACTCTGCTGTGAGATAAACATCCACCTTCTGTAAGGAACCATTTTTTCTTCCTTGCAGCTTAGACCAAATTTCCAAATTATTTGACTCTCACATTGTTATAAAAGAAGGACTTCAACACATGGCTCAGATGCTGTTGTGTAGATTTGCTAGAGACAATGTCAGGTACAGGGGCTAATACCAAAAGGGACTCAGACCAAAAGCATTTCAAATAAGGGAGAGAACAAAGCCTTGATGAATGGCATCTCCTCTACTGAGTACAGTCCATTTTCTGGGTCAAGGAACATTCAATTTGTATTAGCAACTCTCAGAACATACTTCAGTTGTTTACTTGCATTGTGGAAGGACTGGATGTTACCAGGGTGTAAGCTACCCTGGCGGCACTTCTGGGCTCCAGCTAGCTGTGCTGATCTAGAGCCAACAGGGAACCAGCTCAAATAGGAGTGCTTACTTTTTGTGAGCATGAAGGCTAATAATTTTCTTCTTAAAACTGAGAGATACAAAAGCAAGTGATTTTTGAGGATAGACAAGAGCAGGTTTTTTACAGATATTGAGTTGAAAATGCTCTGCCTTGACATTTCAATGAGCAAAAATAAGATTATAACATGCCTAAAGGCAGTATGCAATTTCACAAATAGTACGTGTGTTTGCCTGCTGATGAGAGGAGTATCATGTCTTATAATATTAACAAGATAAAAGGATATTTCTGATACTTGAGGAGTTGTATTGTTTATTGGCAAAGCACCCATCATAAAACTTGTAAGCTAAGCTGATTTCTTTTCCACCATCTTCTTTCTAAATACTAAATAGTCAAAATACTCTGCTAGTACAATTAGCTAAACTGACTTCAATTGTGGATGATTTATAAAATCTGAGAATCTGGCCCTATCATGCAGATGTGTTTGCTCTAGCCAGCTCTCTTGGAAGCTGTATCCTTTTAATCCACTACAGACAAAGAGGGAGTGTCCATTATTGCAGAATCTGCTACGTATTATATTTGTGTATTCTCCTGAACAGATTGCATAGCTGTTGTTAGAGCAAATATGTTTGTTATTGTTGTTAAAACTAAATAATTCAAGCTTTCTGCTTGAGTATTGTACTGAAATAGTCAAAGAGGAGCCATTTTTCATAATATCTACCAATAATATTATTAGTGATTCACTGTGTACCTTCAGCTACTCTGCTTGGCTCTCGCAGCTCTGATCATCGTCCTCAGATTCTCCTCCCTGTCTTATATTTTTTTTTTTAATCTGCTCACAGATTCTCAGACCTATTTAGAATATAAATCTTTCTAGGCAGGGGTCTTTCTGTGATTTTCTTTCACACATAGAGTCCAAAACTACAATGAAATGGTCTGATAGACATGACAGAGCATAGCAGCAAAAAACCTTGAAAGAGCCTCAGGGTTTGAAAGCATGAAATCTGAAGGGATGCCCAGGTGTCAATGTCCTCACAAATGTCTGTGTGAATCCCATGTCCTCAGCCCTCTCCTGATGTACTACCTCCTTGCCAGCTGGGCATTTGCATCTCTAGTTAGCAGACCTCTGAATTATCAAGAGGTCAGCCTGCACATGTAGCCAAACAGGCAGTTTGCTTAGCAGAGCTGTTCATTCTCTACAACTCTGGTTTGGTTTAAACCAAGCTAAAAATTCACCTGGTTCTCAACAATTGCTCTTGCACTTGGTTTGAACTTATCCTACATTGTAATGTGTGTTGTCTTCTAACTCTTCAAGGAACCAGGACTGGCAAATATGTCATGTAAACGTGAGATAAAGTACATGAAATTTAAAGGCCTGAAAATATGAAAAGTCTTCTATGTGATCTGAATTCCATTATATATCTTCAAAATTCAGTAGCACATATGACAGAATAAAGTAATGCAGTCCAGTGAGTGATAGATTTGAGGAAACAAAATTTAATAAGTGTATCAATTGACATCAAATCTCAGAGAAATCCTTTTCTCTCTCTATTATGTTCAGAACTGTCTACTTAGTTCTAAGGCATAAAAAGGGTAGACACTCTATTAGATTGACTGTAATTGGGATTTACCCTGAGCTCACATTACCTTCCCTGCTAAATTATATTTTCATTGTAACTTCAACAAACTCACAGTCATTTAAAAAGTTTAAAATAGTTTATAAAAAGGAGGAAACATATGCAAAATAAATATTTGTATGAATGAAAATGACGAAAAGTGCAAGGCTTTTTAAAATCAAAAACTGAGTAAAATCCACACCCAAACTCTCAAATTTTATATCTAACAAAATTTTTGCTTTTGTGTTTTTGAACAGTTCTATTTTGATGTATTCCTTTGGTTTCTTTTAACCAAGCTGTGTTGGAAAGAGTAATCTAGAAATAAAAGAGTGCACATTACATTATCTTAATGAGGTCTAGTGTTTATCAGTATTTCTTCATACTTCCCAACAGGTTTGAGTCAAGTTTATTTTTTGTGGGGAAAATACTTGTAATAACCCTCAACCATGGTTTGCATTCAGCCTACTTTTACCAGAGAATCTTTCTCAAATTTGCAGTATTTCATAGTAACAAGTCACAGTATCTTTCAGAGAATCTGTACTGCAGTTTTCCAAAGTTTGTAATCCAATTGACAAAAATTAGATTACCAGTCCCCAAAAAAGATTTACTGAACTCATTGATCATCAGTTCTCCCTCCTTTGTCAACATGTGCATAAAACAAAACACTTTGCAAATCAAACTAAAGAACACTTCAGTCATTATCAAATATCAGGGTTGCAAATATTTTGTCTCTTTGATGTCCCCTGCTGCCTCACGTAACAAAAGACAGGCTGTTTCTCTCAGGAGCACAGACTACAAATCCTGTAGCTATATCCAGGATTCTATTCTTCCTGCTGCTAATTAACTGTTTCCACATGGGTGGCACCAGCTACAGGACATCCTTTATAATTCAGGTTACGAAAGGTGTCTGGTGCAGACCTTTATGTAGCTCCCTTTCATATTCTGACAATAGAATTGTCTCATATTTTTCCTCCTGAAACCAAAATAAAAGCTCATGAAGAAAGCAAGAGATGGTTAGGAATAGTCCTTCCATTAAAAAAAAAAAAAAAAACAGCCTGTACTTTCAATTTCAAGAAAGGTAGGTGTTTACAACATCTTGTTTTGTACTTTGGGGTCCACCTCGGGCTCCTGGTTGCTAAGCAGCCAGTCATCTCCATACTTTGTCTCTATCAGGATGTTGTTATCTCTTGCCTCTGGATGTAGAAGCCGTTTGGACTGTTATCTCTGAGGTCCCTTCAGGGAATCACATATTTTGCATCTCTTTTTGGATAGATCTTTTCCATTTCAGCTTCTAAATGGAACATTTAGAACCTTTTGGTAACTCCCAATTCAGTAATTTATTAATCTTTGCTGTGGTGGATGTGGCACAAGGAAATTTGGAGATTAAAAGGTTGGGTTTCAGAGCAATGTAAATCCAGGCAGCCCTGCTGAGGTGAAAGAAGCTACACTGGTAACTACCTGCTGAGAGTCTTCCAGATTGATAATAATAGGACCTGAGTTTTGTTTCTTTTCCTTCTCATGAATAATCTGGAGCAAATGTGATTGTGAATGTAAGATTAATCATCCTTGACTGTATCTCAGGTCTGTACCTCTATGAAATGTGCATTTCTCCTGCTGATCTTCTGCCTCAGTATGACACCCTTGGACCTCAAAAAAAAAAAAAAAAGAAAAGCCCAAAACACATCAATTTTCTGCTAAAAAATGCTGGGCTACCTACAGCAATAATTTCCACTATTGTGTTTTATTGATTTTATTTTCTTTTTTTTTCTTTTATTTTTGTTAACAGAGCTGTTTTATAATGCTTTAAATAGGAGTTTATCTCTTGAAGCAAATATGGAAATACATCTTGCAGAGAGGCTGATACTAACTGAGGGCAAATTAACATGAACACCACAACCCACATACTGAATTATCATATTGTGTCATCTTAAAACAAAAAAAAGAAGTCCGAGACCTGTTGGGAGTTGTTATAGTTAATACTCAGTCAATGTTTCCACTCTTACTTCTGGGGCTCAAAACTTTTAACACTGTTAAAATTGCTTTGCAATGAAAACATGTAAGTGCTCAGCTCTACAACAAAATCATTGTCACTGGGCCAAATCCTAAAAGTCTTTTCTTACTGCTATCTCCCACTGACTTCATTGAGCATGTAACCTGAGTAAAGGCTCAGGGTTTGGATGGGTTATTGGAGGTTTTTTTGTTTGTATATTTTGAAATAAAACTCTTTTTTTAATATTTTATTCGTGTTTTATACTTTAAAAGAAAGGATTTCTGCAGGCAGCATGAAAAAACACCTGGCCACATTTGACATTTTGTTACCTGGCTGACTTTGTCTGACTTTTCAATTCCCTCTTTTTCTTAAACTACTCTTTTCTAAAGTGTGCCACTCCATAACCAATTTTAGATAGATCCAGGTGACGTTATGTTTCTGCTTCTCCAGTCCTTCCTGGACAATTCTACCAATTCTTACTTTGTGTGAATTTATTCTGTCCAATTCTTGCCTAGCTACTCTGCTTTAACTTTGAGATTATATTATTTTGTTTTTCAAAGAAAGAGCTAGAACACGAGAAATGCGAGAATTTGGGTGCTGTATAGCCTTTCGGCTTAAAAGAAGCCCACAGGCCAATATTTTGTCATACGTGATCCCAGAGGTTTCTTCACTTCTATCTTTGCTGCCTGTTCACAAACAGGAATTCAGATCCAAATTTTACAAGTTTTTTTCATGGTTCCATTTCAAACACACCTCCGTGAGAGATGGCATAGGAACGTACACCTTACATCATATTAGCAGTGTTTGTTGGCTCCTTTCCAATTTTTTTTTTTCATGGTTCACTTCCTCTTCATGTGCATAGTTTTGCAGTCTGGTAGCAAATTTGCTGACTTCTATCTTCTTTTTCCCCTCCTGAAGACTAACGATGCCTCATCATGTGAACGCTGCTTCTTGCCAGCCAGGGCATTTGGCCACCCGGGCAGTGCTGGTTCAGACACCACAAATCTGACAGGATCCATATGGTCCTGGTGCACATTGCTGCCCTGAAGCCACTCTGGCATGAAGTCCTGGTTCTGGGGGCAGAGCTGATAACACACAGGGAGCAAAGCTAGTTAATCCTCTGGGCTTCTCCATGCTTTACCTGGGCACCCACAGGGTTTCCTTCATCTTGTATTTTCAGTTCTTAAGTCCTACAGCAGCTACCATATAAATAACAAATGCTGTGTCAACTAATTTTGTTTTCTACCTTAACATTTTCCTTGTCATTTGTTCTGCATCCAGTTATCTTACTGTCCACCATGACAAAAATATGTTTATTTTCAGATCCAGTCCAGATCTGGTACATTTTCCATTAAAGCTCTTCTCAAAGTGCAACTTACAGTATGCATTCACCCCTTTAAAAAAATATTCTCTAGTAGCTCTCTAATTTTCAAAAAGTATTTCCAAAAATTTTTTTGGAAAATTATGCTTGTAGTACCAGTTTCCAATGAATCTATTACTGCTACAGAAAGTTTCCATCTGACTCTGTCTTTTGTCTTTTTGTTACGACTTTTTAGTCACGCCAAGCAAAAACTGCACTGAATGTCCAACATAAAGAATAGGGCAATTCTCCACATGGAAAATCTGTTTAACTTGGTGATGATATTGTCATGCAGATGACGCACAGTTACTTGGCGCTTCATGGAGACATTCGAAGGCCTAAACACTGCTTCAAGGAGTTGACAATGTAAACACATATATTTGGAGATGTTAATTAGCAGGAGTTGTTAAGTATGAGATTTGTGATCTATCTTTGACTCCTTTTGCCTCAGGCTAATCCATTTCCTTTATATTTTTCCCTAAACCTCCAAGCTGCTGAACATATCTTCAGCCAGCTACTGCTTCAAGATCAACCCTACAAAACAAAACGATTTTATTTTTATCTTCACCAGCTGCGCAATTTTCCTTCTCAAATTACCTCTATCAAAATTTCAAGATTATAATGACTGAACTGTAAAAATATGGTTTCATACTGAGATAGCTGGTTTTGTGTAAAAAGATGGCTACATACAGGATACCATATGTAGAAAAGTAGAGAATATAAAACTATAACTCTTCCTGAAGTACTACATTTTTTTCTGACTATTAAGACTTTTTTAAAGTTCCTCAAAACTCTCTAAATTTAAACTGTTGCTAATGAAAACCTGCACACAAACATCTAATAATTGTAATAATGTTTTTGAAAAAAAAAAAAAGCTTGTAATACTGTCACGATGTTGTGTTCACCTAATAAATGAAACTTCATAATTTTGGTGTTCCAAGAGAAAAGACCTGTTGTCATTGACATAAATTATCAATTGTTTAATTTAATGAGACTTACTGCTTTGATAGGAAAGTCAGGGATCTTGAACCAGTAAAACTGTGATGCCTTGTCTGACAAAAATAATATCTGTGATTTCAAGAGGAACAGCATATTGCATGGGGCTGCATGAGGGATTCAGACAGGCAGGAAAGCAGGGACATAGAAGGAAGAAGAAAGGAAAGTCAAGTTAATAGAAAGAGTTTTAAAGAATGTGCATATGAATCCTATGAAAGCGGGGGGGGTTTCCGTGAAAAGATTCCCTTTGTCTCATCTATTCTACTGTTAGAGTACGTGCAATTCTTGAATTCTTGATATTAGCTGAGTAACATATATAAGGCATGTAAAATATCACAGCAGAAATACAGTTACTGTCTACTGCTGAACTAAAGAGTAAGTGCAGTGCTTAATTCTGAGATTTATATCAATTTTCTCCCATCAGTTGCTTTTTATTTTATATGCAGCAGAGGCTATGTGTGGGACCGTACTGGAGAGATATTAACTCATTGAAAGGAGATTTTTTTCCTAGAATTCAGCAGCTGGTAGTAAAGATAAAATGACATTACCTCTATTGCTACTTTGGGAAGATTGTATTTATTACAGTGTGTTCCCTACAATGCCAGAAAAAAAAAATAGGCTAGCTTTCTCATCTTGTTTAAAAAAGAACTGATGCTTTTTTGACAGGACTGAGTGGCTACTTCTTATGGCCAGCATCTAGTCATAGATGCATCCTCCTCTGAGGAAAATCACTCTGTTCAGATTCTTTCATTTAAGGTTTGACTGTGGGTTTTTTTGGACCTTTATGAAATGTTTTTATTTTTCTACATTATAGCAGAATTCAGGTAGGTTTATTACAGCTGTTGGCATTCCCGTTAGCTTTGATAATCTCTAAGGAAGATGTCCAAAGCATTTTTCTTGGATGCCAGGCAGGTACTGCTAAAAAAGCCAGTGCTGTTGAAGGGCAGAATTGTAGCCTGAAGAAATCTGTGGAAACTTAAGCTTCTGGGGAAGGCAAGAGCTCAAAAGACCTTCAGCAGCAGAGCACTTGAGCTGTTTTGAGTAGCACTGGTCCTCAGTTACCTACCCCAAAAGGAGGGGATAAGATGGGGGAAGTGGGAAGGGGGTTTATTTCTTCTCCATAAGAAGTGTTTTGTATTACCTCATTGTTCAGGTTTTAAATGTGTGTATAGTTTCCTGCATAGACATATGATGAGGTTACATCAGGGGATAAATAGGTATCCACACATGAGGAACAGGTCATGTAAAACTGGAATATACGAGTAAGTTAAATGCAACTGTGAATATTCCTCTGTGAATAAGGCAAGTACAGCTTGAGTATAGGTGAAAGGGAAAGTACAAACTGTGGGGTTTGCTTTTTTCCAAGTGAACTTACAGCATGAGCGTCAGCATCCACTCAGTATTTATGAAAGGTCCTTTTCCCTAACAGAAGAGCCACTGTCCATTTTCCTAACAGAAATATCTAAACTTGGCTAAGCCTGGAAACGTGGAAGATTTTCCTGTAAAGACTCGTTTTATCAGAGAGCCTGGTCATGGTTTAAAGAATTAGTATGAGAATAGGAAGAGAGAAGGAAGAAAGAATCATTGAAAGGCAGAGTGCAAGTGGGTGAGGTAGCACAAAAGTTAACTGTTTCCCTGGATCTTTAATGGTCAGGAGGATGAAATCCATTTGTCATTATAACCAGCTCCGGGAGGTAGATCTAACTGCTGTGAACCTGCCAAAGACTCCTGCGAGCCCATACTTTGTGAAACTGGCACATGATTCATCTTGTGGTTACATCTTAACAGCAGCACTTCTCATTCTGAAGCCTGGACAGGCTCACACTTTTCTCTCTTTTTCTCATAGGTGTATAACTTTCCATTATAGGACTGTCTGCAAACAGCAGTTTCACTTAGCAAAAATTTTCAAAGTTTGAATGATTTTGTTCCACATTGGCATAAAAAGCCCCCAAAACAACTGCAGCTTTTCAGAATGTCTTTGAGAGAGCTGTGGGCAGGAGAGGGGAATGTCAGACAGACTAGCCATGCAGGGGAACAGACAGCTGACCTATCTTTGTAGGCAAAGTTCAAGACCTCACTCTGACAGAATTCCAATGGTGCTCACCTTACTTAAATCTGAGCTTTAAACTCAGCTGTAGCTGCCAACTGTGGTCAATGGAAAAAAGATTTCTGCTCAGAGAGGCTAATTTAGATCACACAAAGCAGGCTCTTCCTCTAAGTCACCTTTGATAAAACAGTTTTGGTCTGTGTTCCATTTATAACAGAGGAGGACTGAACTACTAACTTAGCTGCCTATAGTTGGCCTCTAATTACAGGTGAAGCTGTACAATGTAACCTGGGATGCATTTTTTTTCCCTCCTCTTTTTCTGGAAATTTCACTTGCAATCAGGGAAAGCACCTTAGCAAAAGTTTACACAATTAAGAAACTGAACAAATCCTCAGGACCAGATGTTTTGACATTGAAAAATAAGCAGTAAGTGCTTTTTTTTTTAGAGCACTCCAGAAGCATGCATTTCACTAGAATGCTCATTATCAGAAATATCTGGCAAATCATTACAAGTCACCTTATGTTTATTTGTAAATTATTCCTTAATTAGATAATTTAAATTAAAAGATGTTGTGTGAAAATAAGTGAGAAATTATCCAATACCACTTATAAATAATATAAAGAAGTACACTAAGAGATACAACAAAAATTGTGTATGCCAGGTCCTTGAGTTGACTAATACTAGCTGATAAAAGTGCATTTTAAAAATGCATTTGAGCCTGAAACCTCTGAAACAACAGGATTCTCAATTTAACTGCACAGCAGTCAGGGACAATGGCAAGTTTACCATGCTGAATGTTTTGTTTACTTTTGAGCATAGAGATGCCCAGTCCACTGTGTGCACAAAGGCAGAGAGGTCAGGGCTTTTAGACTCTCATTTCAGTCACAAGATATTTTGATTTTGGGAACCACAGAATTTAAACTTGCAGGGAAAACACTGGCAAATCAATGACAAATAGTACACCTATATAAGTGGCAGTTTAGAAGGTGACTTGTTTGCATTGCACCAGAAATCTGACCCTTCCCTTGGTTGACAAAAGACTGAGGTAGTGGGCATTTGTCTTTAAGACCATTTAACAATATTTGCTATAACAATCTGTCAGGTTGACTTTGCCCTCTCACCTGCAGCTGTGCTTCCAAAGCATACATTTCTTTGTCTTACTCTGATGAATAAGTGAAAAAAAATTCTAAATGCAGATTTTAATAGCTCTGTGAATAGCAGTTTATAGTAATTTTTCACCTTTCTTAGTTAAGCCTAATCCTCAGTTACTGTAGGTCAGCTTCATTTTCCTTTTCTATTCAGAATACTAGACTGCTAAAATGATCTTTATTAATAAAGCAGTGCATGTGTAGCATTTTAATAAAGCTTTTAAATGGCACTCAGAGATGGAGCATATTATGTCTACAGAAAGGAAAAGCATTAAAGTTTTTGCTGTTACTTGCCTAAAGGACTGCAATTCCATATTGAACTTGCAGCCTCCTGTGGCTGGGAAATACCTCTGTCTCACAATTATTCGTGCTATGGTATTTTCAACACAGCTGCAGCCCCTAAACAATAACACTTTCATTTGACAGTACTTAACAAACCACTCTCATCACTTAAAAAACAGGTCAGCTAAGAAATGCTGACCTGTCAGGAAGAAAATTCCATGAGCTTCCAGTAATGTGAGACTACAGACATGAAACTCGTTTTATTTTAATAAATAAGAAGATAGGCAAGCCATTTGTCACATTTAACTGCTGATGTCAGAGACACAAGAAATCTGTTTTTCAGACATCTATCATAAATATATTTTACAGGGTTCCTGAGGTAAATTCCCTGACAAGGAGCATTTACTCTCGCAATTGTTCTACTGAATCAAAGGGAGTTTCCTCCAACAGAGGCATATGTCAAAGGAAAACAAATTCAAATTATTTCAGTCACTCACACATAGATTTCTCATTTTCACAGCTGGCCCTCTTTGCTAATGAACATGCAACATTTGCTTATGCTTCAGCAGTTTCCTGGGAAGTGCTTATTTAACACTGAATGACTGCTTGCCTATGCAACTGGAAGTTGTGCAGGACTGAGTACTGTGTTAAGAATGTTAACTCATGCTCACAGCTGAAAGCCTAGTCCTCTACCTGACAAACATGAAATATGCAATCTTATACCCATCAGGAGTGTGCAGCAATGGGTCCTAGGCAGTAGGCAAAATCCTTGTCGTACAAAGAATTACAGTTTTCTATCAAGTGGTTATGACTTACTTGCATTTAAATTAAATAAAGTGCACAGGAAAAATGAACCTCTAAGCCATGTTTTGGATTTCAAAAATCCAAAATTGATGTGCTCCCTTACCCTGAAGAAATTTCAGGCCTTCAGCACTCTCAGATACTTAGAGGCATATTTGAGTGTGACACAGGAGGACCTAAACTTTTAACTGTAGGAAGGTATGAATGTCTCAGCAGCGGTTTGGAAAGCAGCAGAGCTGTCTTGAATGTGCTTAGATATGTAAGATACATATAATTTCTCCAAAGCTGTTACTACTAATACCAATGTTATGAAATGCAGATAAATGAAAAGACTCTGAGAATGCATGCTCTTGGAAAACTGCATAAAAATAGTTATCTCAAAAAGGAAATTTGGACTAAAAAATGAGTCTACAAAGAAGGTGGAGAAGGGAACAAGAGAAAGAAAAAAAGTAAAACAAACACTGTGCAAATAAAAGTGGACCTTTCAAGCACAGTTCCTTAGGTCAAAGGATATTAATTGATATTAAAAGAAAAGCTGAGTGAGTCCTTTGAAAATGTATTTTAGGAGTTGTCAATGGACAGATTTGGGCTAGGAAAAGAAAAAGACGGAAAAGGCTGTGGTACAGTAAGGATAGGATGAAAGGCTGGTTTGGACTTTCAGGAAGCACTTCAGCTTACCTTCTTCCCAGAACCATGATCCTGGGGAAAAACAACTGGAACAATTGGAAAGAGATTACAGAAATTTGTGGCATGACATTAAAAAAGCAGTTTAATGTGTCTGTTGAGGTGAAATGGAGAAAATAAACTAGTTAAGCTCTGTTATAAAATTTTACTTTGAAAGTCTAAAAACAAGTTTCCTTAACAAGGTTTATCAAGACAGAAATGATGTAAACTGAAATGGAGGTCTCTGTTGAGAGGCAGAAAATGTGATCCCAGCAAACACAGATTTGTGGATCTGACCTCAACAGAATCTGACAAAACCAAATCAAAATCAAACACTAAAAAAAAGAGAAATCCTCCTACATAAGTTGTAATGAATAAGATGAGCAATTTTCTAGACAATTTTCTAGAAAATGTATTAGGTCAAAGGTAGTCTGTGTCTACTTGAATTTCATTTAAATTATTGAATACGTTGCTGAAAGGGAATCTATTAGCCAAGACAAAAAAGGAGGAAAGTTGTAAATAAGTTTTATGGAAAGTTCAGTGGGAGTTGGATACTGTTGATAGGAGAGGTTGAGGGCTGATCATTGGTGGAGTTCTTCAAAGAACAGCACTGACATAGTTTTAGGGTCAATACTGCTCTCTCTACTTTTATTACTGGATTTTTTGCAAATATGACACAGGTCATAAGGCCATTTCCCTCTGGCACTGTTGAGGAATACATTTAGCACAGACAGCTCTATGTGTGCAGCTGCAGATTGAGCTCTGGGTGACAGGACCCCAGGCAAGACTGTGAACGGATGGATGACCTTTTGCATAACAAAGGGTATGGGGACCTGTGGCACTGCCTGGTGACCAGACACCAAGACTTGGCAGGAGCCACATGGTAAGAGACAAGGCCTCCAGAATGTCCCATGCTTACCTGTAAAGGTGTAAACCCCCAGGGTTTCCTTGGTTTTGTGTCCCTCCTTGGAGGCAACCTCTTCAAGCTGTTATTTTGCTCTTGCACCTTGTTTCAAGGATTGAAACATCTGAGAATGGGCTATGGGAAATCTGGGGTCAAATGGGTAAGGAAACCTGGTGTGACTGTGTGAGTGTGAGATGTGAAGCTGGGAAGAGGCCTTGGTCCCAGCTTGGTGGTCTGAGAGGGACTGTGCCAGAGTGGCTCCTGGATGGTCAGATGGGGAAGCTTCTTTAACAGCTTTTTTAACATGAGGTGGGAAGCATGGCCACATATGGGGAGGCCTGGATCTTGAGGGATGGAGTCGGGAAAATGTGATGAAGTTCAGCTCCAGAAATGCCAACTTCTGTGCCTGAGACCTGATTCAAACCACGGCAGATGAGGACAGACAAATGTATCCTGCCTGGATCCCCAGGAAATTCCAGAAAAATAGAATGGACATCTCTGATTCACCAAGGGGTGACTAGGAGACACAAAGGTTAGAAGCGAGGTTTCTTGTACAAGCTCTCATAGAGAATACCATGCACAAACTCAGTCACTTTTTTCCAAGAAAGATTATTCAATACTGAAATGAAGGCACTGCTCTGCTACCAGAATTAGATGAAGAATGGAGAGTTTATTTTATGTCAGCCCATATTATTTAGTATAAAAATCAAAGGGTAGTAAGAGATATGAAAGTCTATTATGAGATGGAAACCTGCACCAAGAATGGAAAGGAGATATTTAAGCTAAAGCAATATTATTAAAATTACAATGCCACACAAGCTGGCAAAAAATAAATGTATACTGGAATTAGAAGAGGATGAAGCATAGGGGACCTCCCTTAGCCATTTTTAGACCATACAGAATTACTTTATGAAGAATACAGTGTAAGAGACTGGACAGTGGACTGAACTCTCTTCCAGCTGTGTAGATAAATTGTTTTCTTTCTGTGAAATTTTACACTATTTTAAAAATCTTTTTTTTTTTTTTATTACCACACCAGATTTCAGTCATGTCATTTTTAGTTGTAGAAATCTAATAGATGTCTTCTCTATTTTAGCACCATTGAAAGTGTGACTAGAATGAACTGATCACAGTTCTATTTTGTCTTGGATATCTCAAAGTGCCTAGAAACTTATCTGACACATATATCAAAGTAAAAACAATACCAGAGAGTTTCAAACAGAACAAGAATAAGAAAGAAAAGTCAAAATAAGTGTAAACACAAGAATAAGTCTGCTGAGGAGATATTGATTGGTTAGAGTATTACTTTCCTGCTTTAATGAAACTTTCCTTTACATAATTTTTTGCAAAACACGTAAAAATACTTAAACTAATTTCTTTCCCTTAGTCTTACCTTCACAGCATGTACTCACCATTTGACACAGAGGCATGGAAGTAACACTGAGAAGGAAAACTGTTCTTTCTTCCCCTTTCATGGGATGTTTTTAAGCTGTTTGGTATTCCTTTGAAGACTAGCGCACCAGTTTACATGCTGGATATTTATCACTGGTGTGGAGGGTGAAACACTAACTGCACACCACACTCCCTGCCCTTTTAAAATATTGATGAGTAACCATCTATGCAGACTCATAAAGTATTAACTCTTTAAGTAGGGAAGATCTCTGCTTAACAGCATAGGTCAAGTTCTATGTGATTTAAATGGCACACAACCCAAAGAGTTTCAACTGTTTATGTTAGTTCAATATCAATACTAACAGCTGGTTTTGAACCTCAAGTAAGCAATATTGCTCTACTGGTCCAGCAGGACAGGTATGTAAGTTCAGTCTTCATGACTGATGTGGGGATGTTCACATCTTGAACTTCAATGTTTAATCATTTTATTGGCTTCCTACTCTTTTCAGCTTCCCTTTTATGTACTGTTTATCAGGCTAGCTCGTGTTGGAACATCTGTTGCATCTCCTGAATTGCCATACCTGAATTTGAAGATAATGGGCTGCATTTCCCTGAATATTGTCCACTAGGTAGTCAGTGTGTGAAAGTGTCAGACTGAGGCTGACTCATTTAGTTTTTGAAATACATAATCCAGATACCATATATATTTGGAGATCTAATTTATCTTTTTTTCTTCAATTTTTTAGCTGCTCAAATTACCTAGCTGATCTGAGTTCTAGCAACTTCTTTGATGAATGAATTTGTGATTCAGAGGAAAATTTTGAATCCTTCCAAAGATGTGTGATTACAGTACAACACAATTATAGCTGTATTTTAGCAAATAAAGTAGACAGAAATGGGAAAACTGTGGGGGGAAAAAAAATTGGTCTCAGAAATCCATCAATATTTTCAACTAAGTAACTTCTACATGACAGATTGCCTGCAATGGTAGGGGTAGGACTTGATATCCCTTCGGAGGTATATAAGAAAGCCTGAAAAACTTTTAACATATTGACATGGAACTCTAATAGCTTGAAGATTAGCAGTGCTAATCTACCCTAGTGGCACTAGCTCAAACATTGTAGATGCTCAGGTATCCCCTAAAATTTAATGCTAAAGGAATTTTCAAAGATAACCCTATTGCCATGGAATTCCCCAGCCATTGCTTACAGAAGAGTGGTAACAACTTGATTCATACCTAAAAAAAATGAGCAGAAATGGGTTTTTTTCATATTCAAATGTCAGTAAGATCAACCAAGACAGAATTATATGCCACCTACACCAAAGCACAAAGAAATCATGCCATGTGCAGGATTCCTTTCTTTGGACAATTATTTATTCAAATTTTAGTTTCCTTTATGAAATTCCAAGGTACATTTAGATAAAAGACATCAGAAATATGATCTCTACTTCCACTAGATTTCTGCTTATATTGTTGAGTTAGTGGTTAAATAAATATGCAATGTGTCTTTAATTGCTACCACCCAGAAGAAATTTTCCCTCAGGATTCATTAACTAATGACTTCCTCCCTTGCTGAGTTGTAAATTTACAAAAGACTTTGGCAAACTAGTAATTTGCCCTCTTGGAAACCAGATGTAAATGTCTCAAACAGGTGGGAGCCATAAATGAAACTACATGAATTTAAGAAATTTAGCAATTGCATGTGTTTGTGTGGTACCCTCCTAAAGTCATTCTCCTGGTAAACTTTAAAAAGTATCCACTCAAGTCATACTGAGGTGTGAAGTAAATGTTTTCAAGAGCCAATAAATTAGTTTAATAAATTAACTATTAGTTTTGCAAGATTCTTAGCCACTCAGGCTCTATGGTTTTTAGCACAGTAGCAGTACATATAGTACCACAGGATGGCTCCTTCAACAGCAAGGGTGTGCTCACCTGCAGCTGTGCTCCTAATCCACAGGAAAAGGTGGTGGGAGGCTGTAGCATGTGCTTTAGAGTGAGCTGCTTTCCTGAAACAGAAGTGTGTGACTAACAAGAGAATCATCCTTCCAAATTTCAGCTACTTGGTAGCAGCCTAAAGTTCTGCCTCTCAAACCCAGCACTAGGCAGAAGTTCTCTCTACCTGGTCTCTATCATCTTCTAAGTACACTCTGGAGGGTGAGAGATAAAAATAATTCCTGGACTTTAAATGAGCAGGGATTATGTGCCACCAATGTCTATGATTACACTGGACTGGAAGGAAGCTTGCAGCTATTAGTTCTACATTACTTTTTTCAAAATTGCTTTTCCACTGAAGTGTTTTCAAAGGCATTTTGAAGGTTGCTATTATCCATGTTGGTTCTGTTTGTATAAATCGAGTCATAATAGGTGGAGAGTTTTGCCAGAGAAAAAAATTGTCGAATTTGAAGTATTTTGCCACAGAAAAAAAGTTGTTGTGGGCTAATTAGATGCTGCACAGTTTTGCAGTAAATGCAGCAAATATGAACTTGTTAACATGGGCAGCAGAGAGTACCTGAAAAAAGCTTGGTTTCCTATGAATGACAGGATAGCTCCGTCAACATGGGACACCACAGGATAAAAGCACTGACCTACACTTCTGTCAGACTCTAGTTTGTAAAGTACCTTAGGAGCAAGAAAATATAAAAAAAATCCCCAAGCATAAATATCTTTATGAAATCACAGAATTTTTTTCATCCTCCTGTTTCCTTGGGCCAGGAAAAGAAAGCTTATTACCCCAGTGATCAGAAGTCTCTTTTGACTCTGTCTATTGAAATGACAACAAATCCTGCTATCTGATCATTTTTGCAGCTCTAAAATGTGAATACAGAGATTATTTGTTTGCTAAGAATATCTCTATCCAAGTAATGGCATCAACTGCATGGTCATAGCTTTTGCCTATTCCAGTGGATTGCTTCAAATGCTCAAAAGACTTAAAAAAATTGATGATGATAATATTTGATTATAAACTAGTTTGCAGCCTATTTGTTCTCTGTCCAGATGTGCCCGATTTCTGTGTCATCCTTGGAAGAACATGGGTGCACAAACAGCAAGAGGGAACCCTCTGAGCAGCTCTTCACTTTCTCTGAGTTTTGGATCCATGCCAGTCTGTTTTGGGAACAACATTGTGCTACCCAGCGGGAGAGTCCCTCAAGCACCATTTTACCAAGAGGCACATGGAGTTCCTGAGCCATTCTGGCACGGGGTAAGGATCACAGCTGGGATCACGGGGAGCACACAGCCCACCAGGCCCCATGCACAGCCCACAACACTTGAGCAGCTGGTGCTGGCAGTGCAGTGAAGGCTACAGGTACTTTTGGGACCTCACTGGGGGCAAAGCTTTCCACTCTCCCTATAACACTTCAGTAATTCCAGAGAAGTGGACTCAGGGGGGTGGGATTAAGGTACCGTACCCTTTTAGAGCCCAGGCGTATACCAATAACCCATTTACTTTTCATTTTCCATGAAACAGGGAGACTCCAGTAGAGCTAAATGAGTGTAGTGAATACTGTATGCTATTATTACTGGAAAAGCTCTTCTCTTTAAAGAGGTTGTATTACATAGGGAATACCTCAGCTCTCCTCCTTGGAGTATAGCTTCTAAATAAATGTGTAACATAAAGAAGTCCAAAGCCCGCATCAAAACTCTACCCACACAGACAAATAATTTGAACTCGCTCTCCGGAAAGTGGAAAGCTGTAACTGCAGAATAATGTAGCAGTGTTTCTATATTAGACCCAGGCAGCCACCGCCTTTTAACTCAGGCCAGCACAAACCTTCCCTGTCAAGCAGCTGTTTTGCTCACACCTCCTGAGGATTTACCCACCTGTAAGCTCCTAGTGACAAGAACCTCCCTATTTTTAGATGTGTACACAGCATCACTATGAAGTTCACAGAAAGATCTGTCAGGTGCTATCATAATATCAATCATAATTAACAGAGGATCAGTAAAAGCATATTACCTAAGTCACTGCAAGGAACTTTCATTATGTAAAGTTACTACTTTACCTTTTGCCTCTCTGTCTTCCAAGTAGCACCCTGGCAGTCAGAAAAACTTTTCACATGCAAGTCAAAAATTCAGAGGCCGTGCCATTTGAGCTGAAAGTTGATTTTCAGTAAGGTAAATTGAACCACACTGAAAAACTCACAAACAGAAAAAAGGCTATGAAAACAAAAATCCTTTTCTGTGTGGTGTACACATATTGTGATAAAGCTGTGACTTATCTTGTGTTTTAACAGACTCATTAAACAGTGAAAGTTCAGTGATGAGTCTGCCAGAGAAGTAAAGTCAGGTGAAATACCCCAAGCATCCAGACAAAATTATTTTCTCTGAACCTTTGAGGAAAATCAATTTGTCCAACAAAAACCCTTTAAGTGATCTGATACTTGGCGTGAAAATACCTAACAATGCCCATTGATAGCGATCCCTGATCCCCGTCACTACCCCAGGCTGTTACCGGAACGAGGAGAAGAAAACACAGGCAAAAATCCACAAACCCAAACATGTCAGAAGGGAGGTATTTTCCCAGCTCAGACTCCTGAGGTAACAGGGAGAATTCAGAAGCAGGAGTATCGGAGCAGGCACCGCAGCCAGAGGTGGCTCATTGCTCTCTGCCGCTGATCCTGGCACAGGGCTCCAAAGGAAAATCAAAGCAATACATCTCTTTTCAAAACAAAGAAAGAGGGGGAAAAAAAAATCTCATTCTCTGAGTACCTTTGATTCCTGGCTGGTAGTTGATGCTGGAGAGGGGGGCTGCTCTGTGCTCTCCACTTCATTCTCTTTCTCCACACTGTCCACGCTGACTTCAGTCGTGCTGCTTGGAGGAATCATTTTACTTCTAAAACACTGCTACTCTCAGGAAAAAATAAAAGGCTACAGATGGTTCCTGCTTTTTTTTTCATTTAACGTCCTCTTTCTTCTCTGCTCTTCTAGAGCAAATGAACTCCGACCGCTTGGTTTCACTATATTTGCCAGACTAGAATTCTCTGGATTTTCTTTTTTTCCCCCCTTCTCCTCCTCCTTCCCCTCCTTCCTCCCTCCCCTTTCCTATGTGATTGTGCTGCGAGGGAGTAAGTTATCGATGGTTCTGTAGGTCGGTTGTGTGCCTGCTTTTCCCCGATACTCCTCCCCTCCATATGAAGCCTGGAGGTGTGGAGCAGCATCGTGACCGCCAGCCCCACAATCAGAGGGGAGCGAGCTGAAGCAGCGAGCCCAAGCCACACACACAGACACAGACACAGACACAGACACAGACACAGACACAGACACACACACACACACACACACACATGCACGGCACTGGAGGGAGGAGTTGTATTTCTAAAGCTGTGAATAGCTCTGGAGGAGCATGTGCTTCATAGTAGTGAAAGAAAGTAACGTGTGCATGCACATGCACACACACACACACACAGAGGTAGGTAGTGTATATGAAGTTGGAAGCATTTTACTTTTAACATGCTGGTGAAGACAAAGTTGAAGGGTATCTTTATATTCTTTCATGTCTTCTACTGAAGAAAAAGAAGTCCAGCAAAAGGGCTCTTGAAAAAGAGGAGGAAAATGAATCTTTTTCCTTGTCTCAGAGAAGATTATTTAAAATCCTAGTTATTCAGTGTCTCTAAGGCTCCCACCTTGCTTACATCCCAAACTTGCTGGCAGATGATAAGACAGAATCAGGGGAGAGTTACCTGTGGGTCCACGTGCTCCTTGCTCCCCTCCCAGGCAGGGAAGCCCCACTCTGAGCCATGCACACGCAATCTGGGTCATCTGGAGCTCCCACTATCCTGCACATACTATACCTGTAGGTTGTCATAGTGATAACACTCCATCAGGCAGCAGCAGAGCAGAGACAGACATTGGGAAGAGCCTGTTGGCTTCCCCCAGTGCTGTCATTCCTGAGGATGCAGCACCTGAATTCCCGCTTGGGTCTGCAGTACTGCTGGCAGAAGGTCAGTGTGACTTTGCTGTCTGCCTCAGATTGCTTTATATTGCTTGAGGTTTTGTGCCTGATTTAAATCTGCTGCAAAGGTGCTTGTCAGCTCTCTTCCCTGCTGAATTGAGGTCTGTATTGTGAAAGGTTGAATGGATCTGCTTCCCACCAGATACGCCTTGCTGAGCGGGTGCCGCTCCATATGGCTGGTGGAGATGACTCTTTCATTTAAAGAAAACAGAAAAAGGCAACCCAAATATGTTTCTAATAGCAATACTTACATCCTGGAAAGTGAGAAGAAAAACAATAGTTGTTTAGTGGATCTGTGCAGGTGTTTCGAGGTGATTTGGTGGGGTCTAATTCAGAGATGATCTTAAGTACCTGGTAGTTCTGGGAGAGGACACCAGATTCCCCTCTGGACCCATCCCTTAGAAACACAATTGCTACTTGGAGCTGCCTTGCAGCTCCCCTTCACCTCAAATAATCCATGTGTGAAAGTGGAAGCAAGTTTACAAGATAGTAGGGGTTATACAGATGAAAGCCAGAGCAGAAATTGCCCTGCAGCCTCTGTATTCTTAATAACTATGCAGAAATCAGAAAAAAAAAAAAATCAGCTTCTCTTTGAATCCCCAGTGAATCTTCAGGACTAGAACTTAGATGGGGAAAAGGTCTTTATGTTTTTGAAACAGAGCATATAAGATACCAAAATCCTTAGCAGACAATAAAGATGAAATGTTGCAATGCTATTTATACAGCTACTTCAGAGCAAAAGAGTGTCTTAAGGGTCTGCCAGTAGAACCTATTATTTGGCCTGTAGTCTCTAACATGATTATAGGGATCAAAACAAGAACACTGTTTGCTCTTGAGGCAGTGGCAGTAACAACTGACATTGAAGCAAGGAAATACTCAGTTCAGAGGGGCAGATTTGGCAGGTAAGTAGAAGAATTTATTTCCAAGGGCTTGCTTTCTAAAATGCAGCAGTGTCTTAGACCATTCCCTTCAGTGCTGGAGGAATTCTCCAGGTGCAAAGGTAATTTCTTCACTCAGCAAGTAAGATTTGGGCTATGCTGTAAGATCATCTTCTTAGCAATGAGCAGTGACTCATTAGAGCCACAGTTTGGAGAATTAGGGCAGCTGTGGGCAACAGAGATCTTGGCAGGGCAACAGCAATTGAATGCTCCAGCCCTGGCAGTAGCATCCTTCCCTGATGGTCCAGCCTAGAACAGCCAAGCCATGGTCAGCACATGGGGTCTGCCCCCTACAAGGACTGTTCTGTGTGCCCTGCAACCTGACAGGTGGGAATCTTAAAACCAAATTCTTCCTGGTTCCCCACAAGTGTTGTGTTCTGCTCTTTCCTGTTAAGAGGCTCAAAAACATCTTATGGTGAGCTTGCAAGTTATCTTTGAAATGGATGTGGAGTGGCTGGTTAATAGTTAATTCTCTGAGTGTTGTAAAATCCTGCACATGATTTGTATGAAGAGCTTGTAACGTCATGATTGTGTAAGTGACTATCATACCACTCTTTACCCTAATTGTTTTACCAAATTAGTACTAACACCTGCTGCACTCCTTCTCTTCCCCCAATTACTCACTTGTCAGCCACGATGGATTTGTCAGTTTCTTGACAATCAGCTTGGGAAAAATGAGTCAAACATAAAATTTTACCAAAAATGCAAAAAGGAAAGGAAACTGGATTTGTTACATTTTTATTTCCTTCCATGGGAGCTGGCTATGGAAGATCTAAGATACAGTATAACAAAACAGACTGATCAAGTTAGAGGAGCCTACATCTCTCACCCACGCTTCACTCCTGAGAAGTTGGACTTGTGATTACTGCCGATCAGTCTCTATGTGGAGGTGCTCAGAGGAAATGGGAGCACTGCAGCACTGTGCTAAACAAGAGGAAATTGAACAGCTTCTGTAGTGTAGAGAGGAGTGCAGATTCCTGGAGTGGGGAAAAGCAATTTGGATGAATAAAACATGAGCGCCAATTCCCAGCCCCCAGCTGAAGTTGTTTGGCTGTGTAAAGGCTGTTGTGTGTTGCCTGCAGTCCCTGTCAAGCATTCCTCTGCTGGTGGTCTGATGCTGGCTGCATGGCTGATGTGGTCTGACATTGGCTGCATGGGTGCCATGTCTTTTCTGCCCTCCTTCACTCCCACACTCTGGTCCTACACATGAAGGTGACAGGGTGTGGTGTGGCACAGCCCTCTGTGCTGGGCAGTAGTTCTTCCTAAACTCTGTTTGAAGTCAGCCTGATAAGAGCATCCCCGAGACTCCTGACTCCCAGAATACATAAATACACACTTGCTGTTCTGCCAAGTCCTACCTGCTGGAGACCTCCAAAGTGGCAAGATTAGGCTGGTGGGATCTGGCCCATGCCATGGTTTTTGCTGCCCTTTTTAAATTCTTTTTTGATATGGACAGTCCTTTGAAATATTTGAGCACCTCTCTGCCAATGATATACCTGCACAGTGCTATATTTCACTAAAGGAATGATAAGAAATCAGTACTCGCCAAATATTTTATTTCTGTTTAGACTCCCATTTTAGCAGAGAAAAGAAAACAAAGAAAAAGGAAAGAGGGAGATATATTTGTCAGTATTTTTCAGGGAGATATATTTGTCAGAGCTTGGTGCATGAACCATCCCATGCTTCTGAGCTAAGAGGGTCTAAGGGAGCACAGAGAGATTATATTGCTTGTAGATGGCACTGGTTCAAATTACTATGTACCACACTCTAGAAGTTTACAAAGCTTTACAAAGTGAGGAATCAGTCTGGTTGCTGCAGTCTGGATTCCTCTAAAGCAGACTCTTGAAAGAAAGCCACTGAGTCCAACTTCCAAGAGGATGCAGACAGAGCCACAGAAACGATTAGTCACAAAAAAATGTTGTCCAAAAATGTTGTCCTAGTAGCACTTGCAGTGAGACTTGGTCAGCCTCATCCCAAGTCCCTCATGCCAATTTGTGACTATTCCAGGTGAGAAATAGTTCTCTCTCTTGAGTATTCCAAGTGAGAAGTAGTTGTGTTTCTTTGTCAAATAGATTTTATCATTGTGGAAAATGACAACAGGATACCCTGTGCCTTCTCTGATGAGAATTTTACTTTTTGGCATGGTGCTTTTGGCCATATGTACTTGTATCTTTACTGTACTCTTCTCTCAAACATCTGCTTCACCCACAGCTGGCTACTAGACTTCAAGTACCACTGCTCAGAGTACCTTTCTGTGTTTCCAAGTGACAGGCTAATGGGATCTTCTCACCAGCAAACATTGTATCTGCAAAGAAAACAAGATTAAAATAGTATCATGTGGCTGGGGTTTTTTGTTTATAATCACTCACCCCTTGTTTCCTTACTATACAATCTTGGCAGTTCACTGAGCAGCTAACATACTAAAAAATCCCTGTGGATTCTGCTTATCTAAATGCCATCTGAGGGCTACAATCATCAGCTCATCAAGCTGGAAGCAAAAGCTGGTCAATGCTCTGAAAGCATTCCCAGTACTAATGGAACACTGGTGGCCTGCATTTTGACTAAATAAACTCAAAGTATTTTTTAGAGGTAAAATATTAGGCCTTCCACTGCTTCAGGGAGTGTAGCAAATGAGTAACTGTGGAGGAAGCCAAACCAATAGATTTATGCTTGTACTTAAGTGGGGAAAAAACCAGAACCTCTGCCTGAGTACTAATTTCAAAGCCCTCTTTCTCTCCATCCACAACAATGCCACAGGGAGTGATGTAGAGATCCCGCTGCATCTTGAGCAACTTGAATATTTCTTTCAGGGAGGTCATGATGAGATTGAAACACTGCTACACAGACATCTAGACCAGGAAAATGAAGAGTGCTGCATCGTCTTGTGACAGCAAGAAATGTTTGAGAAGGGGAGAAGAGGATTTAATTATAAAAGATGGAATTTAGTCAAGATACAGCATGTAATATGTTCAATTTTACAAAAAGGATGGCAATACCTTTAAATATCCAGTGACAGTCCCGACCTGATTTTACATCTCTGCTGGCAATAAGATTCCTTCTCACTTTTTATAGGAATGTGATATAAAAAGAAGAATCAGTAGCAACATTTCCTGCAACTCACAGATGCTCCTAGAAATTCCTGCCTTTTAATAGCCATTTACTGATTTGGTCCAACATGACTGTTAACAGGAATGACCTGAACCAGTTCAATGGGTCGCTGAGGTGCTGATTTAGCCATGTACTAAATCCTTTCAGGGTATCCATGGCACAAAAAAATTTAAGAGATAATAGAATTATGATAAATAACATCATCTCGTCTACTCTTTTGAGAATCTGCTTCACTTCTACTTCCTTAGATAGTCATTAAGACTCTTCCAGGTGATTCTCAGTAGCAGTCATAATGGCCTCACATAATCATACCATCTCAGCCAGGTCTGTGTCTCTTCTCATAATTTTCCAGGATATGGTGGGAGGAAGGACCAACAGGTTAACCATGCTGGATCTCAGTCTTTTTTTTCTTTAGAAAGGTTTTTGATAGAAGGGGGCTTCAATCACTTCTTTCTTCCCTCAACCTTTCTTGACCTGAATTACTCCTTAAATTCCTTTGTCTGGTTGTTAGCTTTTCCGAGCATGAGATGGATATCACAGTTTGCAAAGCTTTACTGGATTTGTTTCAGGTTCCTGTACTTTCCATTTACTCTGGTATTGAATACCGTCATCATGAGCTATTTCTTAACTAATGTCAGTGAAAATGCATTGAGAGCAATGTTTTGCTTAGACTGTAAATAGAATCCAAAATAAGATCTGTCAAACATTCCCAGCATAACCGGTGGTGAACACAAGGATGTGTTCCATATATATGGTTTGTTTTTTTTTTTTTAGATATCTTACGGGTATGCAGCAATTTTTAACAGGCTGTGCATGCACAGTATTTCCTGTCTTAGGTAGTTACAGCATGCTTGTCCTTTAATATTTAGGCACAAACATGCATGCTGAATACAAAATGAACCTCACTGTTGACTGCAAACCTGCAACTGCTGTACTAATGCATTTTGCTTTGGAAGAAAAATATATTTCTCATTGTTCTAAAAGGGCGCTTTTCTACAAGGTTTGTAGAACTCAGTAGTGCACAGTAAATCTTTTAAATGCCTTTGGACATTAAAGAATGAAAAGCTTTGTAGAAATAGAAGAAATTATTATCAAGATTAACATTTCACTCTATCAGATTAGTGCATGTGTCAACTGAAATAGAAGTGTGTATGATGAGGGTTGCCCACAATTATGTAATTCAGTATAAAGATCTATCACAGCTCTCAAACAAGAATCAAGAAAGTAGTTGTTCAGCCCTTTATAAATTGGATGAAAGAGTGAACATCTTGAAGACCAAATATATTAATTTTATTCTTTGATCCTTGATAAGATGTAAAATTTAAAAGATATTGATGGTAGCTGGGTTGTTATCTCTCAACATATTTACCAATTCAGAAATGGAAATAAAATTTTAATTGAGCAAAAAGGAAACATTTAAAACACTGCAAGAGGTTATATATAATGATTTGTACTGTTTTGAAACAATAAAAAGTCTTAGAGCTCAGTGAAAAATGATAATAGGAAGTTTTTCTTCTTAATAAAGACAAGACAATTATAATCCTATAAGCCTATGAAATTTTATGGTATTCAGGTTAATTTACATAGAAAAAATCAGATCTTACTATTGAGAATACAAGCAGTATTTATACCACTAAACATTGCAGCTGAGAAGTTTTAAAACCTGGTTTCTTCATAGAAATAACACCTACTTTTATTTGGCTTCATTTCATATAGTTGTTTTAATTGTGATGATGTCCATTTGAAATCTCAACACAGAGCATCCTGAACTCACTGCTTCTTTTGAGAGTTACAGATCACAGCCTCTTAATATTCAAAGGGGTCAAGCTCAGCTAAAAGAGCAAATTATTTTACTAGCAAAGATATTCAAGATTTTAAGAGTGCAAATGTCATAAAGGAGGAGTAATAAAATAAAAATGAGGGGGGAATTGTCCAAAGTATGAGTGCCTTTACCTTCCTCATTCATAACTATTTTGTTTTCTTTGGAATCAAGAAAGAATCACTCAAAGTTTCCTTATGTTTCCTTATAAACATAAGGTTTTCTTATAAACATGTTAGTCATACCACCTGCTGTAAAACCACTCAGTAATTGTCATTCTGATGTCTCAGAATCTGTCTGAATTCTTCAGGCAGAATGGGACTACACACTGGATACAGTAAGAACTGGATCTTTCCTGCTGTTTCCATGGTAAGGGGTATCTCAAATTCACATGCCTAATCACTGAGGTCTATGATTTCAGACTTTGAATAAACTGGGTACTGAAGTATGTTGGAGATTTATCCATGTCAAAATGATTTTGTTAAGATAACTGAGACAGCTGAAGTTAATTAATAATGATTTAGGTAATATACCTCTAAACCTTCAGAATTCTATTTTAATTCTGTAGTCCATAACACTTATTAGCCACTTTACCTGGACCATGAGGAAAGAAAAGACTACTGAGCAATGAGCATCAGAATGGTTGAAATTTAGCCAAAAACAGAACAAGCAGAAGTGAGTGTTGGTAGTTGGACATATGTAAACACAGAAGACCAAACATTAAAGAAAGCAGAATTTTATAGCAGAAGGGATACCCATCATCTCCTAATGCAAGGGATTGTTTCAAACTAGGGCATTCCTCTAGAATGCCAGATACTAGGCATTCTGACTAGCTGACTCTGATTCAAGAAAGGAGACATTAGGGAAAGATCATTTCTGTCAGAAAAAGACTTTGATTCACAGGAAAATATGAAAAGTAAAGTTCTAGCAATCGAAGTGGGATAGAGAGGAGGTTGTCTTCACAAAGGGATGTGATCAGCCCTCCAATATGAACTTCTGCAAACACAGAAAATTTGTATGCAAATTGTGAACTCTTTAACATAGGCATTGTTCTAATTTGAGCATGTGCAGAAACTAGCAGATAGTTGGGGATTCTGTCTGGTCTTAAATATTGCAGGAAATAATGGATCTTTTAAAAATGGATATGTTCTATCCCAGTGGAGCTGTAAATCTAATTTGTGCAATAAAATGATTTTGTTCAAAAATTTTATCATCAAAATTTTTCCCTTTTGCTGCTCCCTTCCTCTCAGTTTGTTATGATAAACAGAGTGCTGTTCTGCACTAACTATTAGAAACTGGAGGAGGGAGTATAAAAACATTTTTCTTTTTAGAAAAAAAGCACAGTGCTTTTTTCAAACCTGATACCTTAAGCAAAGACACTGAAATAGAAAAGGTGGAATCTAAACAGTAACTATATATAGACACACTTCCACATATGTTCACATGCTGTATACTTAGCACAGTAGTGACTTCATGTAGTGTAGACATGTTGAAAGCTAAGGAATTATGCTCAGGAGAGATGAGAGAAAAAATCACTGCACTAAACTCAATACATCAAAAGTAGTAGTTTAGAGGATTATCTGATATAGAAAAAAAATTCTGTATTTGTTGACCCTCTAATGTGAGCTTTGTGTAGGAAATCTGTTTTTATCTTTCACATAGAAAAGCAAAGAATATAGGGTAATGTGAATGATATGCTTTAACTGCAGAGTTGGTAAAAGTTTTGAATTTTCCGTGATCTATTTTTTTAATCTATTGCACCCAGTAGAATTATAAGGATGCTTGGAACATGTCTTAACAGCCATTTCTCCGTGAAATTTCTCCATGTAATACACTGTTGTCAGATCATCCTGGGATTTTTCAAAAATGCCTAATGGATCTTTCTCTTATGCCACAGAAGTGAAACCTTCTTCTTGTGGCCTTGACTGAAAAGCTGGACCATAATCAAGCACTCAGCTGAAAATGCTAACACCACTTTGGTCCAAAACACTTTCAGCCTACTTTCTAGGCTTTTATTATTTTAATATGGTTCTCTTTGGTTTTGGTTTTTTTGTTTGGTTGGGTTTTTTTTTCTTTTTTAGTTATTATTAGTCACCTAAAAATTCTTCCTGGATCCCATGCTCAGAAGCAAAAATAAAAAGTAATATGGTGCTGGCTCTCCTCACCTCATAGCCATATTTTTTATTCCTTAAAAATGAGGAGAGAAAGTTTTATTTTACTGAACCAAAACTTGATCTAAATGCAAAAAGTTGTAAGTAGCATAAAATACATGGTAACAAGCAGCTGAAAACATTTTTTTCCAGTCCTTTATTGTCAGGTGGTGTTTATTTAGCAGCTGGTAAATAGGCTATTAAAAAGTCTTGGTGACAATTTTGCAAAAGATGTGAATGACACTCAAGTCTTGAACTTTGGTTAACAACAGACAGATAAAGCTAATATTTTAGTTTAAAGAGAACACATCTCCCTCCCACCCAGAGAGGCACATTTTGAAAATTACAGTAAAAGCATCTGTGACAGTTCTAATAAACATCTCTGAGCAATACAGCATTGCACATGAAGTTTCAGTCCTATTATTCTATTGGCATGGGGGAGCCATTCAGATTCAGATATATATATATATATATATATATATATATATATATAAATGTTGAAAAATATTATCTTAAAAAGAAATGCAAAACCCTGGGACTACTGAAATAAGTAAAAGGTCCCAGGATTTCATCCTTTCAAACAAGTTGAAGTGGTTCCAGTTAGGCATGTCTACTGCTATCTGTGGGAATAAATTGGTTCCAAAAAAACAGGTCATAACAGTTATCTGGCAAACAGATCAGACTGGGCTATTATAGCCAGCATGCAAGCCATTTTCCCTGTTAATTATATGCGTCTAATGTCAGAGATCTAATTATCCAAGAAAAATTAAAATTCCTAAAAGAGCACAGAACTGAGAAAAACTGGAATACAGCCAAACATCTCTGAAGTTTTAACTCATTGAAATCATAGCCAGAGAGATCAACATCAATTCTGATAATGCTTTAACTATGTTGTGGGTTTTTTCAAGAGGAATGAAAAAGAGAAAAAATCCAATCCTTGGATTTATCACTCTCTAATGCTTGCTTCTTTTTAGTGCTTTTTGCACCATCTGATTGTACCAAATTATGCCAATTACTTTTTTATTTCTATCATTGTGAGAGAAATATTTCCTGAAATATACAAATTTATTTTGTGAAACAGTTTTACACCAGTGTTCATTTTATCTCTGAGAAGACCACTCAAAAATTCCCAAAGGCATGGAAGAATACAAATAACTGCTCTGTTGAAAAGTTAAGGTCATCAATTTTGATTAATATTTTAAATTGAAATTAAAGTTTTGGAGAAATTTCTTCCTGAAAGCATAAGTTTTCTCTGAATAGATGTTCAGCTTGTTTCATGAAATGAGTTAGATATTCTGATGCTGAGTATTACTTCTTCCCATCTTCTGCCTAGAGGCTCCCGGGGCTAAGGACCAGGTCTCTTGGGAAGCACTATCCATGTCAACAGCATGTTTGCATTTGGCAACTTTTTCCCACTGTCTCCAGCTGAAATACCTCATCCTCCTCTTTAGTCAAGATGTGGAACTGTGCTTTTCACACAGAAAATAGCAAAAAAATTAATGGAAGAAGAGGTAAAACTCTGTGAAACATCCAGGCACTGGGTTGGCCCCCCACAGGAAAGAGGAGAGCCATAACTCAACTTGCTTTTGAAGACATATGTGGAAGTTTCATTTCTTTAGATCTTATACATTTTTTAGCTCAAGCCTAAAGTCTCTGTTCTCAAGTTCAACTTCTCTTCTAGCGGAGGTTATAACACAAGCTGAGGGCAAGTTTGCAAAAGAATTCACCAAAAGGAGGAACAAGTATTAACTTGACATTACGGAAACTATATTAACTACATCACCTGGGACCAAGGATGAGACACAAATTAATGGAATCCTTGCTCTCATTTTGTAAGAATCTATTCACAAGGGAACAACCTGACAAAATATCAGTCACTGTTTTAAATGACAAAGCCAAACCAATTTGTTTTAGCTGTCAGACATTCCAACTGAGAAAGGACAGTCTCTGTTTTTAGCACACACATTCCTATTTTCTGTATTTTTCTGTATAGTCAATCTTACAAAGAAGTGTAACTATTTCAATGCATTTCAGCACAGTTTAAAAGCCATGTCCCTGTTTCAGCCTCAGGGGTTCTTATTAATTCCATTCAAATGTTATGTGTTAATTCAGGAAGCAAAGGTTTGCTGCTTTAATTAGTCACCTTAGTTATCAGCTCATATTCCACTATCTGTCCTGGACATGTAAATGTTTTGTATATTCCCCACAACTGTAGCTTTGATACTGGGGGCCTTATCTAACAAATGGTTTGCCAGGTCTCTCCAACAAATTTAACCTACTATTTTTTCACTCAGATTATACTACAACACTATAATCCCTATTGGGATTTATTGGCCAATGTGAAGAAGTATGGTTGCCAGTTTAGGTAGCATTGTAACCAGCTGGAAAAGTTTTCCCAATGCGGAGGAGGTGAATTGCTGCTCAGCAAAAGTATGGTCAGTGTTCTGGCCTTTGTTAAAGACTCCCTGGAGATCTGGAAGAAATTCATGAGCTGTAAGCCTTCTTGGGGGACGTTTTTTAAAGGTATGTGGGCATTTGATCTGCTGCTTGAGGATTCTCCCTCTTTTCCCAGGTGGGTAAGGAAAGACCATTGAGTTACAGAGCGATTTGTTTAATAGAGCCTGTGTGCCTGTGTTCACACCATGTGAAGTCAGGAACAGACTGCATGCCGATTTCAAAAAATGTTTAGGAGAATGCTCGGGATTGGTCAGTGAGAGGATGGAGGTGAGAGGAAAAACTGCTTCCTATTTATGTAAAGTGAACACCTATGCACCATAGACTCATTGGCTGTTTCAGCTTGATGATCACATAAAGATCTGTTATTCAAACTGAAGAGAAAGAGGTGGTCTTTTATTCCTTGAAATTCTAATTCAACAATGTAAAGTATCCTATCAAAGACTGTTGAGCCTTCCCTAAGCCCAGCTTTTCAGCTGTAATGCCATAAGCCATGTAGGCATGAAGACAAATACCTATAATTCTTATTGAGACACCAAACATAGCTCCTACCTCTCTCACTCTTACACCAGAGCAAACTGCCCTCTCCCCCCCACACTCTCCCTTGGTCTTTGACTGCAATACTTGTGTGCACATTTTAATTTCATGTCTTCAGACAAATCTCTCCAGCGTTTACCATTTATGATGCGGACAAAGCCTTTCAAACCTGTGAGTAAATGCAGTTTGGTCCAAGCCACGTGGGTGCATGAAAGGAGGAAGGAGTGTACTTGTGGAAATGCTTTGATTTCTTATCTGTCATGTGTCTGAAGTAAGACCTTTTCTAGACAACTACTCCTGAGCAGTGGTCTTTCTATAAAAGGAGGTAATGCACAGTATATACTGTGTGCAAATGAGCTTTTAATTCTGAATGCAAAATTCTTTGTGGATCTCTCAGCTGTACATACCAATGTATATTTGAAATGGAAAATGGATCAAAAGTTGCACATTGCTGCAGCTGTAACATCTTCCTTCTCCTTCAAAATGAAACAATTTGATTTTTTTTTTTGATCCTTGTCATGGTTTGAGCCTGGCGCAATGCCAGTGCTTCCATGAGAATACCTCTTTTCCTGGTATCTACTGTGAGATGTGATCAGAGATAGAGCAGAGCAGGCTCCAACTTAAGATTGAAAGAAAGAAAAACTTTATTAACCTAAAACTACAAGGAAACACACACAGAACACAGGATGAAAACCTTCCAAATTTCCTCCTCCTCCCAACAACAAATTTCCTAGTTCCGTTACCACCCTTTAGATCACTCGCTCTCAGTCCATCACCACCCTTTAGATAATCAATTCTCAATTCCTCGAGAAGAGAGGAGTCCCTCTTGCACCACAGACTTCACCCAGGAAATAATCTAAACTTCTCGTGTTTCTGTGTCACATGTGGCACCGCCCGGAGAACATTTGCCATTGTGACCTCTTCCTTCCATGTCCAGTGCTCTCACCACTGCACATGGATCAGAGCTGCTTCTAGGGTTTTTCCCTTTAAGGATACTTTGTCCAGTTCCAAAAAGAGCACAGTCCCTCTCCTTTTGGGACACCTGTCCCCCCCAAATTTCACCCCTGGGACTGAGGGGTCTCTTGAACAGAGATCATCTTCCTCTTCTTCTTCGAAGACAGAGGGCACCACCACCACCCTCCTCACTTGTCGTCTCTGTTCACACACTCTCACATCACCGCACTCTCCTGGCTCTGAGCCATTGCCTCCCCCTAGAAGGCAGTCTCTGTGTCACAGGAAATCAAGGGTTCTGTCATGGCTATTCAAGAAAAGTCTAGCCAAAGGCCACTCCATCATCTCCTCCCACCTAGGATCCTTCTCAACTTCTCTCAATGTCTTTTACTTGCCCATTTTCTTGCTATCTCGCTCTATCTCCTCAACTTCAGGAGGAATCAGCATTTGCAAGGTTTCCATCATCCCAAGAAGGGTTAAAAGTCTCAGGCTCTCCCCGTTTGGTTCATGAACTTCCATGGCTGGCTGCTCTGCTGGGCACGCCCCCCCCCCTTCTCCTTCACGCCAGCTGCACTATCACAGGCACAGGCTGCTTTCTTTCTCTCTCTTTCCCTCCGGGTGGGAGGCGAAATGGGGGATGGCTGCCCGAAGCCCTCGCAGTGCTCCTCTACCCTTCAGCCCAGGACTGGCCTACCTCCCTCCGGCCACATGGCTCCCCTCCCCCTGCCCAGCTGGGAGCCGGGCAGGGGAGGGTCTGCTCTCTTCCAAGACCAGAACCCAAAGAGAGTTTCCCCTGGGAGTTCACAGCTTTTAACCCCCTGTGTTCTCAGAGGCATATCCATGCCCTCAGTGGACAAACCAGGTGCCAATATTAAAATCTGAACACCGATTGGCATGACCACACCATCCCAAAAAACTTCATTTCCTCTCAAACCACGACAATCCCTTAAGAACAAACAAAGGTAAAAGAACAGAATATTAAGAACTCAGTTTCTGAAAAGAATGTGAGGTTTAGTTTTGCTGAGTCAGATACATGGATGGTAGATTTACTGCAGTGCTTTCAAAGTTAATGGCAGCACTCTAAATTTGCACAGCAGAACATCAGATTAAGAAACACTCTCCCATGCAATCAAATGAAACTGCAAAAAGTGTCTCTGATTTTGATGTAAATCTGTCAGGTGGTTCATCTGTTTTAGAGGAACATGATTTCTGCAAATTTTGATGCACTTGGCGTTAACTGTTACTTAACCGTAGGAGAACTTGAACCCAGTAGAGCACTTGATAGTTTTAGCTTTAGAGATATTTAGAGACGTGTTCATTATGAGGTTCAACAAAAAGGAACATTTGCCCATATTAAATTCACAGCCCATATTAAACAGCACAGCATTCCTGTAACTGCTCGTCAAAGTCAACGGACAACTTGAAGGCTGTAATGTAAGAGTGTTGGTTTCTCTGAGAATAGAGCAATTGCACATTTAGGAGAGTTCAATCTGACACACACACACACACATATCTATAAATATATATATATATATATATATATATATATATGCTGCAAGTGCTGCAAATGCTTTCCTAGTTATGGTGTGCTGAAATAATTATTTTAATTACAAAAATTACAGCCAACAGAGAATTAGCTCCTGGACCACCACTATGGAGTGAGTAAATCTCATTAATCTAAACATCTCTAAGTTTCGGATGTAAAAGATGAACCAATGCCTGAATTCTGCTTGACACCATGCAGCCTCCTTCTCTCCCCTGTTTCCCTCTTGCTCTTGCAGCACAGAAGTCAGGCAGCTCATTCCAGGCACAGCCCTGTCTCATCCTTCTTCTTGCTCCAGTGTAACCCATCATCAACCTCCTCATGTGTTTCTATGATACTTCTACTAGAAAAGTCTATTTCTTTTGTAACACTGGAAGCTGAGTTTCTGAGGCCCTGAAGGACAATTGAATGAGATCACTGCATTATGAAAGGGCTGCAAGAATTGCATCCTGAAACTATATCAGCTGTAGGCTCCCAGCCCCTGAAAAAAATACAGTCAGCTTTTAATTTATAAATTCAAAAATCTAAATCTACAAAACAGATTTAAAGCAATCTGGGATGGCCAAACTACCTTTAAATAGAAAATGAATTTAATCAGCCTGCACTAATCTCTATGTTTAGATCCCTGTTTTATGAATGTCTGTCCAGATCCTTAATCTTTGAACTCCATGGCTGTTTTTTTTTTCCTCTCTCTATGTAGCTACAACTTTAAACTAAGACCTCAGGGTATTTGTAGTGTAGTTCACCCACAGCAAGTTAGAAGGATAGGTTATACTTCAGCATTACACTGGTCACGCATCTTTGCTTCAAGCTGGCAGAGAGGCTCACAAAGGGCCTCAGCAAAGGTTCATTTAACACACAAAAAAGCAGTTAGAAATAAGAACACTGAGCCAAGCACACCTCTCAATCAGGCTGGCTCAGCGCTGTGAACCAATCAGCCTAATTAGATAGATGTGATGAGGAGCTACAGACCTCCCTAGGAGGACCCAACTGGGCACAGAGATAGCAACAGTAATCAGCCTTTTGTCAGAGAGAAGAAACAAAACACTAGCACCACAATTACCACGGACTGACGCTCAGGTGCAGAGCCTTGTCTGTCTCAGTGTGTGTGGCACTGCACTGGGGCATTTTTAGGTTGTGGTAAAACTCTAATCCAGTACCTAGACTTACAGAGAAAAAAGGGTTAGAAGAATGAAGGATGTATATTAAATTCTAGTGGAATTAATTGAAAACTGTCAAAACTGTGAGATGTTGGGAAAAAATCCTCCAAAAGAGGCAATTATATACCTGCAGTTTTATGAAGCTATTTCTGTGTTGATACAAAAAGAATTGAACAAAACTTATTTTAAAATGTTTAAATGAGACAGAATTTCTTTTCATGCTGTTATATCTGCGCACTTTTTTGAAAAATTACAGTTTCCAGTCCTTATGATTATGACTATAATTTAGAAAACATTAATTGGAGCACTATATGGAGTAGAAGTGTCTGCAGCTACTGCCTGAAACAATAGCTTGGTGGATATGAATTAGCTCATCTTAGAATATATTAACTCTGAAGACATATAAGAACAATACAATTACCATTTTACTACTATTCATTTAATTTGAAATACCTAGCAAAAGCACATATCTCAAAAACTCAAAGCATAAAACCAAGCATTGTCTCTATGCATAAAACCCTCCTGACTATATTCTGTGTAATCAGGCATGAACACACGTTTTTCTTCCAACCTGTTGGTTTTTTGGAGTTCCTCTGACAGAATGTTTTATTCAGGCAAATAGTTTTTCAGCACCTTTAAAAGGGTCCATTTTCAACAAAATATGAAGTTTCAATAAAGCTGAAACATTTTTTCTGGAGCTAAAGTTGACAAAGTCTGAATTGGAAGAGGCAGTTCCTTTCATATTTGTGTTACATTCCTTGCCTGAGACTCCAAGGACCTAGAAAGCTGTGGGTCATATTTCCAAAATAGGTTTTATTTAGGCTTTGCTTTAAATGGTCTTTAAGTTCCTTCAGGATCTGGTTAACCTAGTTACAAGCTACACCATGTTAGACAAAAGACAGAAAACAGAAATGCCTGAAAATTTTTCACAATTTTTTTTTTCTCCCAGAAAAAGGAGGAACCAAAGCGAAAGAAGGAACCAAAGTGAAAGACTTCGTTCTCTTCCAGTCTAATTCCTCTTACATCTTATCTACTAACTGTTGTTAGTTTTTTCCCTTCACTTACATTTTCTTTCAGATGCAGATCTGGAAAGTAGTCCCCTGTTTCTAAATTTGTGTCACAGGCACAGTGAGCCAGTGGGAGATGAAGGCAGCGGAATTCCAGGCCCCCCCATGGACTCCAATTAAAATGAGGGCCAGAAAGCAATTACTCTGTGAAAGTATATATATCTGCAGCCACCCAGGAGGGGTGCCTTTAATAAAGGTTTTTAATGCTGTTGCCTAATTAGCAGGAGGAGAGATAAGGTTAGCAGTTTTGCATGTTGCAGTGATTCAAAAAATGACAAAGAGGAGTGAGAAATAGTACTTCTAAGGTAAAGAAGGCTTCATTTTCAAGCTCAATCCAACTACCCTTTCATCTGACAGCTGCATGACAGATGGATGGAAAGAGTCTAAGAATAACAGAATTGTCTAGGTTGGGAAAGACCCCTAAGTGTAACTGCTCAGTGTGTGTTACAGATTCTGGAAAGCCACATCTTTAAGAAAAAGGAAATTCACCCTTATTATTCCTATTAGGAAAGGAGTCAATTCATGTACTTCTTTTGAACCTCACTGCTATCCCATAATACTCTTTCTCCCTCTTCATGTCTCTTATTTAGGCAAATGCCAGCTTAGTGACGGTGACTCTTTGTACTCTGGGTGATCTTTAAATTTTCTGGTGCTTTTGTTCCTTTCATCATGACATAGCAAGAAGTTCAGGGGCTGAAACAGCTTTGTTAATCTTATCTGGACCACTGTAAATTAATTTAAAAGGGATCATCATCCTACTCTTGACACTCAGCTGTCCCTCCTTGCACTCACAGAGTGAACTTGGTTGGTGGCCTTCCAGGCAGGTTGGCTTCAATCTTCATCCTCTCCTCTCAGTGACACCTGTATGAAAAGCTCGCCTCACCTCTTCTCAAGGAGCTGGAAGGAGGGCTAGAAACCAGCTGTTCGGCCAAATGGAGCTGGGGTTACAGGGTTTACTAGGGAACTTTTTCTAAGGGTGTTGCACTTCCTCCTTTGCCAAACTAGACTACCTTTTGCTGTGTGACAAACTGTTCTGTACCAGCTTACACAGATGGGTTCACTGGATTATGTTCATTCTGGATAGAAGAAGAACTTGAGACAGACATTACTGCAATCATTCTTACTAGAATGGATAGGAAACTTCACTCTCATGGCAGGGCATATGAGACCATGCTCTGCCTGCCGTTCTTCAGAGCCATTATTTTGAGCTTTATTAATCTGGCAGTGCATCCAGAGGGAGAGAGTCCCCTACAGCTAATTTCATCATTGGTGAATTTGAGGTAGAAGCACAATTATAGAATCATCTCTTCCCCCAAGGTTCCAGATTTCCAACCACTTAGCAACCACCCTTACCCTATCTGTATTATTAGAATTTTTTTGAGGCCATGGCCCCATGGACTATTTGTGCTGCCTAGGCATACAGATCTGATAGGTTTATGTTGGGCAAACTGGCACTGAGGCTGTTTATTAACAGAAATAATTACTTCTCATGTGCTAATTATTTACTTTGCTACTGGGAAGCATGCCACCCTAATATCAACATAGAGCAGAAAGTACATAACATTTATCTGAACTTTGAATCATTTCAGGTACTGCCAGAACATTTAAGAATGGGAATCTTAGAAACAGCTACTACTCTAATATATTTAGAGAATGACCAGAACAAGTTCAATTGCTCTCAAATGGTAGGATCTCCTTATATATGGTCAGCAGGGTTAAAGGTAATAATGGTAGGTATATATATTTTTTTTCTTCCTCCTTTGCTACACAATTAAAACAATGTATATACACATTACAGTAAGACTCTACAAGTCTTTCTCCCCAGGGCTAATATCAATCAGAAAGATAACAGCTCAAGTGCTATGCCTCTTCACTACCAACTAAAAGAAGAAAAACACCTCATTTACCTTTCTGACATCTCTAATTGCACAGTTTTCCTCCCTGCAACCAGCCAGCTGGGGAGGTCAGACAAGAGAAATCCCTATATTTTAGGTCATTCAGAAATTATTCTTTCACTGTTACTGTCATGAAAAGCAGGAATCTTACAAGAAGTCTGGAGAAGTGACAGGGTTTTCTTCCCTTTTCACCACCCACACAACAAATTCACAAACAGGACAAGAAGTGTGCTTCTGATGGAGATTAGAAGCTTGCTCTCCCACTGCCTGTGAGGAGCTGGACACCAGGGCACTGGCTTAAAAGCCACTATCCAGTTCACAGGCTCCTAAGTGCATGCCAGGATTCCTGTTGTTATGAAAAATCCTCTTATTAATTTCAGCTGGAGCACAGCTGTGCTATCTTGCTGGGTACTCTGGACAAAACCTCTATAGCCAACAGTTTGGGTTAAAAACAAAGAGGGGGCAGAAAGAAAAGAGTGTGACTTTAAAATAAATTTAAAAAGCCCAAAAAACCTTATTGAAGTCAGAAAGATAGTGAGTATATAGAAGGTGAGCATATTAAATGGTGAGTCATTCTGAGTGGCCTTCTATTATGTGGACCTGGATGATACTTGGGGAGCCCTGAGCCAGTGCAGGGTGTCAATCTGCCATGAGATAGAACAGAATTGTAGTGCTGAGTAGCTCATGCTACTTTTTATTTCTTTTTTTTTAAACACTACACTATCTAGTGTGGAAGATTTTATGATAAAATAAGAATGCTTCATCTACTCAGCATGTGCCTGCACCATGCTATTGTTTCAGCTCTAGTCTACCTGGCTTATTTTAGCTTGAGGCAAATGCTTCACTACAGCTTTGACTCCATTTTGAAATGCTTGCATTCCGTGCTGTTCTCACTGCTAGATAATTGTCTCCTGAGTAGCAGACTTACAGTATCTCTGTGAGGATGTCACTACAGAAGCACTCCTGACAAATGGCTGTTAATGTTACCTATAAGAATGAAAGGCAGGGGTCCTGAATGTGCTAGAGACTACAGAGAAACAGAACAGAGTTTCTAACAGGGCATGTAATACAAACTGATTCTTATGGGGAAAAGGGGAAAAATGGAAAGAAATTAGGAATTTCAAATTTATCTCTTTGATTTGCTGAAAAGAGAAAAAATGGTGCTCATGTCTGTTCTTAAATCTCCTAATTCAATTTTTGTACATTTCTTCTCCATTTTTCCAGTCCTCATTCTTTCCCAGCTGCATACAGGACATTTTAGATGCTTGATAGAGACCTTTTCTTAATTCTCCCACTTTGTGGAGATAGTACATTTCCTCAACACACAACTGAAATCTTCCCCTCCGCGAGTGGAATTTCAGAACTGTCCTCTCAGTTTTTATCTTGAGGTTGGCATAGTACCCTCAGGTCTCTCAGGAACTGCTGCAAACCACATCAGACTGTGATGCATCATGCTTGGAAAGAAGTGAGTCATATCTCCAGCCAGCATCAGTGCCTTCACAGTTTTCCTTGCTCCTGTAGCCCACTACCAGGATCCTTTTGGCCTATGATCCCAAGTGCAAACTTAATCCAGTAGCTTGGGCATAGTTTATTCTAAAGCCCTGCCCTTAAAGGGATGAGTTAGAGATCCCCACCACCTTGTAGGCCAGCTTCACTCTTTCTGTATCCACTGAGTACCAGCAACCATTTAGCACAAAGCATAATATTTGCAGAGAGAAGGGAACTTTGAGGACTAAATGAAAAGACAGGAAGCAGAAGGGGGTGACTTGGTTACACAACAGTATTGGTTGTTGCTCATTACCTATAGGCACTTACTCCTTTATGTAGCTTTATAATAGAATAACAAGCCCTGGAAAAAAGCTGGCTGTGCCTTTACTTCCAAATAAAAGACATCACAAATCACAGGAAACTCAAAGAATTGAAAAAACCATCAAACAATTCCAACCAGACATGCTGGCCTCCAATTAAGCTAGAACATAATTTTGGATTGAAAAACAAGTTTCACTCAAATTCTGAAAAGTAAAAGCTAGAAAACTTGGTAACAAAGGTAGATGAATTTTCTCGGCTGGCAGAATACACAAGACTTGCAATTCTCTATTAGTGATAGGAAGAATTGGGTTTTTACAAAATATATTGAACAATCAATCCAGGAGTATTTGCAGTGCCATTTACAGGAATTAATGTCTGCAAATATAGGATGATTTTTCAAATTCTCTCTTCTCTTACTGAGACAAAACTTTTTTTTTTGTATGTTGTTTTGAAAATAGAGAACTCTCAACATCTTGCTGCTCTGTCATTCATAGTGGAATTTTAAGTGTCTACACAGTCTGTCCAGCTTCTTGAGCTCTTCTAAAAATCCAGCCTCTTAGCCTGGTGCCTAAATACTTCCTGTGAATTAAAATAATTTGCAGAATCTGGCCTGGAATATAAGGACCACCAAACTTGTATTTAGATTAGATCCGCAAACATCTAAAGAACCATTAAAGCAGGCAAGAGACACAAGCACTTTAAAAACTAATTAATCTATCATTAAAGCAATAAAAGGAAAAAAAAACCCAAAAACAGTTTAGCCAAAGAGATGCTGCTTGCATGTCAGTTAAGACCATAATGATTAAATATTTCTGTAGCTCTTTGCCAGAAGCAATGCTGTTTGAAACTATTACAGTTCTGTGGTTTGGGGTCTGCTGATGAGGATGAGAAGGGCAAGGTTCAGGCATCCCATGTGGATATGACACGTTCCTTCTGTGGTGAGGGCAGTAGTAAAGGTGCCTGCAAAAGGCTCAGCTCCAGCAGAAAGTGGCTGGTGTTGCCACAGCCCCAGGGTTGCCCAGGAAGGCAAAGGGTGGTCAAGGGACATTGCTGGTGCTTCGTGGCTGTGCTCCAGGAGTGCAAAGCCCTAGGAGGGAGGAGTATCACAAATCACTGAATAATCTGTGCTGGAAGAGACCCACAAGAATGGGAGGGGGACTTTGCATCTGTCTTCACCCATGCTGATCTCACCAGCTCCTATTGCCTGCACAACAGGGGTAGGTGCACCAAAAATGTCCTCTGAGGACTCCCAGCATGCCAGGTGATGTGCTTTCATGACATTCCCAGAATTTTACAGCAGGCAGATAGGTGAGGCCTTTGGCCTTGACCTTGCTGCTGGGGATGTCTTCTCAGGGCTATGCAGACACCATCACTATCATGAAATGTCAAAGCAATTTTTACTTCTACAGATTCACAGCCACAAGATTAAACAGCTAAGTCTCAGATAAACTCTTTTCTAAACTCTTTTTCTTTTTTTTTTTTCTCCTGGGGCCAACATAATAGCATACTTGGTTTTTTTTCTGTTGGTTGTTTGGAGTTCGTTTGTGGGTTTTTTTGTTTTCTATGGTTTTGTTTTGTTTGTTTAATCTGGCAGCTGATTTCTGGATAGGCTGACAAGGAAATTATATGATGAACTCCTGTTATTGATTTTTTTCTGTCTCTTCTTTTCAGTAGCCAAAGCAATATATTTGGAGAAAAACAGGAAAAGAAGATTAGACTTCCTGTTATAACATCTTTTTATCACTTCAGAATCGTGACTCAAGAAAACTTTCTAAAATGGCTTCTCTTTACCTGAGGAATGTGGTGAAACACATAGAATAATTAATCTGAACTTCCCACCAAAAAAACCCCAACATAAGACTTGATATTTTTCCCTACAGCTGATTCTTCTTGGAAGAGGTAGACAGGAAGAGATTCTTTTGGCTTAAGCAAAACAGGTTCATCAAAGGTGGCAGAATCTTAATAGCTGGGAAGCTCAGGAATCAATTACGGCAGGATGAGGCCTTTTGAATACTTCTCTAAAAGTCTTGCAATGTCTTGGGTTAGAGATGGGTGTGGGTTTTTTGTTTTTTTTTTTTTTTAATTTTGGAAAATTTTGACAAATTCTCCTCTGTGTCTAGTAAAAATAGGTAATCTTACATGAGTTTCTTAGACACATCCTTCTAATTCCATACTTAAAAGCAAGACATTAAGCTTTCCTCCTGCTATTTTCCAAATTCTGTGTGAACACTGAAACTGAAGTCCATAGTTTTAGGAATAATTAATGCAAGTCTTAAATATGTTAAGCTATTTTTCATTATAGCTCTTGAAAAGATGGAACTTCAGAAATAATTTATTATTTTGGGATAGTAACTAAAACAAACTAATAAAATGTAACAAATAAAATGTAGTTTGCATAAGGTGTTTTCCTTCTCCAACTCATCACTGGATTAAAGACAAAGCATAACTATTTTTGTTTTAGAATTTAAAGCTGCACTTTTCTATTAGTGCTCGTATCTCTTTCTTAAATTTTAATTTTGCTTATCATGATCTAAAATGAGGATTTGAAGAGGAAATGTTTTCACTTTGAAAATGCTACAAGAAATATGAAAAAGAATATTATAAGTTCCTCATTTTTCCTGAAGGAATTATTTTTTTCTGTACTTAGTTCCCCACTGGGAGATTGTTTAGGTCATGCAAAAATTGATTTTCCATCCAGTGAACAATGTGACTGAAAAGTTTTGCTTTAATCTAATATTCCATCCAGTTTTATCTCAAACAGTTCAGCGATCCTAACCTCATTTCATAGGTTACTTTGCAGATCCCTTAACATTTACTTAAAGATAGATAAAATCAGATATGCCATTCAATCCAGTAGTAATTGCACATTTAACTAAATCATATGTTTTTCAGTAACCACACATTTTTATGAAGTATAATAAAAGCTTTGGTGTTTGATTGCGCATTCTAATTCACTAGCACCCCTCGGAGTTAACATACTGAACCCTTGGGGTTCCTCTAAATGTAATCATATCATGTCATATATGAAAAATGTGTAATCATGGAAGAAAAAACCCATTTCTACATGCACAGTAATGTAATTATAAAATATGCTTACAGACTAATGCCCACACTTAGCATTCTGTGCACTTTAAACATGTGGTGATGTCAGGTAGGGATATTTTAAGAAGAATACCAGGATGCAAAAAAAATATTTACATCTACAAATTGCAGTGCTGGAAAAGAATGAAAAACTACCTATATGCAACAATGTACAAAAATGCAGCTGGTTAATAAAAAAAATTAGGAACATGGCCCTAATAGTCCACTATGGCTGGGAGAGGAGAAAAACACATTAGGAAGACAAAATGTAGAAATAATTTATAAGAATATATTTTGGGGTATCTAAAGAAGAGAGGATAAAAGGATTATAAAACTTTATGTCCCGGCTCTGAGCTCTTTGGCAGGTACACCATAATGTGTTTCTCCTGAGAAAAACACATACACATATAAACAGATAATTAAATAGGATGACATTTCCCTGCCTTTACCTAAAACTCACAGATGAAGCTGAAGAACAATGGTGTGTAGCAGTAATTCAAATGCTCTACCACTGTCTTGGGGCCTATTAGGCTTTTTTGATGTAAATCACAGCAGTTTCTGTAGCCAGGAGAGCTATTTTATTTTATTTGTCCATTTGAAGGTGTCAACAACCTCATTAAAACTGACTAGGTTGTGGCTGATATTACCAACTCATGGAGGCAGTGCAAAAGGGTCTTGTTCGGAGAGGCAATTTCTCATTTGCCTTAATTATGGCAACATGCATGCTGCGGATATATCAGGCAATGCAAGCAGAAGATACCACATGAGACCTAGCCTGAAATACACACCCAGGTAAAGGTCATCAGTGGCAGTGCTGATTGCATCTGCTGGGAATTAAAGATCTGAGTGCTTCCCAGGAGATGGGAGTGTCCCGTCTTTGCTCTGCTATACCCCAAGTGGCAGAGAAAGCTGAAGGTCTGCATTACCTGGGAGCAGCACAGGACAGCTTTGCAGCTCAGCACGCCAAACAACAGCCAACAGCTTCAGCTGCTTGAAGAGAAGCTGCTCATAAAAAGCTCATCTCTTTGCTCTCCATCTTGAGTTTGGAGTATTTAGCCAAATTAGAATTCTGTTTCTACAAGCCTTGGGTTTATAACTTTTAAGCCATAAATTTAACTGTGACTGGGGCTATTGTTTTCCCTTTGTAGCACATCTCAGTGATTCATGGTTTGAAATGATTCATTTACAAACTCAGGGATATTCACAAGGAATTATTTTTGGAAATGGTCAAATATCCAAGCATTGCAATAGCATCCTGAGGAGTTATTTATTCAAAGGCAGAGGAGATGGCTGGCTGAAGGATCATAAGCAGCCGAACCTAGAGCTCTGCTACAAGCCAGTATAAGGAAATGCTCCTGTGTCTATGTCCATTTGTCTGCTAATAAGAAACTGAAAAAGGTGTTAAGCAAAACAGTGATATGACTCACTAAGGCCACCAAATTATTTTCTTCACCACCTCAATATATCCCCATTATATTTTTAACATTATTTTTTTAAATTTTCTGACTAAAGTTAAAAAAAATAGGGTGTTAGAGAAGAGACATGGCTTTTTGATTTGAAAGAATTTTTAATTGTGTGTCCCTCAAGGTAAATAATTCTCTCTAACTGTTCCCTGACTAGCAGCTCACACAAAACCCACTAGTGATCCATGCCGTTGGACTTGAAAAAAAAGCCCTGTCAGTGAAGAGGGAACAACCCTTGTATTTCAAAAGGATACAACTCAACAGCCCTCCCTGGGTGCAATGGATCAGTGCAGTGGAGTATATTCAATAAAACACCACTCCACTCAGCCTCAGGCAGACAAATTCTGCATTTAATGAGAGGGACGAGCTTCTTGCCCAATTCCCCACAGTATGAAAAAATGTATGGGGACAGCAGTAAATGTAGGAGTAGTCCTGGTTTCTCTGTCTTGTCAATAGAAGAGAAATAGCTATTGGCAGCAGAAAAGGGAAGACCACCAGTTTGTGAAGTAACCACCCTCTCTCTAGACTGAAAGGAAGTTTCTCACCCTCATAACTTGATTTTAGGACCTTCTTGTTAGGTTTTTCTACCCCTGAGAAAAAGCTGTGGAAAGTTACAGTACTTTCTTTACAGGCTGTTTTGCAATCAAAAGGACAATGCCTCCCCACAAAACTCTCCTCAAGCAACCTACCTGAGCTTTACTATCACTCTGAATGTGAGCCAACGCCAACTAAGGAGATGCAGGAGTCAGCATAAAACAGCAAAACCTCATGAAGACTAATTCTTGCCCTGAAGAGGAGGAAGAATAAAATAAGATGAATTTGCTCTATGTATCCTGGTAATAAGCAAATACATGTCAAGTGAGAAAAGAAGTTTGAAAAGCTCTGGAATACAATCTGGTTCTCTGTATAGAAACATTTTTGGAGTGGTTTTTGTTTAGATTCAGTTTCTGCAGTTAATCTTTTGAATCTTGGATTCTCAAAAAGTTGCATTTTCTCATAATCTCATTTTCTATACAAATCCCTTCTGTGTAGGAAATCCATTCTCACATGGCAGGGCGCATCCTTCTGCCTACATTGGCAGGGCGCATCCTTCTGCCTACATTAGGAGCTCCTGTAAGTGAATAATGTGTCTTTCTGAAAATGGATTCTTTCTGGTTTCTTTCTTTCTGGCATGGGTCAGGACTCCTTTGACGTTACACAAATAGCAGTCTTATACTTCTGGTGATTATAATTCTCTCACACTGAGTTTAGGAGTTTGTGACTCTCATACAGTCGGTCCACTCTCTATATTTAGACTCATAAAACTAATATCCTTCTCTCAGGAAATATCACATTCAGATCTGTCCTTTCATCCTCTGAGAATTTCACCACGCTGCAATCATACAAAAAAGACAGAAAGGCTTGGTTTTCCCCTATATTTAGTCATGGGACAATATCATAGTCTGAGCTGTCTTTTTTTTCCTAAAAATTACAGCTTTCAGTAAGTGACTCAGCTGCTTTGCCCCAATCCCATTGGAAATTCTGCTGCTGATTTTAGTACAGGAAGAACAGTTCAACTTGTTACACCTAAATTTGATCAAACATGAATTATTTTTGGGATACCACAATGATATTAACTTTATGCCATAATCTTTTTTTCCACCACTGGTCAGTAATTTGATGTAAAGAAAGACAAAAATTATTATTATGGCTTTTGAAAAATGTCTTTCTAAGGTACTGAATTTTAGAGCCTTCATGGCATATTGTTATTTATCTAATGCAACTGAGCATTCTTGTTATCAGCCGAGATGGAACATCAATAATTAGTAGCATAATTTTGCAGTGCTGAGATAGTATTTTCATTCTGGAGAAGAGTGCAGTATTACTCTCTACTAATTGTTTCCTGGGGTGCATACACACTTGCTGGAAGCTTCAATCAGAACCTAATAGAGTATCACCTAGGATTAAATGAGAGTACAGATAATTAAGTGCAACATTTGTTTTCCTGGGTTTAAGAACCAGTTTATTTGATGATTTCATGTTTTTTTCACCAGACTGCCTGCTTAGCATAGCACAAAGCAAGGAATATACTTTCTAAACACAGGTACAAAAAGGTAATCACAGGAAGTGAAAGCTGGAGACTCTCAGCTGTAATATAACTTGAGACAGCTATATATCATACCTGGAAGAGAAAATATAGCTTGCAAAAAGAAAGGAGAAAGATAATCAAGGAAAAGAGATATTTAACTTGAAACCTACTCATTCAAAGCAGACAGGATAATATCCAAGGCATGGATTACAAAAGCCACGAGCAAAAGAGAGAGATGTGTTATATGAGGGTTCTTTGTTAGCCAAATCAGAAGGTAATTTACAGATAACTTTTATGCATAGTGTATGCACATAACCCATTTTTACACATGCACACAGCTGGAAAAGTACCTGAAGTAAAATGAGCATAAGCTTTCTGCTCATCATGTACTTCATGTGAGTCAGGTGGTTCTTCCGAATCTAACTTTTCATGGGAAGAGAACATGCTGGAAACTCAAGTTTGCACTAAAATAAAGAGTCTTCTATATCTTGGGAGGCTTGGCAGAAATCAGTGAATATTCACAAATTGCAAATCTTCATGCCCAGAAAGGACAGTACTCTGATTTCCTGTTTACGCCTCTGTAGACCAAGATTACTAATTTAAATGGATGAGAGCTCACAAGAGAAAAGGCAAGGCTGGATGTTGAAGGTGAAATATTGAAAAGGTTTCTGGAAAAACTGAAAGTGGAACATAAAAAGTTACAACATTAAAATCTTATCTCTACAAGAACCAAACTGAAGCACAATTTCCAGTGCATTCTCAGTGTATCTGGTCCCAGTTGTGATCTTTTCAATCCAAAAGGGTATAAATCCCTTTGCACATCTGGAAAAGGACCATACCCAGAGAGATGTATTTGAATGGTTTTATACATGAAAGTAGAACTGCATTTTTATTCGATGCACTTGCCAAGAACATCATTTCCCGCACCTGTAGTAAATGAACAATCACAAAATATGTGTTTGAAGGAATTGTTAAGTGCCTAAGCAATTGGCAGCAAGGAAAAATCCCAAAGAAAATAAATACATTTAAGCTGAGAACTCTGAACACAGCAGTAGGGAAACAAGAATTATTTTACTCTGAATTTAATCTGAAATAGAAACACACACACACACACACACACACAAAGTTGCAATAAAAGTGAGCAAAAAATGGACTGGTAATTGCTCTGTCCTTCCTCACCTATCGAGACCTGATTTCTAGCAGATCTGCATCTGAAGTGTGTTAAATAGGGTAACAGAGAGCAAACTCATCACCTCTACCAGAATGACTCAGTCTTGAGCCTCCCTTTCTCACACAGCTTGTTGGCATGAAAAGAAGTTCTATGTCTCTGGCAGGTTTGGTTTAAGACTGGCTAATGGTATCACAGATACCAGAGATAAGTGAAGGAGAGGATTAGTAGTCAAATTTCTTTTTGTCAACACTTTGTTGGCCCAGGAAATACAGAAAAAAAAAAAAAAAAAAACTCTGAGAAATTGTTCTCCAACACTATTTAATGTAGTTAAGCATTAAGTTTAGTATTACTGGGGCTGTGTTTATCCTTTAGACCAGAGTGATGGCAGAGAGGAGTTTGCTACAGCTCCAAATAAGGATTCAATAGTAGTATCACAGGCCATTAGACATCTTGGTCCAATTCTGCTTGCTTAGCCAACACAGGAACTCTCACACCAGCAGAAATTATCTTGGAAGAAGCTCTGCCAGCTCTACTATCTCATTGTTAACTCTCTGTTTGGTAAGTAACAATACCTGTCAAGTAAGCATTAGCTGAGAAAATAGGGCAGAAACTGGATAAGTAGGCAAATGCAAAATAAAGAAAGTGTGTTTTTTCAACAAAGTGGAATTACAGAGAGGGCATCTCAGAGAATAGCAGCATCAGAGTCAAGCGTTTTGCAAGTATGTTTGAGACCCTACCATCAACTTTAATTAAAGTGCTTCTTCAAAACACTGTATAATGCATTTGACTATTCAGAAGTAGGCAGACATAAAAAAGTAAGATGTGTTTTTCTAGAATATTGCAAATAGAAGTGAGGAAAAAAAAACCCTTAGAAGTATTTTGATGTCCCTGTCTCCATGTCCTTATAGGTCCAAATATAACAATGTAGGACAATTAAAACCCTAAATGCCTAACCACAAATCAGTCCTTGGAACATTCTTGTCTTCCTATGAAATTATTTGGTAAAAATCTCAATTAAAATGCAAATCATTGAACTGTAATTATAAAAATTTCTTTCAATATTTTTCCCTTGCTGTCATGTTGGAGGCTGTAAACGAATATTTACAAAACATACTGTTCCTGTAATTAAATAGATCACAGTGTTGGTAGTGAGAGGGTTGAATGGGTTTACATCAAAATGTTCCTCTCCGAGCCCTTATTTATTCAGGAGGTTAAGCTGCTCATAATTTTTTTCCAAGTTTTTGAGAAAATCTTTAAGTGCTAGGAAATAGGAGGAAAGTCTCTTTCTTTCCCCTAAGCCTAAAATGTGGTTAATGCCAAAGTTTTAATTAGTTCAGTTTACAATTAATATGAGTTATAATATTTCCAGCCAAGGGTTTAAACGGACCCTTTACATGCTTCATCTTTGGTGTGAAACTTTGATTCTTTTAGCTCTGCGCAAAATCTGGCAATTTATTTGTTGCTTAAGCATTGAAAAGCTGCCTAAGGAAACCTTCCCCTTTTGTACCCAGGTAGAGAGCTTTGATTTTGAACTTTGGTCTTGAATAAAGACAGAAGATTTTTGCAATGCAAAATGGTCACCCCTTGTTTACCATTACTCAGGGCACAAAGGATCAGTTAGACTTGTGTTGGAGCTGTTCCAAACCCTTATTTTTTCCTACAGAATGAAGGTGAAAATTGTAGCAGGGGTTTCTTGCATGTTGTGTAACAATCTTTAAATGCTGTACAAATGTGCTCAAGAGCTGTATTGGCTACTTGAATGTAGTAAGTTAAACTAAACATCTCATCAGCCTCTCAGACATAATGTCCCATTCCCAGGCTGCCTCTTTGAAATCTGCATGAGAAAATATCCCTAAGCAGGAGAGCCAATGAATATAAAGTATGTGGGAGAACACCACCCACGACAAAAACGCCAACTTAAAGTACCCACATAGACTTGAGAAACCTTGTTGTGTGCTATGAAGATAAGGAAGATTGCCTTAAAATCCTCAGCATACATCCACATACTGCATGGAGAGGATGCCAAGGGTTTGCCCTGCTTCTGTGTAGAATGCAAGCTGAGGCTAGAAACTTGCAGATAAACTGTGTGAGTCACTTCCCAAAGCTGAGAACTCAACCTGGTGGCATTTTAACTTTAGATAAGAAGAAGATATTTTTCTGTCTTCCATCCCTTTGCTGTGCTTTCCACAGAAATGGGAGCTGGGCATATGGGTCACAGCCAGACTGCAGAGCACCAGTCCCTCACTTGTCAAGTAGCCACAGCCTAACTACTAAGCCTTCCTTTTTTGTATCACATTCACCCCAGCCTGATATAGCTGAGCTACAGCTGCAGCAATGTCCTATGCAAATCAAATGAGAAATTGCTTTAATACTCCCTTTTCATGGGCTCTTTTAAGTACTGAGGTCTCATTTTCCCAGTTTCAGGAAATGGGCTGCTTGGGTTTTTGTTTTTCAGGCTCAACGTTATATGTTGCCCACAAGTGAAAAAACAACTGGTCATTTCTTCTTTGTCCACCTTTTCCTCAGTGTGACATGAGAAAGAAAAATTAGGAAAAATAAACATTTTGACTGACTTAAGGCTTTTTCTTTTCTGCCTGCTACAAACAATGTTGAAATGAGTTCATTTTAGTTCATTCCCATTTTAGGAGTATTATGAGTTGTAGCACCATCTCTCCTCTTAAAATGGTGCACACTCTCTGGATCTGGCAAAGACACCACAAACACCACTTCATTAATGTGTCCATTATATTTTGTATTTACATTACTTACTAAAACCAGTGGGGAAATTTTGACTTGAATAAATTTTTGACAGGAATTTTAGCAGGAGGGGAATCAAGGGTTTTCCAATATGACAAAAACTTGTTTTACATTCAGAAAAGAAACTATTGAGGCTTGTGCCTGTTCAACTAAGGATATTTTATTTTATCCAGTTTATCAAGAAGCATTAAGCACATATCATGTTTGATAAAAAATTATGCTCTTCCTCATACTACAGCATAGACTTGAGAAAAACGAGTGTAAGATCTGATTATTTTCCCCATGGTGGTGCATTTCCTAGAAGTGTAATTCTTCCAGGGTAAGGTTATACAGTACTTTTCCTTCTTCAGCAAAAATTATAGAAAATATTGTACATCTGCCTGTTTCTGTCCTCCACCTCCAATGTAATTCGCTCAGTGATCACACTCTAACCTTGGTCATTGGACTGGGTAAGACTTTGTACTGGAGTCCTGATCTTAATCTGATTTACACTGTGGCCCCCAAAATTTTCCCAAGCACAGAGGTGTGGAAAGAGCAAATGAGTGCCTGAACATCTCAGTCTGGCTTTAGTCCTAAGTGCAGCACACCCTCAGGCTGTTCCTGTGCAATGGCCCCTGCAGCTGTCCATCTAGCTTCTGATTCATGAACATAAGTTTCATGAATCAGGAGATGGGATTATAGGAGATGCATCCCATGGGAAGGATGCTCTGCCTGGAGGGAGATGCTGAAAGATCAGAAATTCAAAGGGTTTTTTCCCTTTTTTAAAAATTCACACTGATGAGAAAAATGTACTGTGATAAGTTACTCCAAAGTATTATGTGATTTCAAAGGAATCATCTTTTGCAAATTTTAATTGGAACAGCTGAAACATTCCTAAATTTAATTACTTTTGAGAATTTCTACCTCAAAGCTATTCTTATTTTACCACTTTCACTGACTGAAAAAATATACTATACTTTTCTATGAGATAAGAAATCTTTGGATGTTTATTTCAATATCATCAGATGTCATATAGAGAAATACCTTCGAAACCTTTATGTATTTTTTTAAAGTTAGATAAATACTCAAGAGGTATAACAATATAAGCTGCAACTGAAATAATTTAAAGCAATTTATCATATTCAAGGGTTGGACTCAACACTTCAGTTCTGTTTTGTTTAATTAGACCTTTCCAACCTTTTAGGGGGTATAGAAAGATCTCTAGAAAGCAAAGATACTAAAAAATAATCTCAGATTTCATAAAAGTTAATTGTTTTCAAAATGTTAGTCACAGAAAAATATATTTAATGTGAGGCATTATCAGTTGGGAAAATGTCACTCCAAGAAGCATCAAACAAAAGATTTAAATCTCTTTTTGCTTTTCTTAGCAGTTCAGCAAAATAAAAAAGTTTTGGAAAATTAATTTGGTCAAGACAAAAGTATGAATTTTTTGGGGTGTAAAATAATTTAGGGTTTTTTTTCCTTTTCTATTCCAGCTACTATTTGTTCATCAGTGCACATGGCTGATGCATCCTGTCCCAAGCACAGATATTGATGATTCGCCAGCAAAAATGAAAGATAGAAATGGAAAACACTTGCCATAGTCAGGGATGATGCATATGTCCCTAGTTCATACTATTGCAAGACATTAATCTTATATTGGCAGAGGAATAAGTTTAGATTCCTGCTGGGGATGTTGAAAGGATTATAGTTCTAGTCCTTTCTTTCTTCACTATGTTGATATAGAGGAGGAGTAAGCTTGACTATAAATCATTTTTTGCATACATAAGCTTAGAAAACTCATCAGATTTTGACATGATGTGTCCCTAGGCATTAAAAGAAAATTTCAGAGAGAACTGATTATATTGCATTAGGAAAACTAATTACCTAAAGCACAATCCAATTAAGATAGGGCATTCAGGGGACAGGATCCCAAAGCTAGGATTGCTTGGGTACTGTTAGTAAAACACTGAACAGGGAGCTTCTGTGAAGCACCATATCTCCTCTATAACCCACATTAAACCAGTGCCATTTTCTAACAATGCTCCTGAGAAATCTCTTCTCTGCTTGAGGTCTTATATGCTATGCAATTTCATTGTATAACATAATGACTCTAAAATATGTGTATTAAGCATAATGTAGGGGTTTCCATTTCTACATCCTGAGGACCTATGTCTTTCTATTAAAGGTAATAAAAGCCAGACATGAACATGGATATAATACAAATAGTTTGTATAAAGCCAGTCTGGGTATGTAAATAATGATACTTTGCAATTACTCTTTAACAGCCTCCCCAGAAGCAGCCCAGACTTGGAAAAAAATAAGAAATGATACATTTTTTCACACCTAATTTGCAACACTTTATAAAAACCTTGGGCATTCAGCTTTTCTAAAACCTACTGCTCTCTGTGGTCTCCTGCTAGACACCCAAGTCAACAAGAATCTCACTCTTTATAAATAAACATTCATCAAAATTGCACATGACAGAAATTGAAAGTGAGCAATTAAATCCCTCAATTTTTTTTTTTTTAACTTGAGTGTTCATGAGAAAAAAGTAAGAAGACTCGTTCAAAATCTCAAAGAGCGTTTCTGGAAAGTGGACTTTGTGTTTAATTTCTGTACTATACCTTTAGCCATTGGACTGCTCCTCCTGATGGCCTCAATACATGAAAAACCACCATGCATGCTTGTCATCAAGTTTTGGTGTCTCACTGAATAAGTGGCTCAAAAAGTTAGCAGAAATTAATATATTTAAATTATAAAGGGTAGAGGGTATGAATTCTAGCACTTGCAGGAAGATATATTTAATTAATTATTGAATAAATTATTAAGAAATGACATTTCTCTTAATGACTAAACCAAGACATGTCCCAAAGATAGCTATTTCACTAATCATCTACAATGTAGCTTAGAGATTAAAAAAAAGAAAAAAGAAATATTGCCAGAAATGTTAAAAAACCCCACAAAAAGTAGTGCCCATAAAGCAGTGACTGAAAAAGACATGATCAGAATATTTCTCCTAGTTTTCCCAGGGTTTGGTGGTTTTATTGTATAGGTCTTTTGGGACTGATTTACTGTGTGTCTAGACTTTGAATACATTGAGCATGGGCAGATGGATAGAAGAGGAACACTCTACCCATCCCTGCGTCCCTGTCAAAATTTTTAATGGAAAATTTGGACAAAAAGTTTTAGAAAAGTCTTGAAGTTGGCCTATTCCGTGGCAAGGTCAGTCTCTAAGCAAGCAGAGAATCACAGAGCTGTCAGCAACTCCTCTGTTGCTTTTGTATTTATTGACAGAGGATATTTGGGTCATGCCAGAGAAACTGACTCAAGTAATTAAAAACCAACAACAAAAAAAAAGCAAAAAAACCCAAACCACCAAACAATTGGAGAGGGGAAGTTATGGTGAGAAACTAAAGAAAGAGGGAAAGAATGTACCTGGAGACTGATTTCATTATTTATAATAGTTTCCAGATTAAAAATCCATTATGCATCAGGTACTTTAGTGGTAAAACTGAAATACAAACCAGACTGCACAGGTTACTTAAATAACGGTGTAAAATAATAGAAAAACAAAAATATTTCAAGCTTATGCCATCAATGTAGAATAAGCCATAGCAGTCAAGGAGAACACTATTGATTTTTTTAAAAGTAATTGTCCTGATGTAGCTGATACATGCCCAAACCTTATCCTGAGGTACTCTTCCCTAGGGTCACACATAGTACCTTATGTAACTACTTTAATTGTCTCTCAAACTCTTACTGCCCACAGTAAGTGCCACTCTTAAAGACTGCATATTAATACAATATATGCACTGGAGAAGCTACAGCAAATGAGCTCAGAATGGGCATCTGTTTACTGGAAATCATTATGTTTTCTGAGGAAATATGGAATATAAATGTTATTTTGCATGCTAATGAGATTTTGCTGAAGTTTCAAGTCTACTGAGATATGAGATTTATTATCAAGATGACCTAGCTGCTACCTAGTTTCCATGACATTTTTCTAAGTGGGCTGAACTGAAAATTTTGTGTGTAAGCAAGAGAACTTATTTTTAGGAAATAATAAAATAAAAGCAAAGTTTCATTTTAGGGTAGAGATACACATTTATTCTACTTCAAATTAACTCTACTTAGAGTAATACATTGTTAGAAATGAAATTCTTTCTGCCAGAGCAAAGCCCCAAAATCTTGATAAGTTGGCAATTCAAATATCCACATTGCTTGCCTAGAAAAGAACAGTCTTGATGTGTTTCTAGTGAGAATCCCCAAATAATGCCTTTAGTTTTTTCCTAGCTTTTTTATTTTACTTTGTCACCTTCTCTGTCTTTGTGATAGTCCGTTATGGTTTGTCTTGTGACAACTGGAAATATTATTTCTCCTATTTTCAGTCAGCTCTTTCCCAGCTTATGCCTGCACCAGCCTTTATCTCAAATTTTATACGAGAGGAAAGATTTAACTCAGCCTGCATTGGCTTTCACTGCTCCCCTGGTAAATATGAAAATTATCTTACTGTGTGCTTTCTGCTATTCTACATCTGAGGGTTGGGGAAGAGTAACCTATTAATAACTGCAGCATTACAGTCTTATCTACATCCACTGACTTCCCTAAAACTCTTACTTCAAAGGTTACAAAAAGGCATCTATTAGAGTTTATTCCTCTCATGTTTCCTACATATTCACAACTATTGACAATTAGACCACAGATATGTTAAATGCACTCATCATCATCCAAGTATTTCTTTGCATCTTTAAAATTGTCTTCATCTGTCTTGCTTTTCTATTCTAAATTCCAGGGGGAAAAAAAATCTTTTTAACTATATATAGCATACAAAATAAGGTGAGCCTAAACCATACCTTGAGATCCTAGCCACCTGAGTATAAGTAATGTCCTCTGACCATGAAATCTCTTCCTACACTAAAAATAACAACTGCAGCAACCTCTTTTACACTGTGCTTAAAGCATTGGAAATCTGAGTTTTCCATGTATTTCACAGCTATTCAACAACATCCTATATAATGAAAAATGGCAAAAGACAAAAGCTAATAAGTACACCTGTTATAGCAACAGTGATAAAGAAGTATGAGATTATACCATCGGGGATTGTTGGTGACAACTTGCTGTTAACTCCTTCAGCTAGCTCCCACACTAACTCATTGATACCTCTGGGAGATACTCTTTGTGAACAGAAGTCAGCCGTGCATCTTCTCTCAGTTAAAGATTTCCTGCTTTCATTTCAATACTGAAGTGAAACACATGTAGATTTGATTAATTCTTTATGATACTTTGCAAAATTGATCACCTGAATTGGAACTATTCTAACAGACATAACTGGGGATGAATTTCTTCAAGGTTTTAGTGTTCATTTAGATGCTAGAAAAGATAGCAAGCTTTTCAGAAGACCTTATCATGGTGGATACTGAATCAGTCTAGAAGCATAGCCCTTATTTATAGATGTGAATAAAAAGTTCTTTTGAAAAGCTTGCTGTGAACACTTTAGAACAGTTTACATTTAAGATGGGTGCATTCACAAGGTCTCAAAAACTGAGGCTCTGGTACAGTGTTGCTGCAGCTAGCCCAGACTGATACACAATGAGTATAGGAGTAGGAGAATAGTGGAAACGTACCAAATACACATAAGAACTGTTCTTTCTAAATAGTTATTATCATCCATAATGATGTTACAACATTATTAAGTCATCATTAAAGGATCAAACATTGACATGAGTTTTCTTTAAAATAACTACTTTCAGCAATTAGCAGAAGTGGTTAAGATTAAAAAAGATGGTGGTGCAAAGTAACTTTAAAATCATGAAACTATTTTTATGAGCTAAAACTCTCCTTGAAGCTGCTGTAAGAATGCACTGAAATAATGAGCCCAGGAATAGGAACTTCTAAAAATTTCTGCTTCTATGAAGAGCAAATTTGGAAGCAAAATTTTCAAAATGCTTCAGTCATTAACTTTACTTAGCTTAAGGGAAGCATAAGAGCAATTAAAGGGTCAGCTTTTAACTGACATCCATCTTCACAGACAAGTATAAAAACAGTGAAACACTTGATGTTTTCACTACAACTACAATAAGAGTTTTCTCATTAAAGTTTCCTGTGGAATCCAAACTTGCAGAAAGGTCAGAAAAGATAACATGCAAGTGAAAGGACCTCCTCTTTCATACTTGGAATAAAACTGAGGAAAAGAGATTTCAGAATGGCTCAGGCCAGAGGAATAGCCAAGGTAGCTGATCTTATAGTTCCTTGGGATTATGCAAAACCATGTTGATTATCAGCCATGGCACTTCCACAGACTTGGTACTTGAGAATAAACATTGCTACAGCTTCAAAATCAAAGGCTAGAGCATGTTTTAACTATCCATATAGTAAAAAATATTGGACTATTTTCCTTAGAGAGTCCCACTTTTGACTTAAAAATAACCATATTTCTTCATGTAAGGATAGCAGCATGGTGGCCATGAAAACGAACCAGCCTCTAACCAAAAAGCCTAAAAGCTTTTGCAAAATGATAATTGTTTGTATACCTCGGGTACTGTAGGGAAATGAGACATCTAAGAAAAGGATGCATCTAAATTGACAAACAATGAATAGTTGCAAACATAAGCATTTCTTGTTTGAAGTATTTGTCATATCATTAACTTTTCTAATGAATGTCTTTCTCAGAGGACATTCCAGTATTTTTTTGCAAAATTCTTTGGATATATTAAAATAAATAAATCAGGATTAAGAACCACAACAAATCACCAGTTCAGTGGGAATTTGTTTGTTCGTTCAGGTTCTTTTTGCAATTATTATAATTAAAGCCTGTTAAAACACCTGAAATTTCCTCATGGAAGATGGATGATAATTTATCCTTCTTTGCAGTGTACACAGACACAAACACACTCACACTGATGCTGTCAGGCAACAATCACATCTAATTTCCAGAAAGAAGATACATATCTACCAGGACATCTAGGGATAGCATTGCCCTGTTTGCATCATTCATTTCCATTTTGAAAACTTCAAGAAATTGTCCCTATGGTCTAATTCAAGTTTTAGTAAAAAATTAAGAAAGGACCAGCATGATAGGTCAAATGGAACAAGAAGGGAACTATACATACTTGAAATCATATTAGAACATAGAAATTTTATCCCTCTGTTTGCTCCTAGGCCTTTATCCCACTTTACAAATATTCAAACACTTGACTGTTGTTCAATGAGTAGGTTCAAAGAATTAAATAAGAGTTAATAAGAATTTTTTGTACAATATTATCTGCTGTGTGATTCATGTGGTCTTCATCTACCAAATTTTTAAGTGTTTAAACAATAGGGTAAGTCTCTTGTAGGAATCCAATACTATGAGACACAGATACACTAATATTAATTTTAAGGCTTTTTAGGTTAAATAATTCAAAAGCTTTGCAGTATACAGTTGAATTCTCATCTACACATAAATTTCATTAATGAGTTCTAGATCAGAACAGCCTATATAAACCACATGGATTTTAAATTCTAGACCTAATTTTTTCCTTACTTCCCAGGGTTTACTACACATCACATATTGCACCATAACACATCCTCAGCCTCAGAGGCATGTTTCTGCATTTAACATGAACAAGCTCTTGTTTTGCAACAGGTGCTACCAGATTAAAAGTGGTTCTTCACCACTCTGTATTTGGGTTGATCTTCTTCCATTCATAAGCAAATAAACTGAAGACAAGATTTAGTGTCCTGCTCCAACTATCTGTAGATTCAGTAGCAGACATCAAGTCCAACATTTTGCTGCAACTTACTACCAAAGTGCAGCAAAAACCAGTGGTGAAATCCCCATGAGTGCAGACTTGCTTTGGGTTTCAGTATCCGAGGAATAAAAGGGAGAAGTATCAGCAGCTGACTGAGTAAAGTGACACAGTCTCAGAGTTCATATTCACTCCTGAAAGTTACTGGAACATTTTAGTTTTCATGTTCTACCTCTTTTTAAAAAATGTTTCTCATTCACAAAGCAAGTTAAAATTTTGTGAAAAGAAGACAGGAACTACTTTAGATAAAATGGCCACAAAATGTATTTCTAAATTAAAACTCTTGATAGAAAAGAACAAACTCTTTTGTGACGGTGATTGCAGGGGTCACAGGATGACGGAAGAGATGAGAATCTCGACCCCATGTTTCAGAAGGCTTAGTTTATTATTTTATGATCTATATTATATTAAAAATTACACTAAAATAATAGAAGAAAAGATTTAATCAGAAAGCTACCTAAGAATAGAAAAAGCATGATAACAAAGGCTCAGACTGACCGAAACAGTCTGAGACAGCTGGACTGTGACTGGCCATAAATTAGAAACAGCCAGATGAGACCAATCACAGATTCCACCTGTTGCATTCCACAGCAGCAGATAAGAATTGTTTGCATTTTGTTCCTGAGGCCTCTCAGCTTCTCAGGAGGAAAAATCCTAAAGAAAAGATTTTTCATAAAACATGTTGGTGACACTTTTTTTGTTATAGTTGCTGTCATTTCATTCTTGCCAAAATATTTGAAATTCTCTGTTGGAAGGCACACTGACATAATTCCATGTGCCCAGCTCAGTGCAACTAGCAATGCTGTGAATGCAGGTGAGCCTTTGTCTGTACAACACAACTGCATATGTTCCTTGCATGTTATTTTCCAACAGCAAGAGAGGTGAAGCTTTTGCCTTTTAATACTTTTAAAGTGGTAAGAATCCTTGATGAGATAAATACAGTGTTTTTTAGGGGGGAGAACAGTTTAATCTTTATGAGATTAATTGCTTGGCAGTACTTTATTAGGGCTGGATTTTGTCATTGTGAGTCAGGAAATGGATTGTTGGAATGCCAAGCACAAGATTTTGGATGCTCTTTCTCATTTGAATACTTATATAAAACTCAACAGGTTTATTGTGTTTTCCCTTTCATTTCTTTCCCCATGAATTAATCAACAGGCTGCAGAGTAGTCTGGAAATTGAAAAGACTTTTGACATTAAAGCCATTGCAAATGGCTCAGCTTCTGTAAACAAGACCCTAAAAAATCAGGACTATTTGGACATAATTCTCAATTTTTTATCATTCAATCAAACTGCACAATATTTTATAGTTTTCATTCTGGATTCAAAGCATGCTGCTGAGGCAGAATACATTTTCAGAAGAGGTCTGTAAGCATTCAAGAAACAGCTAGCAGAGAAAACACTAGGAACAAAGGAAATCTGTATCAGAGACTCCCTCTGCTTTTCCCACTGGATGACCTGCATCAGGCTCAGTGTTGCAGAGGATTTCATCACATCTGTGCCTGCACCAAGATCAATTTGTTCTGTGTCTCTACAGCATGAATTAATACAAACTAGGAGCATCTTTGAACCCTCTGGGAGCCAGGGCTGGCCTTGACATAACTTTCTAAAATTTCTCTCTCTTACTCCTCTTCCCTGAGCCAGGGAGGAGCAATGCAACCTCTTTCTGGGCTGTTGGTTTAATTCAGCAGTACCAAAGTTAAAGCTGGGAAGAGTAGGGGGTGCAAGACCTTCTGAATGACAAGGTTGCATCATAAAAAGGACTCATCAAATTGCACATGAGCCAGAACTCAGAACTTTCTACATCTAACTAAGGAGAGAAAAATAAAGTGACTGAGGTCTAAAGTTAGGCTGCTACCCTGACCTGCAATAAAGCACTCTTTTCTATTTTTTTTCTTTGTCCTCCATTTAAAAATGGCACAAGAAGCCAGCAGTAAAACTATTAAGGGATTACTTCGAAGTTTCTGACTTTAGAAGATTTTTTTCGCAACAAATACCATGGGTGTTGGGAAAAAGTAAAGGGAAAAATTTTTAACAATTAATAGAAACATTAGTGAGCAAACACGGTTTGCAGATCCCTGCTGGTATCACTGGATGCTTATGCACAAATGTGATATTTTGTCAAGTAAGGTGCTATGTACAGCAGATTCAAGTTATCAAATAAAAATAGCAGAGATAATTTCAGCTCCATCCACAGCACTGGGAGTTGGGGAGGGGAGGAAAGTGGAGGTGGGATGGAATAATTGTGGAGTGAAAAAATTCAGAATTTTTGGGGGGTGAGAAAAAAGAGGAGGAAAGATTTATATAAAAGCTCTGCAAAAAAGTGCTGGAAGAAGAAACCACATTTAATCCAGGCCTGGTCCATATGCAGCTTTGTGAGAGTCTGCCAGTCTATACACACAATGCTGTGTGCCACACATCATCAATATAATTCTATAAGGTAATTCTTGTGCCATAGGCCTTTGCAAATATGTCCTCTTCAGCCAGACAACCAGGTCAGAACACACAGCAGAATTAGCAGGACTGTGAGAGCTTAGACTTGGAAGAGACCAGAAAACAACTACATGGAGAGCTCAGGCAGCAGGTCTCTGAGGTACACAGCTGACAGCTATGGGCTCAGCCAGCAAAAGCAATGCAAACAATTAGCACAAACTCCTAGATGGGAAAAAAAAAATCTTAGACATCAGGTAAATCTATGTTAGGACATTCAGGAAAGTTCATCTGGACTATTTCTTAGTGTTGATTTGCCACACAATCTTAAAACCAGTAGGTGAACACTTACACAGTATAAGAGCAGCTGACATTCAGCTTCTCTTAAAAAAAGAATAAATGGAACAAGCTTAACTTCAGCCTTTTGTTTCACTGAAAAAAAAGTTGACAAGAAAGGTATAATACACTCAGCTATAATAGAATTATATTCTCTCTGAATTCTCTGTAGTAGAAATAGAAACCCCAAAGAGATAAGCTTAGATATTGCCAAAAGAAATTTCATATAAGAAGAGAAAATCCCTCTCAAACAGATATCCATATATACATATGCCCTCCATGCTAACAGTTTAAGAGCAATTTCCTTTTCTCAAATGAAAGTCTGTGACAAAATAACATATGCTGATTTATTAAAAATTCTGAGCAAAGCAGATTTTCCTACACTTGATATTCATAAATTCGATGAGGCAAATCTTTGTATCACACAATCTGTGTTTTCAGCAGAATCATCCTTAAGGCAGCCAAATATGTCAGTTTGTGGGGTTTAAAAAGTCTTGGGTATAAATAACACATGCACATTCCAGGAAATTTTAGCCATTATTGACTCAGCAGGAGCAACATGGGACCTATGGACTATAGACTACATTCTCTGTTCTCTTTCTCTCTCTTCTCCATCTTTATTTTTCCCCTCCCTTGCTTTGCCCAGGCAAAGCACAGCTCTCATATTCTACTCCATATTCTGCACTGAAGTTTATTGTAGGACTAGGGAGCTTGTGGAAGAGTGTTTCTGCTTCTGAGCCAGCATCTTTGAGAAACTTACTGCGAGCTGAGAGCGTACTGAATGGTACTGTACAGAATGAAGGGCTTGTTACCAACCGCTTGCAGAGGTCTATTGTACAAACTTGAGGGCTTGTTAGACAACACCTTCTGAGTCTAAATAGTGGGCTGGTTGCCAGAGTTAAGGCAGCTGTACAATAAAGCACAGGAATTTCCTGACCTGTGGTCTGCTGTCTTTGCTCAGAGTAATGACAGTTTATAGCAAACATCATGGCCTCTACTGATGGGTGACAACACACACCTTCCCCTCCACCCCCTTCCTTAATTGAACAAATTAAAAAAAGAAAAATTAAACAAGAAAAAATATTTTTGTACAGCTGGTTCCCTGCGCTATCTGAAGTTTTCCCCCTCTCAGATGCTGGTATCTCTTCCCCAGGAAAAGTCTTTCCCAGGAGACCCTCATTTTCTAGGAGAAGAGTTGTTTAGAGAAATAGATTTGTGGCACTGTCCAGGATAGCCACAGTTGTGACTTCCCACGTCCTGCATTGCTGAGAGGTTTGTGACAGCTGTATTTCCTGCAGGTATTTCAGCTTTAATCCTGTGGTCCCTGATCACCACACAGGCCTCTCTGCTCTGAGAGTCTGGTGGGCTGTGTTTGAGCAGCCTCATGCCTGCTGGCAAAGGTTACATCTGCACCCCTGATCTTCAATTCTCTCTTTTGGGGGCCTGGTCAGTAACACAGGATATTTTCACTGCTCTTGTGTGCTGAGATTACAAGTGCACGTGCCCTCACACTTGCTCAAGACTACACATTTGGGATATATCTGCAGCTGCCTCAGAGTCCCGTGTATAGAGATACACTTGGTCTCTTCTTCCACAGTCTCATCAGTCTTGGTCCTAGGGATCTGCATGTGATGAATGAATTTCTCTGAGTCTGAAGTTAATATTTTTTAGCATCCTGGTTACCACAGGAGGAGAGTATGAGACAGAACATGCTCAAGCACTGCTGGCTTGTGAGCAGCACTGACTCACCAAATTACAAAGGAACAAAAAGCAGTCTCTGCTTTTCCTTATTTTCCAGATGTCTTTCTAATGTCACTACGTCCACTCTCATCCAGTAGCAATGTCTGAAATGAAAAACAAGTGGTACTGGGAAAGTGTTTTGCTACAACAACTTCCAAGGCAAAGTGGATTTAAACAGAGCATCTCCCTTCAACTTCATTCTTGTAATTCCTTTTCAGAATTTAATCTCTGATTACTCCATCAAATCAACTGGCTGTAATAACAAAGCTGAACAAGCCCCCTCCTTCAGGTGATGCTGGTTTTCCTAAACAAAGCCCTCCAAGGCAGCTGACTGGTCATTCTGTGGAGGCTTTGTCATTCTTCTCACAATGTGCTTTTTTCAAGGGCTGCATAACATTGCTCTGCCTGCTTTAAGGCTGCATGAACACAGCTGTCGCTGGCTGAATTAAATGAAACAGTGACTCATACTACATCTTTGATATTGGAAAAGGCGTGGGTAGTATTTTGTAGCTTTCAAAAAGCTATGGTTTCACATTATGTTTAAATAAAGAAGGGCAATGACTTTAGAACATATAAACCCTAGATGATAGATGATGCACTATGTATTAAGAAGTTTGGGCAATATTTTATATGGTTTTGTCATCATCCATCATCATGAGGATCACGAGCAGAAGAGAAGTTCAGACAAACTTTCAGAAGAATAAGTAGACATTACAGGAAAGTAAACTAAGGAATTAGAAACACAAAGCACTGGTCTATTTACTCCCATATTAGATTTTCTTTGGTAGGGTAAAAAGAAAATCTGTACATACAGAGGCTCTGGCTATGTTTGGCTTCATCTCACACATTCAGTCACCTTTCTGCAAAGTGGATTTAAGTACTATTGTTCTTGCAGAGTGGCATTCTCACGTTTGCCTTCTGAAATGAAGGCACTGGGTCCTAGCAATGGAGAATTGTAGGTAAGTAGTTGATGGTGTTAGAAGCACATCTAAGTTCTGCTTCTCCCCATTCCTCTCTTCTTCTGCAACTTACTTGTCATTGTTTGAGCCTGGCACAATGCCAGTGCTTCCTTGAGAATACCTCTTTTCCTGGTATCTACTGTGAGATGTGATCAGAGATAGAGCAGACCAGCCTCCAACTTAAGAATGAAAGAAAGAAAAACTTTATTAACCTAAAACTACAAGGAAAAACACACAGAACACAGGAAGAAAACCTTCCAAATTTCCTCCTCCTCCCCACAACAAATTTCTTAATTCCGTTGCCACCCTTTAGATCACTCGTTCTCAGTCCGTCACCACCCTTTAGATAATCAATTCTCAATTCCTCGAGAAGAGAGGAGTCTCTCTTGCACCACAGACTTCCCCAGGAAACAGTTGAAACTTCTCGTGTTTCCATGTCACGTGTGGCACCGCCCGGAGAACATTTGCCATTGTGACCTCTTCCTTCCATGTCCAGTGCTCTCACCACTGCACATGGATCAGAGCTGCTTCTAGGGTTTTCCCTTAAAGGATGCTTTGTCCAGTTCCAAAAAAGAGCACAGTCCCTCTCCTTTGGGACACTTGTCCCCCCCAAATTTCACCCCTTGTGGCTGAGGGGTCTCTTGAACAGAGATCATCTTCTTCTTCTTCTTCAAAGACAGAGGGCACCACCACCACCCTCCTCCCTCGTCATCTCTGTTCACACACTCTCACATCACCGCACTCTCCTGGCTCTGAGCCATTGCCTCCCCCTAGAATGCAGTCTCTGTGTCACAGGAAATCAAGGGTTCTGTCATGGCTATTCAAGAAAAGTCTAGCCAAAGGCCACTCCATCATCTCCTCCCTCCTAAGATTCTTCTCAACTTCTCTCAATGTCTTTTACTTGCCCATTTTCTTACTTACTATCTCGCTCTATCTCCTCAACTTCAGGAGGAATCAGCATTTGCAAGGTTTCCATCATCCCAAGAAGGGTTAAAAGTCTCAGGCTCTGCTGGTTTGGTTCATGAATTCCCATGGCTGGCTGCTCTGCTGGGCACCCACCCCCTTCTCGTTCACGCCAGCCGCGCTATCACAGCACAAGCTGCTTTCTCTCTCTCTCTCCCTCTCCGGGTGGTAGGGGAGATGGGGGATGGCTGTCTGAAGCCCTCGCAGTGCTTCTCTACCCTTCGGCCCAGGACTGGCCTACCTCCCTCCGGCCACATGGCTCCCCTCCCCCTGCCCAGCTGGGAGCCGGGCAGGGGAGGGTCTGCTCTCTTCCAAGACCAGAACCCAAAGAGAGTTTCCCCTGGGAGTTCACAGCTTTTAACCCCCTGTGTTCTCAGAGGCGTATCCGTGCCCTCAGTGGACAAACCAGGTGCCAATATTAAAATCTGAACACCGATTGGCGTGACCACACCATCCCAAAAAACTTCATTTCCTCTCAAATCACGACATTACTCCAGATGAACAGTTTTAAAAATATTTTCAAAAACTGATTTTAGAGCAAATATAGTAGATGCCAGAAGTACACTGTGCTGCCTAACTTTACAGGAAATAAAAGTAAGGAAAACATACCAGGAATTTCTAGTATTTTCATAAAAACGTACATACCTACGGTGCATAGTGAGGGTGCACTTATTCTGCTGAGAAACAAGCAGAAGACACAGTGGTAAAATTGGTACTGAAGGCAGCTATTGGAAAGTTTGATGAAACTTTCCTTTTCATCTGCTTCAAACTATAATCTGGTTAAGAATCACCTAATTTTTAATGCTGTTCCTCTGTTGCTGTGCATTCCAACTCAGCATTACTCATTTCAGGTAAGATACTGATGTAGAAGTAAGTTTAAGTTATCTGGGAAGGGTTAAGGAGATGGTACCCTGGAGTTCTTTGGAGGACTGAATTCAAATACTTCTGATAATGATTTTTAACCCCTCTGAAGTCATACTTCTTCCTAATAGCCAATAAAAGAGTGACTCAACCAAGACAGTTTTAATTTCTTATGTGTACTTTGCACTCACCTGTCTATCTTGCATATTTCCTAATTATTTGCTGTTATTCTGCTTCAGTCCTCACCTTTTGTAGTTTCTTCAATTACCAATGGACGTTTGAAGCTCTCTAGGGGGCCAAAAAATACTAAATAAAGAATTAGCCTTCCCCAGTATTTTCCCCATATTTCCTTTGTCATCATCATGGTCCATTAAATCTAATTATATCTACTGGAACATCCTCAGGGTTTTAATCCAACAACTCTCCATCTCTCAGATAAACTAATAGTATACTCTAGAGAAATGTACTCAAAAGTCTGCTTGTGATTCAGGCCCCCCACACTGAAAGATACAGATACAGATTTACCTCTTCCTCTGACACTCATATCAGCTCACAAAAAGGGTCATTGAGAAGACGTGGCAGACTTGCAATTCAAGTTGCCTGTTTGCTTGCCAACCCTTTGCATATTATGGGAATTTCATGAGGAGCCAGGATAAACAGCTTTTATGTTACAAACAACCATCTACTTTTCCTAGAATCTTGTCCTTGATGTGATACAACATAACAATACCAAATTTCAAGAGACCCTAACTCTGGATTTAGATTGTTTTGTAGATTCACTGGTGCAGCCTCACCTTGAATATTGGGGGCAGTTTTGGGCCCAAAATACAAGAAAGATATTAAACTGTCATAGAGCTCCCAGAGTAGGGCAATAGAGGTGGTGAAGCGTCTGGAGGGCAAGCAGTATGAGAGGTGACTGAGGTCACTTGATCTGTTCAGCCTGGAGAAGAGGAGACTGAGGGGAGACCTTGTTGCAGTCTGCAACTTCCTCATGAGGGGAAGAGGAGGGGAGGGCACTGATCTCTGCTCTGTGGTGAACAGTGGCAGTGGACCTGAGGGAATGACCTGAAGCTATGTCAGGGGAGGTTTGGGTTGGACATTAGAAAAAGGTTTTTTGCCAAAGGATGGTTGGGCACTGGAACAAGCTCCCCAGTGAAGTGGTCACAGCACCAAGACTGACAGAGTCCAAGAAGCATTAGGACAATGCTCTTGGGCACATGCTCGTGGGCAGACTCTTGGGGTGTCCTGTGCAGGGCCGGGCATCAGACTTGATAATCCTCATGGGTCCCTTCCAACTCAGAAGGGATCATTATTATGAATCACAGAATCATTATTCTATGATTCTGTGATTCATATCTGGTTCTTCTAGGTCCTTGGAAACACTAGTTATACAGAATTTTAGGCTGAGCGTTAATTTTTTCACAGTAACATAGAGCAAAAAGAGGAATAAGTGTCTGTTTTACACTACCACACAGGATTAAGACTAGGCCATTTGGGTTGAGTTTTGTTTATTTGTTTTTAGAATAATAGAATTTTTTTTTGTTTGTTTTTAGAATATCAGAATAATTTAGATTAAAAGGAACCTTTGGAGGTAATCTGGTTCAAACCCACTGCACCTTCTTGGTCAATGTCAAAGTGACATTGGGCTGCACAGCGACTTATTCCTTAAAAGTGGGAAACATAAAGTGAAGGAAGGAATGGCACTGTAGTGCTGAGGGTATTTCTCTATATTTTAAGAACTCTTTATTGAGATATCAATACAGAGGAAATAAAATTTTATATCAATTGAGATATCAAATCAGAGCAAGAGCTTTTCTCGCCTTTCATCTTACTCTTTATCTCAGGAAGAAAGATACTGCTGATTGCATAGTGGAGATCCAGCCAATTAAAGAATGCAAAACCTTATAAAATATGTCTTTTCTCCTTAAAGCTTGCATACTCTATGCCAAAGGGAGTTTGGAGAAAGAATGTGGCATTGCAAAGCAACTCCTGCAAAAAAAAAAAAAAAAAAAAATGGAAGTGGCTTGCAAAGAAGCTTCTTCTGTAAGGACTTAAAGAATACAGCTGAACTGTCTCAAAACATTGTCAAAGCCAAAAGAAGGAACTTCCTATGAGATAAGCGACCACAACAGGAACTTGAGATAAGTGCAGATGGCACAGCAGGAAGGAACTAAGTCCAGGCCTAATGGAGGTGAAGGTTTGGTTACCATCCAGACAGAAATTCCCACCACAGTATCTATACCCTGTGGATACCTGGGACTTGGACTGTATAAAAAGTGGTAGCTCCAGAGGAACAACTCTGGGACCCCCAACAATAAGAAGACCAGAGTGAAGAAGGACTAGCAAGAGTCTGCAGGGATTCGTGTGGTGGTGATATATTTTGCTTAATCTCTCTCTCACTCCTGCTTTCCCCTCCCACAAACCTTATAAGGGTTTTAAAACAATACTACTAAAGTCCCCTTCTTGACACACAACCTATTAGCAGTGTATCAGCTCTCTGCTCCTAGAAGAATGCTCCCTGTCCATGGAGATCTCTCTCAGGTATACTGCAATATAAATGAAAATGTTCTGGCAGAATAGTGTCAAAAAGAAAATTAACTGGAAAAAGAAAATATCTACAACTAAGAATTTATTCAGCCTGTGTTTGGCCATGCAATGTGACTCTTTGTTCCTCCTCACTCTCTTCCTCCTCTTCTTTTCTGCCAAATTATTTCTCTTAAGATTTGTAAAGGAACAGTAGGTCTCTAGAATGACAACAATTGGATAATTGCAAATTTATTTACCAAAGGAGTTTCTCTCTACTCTCAAACTCATCAGGACCATAAACCATAGGGGCCAGTCAGAAAGGTACCCTCTAATGCAATGATAATGGATGCTGCTGACCCTTTGATAAAGGAGCCATTTCACAGCTCCTGCATGGGAGATAGGGCTCATCTATAAATGGACAAAGAATCGAGATGCCCCCTCCCCCTGCCAGAGGTATTTTTTCTGAATTCTCTCTTTATTTGGTGCATTTCCCTCCTTCCAGCCATAAACCATAAGACACCAGTCACTCTGAACAAATACTGTGACCCAGCTTCATTACCAAAACAGTCTAAAGAGTAGTAAGACTATGCAGAAAACTTTGGGAGACATATGACTCAGTTGATGAAATATGAACAGTGAAGGATAGAGGCTTGTTTTGTACAGTGATGATCATGCAAAGTGACACTCTGTCACACATTATGTGACATTAGATGACAAACATGGAGCGGATGAAGTGAAAATTTAAGAAGGTGATGATGCATTAGGGGTCCCAAGCCACCTTTCCTAATTAACACTCTTAAACTTCTACACCTTGTGTACATTTATGATGAACATTCTTCCTGATAGAAAAGTATTATGACAGAGTGAGTATTTTAGATACAGGCCTAAACATTACTATTTTTCTGAAGCTGATATTCTCAACCTGGGAGATCACTGCAGGGACGTGGGCAGACGTAGGGAAGGAGGAGTCTGCCACAAAGCTCTTCTGGCAAAATGAGATGGACTGGAAAAGAAAATGTGAATGATCATCAAGTGTTCTCAGAAGCAGAGACAATGACTAATACTAACAAGCATCAGGCAGAAGACAAAGAAAAAATTAATTTCTCAGGTCACGTGAATGACATTTCTTGCTGCATCATATTGTAGGTACTGAAAGCTGGCAAAGTCTCAAGGATTGATTGAACATGTTCATGAAACCAATTTGAAGCAATTAAAAAGATACCATCTTCACTAAAAAACCAAACAGCTTTGTGGCAGAGTCCCAGATTATTTGAAAGCTGAGAGAATCTTTGAGAGAAACAGCATAATATGTTTCTGCTCATCAACCATACCTCCCTAAGGATCAGCTTCTGAGCATTGCCAAAGATGAGGCTGAATCTTTGCTTCAGGGACTGCTTTCCTAGACATATTCTAGGAAAATTACTCTGATGGAAAGAAGAGACTGATCACCAATGTAACTGTAAAGGTGTATTTGGCCCTTCTTTTCAAACAGATATGCTTTTCATTGCAGCTTTACAATTGTGTAGAAGCCTGAACGCCACTTACTGATTACTAATGACATTTCAGAGTAGTGGAGCATTACAGGACTGTGAGGTGAGGGTCTGAAGTGATGCAGGGTCCCTAAGCAGGTGCAAAGGAGAGCCCCTTTGTTCCAAAAACTCAGCCTTTTTAAGCCAGTATTAGTTACATACTTTTAAATCATAACAAACATAATTCAACCAACCCCTAACTAAGCTGAGTCTCTTTCTCATAGTCCTTTTCTTACTTAGCTGAAGTAACAGGCTGACACATGATTTTACAAGGCCTCTCTTTTATAAAGCCTTACTTATTGGTAATGTAGGACAACTGCGATGCTAATGCAAACTGGGTGCTACACTACAGAGTCACAGCATATATTTATGTAAATTTCTTGGGCTTCCTAAAACCCTAAAGCCCACTTTTTTGCTTATCCCCACCTGGGAATAATTTGCCATGCTGTATCCAGTCTGTGGAATGGTGGAAATGAGGGAAATGACAAAGCTTCTAAGCCAGCATTTACTGTGGATGTCAGAGATGCCCTGGGAGAAAAGGCCAGATTCCAGTGACCCGATGAAATCATTCAGTAAATTGCATAGACGGTAGAGTTAAAAAGAGAGCAAAAAGAAGTCAATAGTGATATTTCAAGTCTCTGGTTTACATAGAATTTTATCCTTGGTGAAGGTACCTACAGTTCCCAAGAGCCAAGGGCACAAAATAGCTGCACGCTTCTCCTGGAATGTCCTTCAGGACAGTAGGTTAAGCAGGCATTAACAGTCGCTTGCATGGCACAAGTCTCTGAGTGAACAGTTATCTGTCTTGCTGAATTGCAAGGGAGAACGACTTTTATGATAGCTGAAGTTCCACTGACAAAGTGCAATGTTCCACAGGGTTGGGTGCTTGTCTTTCTAGTGCCTCATGAGAATTGGTGTTATGGCACTCTTGTGTGAGCTTCTTGTTCCAGCTCTGAAGAAAGACTGTCTTACTGTAGAGAAATCAAAATCATTTAAGAAATGGAGAGCTTACACTTTTTAAAAAAGCATTTAGCTACTTAAAGATGCAGACTAATTTTGAAAATTCCTCATGGGTGTTGTACTGCAACTTCAACTGCTCCTCTTCAATGTATCTACAATATATTCTAGAGATATCTAATCCATATCAGAGAAGGAAAATGTTGAACAACACCCTTTCCCTCTTCGGTTCTGCAGCAGAATAATTGGGAAGATCCTTTATCTCCAAATCATCTTCAGTGGTCCAGCTTTCAGATATACATAGTCTGGAAAAAGCTTGACTCTTAGAACAAAAGGGTTTTATATATAGTGCACAGGGAAAACCTGGACTACATGTTTTATCTTCTCTCTTGAAACTCAAAGGCAAATAAAAAGTAGTGCCATTTATAGATTACATAATTTATTTAAATTAAAGATTTAGGATGTTTGGGCTACATTCAATCTGCATTGACAAGAATGAGGAATGAAAGAACAGAAAATGTGTATTAAATTTCCTCTGGTTTGATTAGAACAGGTCTGTTTTCATCTTCACTGTTTTTAACTCAGCCTACCTTTATTGAAAGGAGAAAAGCATTTCCTACTCTACTTTGAAACTTAAGAGGTACACTTGTCTAACAGAGGCAGAGAATTTTAAACTAGTAAAAATTACCCTCTGTTTTATAAACTATATTACAGTTTGTTGTCACAATACCAAAGTCAGTCTTTGTTCTTGAAAGTCTTCTGAGATGAGTTCACAGGATGAGAAATGCCATAAATATGCATGGGGTGGCAGTGAGTCTTTTGTTTCCTAATTAAATACTTATATCATTCACAGCTCCAAACACTTGAGCATATACAGATCTGGAAACCATGGTATGTAGCCTAGTTTAATGATACAAAATAAATACAATGATACAATGATATAAAATACATAATGAAAAGGACCAGAGACAGCCAGAAACTTCAACTCTTTTCAAAAGTTAGTAGAAGGAAAAAAGAAAACTGTATTGACTTAAACCAGAGAAAGACTCAGAAATAATTCTGTTCAGAATTTTAAAGTGAGTTTCTGAAGAGGATGAAATCTTGGCTTTTCCACAATCAGTATTTTCAATCCCAGGAGGGCATAAGAAGTAACATGTTCTCTTGTGTCATTCACTTGTGTCCCTACATTGGTTCATCTGTGCCTGACACCTTCTGATAAAGCTGTGAAACATCATGAAAAATCAGTATGTCTAAGGTTAAGACAAGGAAGACATTATCTGACATACTCATACATATTGAGAAGCAGTGAAGATACTGACCCTGGGATATATGGATTGATAGAGTCAAGGAAACATTGGAAACTTGAGGAACATTCTTGGCACACTTTCGTATGCCAAAGTGAGTTATCATTTTTTTTCTCTAGATACGTAGACCTGATGAGCATTACATTAAACTGGAGTTCTTTTCTAGAAGTTCGGAATCATTAAAATGCATTACTAGCTAAAATAACCGTTAGCCATGTGGCCACCTGATATTTAACTCAAAGAATTGGCAAGTGTTTGGAAAATCTAAATTGTGTTCTAGAGGAAAAGGAATTTCCTCCTATCAATACAGGACTAAACATTCTAGAAAATGTTAGAAGTTACTGAAGAGAAAAAAGTTCTCCAAAGATGAAATGTAACCAGGAACTGTGGTGGAGAAAAAGAACTGCATTATGAATACAAATAATTCTCTCTTCTTACTACCAACCATGACATAATTTTTATTACTTTCCTAATAATTTTCAATATTTATGCAGTTTCAGACAGTTTGCAATTTTAGTTGTTTGCTTTTGGGGTTTATTTTATCAACTTAATTTTTAGTATATGCAGTGATGGTAAGAGGAAGGAGGAAAAAACAAGAGAAACGGCAGATATCAGAAGATTTTTTTGCATAATTTTGAAGAAGAAGTGTCTCATATTGATGCCTGCAAAATAACCAAGGAAAAATGCATTTTAAGTGTCATTACAAAACAGGCACACTTTCCTTAAGAATTTCTATAGTAGGAACTCTGAAAGAGTTAGAATTGGAGCTCTTGTTCATAATATTTCACATCAAGATTAGAGCTAATGAAATCATCCAGACTAATTCTAAGATGCTGGATTTTCTAATTGTCAACAAATGTAATAGTGAGAAGTTATTATAGCTATTTTTCCTTGATAGGTCTCAAAGCACCATACATTCATTAATTACAGACTAAAGCAATCACATCTTCTTGAGAATGTACTCTGAACAAAACCAGAATAGCTTGCATAAACTTTATCTCCAAGTGAATAACCTAATATTTTATTTCAAACACATACCCTAGCTTACAGACAGTCTTTATGTGCTGTTACTAATTTTAGCAACTGCTTGAAGGTAAGAAGGCTGTAAACTGTTAATCAATTGAAATACAGGATTTACGCAAGCAGCATTTACAGAACATGACTCAGAGTGCTTTCTGAAAAATACAATGGAAATTTTTGAGTGCTTGAATATAAAAAAACAAGAGAAAATTCTGGAAAAAAATTCACAAGTCTAAATAAACATAGAAGATAGGAGTTCATTATATTGTTCCCTGGATGTCTCCACATTGCCAAGTGTTTTAGTTTCCCCAAAGCTCCCTACAGACATCGGAACCCATCTGGCAGGTATAATAGAAAGCATGATGCAAAATACAAAGCAGGATGTTAAGCTTCTTCGTTAACTGAAAAACAAAATAAGTCACCAACAATTTATTCTTCATATTGTAATTAGAAGAGAGTTATTCAAGAAGAATGTAATTTCATGTTTTACCATGTATACACAAGCTCTGGATGGAGGAAAAACCTAAATCTCCTGGTAGATAATCTGATTGCTTTATCTGGTTCTGTAAGGTGATACAAATGAGTGCAGAGCAAGATTCTGAGGAAACACTTAAAAATCTGTTTCTCTCTACTTGTCATAGGAAGTAAAATACAAGTCTTGCCTATACACCATATTTTTTAAAGTCTTTTTACCAATACCATATCTATAGCATAGGATGCAGGGTTACAAAATTTTTATGCGGGTACAGCTACAAGTGTGCTTGGGACTGACTGGTCACTAAAAGGTAAAGAAACAATAGGCAAAAACAAGGCAAAAAGAAAGCAGCTAAACAACTCACTGGTCTAAAAACCACAGGAATTCCCACTGATAGAAAGAGCACTATTTTGTATAATACATTGGAGTGTGTGCTTATGCTGTTAAGAATTTACTAAAATACTGCTGAAGTGGAGTAAGATGTGCTTTCTTAACTAGCTCTTGAATTCAGGCTTGTGCAAATCCTCCTACAAAGAGGAGAGCACAGATTTATTAGGGCCCTAAACTGCCCAATGGTTCATGGGAAAACACAGTATGAGATCCACAGCACAGACTGAAGCAGAGGAATTCAAAGTAAAAGCCGTGTGAAGAGTTAAAACAAAAATTATTCCATCAATGTGAGTACAGTTTTGTAAATGTCTTATAGCTAATTATGAATTACAAGATTAAATCTTTTCCAGCCCTTGCAGAATAAAAATTAAGTGCTATTTTCTACGTACTGCTGTAACTCCAGGTACCTTAGGTTTTCAAGTGAAAAATACAAGGAAGGAAGGAAAAAACCCACCATTTCATACACCTTATATACATACTAAAAGGTAAAAAGTAGAAAAAGGCAGAGATCACTCCAGGGGGCAGAGAATTCATGCTGAACCTGTCCCATGTTATTGTTGAACTATATTATGTATATGGGTATTGTTACACACACACACACACACACACTAAAGTGTATTATTTTAGGCTTTGCAGGAGATTTCTGGGATGCGATTCAAACATTTTAAAGCACATTGCTTTAGACAAAATTCAGCATAGCAAGAAATGAGAAGGCAGGAATCCACATTTATATTCAGAGTAGCTTATCTCCCTTGGTCCCATTAGATCTGCAGTATCATCCAGATCTGCAAGAAATCCAAGCGCCACTTTTGTTTTGGGAATTTCTTTCCTTATGTTAAGAGGAAGAGGTCACACAAAAGCTCAATGTGCTGATTCATTACCTAATCAATATTGTAGACAAAGAAAGTAGGGATATGGTAAAGCACATGGCTTGCACAAAGTCTGCACTTTTCTGTCAAGGAAGGAGTCAAATAGTTCAGCTTGTGAAGAAAACAAGTGAGAAGCCAAGGAAACATTAGCACAACCCTCACTAGCACAGCCCAGAAGACCTCAAGATAGAGGATAAAGCTGTGCATACAAACTAAATATATTGTGTATACAGCACCTCAAATACCATCTTATTTTGGTTCCAGGGTAGAAACAGCTTGTGGCAGTGACTGGCTTCTCCTGGCAAATAAGGTCCACTTCAATTTGGGGCTAGCAAATTTCAGACAATTCTGTGCCTCTTACTCAGGTGTTACTGGAGTGTTACAAGGCCTTACAGAGCAGCCTTGCCCTTTTTTCTCACTGCATCAGACTACTGGGCAATATGTAATCAATCCCCTCTGGACATGCCTGACTTTAATCAGCAGTGTCAGGCCCAGCTCCTTCAATCATCTCTCTTGATGTCATGATACCTGATCAGCACCATGAACTGTCTGGGCAGCTGCTCAAGTTGCCTGCTTCGCAAATTGGACAACCTATATGTATCATTGTGGCTCATTTTTCTGACAAAGATGATCTGTAAACTCAGAGATGTCAAGCCTGTTGCCCATCTCATTTTTCTTTCAGCACCACTAAGTCTTTTTGGTACTGTGTACTATGCTTCATCTTTTGGCAAATGTTTCTCTAGGATGGGGGAAAATATGCCTGCAGTGGTGTTCGGACTTATAGGTGTAACAATAATTTAAGCCATTTTTTTGTATTTCCTATTCAGAAATTAGGCATCTAACACTGCAGTTCAGTGAGTGTTTCTTAACTTAATATCATTTTTACTAGCAACAAAATCATACCACCTGCAGAAGGAACTGTGACTTTTTTTTCCCAAGGGACAAGGACAGGGAAGATGTGGAACACATCAAGCACACAACACACAGAGAAAAGTTAAATTTTCCTGTAATGGATTTAGAGGTTTCAGGACGTAAAATGATTTTAAGGGTCAATAAAACTGAGAAATCATTGGTATAAGACAAACCCTCCTATCTGAGAACTCCTTGTAGCAATAGTACTTCCATGAATCAAAGACGTTAAAGATTGTTAAAGCTTATTTTCCTTGCTGTATAAGACATTCTTGAATGCTCCCCATGGCACTGCATCATGACAAAATATCACTGCATAGGTGGTCTAGAACATCCTAATGAAAACATTTCTGCTTTTACCCATGGTTTAAGGTTATGAGAGAACTAGGATTTTCTACCTAGTGCATTTCTTACCAGCTTTAACAACTTTTTACCACATGCTGACTATAGGTAACTCAAGCTCTCAAGCTCTGCATCTCTATTAATGGTATTTGTGTCTTTCTACTTGACTTTATTAATTCACAGTTATTTTGGCTCAGGTTTCCATTCACTTGGACTGCTAATGATATGCAGAACTAAATTGAAGTGGTGTCAGTCACTGAACTATTGAGCTGGAAGTGCAAATATTGGTGCATAATTGCCAGTTCCCTCTAACCAACCCAAAATACTTTCATTGACTGTAGTTACAGAATCTTAGATTGCAACAAGTCTGTCATTCACAACTTGACGTAAGGCAAAAATAACACCCTGACCGTTTTCCAGTTTCATGTCTGGACTCTGCAAGTATCAGCCTCACTCTATGAGAAGTCCACTTGGAGATAACAGCATGGGCAAGACTAGGGTGAAAATTGATTTTGGACCTGAACAGAGCTAGTATGAGTCTGTCCAAATTGACCACGTGAACATCCTAAATGAGCAGGGCCAAACAGTAATCACCATTTTGAGAAATTAGCAATTTTGAAATAATGCAAAATGTGGTTTTCAAGATTATCATAAATGGCTGTAAAAAAAGGGATATGTTATAAAGAAAATTCCAGTGAGAGAGCAGTGTGTGAGGATTACATGTCTGCATCATCCAAGCCCTAAGAAAACACAGTGAAACTAAAATATCCATAAAGCAAAAATTATCTTTTGGGCAATGGGAAGGTATGGAATAGATGTTTTCTTTAAGTATTAGTAGATAAACAATCAGTTCAGTATTTTAAAAAATCTTTTAGGGTCAACCTGTTACTCCTCTCAGCAAATGATTTGCGCTATGAGAATGGCTGACTGCAGGGCTAGTACTGGAGAACAGATAAGCTTCTCCCATAATTCTAAGTATCAGGATGTAAGATTTTAAGCATATAAAAAATTATAATCAATTATAATCAAAAGAAAATATAAGACATTTAGCCAAAACAATGTTACTTGAGACACTTATCTCTCCTGATGAACCAGTGGGGAAAATTCTTTATTTTAAATGGGTGTTTTTAAGTGAGCAGCCTGAGGAAAGAAAGAAAGGTCACAGGAGGAAAAACAGTTTTCCATTAACTTTCATGGACATTCAATCAGGATCAAGTAACCGTTCAGAAAAACCAATGACAAACATACACAAACCCACTAATTATTATTTTGTGTCATGCAAGCTCAAGCTTGAAAGAAATGACAATGTTTAGGAAGCTAAAATATTCACAATTCTACCACAATTCAATTTGATCTGCTAGTTCTGCTGAGAAATCATGTTGCTTTAGTTGCAGCTTGGCAATTAGAGTATTGGGCAAGGTTTACAAGGAGTTTTCATAAGCAGAAAAATGAGGCCAAGTCGTATGCGAGAATCTGGTGTGGCAAAGAACCAAAAAAAGATGCATCCCTAATTCTACACAAAAACCTCCCCAATAACCCCTGTTTTTTTAAAAAAGATATCCTTTACCAAATAGCCAAGTTTACATTATTAACTTAAAAAGTCTTTTGTTTCTTCTTGATCAATCCAGAAGTTTATTTGCCTGCATTGACTCATAATAGTCATGCCACCTGTCTACCAACCTTCATAAACAGCCCTCCTACTACCCTGAAGTATGCTTGAGTCTACCTCCTTCATGTGTTTTTTGAAAGAAAAGATTCCCCACAATCTTTTCCCAACTGAAATTTCTTAAAAGAACAATATCTGACATTTTCATGTTGCATCCATCAGACCACAACAGAAGATAATTTCCTCTGGTCTTCCTTTCTTGTGATTCAATTTAGTAACAGACAATAACATATAGACAAAAGACAGAATCTCCCAGTCTCTAGTAGGAAGAAAAAGAACAGCTAGCATGAGCCCTGCTTTTCATGAAAAAGGGAGTTTCTTATCTATTTCTCTTTCAACTCACGCACTTTTTTCAACTCCTCTCAACTCTCTTTTCTCATCGTGTCTTTCAGGATTTTGTCTTAAGAAGAGAAGGAAAACAAAACCCAGACTAACCATCCAAACTTTACTTGCTTTCTGCTCCCCTTGGAAGCAAGTCTGGTCTTTGCCATTCCCATTTTACTAGATCAGTCGTATAACACCTGGGCTGTAGCCCTGCCTCTTACCTGGAAAGTGGTGGGAGGAAAAAGCAGTACTGCTCAGAAGGCCAGCCCACCTTGAAACATGCAACCCTTTAAAGCAAATATTAAAACAATATCAAGAAGCTTTTCAGAAGTGACATTTAAAGTACAAGACATACGTACACTTTGTGATAATTCATCATGAATATTCATGTTCAGATCAGGGAAGTTTTCTCATGGAGAGGTTTGGCTGGACATATCAAATTTAGAATAGGAAAAGTAGTTTTGAAACTGAAGGATTCTCTTAAGATGGATTTCTAAAGAGCAGACAGGAATTAATAGTCTCCAATGATATTCTAATTATCATACAAAACCCTGTTTTAAAAAAAAAAGTCTGCTGTAGAGCAGGGCTAATTTGATGACAAAGTGTCTACAGCTAAAGAAAACCAAAGTATCTCATTAATATTGTATAGAGTTTCTAACACACAAGTAATTCAAATACACATTGTGTTGATGTTGACAGAAGTGATGGGCTAGCACAGAGATTGCTATCAGGCAAAGAGTAAAAAGATGATGGATAAGCTTCCCTGCAAATAACTTGATAAATAACTTGATAGTGTGTATCCAGTTTTAATTAAAGAATAAAACTGGAATGGAACAATAGAGCTACCCTTATATATATATATATATATATATATATGTGTGTGTGTGTGTGTGTATGTATGAATCCATAAACATGGCACTTCATCAGCCTACTCAGGTGCAGATATTCCATCCCTAGAAGTAGCCTTCACAGGTGATTTTACTTGCTTGCCGAACAAAGTTAAGGCTGGCCTCTAGGAGCTCAGAGCTCTTTGCCATGATGCAGTGTATTTTGAGAAGTTTTCTGTGAGGGATAGCACGGTGAGAAAACACTGGAGGAGGGCAGTGTCTTGTGCCTATGATCTCAGCTTGATTAGGCTGGCTGGCAGCCCATCCACCCACCTGGTTTCTATAGCTCTTCTATCTTGACACCACCTGTGAACATGCCTCTTATAATAAAAGAAATGGTGGTGAGGGTATCATCTTTTGAATGGTCTGAAAGCTAAATGAGAAAGGAGAAACTGTTATAGATTTATCTACCAAAGTAAACAAACAACAACAAACAACCAATTAGATCCAAATTCCTGCAAAATGTACATCTGGGATTTTGACATAAGCATCAGTGCAATGTATCACCCAGCCTGAATGCATTATGTAACATTATCTATGGTACTAAAGCTGCTTAAATAAAGCAAGTCCCAGTAAGGGTCATTCATATCTTCCTACGCCACTGCAGTTTAATTTCCTGGTCTCTCAATAGAATAGTGTGTGTGCTTCTGTGTGTCTCAGTTTAGCTGCAGAAAAATAACTATTTGCACAGGTAGATCAAATTTCAGAACCCAGACTCCAATCTAAATGTGTTGAAGTTAATTTAGATTAATTAATTTTGTTGCAAAGAGCGAATACTAAAATATGAGTTCTTAGGAGCAGATAGGGAAAGGCAATGCAAGAACCTATTGGAAAGAAGTAATATTGCTGAAAGGTGATTAAAGTCTATAAGTCTGGGTGCAACTTGGCATTTCCCCTACTACAGGTGCAAGGTTTGGAATTAAAATGACAGCTCTTGGCTAATGAGGTTTCCTAGTTATGAAACGGATTAATCTTTCACAGAAAAGTTTCTTGGTGATGTCACCAAGAAATGCAGATCTGATCTGTCCTGATCAGATCTGCATTGAAGTAGATCAGGAAGGTTGTTTTCATTATGACAACTGAGCAAATAATTTGCAACAAATAAAGTATTCAGTGCTGCTAAGCCTAAGAAGTTAAAGAATCTCCTGCAATCTTATCTCCAAGTTTTGAAAGCTTAGTTCCAAACACTGAGGATTTGTTTCTTGGAGATATACAACATTTGGGAAAAAAAAAACCAAAACACCCCAAAAACGTCCTAACCACCCCCAGCCCACAACACAGTGATCAAGGCAACCGTGTCACAGATTGAATAAATACTGACAGACATCATCTCAAAGTCCTGAGACTATCAAGCAAAAAAAAAAAAGAACCCCCAAAAAAAACCCCCAAAAAACCAAAAAAACCAAAACCAAAAACCTAAACCAAAATATTAAATGAAAAACAGGTCTGTGTTTATTTCTCTTCAAATAATAGCTATAACCTGTAGAATTGCAAATCTAAAGATATAAATTAATTATTAGATTATCCTTTTCCCTCCCAAAGTTTCTGTTTTTCCTGTTTTACAAAATTTATCCATAATTGAATTTGCTTTGTTGCACTTGTCAAGATAAGATGCATAACTTTTTTACTAGTGGGTTAATTTTTCACAGTCTTCCATAGATAAAATTCCTTTACAAGCTGTAAGTCTGGTCTTGCAAGCATTTATTTATTTATTTCTAGCAATTTTCAAGCTAGAAATTTCAAGACACAGCTGCAAGTGACAGCATGGCTTAGTAAATTACCAGTATCCTTATCACTCTTTGTGCCTGGAGAGGGGTGATGGGATTGGGCATCCAAGCCTGGCATGGCCTAGGGAAATGTTTCCTCCTGAAGGGTCTGGTGTTCTGTACAGATTGTCACTGGTATCAACCAGGCAGGTTGGCAGTGAGCATCCCACACACAGAAGAGTATTTTTGTGAAAAGAATAGCCCAAAGTGGTTTCCTATAGCTTAAGAAAATTGATTAGAATTAATAAGTCCATATTTAGGGAGAAGGAACATAGTACTCCTCTCACAATAAATTCAGTCATTTTTTTACAGCGGCTGTAGGCATATTATCAATTCATGTACAGCACAACTTCATCTATTTTCCAAGCAGCTTCTGCATCTTGGAACAGTGACAGAGATGATTTCTCCACAGATTACCTTCAGAAATCTTCAGAATTTCTTAACATTTGGAAAGATAACCAACACCATAGGCAGTATTACTTCTTGATGACTATATCTTACCTCCTTCATTTTTCCACCTTCCTCCAGCTTAAGTTTAACCAATTTTTCTTCATGTTTTGTTTCACAGCTTTCACACACACAGCTCCTATATTTACAGAGATCTCTATTCCTACCTTTCTCAGGTTAACTCATATATTTCTCCATGACAGAACAATTAGTGGTTTTGTACATGTTTCCTGTTTATTAATAGGCAAGGGAACCTTAATTGAAAATATGCTAATTTTGAAAATAAATGCTAATTTTAGAGTTGCAAATGCACTTAGAGCAGCCACTTTATTACAACAAATTATATGAGTTCTCAGAGATAAGGTCTGCTGGCAAGTAAGGTAGGTTGACACCATCTCTATTGGTTTAATCTAGAACAGTCTTCTCAATGCTGCCTCCTTTTATTCAGCACAACTGGTGCATTCACAAAACAGCAAATGTCATGAAAGAATCAGAGAATAGTTAAAGTTGAACAGGACCTCTCAAGATTTATAGCTAGCCATCCCTGCTCAAAGCAGCATCTGCTAGAGGCCTTTTCCCATTAGGTTTTTCAAACCTCCATCCATGGAGTCTCCACAGCCTCACTAGGCAAGACATCACCTTCTAACCCATCCTGCCCTCCCCCCCCGCCTTTTTTTTTTTTAACATGTTGGGAAACTTTATAAGAATCCACACTACTTTAGCCAAAAGTTCTTAGTGTCCCTTAAACTAAGATCCTTGAATAGAACAGGTTTTTCAGGGTTGTTACAGAAGGGGTTGTTCTAGCTCTGCAGTAGTTCTACAAGAGCTATATTAATAGCTAGTGAGGTGGATCAATTCATGTATTTGAGAAAGATTTATCTTGCCCACTGTGCACTATCATCCTTTGCATCCCTTTTTTATAAGTTTATAATTTTTCACCTGCTCTTCAAAGAAAATCATCCTAATTTACGCTCCCAGTGTGAAATGAGAAAAAAATTTCCTTTTGCCTGACCATGAGGAGACACCTGAAAATTAGTAAAGGCACACCCCTAGAACAACAAAATACTACTTTTTTGTCCATCAGAGACGTGTTTTCCACATTTTTCTAAAGTTAGGAATTTGCAAAAATATGCAAATGTTTGTGATATGACATGGGTGGAGCCCACAGCGCAGGGTTGCTTGAGATGAAGGACTGAAGCTCTTCCTCTTCGGGCAATTAGCAAGTGAGGATAGAGAGATCTGCTGAGATCTGATCTCTTTCCTTCTCTTTTTCAGTAGAGAAATAAGAGTTGCACACTAAAAATATTATTGTTTCAAATCACTGTTCACCAACATTGAAACACTTATATTTATAATTTAGAAGCAAGCAAGCAACTAACTCTTATCATTTTCACACTAATGATAAATGTTACGAGTAGCTGATAGAGAAAGCCCAGGGCATCTTCAACACTGCAGTTCTCTTTTGCTCTTTCCTGGACTGCATGATTCCTTCCAGCTAAATCCTGGTGGGTATTTCCTCTGAAGTAAGGGCAAACAGCTATTGGCTAACAAAAAGAGTAAATTTAAACAATTTATCAATGGCTTCTCCACATCTCTTGCATTTTTAAAATTCAGCGGAATCTGCAGATGTTTCAAGGCTTTTCTTTTTCCTTTTGTTTTTTTTTCCAGAGTCATCCCTTTCCTCGACCTTGTTATCCAGAAAAGGTGCTCAGCACCCTTAGAAGGCTTGGAGAAAAAAAAAGTCACTTTAAAATTTTCGCATTACATTAAAATCTCATCCTAAACTCAAATGCAAACCCAATCCAATTGTGTACACATGTTTAGCTAGTTAGCTCTTCACCTAAATTTGCAACAGTTTTTCTCATGACTGCCTCCAGGTTTTGTTTTCCCCCTCCACACAGCTTCTGGCTATGTTATCACTGTGCTTTTAGGTATTTATTGTTTGCCTTTTTTCAGTCCTTCTGCTCATGAGCTATGGAGACCCCAGAGACTCCAATGCACCAGTGACAACAGTGAGAATTTGGGCTGGATTACTCTTCCTTTCTACACCACCACCTTTCTATGCTTCCTTTTATTTCCATTAATATACAACAAATTGTCAATTTGGCTTTATTGGTTTTCAGGTTTTATAACAAACTCACCCTCTACAGCACTCAACTGGTTTTTTTATGGTAACAAATTCCGAGAAGGTGAAAAGTGAAAATAATTGATCCTCTAGTTGTACCCACAGATTTGTCACTTGATTTAGACTAATGAATGTCAAAGCAAAAAAGCAGAAATGTCAAGACATTTTCAATATTTTTTGACTGGTGTGAGTAAAAGAACTAGTAATGTCATTTTAAGGCTGGAAAAAACAGGGATCAAAACATGATGTTCAGTTTACTTTTTCTGCAAAGAAATTCATCACAAAGGCTACAATCTGATAAGAGCAAATAGTCACAAAAAGCAGTTTCGTGTCAGAAGAGAAAACTGGAATAGAATAGGAGAAAAATTTATATTAAAGACACAACTTTCAAAGAAAGACAATCTAGAGAAAAAAAATCAGTATAGAAAATGTAAATTACAAGATATTCTGCCTAAGAAAAACTTACATATGCCACTAACTTCCAGTGACTCCAGTGTTGATACTGAACCTGCTGAGGCTGTCCAGCAGTACTACAGAGAGAAGGCAACACTGGTATTCCTTGATAATACTTCAGTGAGAGAGCTGTCCTTGCAGACCCTGTTCTTCTGCAGCATTTTCTCATAACACAATCCAGTGCAGAACAAGTTTGGATTCCATCCTTTAATTCAAATTTTATACAGCTCAAGTTGGCTTAATTTTCCTTTGGTTTATGACCAAGAAAGCTGTCTCCAGCTATTTGGCTCTCTCTGCCCTCAATGAAGCAGCTTCAGACTTACCCCTGATAAATCAACAGAGTTCTGTCATGAATCACTGCACTAACATCGATATTTCTCCCTAATGAAGATCTTAAATTCTTATCAGCTATCTGAATAAAAGAGTTAGTAATTTGTTTATATTAATTCCTCCACTGTGCTAGTTATTTTCATTGAAGGTTGAGAGAAACAGCACCTTTTTAAGTAGCAGGGTCTGGCTGGCTTTCCTGTTGGCTAAAGCAGGATTTTCAGGACATACAAATCATGATGTGAAAAGAAAGTTTATGGTCATTGCATGGAATCAACAGATCTGGAAATTATTAATTTGGTGTTAGGAAGCTTTTAGGTAAACAGCAATGGAGCAAAATATGTTTCTTGCCTAAATTGTACTAGCTATTTGCTCCCTACCTTGCTTGTCTTCCCCCTTTCTATTGCTTAATGATTTGTGTACCAATTCAGAATGTCTCATGGATGTAGGAATTTTCAATAATGGGTGATATTTCAGTAGAAGAAGGCTGATGTGAAAATTTAATATAAAAAAACTGTGCTTCAACTAATAGGGAAGACAAGGAGGAAGGAAAGAAGCAGAGCCTTCCTGGAACTAATAGGAGTTTTCAAAAACAAACAAGAAGCAACAAGTTTATTAGACATCCCATTACTATCAAATGCATGTGTTTTGCTGATACCTATTCTACTTTATCCTGTGCAAAAGGCAGCTGTGCTGTTAAGTGTAGACAAAAAAAACCCCAATGAGATGCAAATATGCAAGAGACAAATTATCAGGCAGGCAAAAGAGCTTTGATTTCTGTTCAGTTGAACAGGGGATGAATTTCTCGTAATGGAAGTGAAATGTGCCAGATCAGTCTCCTGTATCACCAATTGCCTTCAGATTCTCACTGAACCATCATCCTCTTTGCTCGCACTGGGCAATCTCTTTTACCCACACATGGCATAGTCCCCAGCTCTGTCTCCTATGGGGTCAGATTTTAAAAAGAGCACATTTCTCAATAGCTGTCATTGGGCACTCCCTCCATAGGCCATTTGAAATAGTCTCTTACGTACATCAAAACTTATTCTGCATGTTAGTGGTAGAGGTTTGAGGCACAGAGTACTCACTATGGCATTGTAAACAGAGCCCAAAACAAAAAGACTAAAGTCACAACACTGTGTGTTCCCTCAACAGTGTGAACTGATAGATTTCCCCGGCAATACTTTTATTAAAACATGGTGGCCACAACTCAGCCTGAAATACGATCCTGTACTCTTCATTGAAGTACCCTCCCTTCTGTCTGAAAAAGCGTGCAGAGGCACCTCTGACCCAAGGATGGCAGCAATCCAGAACACGAAGTCTCACTTCTATCAGGAAATGTGGGATTCAGTTCTACTATGTTAGTTTCAGTTCTACAGCAGTCTCTACATGTGTAAAAATGTGGCTCAAGAGAGCACAGAGAGGTTCATGGAACAGGATAGCATCAAGCTATCAGAGTAATACCAGACCAGCTGTAGAAACAACAACGGAAGTATTTAATTCGAAGTACACTTAAACACATGCTTATCTCACATGAGCTGATGGAGCTTAAACAACCCATTTTTGCATAGAAAGAGTATTATAGCTCAATATTTTTAAATAGCATCAGATGCTTCAAAAATTATACATCTTTTGCCCTTTGAGTACATACATTCCCTTGAGAAACAGGATGATACAAGATGCAACCTCTGTAATTTGTCATCATTTTCCATAGTTTTTTTTCTTGATCAACACCTGTGTTTCTTTGATATTTAATCTTGTTTTTCATTACCTCCTCTTCTTTCTCAAGAATGTTATCTGCAGCAAAATTACCATTCTCATGACCTAAATGTCTGAGAAATTTTCTTCCTTTCACTCCTTAAATGGAAAACTATATTTGGGAAAGTAATCAGAAACTTGGAAAGCAGAGATTAAACTAAGTTCATCCCTGAAGTTTTCTTCATTTGCTTAGTTCATTTCTGTTTCAGGTTTTGGCCTAGTTTTTTGTCAAGGGAATTGATGCAACAAGGTGCTATATGAACAAAACTTTTCAGGGCACTAGAACAGAATAACAGGCTGGACTATATCAAAATTTAAAACCATCTGAGGAATAAAGAACACATGATCTGCACAGAGACATTTAACTTCTACATGGATGATGGAAAAGACTCATACAGAGCAGCATGGAGCAAGGCAGAAGAAAAATTTCTGCTTTAGGAACTCAGATTGAGAACAAAGGGAAACTGCAATTTTTGCTGCTCTTGTGTGATTCATCTGTCATCTGTAGCCACTGAAGGAGAAGACCCAAGTACCACAGTGGGCAGTGAAGCAAGACCGTGCTGTCAGCACAAAGTGGCAGCAAGAACAAAGAAAGATGTTCATCTGTGGAAATGGAACTTGAACTAGCAGTGGGTACTAGCACTGATTCCAGTCTCTCCTGCTAGTAAGAAGCCAGCACTGCACTCTAACTACTGCATGTAATTTGCCAGGCCTGTTTTAAAACTGAGATAATTACAAAATATGTAAAAATAAAGGAAAGAAAATGGAAAGATTTCCAGCAAAGGCAAAAAATGAAATAAAGGCCTATATAAACTGCATGCAGGGGGCAGGATGAGGAGACTTTCAGAACAATTTGTTACTTTAAATGCAAAGTCATCCAGACACCTTGCTCACTGCTGTCAGAATACAGAAAGGTAACTCTGCATAAAATTAAAAACTTAATAATAATTAATATTTACACAAAGTATTTATTAAGACAAGGTATTCTTTAGAGGGAAAAAATGTAGAAAGGCCTATAAATATCAAGGTCAAAACATTCTGAAGCTACCAAATAACACTCTCTCCTGTTGAGAAAATTACTTCATTATTTTGCATAGTAGAATTTAAACTTTTAAACACCTCCATCTGAAGCATGTTTTGCTGTCTACTATCCTGAGATTCCACTAAGGCCAGATATTTTCATTAGTTTCCCTGAGTTTTCTCCAGCCTTCAGTGCCAGATAAAGAATATTTATCTCCTGTGAACACTGGCTAGATGACACTGAGCAGAATTAAGATGCATTTCTTTGTAAAATTCACAGAAGCGGAAAGTATAGGAATATATGTCCCGAGACTAAAACAACTTTGAGGAACTGCTGCCATGAACATTTTCCCAAAGACCAGTGACTCAAGTCTTTTCAAAAGCTTGATAAGTGACCTTTGATGTCACAACAGTAATGACTGACCCGAGTGGGTTTTGTTTTATGTTTGATTGGTGTTTGGGTTTTTAAAAAATATTTCCTTGTAAATTTCTTATGACAGTAAAAATTTTCACCCACAAAACAAGAAATTAGGTTCCCAAAGAAATCAACAATACATTCAAAGAAATATTGCAATTATCAGGAATGCTGACAACAAAACCAAAAAGTCATCCTTTAAAACTCAGCAGTTAAAAAATGTTTTGAGTTTTTTAATCCAGAAAACAGAGAAAGCATTTTATTTTATTATGGTAAAAGCTAACAACATGCTGCATATTACTTTCCTTCTTCAGCAAGCCAAAAATTGGGCTGGGAAACACTCAGAAATTTATCATTGTGTTATACTGCATTTTACTCTCTTGAGGCTGGGGAAAGTGAACATTATAGAGAGCTCTCATTTTCTTACCAAAATATATTGTTCTGCAGTTGCTGCTTATCAGCATGTTTTATATCCTTAGAGACAATAATCTTTTGCTATACTTACCCTAATAAAGGCCCTTTTAAAAGTTATTGCTGTTGTAATACATATTATTCAGTTTGATATATTTTCCTGGATCTGCACTTATATGACCAACTTAGGCAAAAGTTAAAAATGTTCAAAGGGTAAGTACTGTAATGCACACACATATGTTTAAGATTTTAATTAAACTGACAGCAAGCTTTTATGTCAGCATAAGAAAGAGGACACAAAGTATTACCAATGCAAGCATAAGGATAGCTAAAACACAGGCCCTTAACTAAGAATGCATTTAGTTAAGGACACCAAACAGAATATTATTCTAGGAAGGAAAAAACAATTAAGAAGAAAAATTTCCATGCAGGGACATATTATTCTCCCAAAATATATTCTGATGTCTCTATTGATGTTTATTTCATCTGCCTTACTTTGCCTGATTGAGGAATATGAGTAGATTTCCTACTAGCAAGGCTGACTGACCTAATTTTCAGAAAAGCAGAGAGAATCTCTGGTCCTCTGTGTTTTGACAGAAGAAATATTAAGCTAAAATATATCACCTTCAGAAAGGGAGCCATGGATATGGGCAACTCCAGGATGAAAGCTGTTTGTAATTGGACACTGTGCACTGCAGCAGTTTGCACCATGTGGTACTGGACAGTCAGGCACCCAATGAGCCCATACTCTTCCAGGCAGCTTGGCTCCAAGTGATTATTGAAGAAGGCTGGAGAGCTGGATTTAAACAGACTGGAATATCCTTAGAGGAAGGGCAGAGCAGTTAAGTACCCCACCAGACACATGAAAGCACTCAGAGATACAAGGGCATAGGAAACACTCTGCCCCTCCCCCGAGAACAAAGGAGTTGCATTTTCAGTTAAAAATCTATAATGGGAAAACCCAAACAGAGAGAATTTAAATTATTACATGCATACATTCTCTGAAACATTCAATAAATGTGATTAATACACCTTCTGTTGTATTAAAGGAAGCTAGCAGATAAATGTCTGGTCTCAAAGACTGTGAATTATGATTGCCAGAGTCCCTGCTGAAGAGCAGAGTCTGAGGAATCTTACCTTCTGTAAGCACAGGGTGGTCAGGGAAGAAAATACCTCAGCAGCGTTATCAATTTAAAAAGCAGTTCTGGGGACAAGAGAGGATTTTGTTTAATGCCAAAGGAATGTTGACTCCTTAGATGTTACAGAGGAACATGTTATAAAGGATACAGAGGTTATTTGTAGACCTAGAAAAAGGGCCAAATATATTCTACATGAATCCCTAGATGAACACAAATATTGAGTAAACTATTGAGGCTGTCATATATGACAAAAACAGGGGCCAAGTCAAGCAAAAGAATCCATTAGAGTATCACAGGAAAAACTGGTCCCAGAGGAGGAAAAAAATGTTCAAGACCTTTTTGCAGAGCATGTGCATGCAAGCAAATCTATTCACTCTGTTCGGCTGTCTCTGACAACAGACATTAGGACTTTAGAAGTCACTGCATTTATTACTTGCTCATTCTCACTAGAAGATACATCCCTAATGGTTCTCAGTTAGTCCAGTACGTCTCAGCAGCTATCAGCAGTGTAAGGGATGAATTACATGCATTTAACGTGAATTTTCACAATCAGAAGCAAGCAGCAGTATTATGGTAGACTGTTACAGTCAAATGGATACTTTGGGGGAAAATCACACCCTTCACAACTGCTTTAGAAGGGATGCAAGAAGCAGAGACCTGGCTGCTGGGCTCTGGGACTACTTGAACTCTCTAAGATAAAATACACGACAAAGCCTTTTATGTAGCAGCCAAACTGTAAAAAATTGCAAAATAGCTATGCAGAAAGCCCCAGAAAACTCCTAAGTTACAGGTTGTTCATATACATTTAAAAAGCTTTATTACGTGGCTGTTGCTTTAGCAACAATTATTTTATGTACCACAGCTATTGTTAGTATTTTCATTACAGAAACTTCTGACAGATGATGAAAGAAAAAAAAGCACCTTTTGGGCAATCTCACCAAGCCATTTGGAGGTGGCAGTTGTGCTGTGCAGAGGCTGTAGCTGCAAGCTCCAAGGATCTTAATGGAACTATTGGACAAAGCCAACCTCTGCCAGATGGTTTGGCTTAGGATGGGTACCAAACAACATAACCCGTAAATTTTAGGTTGTTAATATTTATTTTTTTTTAATTTTCTTACATTGTATACAACTGCAATAGAAAGAACTGAACTTTCAAAATATTTGCAACAATAGTGGTTTAATGTGGGGATGGGAATATCATGGTAAGAGGCATTCACAGAACTTGATCACTTCTCCTGCTGGATCCAAACTTTATAGTATGAACTTTCAGGAATGTGAAGGAAAGACTTGCTGACAACATAAGAGTAGTTAAAAATATTCACCAGAAGGGAGAACAGGGGATGTAATAATGAGCATGCAGTTTAAAAAGTTACTTTGAACCAGGAGCTTTCTGTCTTGTCTAAATTTAAAGAGCCACCCACAAGAAGGGCAAGTGAGAAAGAGGAGTTGCAAAAACAGAAAAAATAAACATACTAAACCCCACTTCACCCCTCTGCATGTGTGAGCTGCAGCAGCAATCAGTCACATTTCTCTGTTGGGACTGCTTCTGTGTCCTGGATCGGAGAGCTTTACATCAACACATTTATGCTTTAGTAGCTGAAGCACATCCAAAGGCTACAGTAAACTTCAGACCGATTTTGCAAACAAATAAATAAAGGTCAAGGCTGAAATTTCAGCCACTGCCTCTGGCCACACATAGCTCACTATCCCTAGAGACATGGGATGAAGCAGGCACGGTGCCGTGACACAGCCTCATGTATTGGCACAAGTAGGCAGTGTTTCCAAAATAAAGATGTGGGCAGGAGTCCCATAATCAGAAAAAATAGGAGGGAACAGTTTCAAAAGTGACTTCAGAAGGTAATTTTGTGTCATGTGGACTCTAAAATCACTTGGAAAATATTACTTCACATCTGCTTATTCCTGCAGGGGGGTTTGACAGCACCTCTTCCCAGTGCCAGCACTATATTTGCTTTCAGAGACAGAAAAAACATCTAGTGTGCCAGCTTTCCAGAGACTACTTTGCTACCTAAAGGGGCATGAGGCTTGCTGCCTTGCTAGGCTGCTCTCTGCATATGCCAGGACCTTGTGGAGCCTGCTACGATTCCCTCCTAGCTGACCTAGCAAGCCATATATCGAACCTTGCCCCAAAAGAAGCATCTTGGTAAAGAAAGGGAATGGTGTGCACAAAGAACCAAAGTTCCACTACCACACTTTCCAGACTTGCAATGGCCCTATGGTCATTCACTACCACATCTTAGAAAAAAGAAACTGAAGGCTTAAGTTATCGTCTAAAAATGAAGACAAGAATTATAGGTTTTGAACATAGTAGGACATTCCCATTTCTACACTGTATAACTGTCATCATTTTACTTACTATAAATCCACTACAATAGTTTCTAAATTATTACAGTTACTTGAAATTGAAATAACCAAGACTGTGAAAGAAAAAGAAAGTGGCAAAATAATTGTTTAGCATGGGATTCATATAAGAGAATGCCAACTAATCAGCAGTAGGAAAGATGGAAAAAAGCAAATGCTAAGACCCTCAATTTGCATGTGTAATAACACACTATATATGCTGTAACCCCACAGATAATATAAAGACACACTGCAAATATACTCAGTTTAATCTCTTTTTGTTCTATTTTATGCATTTGTAATGGAGATTTTTAAAAATTACATAATATTGCTTTCCAACACAATTTTGTTACCCATAGATCAGAGTATACTATACCACAACACAGTAAAAGGAAAAAGGTTTTCATTTCATCCTTCAGAAACAGAGCATATATTACTTACACATTGTGAATAATGGTCAGGGAATAGTACTGGCCAGCAGCAGGAGAGTTGAGGCAGCCTGTGATTTGCATTCCACAAAAGAATAAAGAGGAAAACTAGGAGTTTCCTCTCCCTTCTTCTTAGGGGCTCACAGACTGAAGGGGTTTACCCCTCAGGCACAGATAATACAACAGCAGGTTGCAGCAATGCTCTGGGCAGCAAAGAGGTGTGCAACTAGTAATTTCAAGAGTGAAATTTGAAAGCAAGTTTTTGAGATGTCTTTAAAACTGCGATGCATTTCATGTGGCTTGCCTAGGCTTTACAAGAGGTTACAGGCAGTTGCATTCTACTACTGATAGTCGCCAAAAATCTCCCAGAATTATGAGTGGTGCTTAAAAGAAGTGGTATCTGGCAGGCAAAAACCCCAGTGGGTGTCAGAAACTTGTCTCATGCAAATCCAAAGGCTTATCTCATATCACTAAAACTATTAGGGCCACCTCCCCAGAGAAAGAAAAAGATGGAGCTTTAAGCCTTCATCATCATATATTAAAATCAGGGGGGGTTTCATCAGGAGAAAAGATGAAAGCAGCCGCCAGCACCTGTCTTATTATTTAGGGATTCCCAAAGCATGAATCAGCCATGCTAATAACCAAAGACAAGAACCTTGAACGCTCGCATAAGAGATATTAAAAATTTAATGAGGAACTCTACAACTACAAACTAAACATTGAGAGATTGTTTCCTCAGTCACTAGCAATATATTCCAATTCCCAAAATTAAGAGTACAGCCACTGAACTAATTTTGTGATTTAATGTTAACTAAGAGAATTTAACTTATTTTTTTTTCACTCATATTGGGTTTTCATCTGCATAATACTTAATGGTGGAGGTGGAGTTGGTGGGTCTGTGTGCAGAAGAAAAACTAAGCAATCTGACCATTAAGAGATTAATAATATATTTAATGCTAAATTAAAAAAAAAATCTGGTTAAATGCTTTCAGGTAATTTTTGTAATAATCATCTTCTGATCTTTTCAGCCATTATAATCTTTAGTTGCTCCTTATATTAAAGTTAATAAGGTCCAGGTAGAGGGCCCAGGACTCAGTCAAGAAAATAATTTTACATGGTACGGAATATTTGTACATAAACTGTGCTCCCACATTACAGTGTTAAACAATTATAATGTTCAGTCCAGAGAAAAACAGAAAATCAAACAAGTTAATTTCAAGCAGCAGCTAAAGTAAGAAAATAATCTGTTAAATAAGTGTGACATTTGCATCTCTATTTGTTTACGGCAACAGCTATGGCCTGATATGTTACTAAGACCTCCAAGGTCTTTGGTTGACTTTGACAAAGAACATCAAGGATCTCTTTTGAATTTCTAAATTAAACTACACAGCAGAAAACTCAAAACAGCATGACTGATTTAAATGCTACATGGCTTAAAATCACCTACCCCTTTAATAGACGAATACCAAATTTCAGCTCCTTCTGTATAATACAAATTACAAATTGGAGTACAATTTTTATATGTGCAAGAAATAGGATTTAGCAGAGGCTGTTTCTGTCTTTTAGAGATAAAATTTCCCAAACATATGTTTGCACCTCTCTTCCTCCTGTGATCTGGTTATATCTTTCAAGGAATAGGTGTTTGGGTCAAATTCTAAAAACACTCAAACTAGTACACCCCACAGTTATTTTTAGGGAAGTTGTCCCTTACTCAGAAAGCCAACATCTAGGCTGTATAATCAAAACAGCAGTATCAATGTAGTAAAAAGTATCTAATTTGAGGACAGACCATTTATTTCTTCTTTTAATTTTCTTTTTCTTTTTTTATGTGAAAAAGCAAGGAGTATGTCCTGCATTTGTAACTTCTTGTTAGTACTCAGTAAATTGTTATAGCATAGATTTTACTTTTATTGTGCTTCCAAAATGTTCTTAACTTAAAGAACATTTAAACACATATCTTTCACAACTCCTCAACCCTTCTTAGACATCTGCACTCATATTTTAGCACTGCCTGGTGTACATCATAAAACTGAACATAAAAGATATGTTAGAGATCTGCTGATGAGCTGTTTGCTGCAAGACACTAAAATTCACAAGAGCAGACTATCAAAACTTTTACTAATATTTCAACTTTTACTAATATTATTTTTACTAATATTTCAACTTTTCATACTCCAGGTTTTAACTTCTTAAAAAAAATCAACATCTTAATTTACTTGAAAACTACAACAGAGCTGACAAGCTATTGGTTCTTTTAGTCAAGTCAGCCAATTTTGACACCTTTAAAACAAAACAAAACAAAAATGTAAAAAGCAACACACTGCATGTACGTTACACAGTGAATGATGGTTACATATGAGTGCTATTTCCAGAAACCTGCCACTCATTCTGTTAACATGTGTGAGCCATACATGTCACTCATGTTTGTGACTCACAATTAAGCAATACTGACCAATTTCCATCATGTTTCCTCACAGTGGGTTGACACATTAAAAAGAAAGAGTGATGTCAGCATTAAACAGCTGGAATCAAAGAACACAAACAAACATAAAAATGAATATAAAATTTAGGAAAGCAAATACTAGTGCAGACACAACTGTTAATTAAACCAGAAGTTTCCCTTTGGCACTAACCTAAACCAAAGATCTGTCAATAAGAATGCACACACCTGTTAACTCTTAATCCACAAAGTCTTCTAATTTTGCTTTCAATTCTCCACTCAGAAATCCCCTTTTGCTGCTTCCAATGGCCTGCTCACTCTGACAGCTTGTCACCCTCAGAGAGTTATGCTTCTCTCAGCCCCTCAAAGGAACTCCCTTTTCAACACAATTATTAACTTTCCTCTTCAGATTTCTGAAGTTGCTCCCCCCTGCATTAATGTGTCAGATGGCTGCTGCCTGGCTAAGGCAGACTTTCCTTTGCTAACACCCTTCAGGGTCATCTCCTGCCCGACACTCACATGTGAGTTTTCAGAGGCATCCAGTTCTCAAATCCCACTTTGCTCACTATCTTGGTGAACAAATTCTTGCTTCTCCAGACTCCTGCTGTCGTAGGAAACAGCAGAAATAGATACTTCCCTAGTAGGGGACACCACTCATGTGGGCTCCCCCATTATTGATAACCCCAAATTTCAAAGCCCCAGCTTTGGAGGTCCAAAACTCCATTGAATAACTGTGGCCACAGTGCCATACCAAAGACTCCACTGCTGGACTCAAAGCAAACTCCAGTGGCAAGTCTGCTTGATGCAGTCTGATGTGAGACATCATTTCCTTTGCTCAAAATGATACCCATCATCAGCACAGCCTCTTCCCCCAGCACCAGGGAGATACTCTGAGCCCCCTCTACTGTGATCAACAAGGTCACCACCCAGCAATGTGGTGCAACAAGTCTATTCTCAATGTATGTTCAGGATCTACCCAGAAATGGCCAGCCCAGCTTGCTATTTGTGATCGTGAAGTTAATTTGTCACACAGCTTCACTCAGCCCCACTGAATGAATTAACCCCACAGCTGAGTCAATTAACTCTGTATACACCAAAATGCTTGTGTTGCTAATCACATTGACACTCTAGACAGCAGTGATCAAGTAAACATGTTCCTGATGTCTTGTTCTTACTGAGTTTTTTGATGACTTTAGATCAGCATACTCCATTCTTCTACTTTTGTGTGTATTTACAACCTTCTGGACTGTTTTTTTTTGTTTATTCAGAAATATTCCCTTGTACCTGAATTCTTTCCTGTAGATTATTACTCTCTCTGAGACAGTGGATTATTCCAAAAGGAAGAGGGCTACACAGAACCTTCACAACTTCAAATCCTAGCTCTTTGTCAGGCATGAATCAGAATGCCTAGGTCCGTGTCTTGTGCCTGCATTGTCTTTTGAAAGGAAACATTCTGTGAGCCCCACATGTATGTCCCACACTCCTTATACCTTCCCTTTTTGATACACTTCCCCCCACAAAAAGAAAGAAAGAAAGAAAAAAAAACCCAGAAAAAGGTATTGTGCTCATGGGGATATTCTAGAGTCTGTCAAATACAAAATATCCATCCTGGGTCCTACTTGCAGCAATGAAGGTGAGTCAAATATAATTTGTGAAGGAGGGAAAAAAACCAATCTTTTATATCGTAGCTCTTCTACCAAGATCACAACAATACTGCCAATTTGTTGTCACTGAGCACAACATTTGCTCCATTGGTAAATAAGTATCCAAACAAATCAGTTACAGGGTATTTTGGCTAGTATTACTCCTGGGCATCAGACCACCTAGAAAAAGTATGTTTTATAGCACAAAGTTTTGCTCAGTTTCCATAGGCAATGCCCAAAGACATTTAAATACCTTCAGAATCAGGCACATCATCCTGGTCAGCATCACTTATGCTCCACAAATGGAGTGTTTTAGCAGCTTTGTGACAAATGTGCCCATGGCTTGCCCACAGATCAGCCAGATGAGGGGTGTCTCTCTCACCAGTGCAGAAGAGGAACACCTGTGACATCTGTGGAATAGTCCCTCTGATAGGCATCCTTCCATAATCAGTCAGCATAACCCACTGAGAAAGCAAGCAAAAAAAAAGAGAAAATTTCTTTTCAAAACTCACACTTTTCTGTTCTTAATACATTTTGAAATTAATCTGAAGGTCTCACTGTTTGAGACACATATATTTCTCTTCAAAAACTTAATTCTCAGCCCTGTCCCAGTCCTTCTGGCATATGGCTTAGTCTAAGTTTTCCAGCTGTAAATCATAGCCAGGGATGACTTTCAATGACACTGTGGTTTTACAGCTAACAAAGCAGGACTGGCTGGTTCTCTAGGGTCATGCAGGTTACAGAAGTTCTCCTGCAGAGGTCAGTTCAGCCTTTCATATTTGCAGAGATAATTTGGTTTCTCTGTTGTTTATTCTTTCCTCTGAAGAGCTAGGGTACCGCAGAGAACTTTCCAAAAATGAAAGTATTGACTTTTGGTGTTACTCTTAAAAATGCCTTGTCTTCTTCCTGAAGGGGAAGAGGGCTCTGGCTGCATAGGGTATGTGATGGCTCACTTCCCAAAGCTGTGCTTTTTGACATTTGACAGCCAGAGGAGAGCTGCAAGACTGGAGGGTGACAAGAATAAAACACACATCACTGAACAAGCCACCCATAAAAGAAATTACTTGCAGAAAGGATCAGAATCTTGTTTTTTATCCCTTTGAGAGCACTGCTTTATCTGTACTTTAAAGAGAAGCAAATGGAGCAAAGCGAAGGGATAATTAAGGGAAGACAAATGGGAGGGAGAAAACCAAACAAATCCTGAAATATCTGATCAATACATGATAAAGTTGGACAGCATTTACATAGAATTTTAAGGAAAACACATCTACGTTTCTTCCAAAAGATTTTGAGATGAATGCTTCACAACAGACCTCATACTTACGCTTAAAATATAAGTCACTATTTAAATGAAATTGGAGCTTAATTTTGACTTTTTTTTTTCTTTAGACCATCAAAATTGTATTGTTTCTATGTGAAAACTTCTCACAACTCTTGTGAGAAAAGAGAAACTGAGTGATGGCCTATTCCAAACTCTTTAGGACACTTAATTTTAGAATAATTTTGCATGAAAATTTAGGGGTCCTTTTAGGATTTCATTCAAAAATTGGTTCAGATCTAGAATCCAACAAAAGGAAGGTCTGGGCTTCTTTTTAGACAGTGTGCCAAGCTCTTAAAGAGTCTGAGTTGCAGGCTGCTGGTCCTGCTCTTATACCAGGTCAGGGAGAGACAAATGCAATTTCCTGAAGCCAAAAACTCAGTACTTTTTGGCCTTTACTTTACTAATAATAAAATGTATGAGACAGAAAATATTAAAAATTGTATTTTTAGTGCACAATCACAGCTGTAAATTGTACATATATGGAATCTTATCCCAGCTAGGCTCTATTTTTATGAATTTAGAAAGAATGTATTTTTCCCATGAAAAATGGCAAAGTAATACTTTCTTGTCACTGGACATACTGTCTTAATTTTTCTACACTACCTTCGTTCAGTCTGTAGTTCATGCATTAAACAGTGATTTGGCAAAGTGCTTTTGAGCTCATATAATTGAGAATCAATGTACCTTCAGCACCTAACTTACAAGAGTGACTGGAAATTCTCACTTCGATATCTGCTTACTCACACAACTGTTGCCCTGAAAATTTGTGATCATGGCAAATTTCAAACTGTGACTCTGAAAAATAGTTCTCTGTTAGGCAGCAGCTTTTCTCTATACCTTCTTAATCCCCTTTCTATTCCTTTTCAGCATGAAAAGGAATAAGAAGCCTTTACTGCTCTCTGTAGCACTGGAAATAGACATCACACCTGCACATGTAAATACTTGTGGAAGAAAGAGTTTGTTTTCGCCATTAGGTGTTTTTGCAGAAACAGCACAGGACTCCCCAAATACTTTCACAGTAGCCAGAATAAATAAAACTTGCTACATCTTCTGGATGCAGGACAACAAAATGAATATGCCATACTTCTGTGTCAAGAGAAAGTTTAAACTAAAAGTAAGTAGTGATCTAGTTAACTTTGCTGTAGTATTTCATATTGTTAGGGGTTTTTTTCTTCTTCTTTTTTTTTTTTTTTTGTTGAAAGGATGCTTCTGGCAATGTCTGAATGCCCTAGAAAATCAAAACATGACCAAGTTCTAAGATTTTCTAAGCCTTTTTTACCACTGGCTCTCCCTGAGTGATTACATGCGCCAGAATTTTATTTCCAACTACTAATTTCAAAAGATAAACTAATCTGAAAAATTGAATAGGAGCACTGAACCATGAGTTCTTTGGCCTACTGCTCAAAGTCCATATGATGAAGGTTTTCAGACTTTTTTTGCAGTTGACACTGACAATTAGTTTATGTGACTGATAATTAGACGCATTATCATGTGCAGCTTAATATTTGAGCCTTCTCCAATTTCCCTGCATGACCTTATTAAAATTACTTATTTCACTTCAGTTTTTCATCATTAAAAAACATAAACCAAACCATGAACAAAACCCCCCACCAATTCCAGTACCAAAATACCCCAACAATAAAATCTTTCCCCATCCAGTCTCTGTATATCTTGCTTGTATGAGGTTTTACTTTCAGGTGGGTGGACTGTTATGGCCTTGGTTATCATTAAGTTTTCCATGAGATGCTGCATACATATAATCCCCTCTTCCCAAATCCAGAATAAAAGTGTATCTTATTAACATCTATCTGAGGCCAGCAGATTTATACATAATTTTTTGCTTTGTCTTCACATTTCAATGAAGCTTGAGAGCCTACCTGCAGCAAAAAAGTCTTCATAGAAAATGTGCTGAAAATTCATCATTTAAAGACAAAATTGTTTTTTAAAAACAGAGTCTTGTCTAAATGGCATATATTTGTCAGTAGAGCTTTCACCACATCAAAGTTACTGTGTTGTCACTTCAGAGAGTCCAAGACTTCCAACTCTGCTCAGCACTGGAGGAAGTGACAAGCCAAAACAAGCGCAGACAGTGAGTTTTGCAGGGCAGGGAAACTCCCAGGGTTGGCCTCCACTCAGGCTACCTGCACTACTGATGCTGCTCCTGAATGGCTTTTTTTTTAATAGCTAACTCAGGGTAATGTGTAAGTACAGTACTAATTATTCTCAGCCTTTTCCTTCCTTAAGCAAAATCTTCAGATCTGAATAAAAGATCCTTGAGAAAATGGCTTTATCTGACATTACTATGACCCTCAAACTTTCAAGGATTTATGTTGGATATTCTGTACCCAGAGGCAATTTAACACAGATAGTTTGGATACAGAGTATAGCTTCTCTCTATTGATGAGAGGGTTCTTTATGCGTCTTTTTAGCTCACCAGGCATTTAAAATATTTCTTTTAGCAAGGTAAAAGAAAGACACAAATAATTTGAAAACAACAGCCCAGTTAATCTTCATTCAGATGAAGGATTCTGTAAAATATGATATTCAGACAACCTTAATGGAATCTGAAAGAATTAAGCTTCAGGGAAAAAAAAAAAAAAAACAGCAAAACTTTTCTTAATCCCTGTTTTTCCAATGGAGCAGCTAGTTTCTTACTGCAGAGACCCAAAAATTTAGGGGACAGGTTTAAGGAGACATCCAGGGATTTAGGAATGCCATTTTGTCAAGGCTAAATCTCCCAGAACCTCATGCCTAACTGAGGGGAATCAGCCAATGTATGCCATAATTTTACACAGACAGCCCTCAAGTCTCTTGCTGCTGAATTATTTATTAGTGAGATTAGTTGTTTGTAAAGGCAGATAATGGGGAAAATGTTCCCTGGAAAAATAGATTGCACTCATTCTTTGAGTTTAAAAGAATATCTCACTTTATGCGTTCAATGATATTTTTACTCTCTGAAGTTGAAAAACATTTAATAGCTGCTCTGAATAGGTTAAAGAGCACTTTAAAAACTGAAAGATCTCAAAAGATGTATTTAAACTGAAGAATCGTCTGTTTTGGTTAAGAATTCTGAAATTTTTCCCTTTTGAAAATCTACCTAAGCACACCATTTTTCTGAAGTAATGATTTTGATGAAAAAGTTAATCTTCTCATGCCATAAAGATTTCAGCTTTTGTTACTGACAGTGATAAAAAAAAGAAAAAGAAAAAACCAACATGGGATGCATCAGTGAACTTGATGGCCTTAAATAGAAGGAAGAGAACATCTAGTAATACACACTGCTATTCCTGTCCAGGCACCTCTGAAGCAACACACCTTTCCCAATGATTCCCTTGACAAGGTCTCAACATTTGCCCCAAACAACGCCCCAGATGGACAGTGAAACCCAGTCTCACCCTAGATACACACTTTTCACTGTACCACAGCCGGCATCCTGATGTTACTGAGGGAAGGATACTGAATTACAAACCCTGCCTAGGCAGAAATTTGGGTGTGTATTGACCAATGCCTGTGGTAGCATCCAGCTTTTGAATGCAATTTATCATTTGCTCTCTAGTGGCCTGATCTGGTTTTGGATGAAGCCAGTGGAAAAAGTCCTGCCAGCTCCACTGGCAACTAAATCAGGTCATAGATGGAAAGATACAGAATTTCTAACAAATTTCTAAAGCATGGAGAAATAAGCAGGCAAAACTAAGATTATGTCTGGCTGCCAGTTAAAAGAATAAGAAATACCCTTATAAGTTACATTTTTAATCAAAACATGTTAAATCAAAACTAAATCAGAAGCATGAGTAGCATATTTATGTATTAGGCTGCACATCAGGAATAAGGTTTAGCTACATAAACTTGTAATTATGGCAAATATAGAGGCTAGAACTGTATCTACATTGAACAGCAGAATTGGTGAGTCTACTTTTGTTTTGCTTCTTTCTGACAATATCAGTAAAACAGTTACAGCAAGGTTGAAAGTAGAAATCATCAGTAACTTTCAGCTGGGCTCAGGGAACTAGTGAGTGAGGTCCACTGGGAAAATGCTTTAAAAGGTGCTGGGATCTATCAGTGCTGGTTATTTTTCAAGCACTACCTCCTGAGGGCAGAGGAATGGGTGATTCCTAGATGTTGGAAGTTCAACAGATGAGGAAGAACACCAGCTTGGCCGACCAGGTAAAGCAAAAAAGTATGATCCTTGTAGGTCACTTCCAGCCCAGGATATTCTCTGAATCTGTTTTCATTATTGTGATTCCATGGCACAGAACTGGAGCTCTAATGTTATAATGGGCAGTTAGAAGAAAAGAATATCTCCAGAGAAAAAAATGGTGCAACAGGGGAGGGAATGTCATCATCTTACATCTACTCAATGGCTATCTCTTAGGAGCAGGCAAATTTACCAGTTGCCTAAGGCAGAAGACAGACAAAAAAAAATGAGAAATAAAGTAAAATATTAGAATGTGGATCCTGCTATACTCTAGGACAAGAAATTATGGAAAATATTAGGTGGTGGTTCCTACTATGGAATACAGGACACCTTGGCAGGGATAAGCTTCTAAGGATCTCATCGTCCTACAAGGCAGGAAGAATAAACCTGGCTCCCTTTAGATACTCACTCTATTTCCTTTATTCCTACTCCATGCTAATTCCTACTCCATGCTACTGAGAAACTTTAGCAACCTCTGAGAGATCCTTTACCCAATGGCTAATAAGTGCCACTTTCAACTGCAAATAAATTTGAGTACATTGATCTTTAGACTGAGCAGCAGTCTTTGGAAATACACTCATACAACACCTAGAGAGTTATAAGAGGAGACAGTGTAACTGTTTAAAAAGACTGTAACAGAACAAGCAATTTAGTTATTAATCTATTCTTGGAAACAGAGAAGTACCATCATAGCTCATGCTTTCCAGATGACTGTTCTAATCAGACCCTATAAGTCAGTGAGAACTCCATTTTCCCCTGTGATCAGTACATTCTTCATTAAGCTGAAAATCAGCATGAATTGATCAAACCTTAATCTGTTCATTCTAGGAGTAAAAAAATATTTCATATAAAAGAATTTCTGTTTTCTCTAGAGTCTGTAATTCATCCATATTAGGCCTTGAGAGGTAGGAGAGCTCCACAGAAAACTCTCTTCTCCCTCTCAGGCAAATTCTCACCTAACTCAACAGCTGCTTGCTGTGCTACATGCAGTGAAGTTCAACAAGGTCTGTGGTGCCTCCTTCGCTTCCAGCATATGATCCATCTAATTAAAGTGAGTGCTCCACTGCAGCCCCAGAGACTGAGAACATCTACCCCTGGCTTTCTTCTTGTCACCCAGAATTCAAAATTACTGATTTAGGCAAAGAATTCCTTGACCACAGCTGGGAGGGAGGATTCTCAATGAAAATGGCAGGAGATAGGGAAGATATAGAGCACTTCACTCACCTATGTGATCTCCAAGCATCCATCAATCAGGAATTTAGGGTTTTCTTAATGCAGAGGACCCATCCAGATCATCATATTTACTATCAACTGATAAATATGTGAACCACTCTGCAAGTCCCCTCCCCTGTAATGTATGGTTTACATTACACTATAACCCTGCTCTCTCATGCCACTTCTAGTATTAAATATATATTTTCATACCTTAGGGCTGAGTTTACTCCCTTTTGATTGCACTAGAAAAACCTACAACCATTTGAAAGCAGATGTCATTTGGATTTGAAAGAATCTAAATGTTGTCCCTAATATCAGAAACTGAGACATCAACAATCACTAAAAGAATTAAAAGTGGCTCTTTAGATTTTCTAGGAGTTGGCATTTCAGCCACTAGTAGCCCTGCATGCAAATATCTTTGAATGCATGATTACATCTTTCTACAGGCCTTCCTCTAGTGAGAAATCAATGCTCCATTTTCAGGAGAAGGGCTAAAATGGTTTAAAATTTAAAGAGCTGTCATGAATTACCCCACAATAACACAAATAAAATGACCCTAAATGTTACTTCAACTCTTACTTGGCCAAACACCACCACCAATGGCATTGCACAAGACTTTCAAACAGAGAAATCTTGAAAACTTTGTGTAGCCTACTAGAGAGTGCTCAGGATTTTTTTTTAAGCTTTTAGGGAATTGCAGTGTAGAATAAACACGTAGATCATTTGTAGAACACTGTTGAATACCAGTGCATACATTTAATTCTTCCTTTCTATAACCTGACACCATTTGTAGTCAGGGGATGGCATGGTGTAGTTGATACACCTGAAGCGTAGGATGCTATCCAGAGACATCTCAACTAGTTCAAGAAGTGGGCCTGTGGGAATCTCATCAGATTTAATACTATCAAGCAGAAGTGCTGCACCTGCATCAGGGCAACTCCCAGTATAAATGCACTCTGGGGGATGAACAGATCAAAAAGTGGGAAGAGGACTTGGGAGTGTCAAGAAAGACTCGGTGGATTAGAGGCTGGGCATGAGCTCACAATGTGCACTCACAGCACAAAAAGCCAAGCGTGTCCTGGGTTGCAACAAAAGTAGCATGGCCAGCAGGTCGAAGGAGGGCATTCTACCATTCTACTTCACTCTGCTGAGTTCCCATCAAGCTGTGGGGTCCTAAATACAGGGACATGGGGCTGTTGAGCAAGTCCAGAGGAGGATCATCAACATGATGAGAGGGACGGAGCCATAACAAGGAAAGGCTGAGAGAATTAGCATTGTTCAGCCTGGAGAAGAGAAGATTTTTGGGGTGACCTAGCTGGGACCTTCCAGTAACTGAAGGAAGCTTAAAATAAAGATGGAAAGACTATTTATGTATAGTGACAGAACAAGGGAGAATGGATCCAAACTGAAAGAAAATGGATTTAGATTATATATAAGGAAGAAATTCTTGTGTGAGGATGGTGAGGCACTGGGGCAGGTATCTGAAAAATGTTGTGGATCCCTGGAAGTGTTCAAGGCCAGGCTATGGGGGCTTTGAGTAACCTGGTCTAATGAAACGTGTCCCTACCCAGGGCAGGGGACTTGGAATGGGATAATCTTTATGGTCCCTTCCAATCCTAACATTTCTATGAAAAACTCTCTCTCACCTCTAAAATAAACTTCAATAATTTAAGAGAGAAGTTGTTTCCAATTATGTTTTCTGTTTTGCCAATAAAGCCAGCTTTTCTTCTTTGGCAAAATTGTAAGGCATCCCAGGCAGATTGGATGTGTTTCTCTCAGACATATACAGTACTATGTGTATGCTGGGTGTTGCGTGAACATTCCATAGCATTCAGCTGCTTTCATTAACCCAGTGTTCCACCTTATAATCAGCCTAAGAACAGCAATTTGATGTAGATGTCAGGTTTTTCAATAGAAAACCATGGAGCAATTCTCCCAACTGAACCATTTATTTTTCTTTCGCTTACCTTTCAGAGGGGAGTTGACTTCCTCTGAGCCTAGCCTGTGTAAACATTTTTGTGAGCCCATTTTATACGGAAACAATCTGAGCATTAAAAGTGGTTCTTCTTTAGATTTTCTGGAAGTTGGCATTTCAGTCACTAGCAGCCCTGCATGCAAAATATCACTGAATGCATGATTACATCTTTCTACAGGCCTTCCTCTAGTGGGAAATCGTGTTCCATTTTCAGGAGAAGGGCTAAAATGGTTTAAAATTTAAAGAGCTGTCATGAATTACCCCACAATAACACAAATAAAATATAAAATCTACTTTCTAGTATCTTCCTCATTGACAGTGCTAATGTACCAAAAAATTACCTGTCAGACAATTTACCAGGGAAAGTGCCCTACCAAGATATTCTGATGATACATGTGAAAAATAAAGGTATTTTTCAGCAAGAACCAGATTGCAACAGGTGTGGAAAAGAAAATAATCACTCAAGCAACTGGGTGGTGTGGGGGAAAGGAGGAGGTAGAGAGTAAGTATTGAATCCCTGCCACTTGTCCTTTATCTTGTACAGCCTGCATGAGAGCCTTTTGTAATTCTACTTTCAGCACACGTATAGACAAAGAAAGAAAAGAAAGAGAAATATCTCTGTGTCACTTTTAAGTACTATGATGTTTAACTATGAAGGAACAAGTACCCAACTCTGTAGAACTTGAAGTAAAACCTGTGCAAAAAGACCTTCTTTTCAGAACAAAACCACTTACATTTTCAATGCAGTAGATAGACAATGATAATTTTAGTTAATTTAGCAAAGATAACTTGTGAAAAAGCAGGTAGCACAGCTACAGAGATATCCTTGGGCTGGCAGGTTCCACCAAAGTGCCTGACATGTTGTCAGCAAGAGAGAAAAAAGAAGAGCTGTTTCAGCTCCTTCCTTCCTTTTCATTTCTTCTTTCAAAACCCACAGCACCTGTGCCATATTGTTTATTTTTCTGGACATTATTTCTTTTTCGGTGCCCTAATTTACACTGCCACACAGTGAATCAGCTGATTCAGCTTTCAGTTTTCAGCTTTCAGTTTTCGCTCATGCTAAACTGAAGTAGCCATACTGAAATCAAACTACACTCCATGATATCTGAAAAGTCATGGGAGTTAGGTGAAGACCTGGGTGGCTGCAAAAGAGAGGAATAATTGCACACATTTTTTAAAAAGATGGAAATGTAGAACTACCAGCCTGTCAGCCTTACCTCTGTGCCTGGGAATATCCTGGAACAGGTCCGCCTAGTACCTGTGCTAAGGCACATGGAATTCAGTGGAGTAATTCAAGACAGAGAGCATCACAGAGGGCAAGACCTGTCTGACGAACTCTAGTGTCCTTCTATGATGGAGTGACTGAAGCAATGGGCAAGGAAAAGTTATGGATATTGTCTGTTTGGACTTCTGTCCGGCTTTAGACAGGGTCCCCCACAACATCCTCTCTAAACTGGAGGTGGATGGATTTGATGTGTGGACAGTTCTGGGCACAAGGAATTGGTTTGATGGTCACGTCCAGAGGGTAGTGGTCAATGGCTCAGTGTCCAGATGCAGGTCAGGACAAGTGGTGTCCTTCAGGGGTCCTTACAGGGGCCAGTAGTGTTGTCATTGATGACATAGGCACTGGTATTAAGCATACCCTCAAAAGTTTGCAGATGACACCAAGCTGAGAGATGCAGTTAACAAGTCTGAAGGACAGCATGCCATCCAGAGGCATCTGGATGAGGTAAGAAAGTGAGGCCATGGGAACCTAAGAGGTTCAACAAGACCAAGTGTATGGTCCTGCACCTGGGTTGGGGCCATCGCCGTTATCAGTACAGGTGGGGGGAATGAAGGGATTGAGGGCTGCCCTCTAGAGAAGGACTAGGGGCTGCTGGCTAATGAAAAGTTTGACTCAATCCAGAAATGCATGCTTAAAGCCCGGAAAGGCAGTTGTATCCAGGGCTGCATCCAAAGCAGTATGAGGGAGGGGATTCTGCCCCTCTATTCTGCTCTGGTAAGACCCCACCTGGGGGGTTGCATCCAGCTCTGGGGTCCTCAGCAGCACAAGAAAGACATGGACTTGTTGGAGCAGGTCTAGAGGAGAGCCATGAAGATAATCACAGGGCTGGAGCACATCTCTTAAGAGGAAAGAGTTGGGCGTATTCGGCCTGAAGAAGAGGAGGCTCTGGGAAGACCTTACTGTGACCTTTCAGTACCTAAAGTGGTCTTGTAAGAAAGAAGGGAATAGACTTTTTGGTAGGGCCTGCTGTGACAAGACAAGGGGTAATGGCTTTCAACTGGAGGATGGTGTATTCATACTAGATATAAGGGAGAAATTTTTTACTGTGAGGGTGGTGAAACACTGGAACAGGTTGCCCAGAGAAGTGGTAGATGTCCCATCTTTCAGAATCATTGGACAAGGCTCTGAGCAACCTGACCTAGTTGAGATGTCCCTGATTATTGCGGGGGGGGGGGGTGTTGAACTAGATAACCTTTAACAATCCCTTAAACCCCAAACCATTGTATGATTCTATGAAGAAGATAACAATAAACTCTCACAGCATTACTCTATTTTGGTGTTTTGATAACCACCTTGATTAGGTAGAAATATGGTCTATATTAAAAAACACACCAGAAACCACCAAAAAACTAAAACAACAACACCAACAAGAAAATCAAACAACCAAAAAAAAACCACCAAAAAATAAATAAAATCCCACAAACAAAAAAACATGAACAAACCCAAAATATGTATGGATGTAAATGGATTCTTTATTCTTCATGTGTGTTTGGGTTTTACTTCCTTTACCTTTCATTGAAGTTTTGCTCTATCAGCTGTTCACTTCACACTCAGAGAAACCATCTTCCCTACAAGCATCTTTAATCCAACTGATGTAATTCAGAACTCCTACCATATTTCTCTATCCAAACTAAGATTCCCTCACTTCCATTACTAGAAAGCTGTCAGTGTACCTGCTTTTAAAAAGAAAGGATACCATCCCTTCATCCCTTCCTTCCCCTTACTCTTTTTGCAGGAGTAGTGTAGGGTAGTGGGTGGTGATTAGGTTTTCAGCAAGGGAATGATAGTAGGTGAGCATCTACAGGCTGGGGAGAAATGCAGATTTGAGGTATTAGTTGTTTACAGCTGAAATCTGGGTCCAAAACACAAAATGTCACATTTGCTTGTGCAGAGGAAAACATATAAATATATGTGAATGCCTCCAGTGCCTGGGGAAACGGGACTTAACTTGAAAGTAAACTCTTCACCAGCATGATTTACTGTGAAATGTAACAACTTTCTTAGCACTCTCTATTTGCTTGGGAAGGAAATGAAAACATGTTCTCTAATAAAGGACTGCTACCATGATCAGCCTTAGGGATTCCTGAGAGATTTTATTTCTGATGGGTTATGTTAGATGTATTTCTTATGTGTCAATGGATTGAATTTGGGTGAAACCTATCAGGCATATTGTCCACTATCTTACACCAGATCTATGCTACCACAGCACAGCCATTTCACACCCAGCACAGAAATCTGGAATTAGATCTTCTCCATTAAACTCAGCTGAAGCTTTTGATTTTTACTGTTATACAGACTTGTAATGCTGGTGATCACATTTATGTGTAAAGCTTTTCTCTCCAAAAGCAATTTAATCTATATTTTCATAACTAACATGCCCACAGCATTTGTTATCTAATGCAGATTCACCTGCATTTTTATATAGATAAATAGTTCCCACTGTAGTTATAAGAACCTATTATTCTCCTATTTCCTTCAATCCCTCAGTGCATTTCTGTTTTTCCAGATTTATATGTAGCTTAAAGTCTGTAACACTCCTAAAAACCTGAGAAAACCGTTAAGAGGTTCCTCAAATCAACTTTGATGGAATTAAATATTAAAGCAGTAGAGGGAACGTTTGCTTAAGACCCACCTATACTTCTGTTTGGAATAGCACTACAGCCACAAAATCTGCTTTTCAACTGTCTTTCCACATAGGAGATTCATTTGTGTTACAAACGCAGTATTTCAAACCTCAAAGACAAAAAAATACAACAGCAAGAATCAAGATATGAAAGCAAAAATAAAAAGGTTGTTTAACATACAGTTGAAAAAAGCACTTCAGCAAAATAGTAGAGAGAAAATGCTCAGAAAGCCAAACACTAACAAAATTTCCTAAAAAAACCTTACTGGGTCCATGGAAAGAATAGATTACTTTCAATGAAAACTAACTCTAGGTCTTACAGAGTATTTTGTTCTTGCAAATAAATGTTCTAACCTAATGAAAATGAGAAACATCATAATAATAATTGGGTGGCACCAATTTAACCAACCCCATAGGTATTGTAGCAAAGTGGGGATGCTTCAACTAAGCATGGAGCATGGGGATGCTTCAACTAAGCATGGAGCAAGTCATTAATGTGGTGATCAACATCACAAAAGCTTGATTCGTGACATTAAGAATAATAATCTTGACTTGTAATGAGCTAATTATTAGTTTTTGGTCTCCACTTGCTCTCACAGGTCATTGAGCTATGACAAACATGAAGAACAGCCATGACATTTGCCAAATCATGGGAGTGTTTGGAACTAGCAAGCCCAGGAGAAATGTGAAATTACACAGATAATGAAAGGTTTTAACAATGTGAGTTATTTCAGCTGACTCTGTTTCCAGGAAATTCATATAATAAAATTTGTTTCCAGGAAATGGAAATAAAGGAAATGGCCCAGCTTCATTTTAAATTTTGGACGTGTCTCCTCCCAGTCTTCAGAGAGTATTGCATTAGATTCATTGGTCTCTGAACTAACTCACAAACCACACACCACAAAGACATAAAATATCAAATTAATTATGTAGCCCAGGGACATCTCTTTTTCACAGACCCTTGGCTACTCAATAAGCTATCAATCTTTTTCTCCAGATGGTGCTGCTTCCATTCAGTTGCTCCATTGTTTCCTTTGTTATGCAAGTGGTTTCTTGATTAAAATTTGTCAACTGCCCTTCCCCTAAGCATTCTCCAAATTCAAATAATATCTGGTGTTTTTAAATGAAAAAAACAAGCAAACCCCAAACACAAAAAACCCCGGCTCCCAAACAGTCTCTCACTAAAAATATTAAATAGAGAATGAAAATGGGGTTTTTTTCTGTATGTTCTCCCAGAAGACAGATGTAGAAGAGTTTATTGGTAATATTCCAAAGGCCAGATGTTTATCTAGCTGCCCTATGCGTGTCTCTGCACCTGCCTGCTCTCTGCTGCTAGCAACGTAGATAACTGAGCTATCCTAATTTTCCAGCTTTTACACTTATGCACACAGTTTTAATCCTTAGATATTCCTGAAGCAAACTAGTTTCAAATGAAGCACTTTCAGTTTGTGTTGTCGCCGTAGTGGCAGGGGACTATTTTCTATTTTCACCACTATATTACTACTAGTTCTCACCACCTTTCACCACTAGTTCCAGCAAAGTGTACCAGTAAAAGGTGAACTTTAGAAGATTTGTAGTTTTAAGTAGTGAAAAGAAACCACTTGAAATTCAGAGGGTTCTCTAATTGGTATTGAAGTTTTCTGTTTTTAAAGTGCTGGAATGAAACCCTGTGAATAGCAAGTTTCATAAGAAGTCCTTGAGAATGCTGAGGTTCTGTAGAGGGAAGAAGTCTCAGGAGGACAGCTCTTACAATACCGTGTCAGTACTGCCTCTAGTCCTGGCCAGACTGCACCAAGAACCGTAACCCTGTAGAGACTAACAGTGCATGAAAAAAGAACACGTTTTGAGCATTTTAAGACTAGCGAATGTCACTGATATATTTTATGAAAATCCTTTCGCTAGTATTTTTCTCCTGAGAAGCTGATAAGCCTCAGAAAAGAAATGTAGACAATAACTCTCTGATGACTGTGGAATGTGGTCTGGAGATGGTTTACCAACAAGTGCATCTTTGATTGGTCTCATGTGAATTGTTTCTACTTGATGACCAATCACAGGTCCAGCTGTGTTAGGACTCTAGGTAGTGCCAAGATTTTATTATTCATTCCTTTTCTAGCCTTCTGATGAAGTCCTTTCTTCTCTTTCTTTAGTATAGTTTTAGTATGTAATTTTCTTTTAATATAATATATATAATAAAATAATAATTCAGCCTTCTGAAACATGGAGTCAAGATTCTCATGTCTTCCCTCATCCTGGGGACCCTCGAACCCCACCACAGAGAAGATGCAAAGGAGGATGCTGGGGGAAAGTGTAGCCTTTTTAAATTTGTCTACTTCAAATCCATGCATTCTTGTCTATGTGCCTGTTTTCACATTCTGCTCTGAAATGAAGAAGCCATGTGGCTATAGCTTGCCTTTAAAATCAAGAGCTCCAGGAAAACTAAGGATGCAAATATTTGCTTCAAGACACATTTCAGATACAATTCACAAGATCTATGTTTGCAGAACTGGATGGATGAAGAGGGTTTCACTGGCACTCTCTCCTTGAAGCTAAAGGACTGGTAATCGTTTCCTTTTTGCTAGACACTGGACATAAAATAAAAATATGAAACTCTCTTAAAATGTTATTATTACTCTACTTATAAAGGAATTATTGCTTTTTAAGCAGACTTACTAAATTTACCTTTTCCTGTCCATATAATATATATATACACACACATATATTTAAAATACTGTGCAACTGTCAGAAATAGATCTTGGCAATAAGGTAAAATAATTTACATTTAAAATGACAGGCTTATGAGTTTTCTTTTTTCAAAATGCAGCTCCCACAGTTTGACAAACATTTTACTGTGAAATTTAGAGGCTTTAAAATCAATGGTAAATGCCTGATTGACTTCTTACAGTCAGAAGTTCTCTTTTCTCTGCAAGACCTCTGACAAATGCTTTACCTTCAATGTCTTATAAGTGGCTCTAAATTCTCCAAATCAGCAACACTTCTTAAGTCAAGTAAGGTTTTCTCATATCCCAGGATTTACCTGTGCAACATGCCCACAAGCCAGAGCCAGGAATTTGACTTTTCAAAGGTGACTAGAGACTCAAATTTGACTTTTCATCAAGGAAGACCAAACCTTTTTTCTGTATTTGGAAGTGGGCAAACAGAACAGGAAGTCCTAAAATAGTAATGTATTTCCAAAATCTTAGTTCAGTTCTTCTCTATTGCTTGGAAATTGTGGAAAACATGATTGGATATTTCATGAACACTTCATTTTCAAACTTAATGTTGTAACTGCACTGATACATTGTGCCATATGCTCATATATCAACCCTGAGAAGTTAGTTTTTCAGGGCTCCACTATCAAGTAAAGCTATTCCCAGAAAGTACCTATAAAATTTCATTGTGTGATTTATTTTGATAGTTAGTATTGTAACCATGGCACAAATTTGTGCTGGCTCAAATTTACCTTGGGGTTTTCTAAGGGCCCTGAACTAGATTCTTCAGTACATCTATGAAGGCCTGATTTGCTTCATACTAGCTGATCTGAGTACCAGTAAGACTCTGACAAGGGAAACACGGATCTCCTGCCAAAAAACCTCAGATTAACTTGGACTGCACCAAGCTTTATCCATGATGCTGGTAATGAAAACCAGTTTAAAAGAAGGTTTAGAAGTGTACACAGTACTGCTATCACTGCAGTGAGTCTGTACTTTTGGCTCTGCTTCTTCCAGACGCTAGAAAATATTTTCCTTTTAAACTCAAATTTCATGCTTGCTCCCAGCTTTTGTCTTGTGTTAAAGTAAGTGATATATTTTATCCTTCTCTGTCCTACCCACAAATGCCTAAGCCATTTATTCCATAGCATACTAGAAAAAAACAGTGATGCTTGAAAGAGTAGTTTCTGCAAATTCTAGCCCTTTAAACAGACAGAGGACTTAAAGCTTAAAGGCTTGCAAAGCCTGATTGCTGTCTGTGCCTTCAATTTGCACAATGGCACTAATAAAGGTTTTGAGACCATAGTAGCAAATGGATCCTGAGAGGTCCTGACATGTTTGTTTCCAGGCAGATTTTGAAAGGCTCCTATGTGGTGGTACAGGATAGAAGATATTGTCTAAAATGTCCAAGATTACAAGTTGCAATAAGAAATCACAGCAACCAGAACAGCATGCTGTGAAAATCCAACCACCATAGACTGGATTAGCCTTTTAAATGAAACAAACACAACCAGATGCATATTATTCCAACCCAAAGTTCCTGCAGGATACACACTTGCTAAAATCTATCTAGTGAAATTTTATTTATATTTCCTAAAGAAGCCCATCAACCAGTCCCGAAAATGGACTTATTTTCTGTTTCTATGGTAACTGCTTGCCTTTCAGAACCACCAAATGAAATGAATGGTGAAAAATTATTTTGTATGGTAAATTGACTCCCTGTTCTTCATCCCATATATGTAGCACTGCTTCATTTAAGATACTTAGTGGTTTAGCTCTATCGTGTTTCTAAATAGATATTTGTACTGTTTTCATATACAGCAATAATCCTAAACCCTGAACATCTGAGGCCTTAGTAAAATGCTTGCAAAATGTTTTAGATTTATGCCTGTAACAAAATCTTACTATTGATCACATCATAAGTCAAAATGTCTTTGTGGACCATCTGGCAAACACCCTGTTTTATAAAATATTCTGATATTCTAGATGGGGTCATATATAGGCCACTTCTCGGCAAACATTAAAACTAAGTAGTTATTCCATATAGAACTAAACCAATGGAATATTGCTGTGGCTGCTGTGGTCTAAAGGCTCAGAAGAAAAAAAGTTTTAGAAACCATGTCCTTTTTTTTTAACTTAGAAAAGCTGAAATGTGTACAAGCACTTCCCCATGTCTGAAACAGAACCTGCAGATTCAATAGCTGAACTGGATTATATAATTCACTTTTCTCCGAAGTGGATGTAATTTTAATTTGTGCTTTCTACAGATCTTATTTAAGTTATTACCTTGGGCTTCTTTTTCATTTGTCACATCATTTAACACAGAAATGTCCTTGTGGTGGTTATTCTTCTCTTTCTGCAGTTGTTCTTCAAGTGTTCCAAGAGCCCATTATTTTCTACAAGTTCAGCTTAAAAGTTGAACTAAACTTTCCTGTCTTGTATCCCTGTCCCATTCTTATGGTGAAAGGCCAAGGATATTTTAGATCTTGTCAGGAACATTAAGTGAAAGAAAGAACTCAGCCAAAAGGCTTTAATTGAAAACTGCCCCAGGAAGAAACTGAGGAAACTGAATCACAGTTTCTGTATTTTTTTTCTTAACAAAATAGACAATTTGCAAGGTTTCAGGTATAGAACATTTTAGGGAAAATTATTGATGTAGCAAATTTATATGAAGAGCCACTCATTTTGGAGAAGGGAACCCTTCTTGCACACTTGCAAATTAATAAACTGACTTGTGGCAATGTTATTGTGCAAATATTTTTCAATGCAGAGCCAAACATATATAGGCAAGAATACTTATATCAGAAGTGGGTACATCACTGAAGTTAGCTTAGGTACGTGCCATGGGGTCACTAGTCAGGACCTAAGAAACCCCTGCATTGAATAAGAAAAAAAATATTGAAGTTTCAGGTCTAAGTCCTCAATCGAGCAGAATGAACTTGAACCTAAATTTCCAATATCCCAGTTTACTCCTCTGGTTATTGACTTTCATGCTGGAAAAATCACCTTGTCTAAAGAAACTTTCCCCTCCCCTTATGAAAAAAAAGTAAAAGCACATTCTTTTCTACAAGAGGTTTGAATTTCAAGAAACCACGTTTTCCTAGAGAGTAAATAATTGCTACTCTGAGAAAACTAGTCCATTTGGACTTCCTTCAGTTTCAATAAATAGCAGGGTACTGAGAACACAACGTGTAGTTACAACAACATAGTGTCATATGTGATTTGTTGTGATATATAAAAAAGACTCAGATTCTTAATTTATGATCTATCTGGGAGAAAGAAAAAAAAGCACTGTATTTTTGTATGCTTATGTGAAGACCATCCTTTTTTGGCAAGGCCAAATAATAAAGATCTGCACCACTTTGCATACAAAAAAAAAAATTATTATAATTTATCTAGAAACTACGTCTTCTCACTGAAATTTCACTACCAAAATTTTAAGTCTGGTACATATCTCAGGCTTGTAAACAGCCTGAGAGGCGGGGAACTTGTCAGGAACATTATCTGGCTCACTAAATAGAAATTAGGGCTTTTTTATTACTATTGCTACTGGCTACTCCTCTGTATTGTTTCACAAAACACTGTTAGGATGTAGCCCTTGGGACACTGCCCCAAAAAACACTGCCTCAAACACACATGCATCTGCAGTGACTGCTGAATTAAGCCAGGCAATAGCCAATAATACCATTTTTCACAAAAGGCTGATTTCTAGAGCTCTGCAGGGAAAAGCATGCTCCGTGAATAATGAGATATTGTGGAGTGGGCTGTAAATGCTCTGTAACCGCCCCATCTGCTGGTGTGGGCGCAGGCTGCACACAGATGCCCTGGAAACTTCCAGCTCACACTTAAACAGGTCAGTGCTTTGGCTGGGCTTTGTGTCATGAAACACCTGGGCTCAGGCGTGGCTCAAGAATAGGCCTGGCCAGGTCAGCCCTGGATCATGGGTTAAGAGTGCAGAGGGAGGAAGAGTGCTAATTGCCTGGTTTGTTCCCAAATCCCTGGCAATGCTACTGACTGCTCATTAGTAAGCTATTTCATCTGTATGCATAAACAACTGTGGCATCTCCACCTTCTGAGGGATGCAGCATGTGGTGAGCCCGACGCAATGAAATACCAGCATTGATCAGCTCCAGCCCACTGGTGTGCCAGCCAAGTCACTCACCATCTATTAGCAATGTATCATGACTATAGTTACTACTGCATTACTACTAGAATTATTGCAGCATTCCTTAATGACTGCTGCCTAATACATTTATGTGACATATTTATTATATAATAACTGACCTGAATTACACAGAAATGATGGGAAAATGTTAAAAACGTATCTGTATACTACCTCAGGGGGAAATCGTAATGTTTGTGTGTTTGTGATTTTGTTTGACTTTTCTCAGGTACAGTGAGAGACAATGACCCATAGAAGACCAAAGTCATATTTCTCCTCTGCTTAATTCTGGCCAAAATTCCCTGTCACTAAGCCAGGTTTTATTTAGTATGCTGCCCACTCCAGAAGACCCACAGAGGTAGTTCATATTCTGCTGATTATAAGCACAGGAGAGTTATAAGCCAGTTCATACATTTATGCTATGAATATGTTCCATTGCTTTGTAAAGATAAAACAGTATGGCACAAGTAACGTGAAAGCAAAGCCATCTGAACTTGAAATTCTGTCACAGAATTTAATTTTGTTCTAAACAAAAATAAAAACAATGGAGATGGTTTGCTTTTCCCACTTCGCTGAAATGCTCATAAAACTGAATTCTCTGAAACCTAATGTAGGAGAATGCTCTCTTTGGAACATTACCACTGTGTCAACATTTCATTCTATTCTGTTTTGGGAAACAAATATCAAGAGAGCTTATTTTACTCTCCAGCCATCACTAATTAGTTAAAATATCTTGAGTTAAGTTAGCATCAAAGTAGTGCTTTGCAGATCAAATAGGACAGATAAAAAGATTTTAAGTAGTAACTGAGGTTCGTTATGATAAAAACAATACAGAATATTGAGAAATACACAACATGATGATCTATAACATTTCAAAATGCAATTTGCACCTATTTGGTAAAGACTGACTGTTCTGATCTCAAAACTCTTGATGGAAATATCAGAACTCTTCTCTCTAAATCTTCAGGTAAAGACAGGTTTTTTTCACCCTAAATTTCCTCATTTTACTCTGCAACACCTTTCACACGTCAAAAAAAGTCCTTCCGGCAATCTAGCCTAACATGCAAATTTTTTGGCTTGTGAGCTATAGGTCTTCTCAGTCTATCATCTAGGACATAGATAGAGGAGAAAAAAGCATTTATCTTGTTAATTTTAAATGAAATTCCTCCCATTGAGGTACCTTGGAAAGTACCTAAGTCCTTCTGCACTTTAAATTAATGAAACTGAAGCTCCTGGAGTACTTACAGGACTCTTACAATTATAGCCATATTGACAGGACCACTGAATGAAAAGACTGTGATGAATCAGTCTAACATTTTGTGGCTTTTTTCTTTTTCCCCTCACAGAGATAAGTACTTTGGATTTGTCCTTTTTGCTGGCAGAGTTGCAGTTAACACAGATTAATAAATGTACACTGGGCAGGCCCCTCCCCACCCACCACGAGGTAGCTGCTTGGTCCTACACCATCCACTTGTAACCTGGGGCTTTAGACCCATCTGCACCATCCCTACTCTTTCCACTGCCCCAAGCACATGACTGTTCATCTAGTCTTCTCCTAGTTCATTCACATTTTGTGAGGATGAGGATAGCATGACATAGATTTTTCTGTTATGATCAGCAGCCTAAAAAGTCACAGCTTTGTAAATCTGACTAAGCTGCTGTTCTCACTGCAGAACCCTCAAAGTTTCTAAGGAACCTTTGAGAAGCAGCAATACAGAACACATGGAAGCTTATCAGGTCTAAAACATGAACTTCTGATTTTGTAGGGGGCTAGTGCTGATTTTAATGGGGAAAAATCTAAGCCATAAAATGAAGGTGCTGTGCAGGCCAGCACTGAAGGCCTTTTTCGGTTCCTTGGGTTTCCAGATGAAAAAAGGATAGACAAGATGATTAAAAAATGTAACTTAACTTTGTTTAGTCTCTGAATTTTGTCTCCTTTTCCTTCTTCTCTCTTGGTTTATTTTTGCTGTTGTATTCTGCCTTGATCCTCCAAGTCCAACAAAACAATGTGTGAAACACCACAAAAGAAGAAACCAAAGAAGAAATAAAAAGAAATCCCACACAAAGGACATTAAAATGCTAGCAGAACTTGTGCTTATATGTGAAGTTGATCTGTGAAAAAGAATTATGCTTCCTTATAAGAGTGAGAGAACACATATTAAGGTGTTCCTTTCTCAGTCTTCAGATATGTATTCTTTAATTACATGTGTAGAAAAATGTAAAGGAAATGCCTATATTTAAAGACAGCTGACTAAAGCTTCCAGAGGTTAATATCTTACAAATGAGACCTATTAACCTATGAAGAAAGCAATATTGACATACAGTTTCCACCCTGTACCAAATGCAAATGCTGAGTTCAGCACAACTTAGAACTATTAGAAATCCTGATTTGAGAGGCACACCAAGGGATTAAAAACTCGATCCAAAACACACTGAAATTGATAGCAAGGCCTATGTACACTGCAATGGGCTTTTGACTAAATATTGTTGCAATTTCGTCCCAGAGAATGGATTGTTTTCACCGTGGTCCTCTTCAGGCATCTGCAGCAGCAGCTGTGCAACACTCTGGATTTTTGTCTTTTAGAAATCCACACTAATCTTCAGTTCAAGTTTATCACCTCAATTCAGGCTTTACAACATGTGCTACCTCAAAATCTTCCCCTTCTCTCTCCAGTGCTTCTGCAATAAGTCTGTCATCCCAGAGTTCTCACTGCAGCTTCACTGGAAGCAGTCAAATGATGTTCCAGCAGTGTTCCCTTTGTGTGTGTTAATGAAGAGCCTGCAGGAGCAGGCTGGCACTAACCCAGATGAGCTCTTCACCACATCCAGCCACTGCTGCCAAGTTGCACAAGGCAAATGGCAGTGCTTGTGTGTTGTGCTAGCTGCTAAAGGAAATAGGAAATCTTTGAGCAAATTTGATCAGGAGGTTAGCCTGAGGGGAGCACAGTATTACAATTTTCTGAACAGTTGCACTATTCTGACATTCAGTCTTCATGGGAAGAAAATCTGAACCATCATATTTCTGAGGGAATGAGATCTACTCACACTGACATCAGATCTCTCTATAAATATGTGACTCTCTCAGCAATAATGCTTCAAGGTTCAATTCTGCTCAAAGCAGGGAAGGCTAAATGCAATCTGCTGTCATGGACAACAACTTGTAATCTTCCTTTCTCTCTAGACTGGTAAAACTTGGTTGCAAAATGTGCTTGACTAACAGTTTTGTGTTTAGGAGATTCATGGCCTGAATTAGTGTTAGAGGAGGCTGCATATTAGAAAAAGGTTCTTCCCCCAGAGGGTTGTTGGGCACAGGAACAGGCTCCCCAGGGAAGTGGTCAAAGCACCAGCCTGACAAAGCTCAAGAAGTGTTTGGAGAACACTCTCAGGCACACGGTGTGACTCTTGAGGGCTAACACTGAATGGAAAGAAAGCAAGTCAATCCTCAAGGAGACAGCTTACACTTGCACAAATTCTGATAAGTAAAATCATGTATTTGTGCAGTCATTCCTGAAATACACATAGGAAATGAAATTGTCCACCCAAGTTACTACTAACAGTGATTGACCAACAAGGGCACCTTGGTCAGCTATTGAATATGGGACTATGTGAAGTGGTCATTTTCTGCCCTGAGGTAAAGGATATGGACACCTAAAGCATAGGTGTCCAAGAGAGCCAGCCTAACCACTCTACTCTGCAGTACTACCTCAGCTCCTATTGTGACTTTATCCTCTAAAACCTCACAGTATTCTATAACCCAGGAAATTTAGCTGGCCTGAGAGCAAACATGTTTTCTTTTCCTGGTTCAGCTGCGTACTTCATCTTTTATGGCCCATTCTAAAAGCCCTTTCAGCTGCATTTAGTCTTTTGAGAAGTCAGACTGATTTTTGTTCTGGCCACTAGACATTGCCCAAAATCATACATCATGGACAGTACTTCACTGTGGTCTAAGCCACTGCTGTAGTGGTGGCTGTTTTGTAATGTAAAAGCCCAGCTGTCTGCTGCTTGGTGATAAGTGCTAAAAATGGTACATTGCAATCCAAGCTACTGTAGCATTATATCCAAAAGAGGATTACAAAGGGCATGGCTGTTGGAAGGAAGGGCTATATACAGCTGCACATATGCACTCCAGTGATTCCTATCATGGGAGTGGAGAATGGCATTTTCGCTTTTAAGAAATACTTATCTCCAGAGTGTACTACTGCTACCTTGCTGCCAATTACTGCTTCCTGGCAATGAACAGAGACCATATGCTTTTAGGCTGTGACATTTGATTAATGACTCTAGTACAGAGTCACCTGAGGAAAGAGTGGTGTCATTAACGTGAGAAAAAAAGGAGTCAATAGCTGAAGCACTGTCTCTTCACAATATTTTGTGGGAAAGTGAGGGAAGGAAGTGAAGTATATTAGAGCTGGAGAGTAATGATCATAGCTGTCTTTAGATAGCTCCCCAGAGGAGAAGCATTTGACAGCTTTTGCATGGATAGGGCTATTCCCACCCCCCATGCAATAGCCTCCATCTGGTTATATATCACTGACGTAGACTGAATCTCTGCAAAGAGGAAGATGGCATCCACAGGCAAACCCAGGGACATTTGAACAAAAGCATTTGTAGCCTTGAAACCTGAATCTCTGGCAAGGCCATAAATGCAGTTCTGCTCATGGGAGACATTGAGAACATCTTGATATTCTTGGAAAGGTTGGGACTGATGTACAGCCCTGCTGCTAGCTCATGGCCTGACCTTTCTGGCAACTTTAAAGACTCAGCTTTAACAACCCAACAAGCTGAAGAAGTAATTAGGACCAACAGAATTATTAGCGTCTTTATGTAGGAGCCTTACTTCATGTACATAAGATAAGAAACATCCAGCATGAATGTAAAAGTTTGATTAATTAATTGAGTTTGATAAATACAGACCAGAAGTCACAATCTTACTAACACACCTTCATCTAGCTCCCAATGAAGCCAAATAGGTAAGAGACAAAATGAATTATCTAAAGCCAAAATGGGTCTGCAAAACTGCAGAAAAGCTACCTTTTTTTTCATCTAGCATTTTCCCATTCACTACGGAGTACAGCTTACACAAGTATTTGAATCAGTGTATCCAAGCCCCATTTGTATCTTATCTTCTGCTAGGCACAATAAACCTGCCTGAGGTTCACAGCCTGAATCATGACAGATTTCTGGGGGTCAAGTTTTATCTATAAGACTTGTTTATTTACTTGTTGCTATAAATATTAAAAGTCTTTGATTTAAACTCAGACTTTTCATATGAACATGCTGTGCTTTTGGTCCACAAATTACTTATAATTTCAGAATGCAAATGAGCAGGGAAAAAGAGGAACCAACACAGAAACATCGCTTTTTTCTCAACTTTTTGCTCTAATAGCTCCATTCCATAGAAAAAACTATGGATAACAAATCAACCCAAACATTTCATGCTTCCCTAAAGAAAAATGCCATATACAATCATTAAATGTCACACAAAAGACTGAATAGCCTCACAAAAAGCCTGACCAACAGCAATAATCATCTTCAAAGAGTTGAACTGAGAAAGAAAAATTCTTCAAAGGAGCACAACCCAGATATCATAATAGAAATGAGCCCAGAACAAAACTCAAGGTTTATTTTTTTGTCCTCCTAGCTTGGACCAGTCTGAAAAACTTACCTCTGAGGCAACTAAGATTTAGGACCAAAACTCTTGAGACCAGCCATCAATATTTCTTCTCCCTGAACATTGCCTAAGAGTTTTGGGTCAAAACATTCATGTCCCAATTGTATCCAGTTCTAAAGACTGTAAAAGAAAAAAAATCTGATGGCACAGTTTGATTGTGACAACATGATATTCTTGGAAATACAATAAAATAATCACAGATTACAAAATAAATGTCAGCTGTTTAGTATGACACAAGGGCATTTAAGGAGTAGCTCCAACTGCCAAACTCCTGTTATTGTCTTACAGTTTAAAATTAATTGGAGAAAAAAAGCAAAACAGGGACAAAGGTTTGTAGTCTGGTTATGAAAAGTGTGTGGGGACAGCAGAATTTTAAGGGCAGTGTTGTAGCACTGATCTGAATTCAGAAGAAAGTAAAGCAAGGGAAGTAGAGCATCATTAATAGTTCTCATGGTGCAGCTGTTCAAAACAAAGTCCCTTGATACCAGAAAGCAGAACTGGGGCAGGCAAGCTGGGGAGCCCTGCTGAGATGGCCATGAACTTCATCAAAGGGAGAGGCATCAGGCTGTGGGTGTACTATAACTTGGAGGATCATTTGTAATTATCCTTTATTTTGAAGAGAAGCATGCTACAGACAGATCTTTTAAATTAGGCAGTAACAAACAATAACACAGAAAATATTCCAGAAGGATGGCAGGAAGGAACAACTCCAAAGTGCAAGGACCTGATCTGCCCCACTGTATCATCTCCAAAGACTATGCTGGTTGAGATCCTTAATGCAGTACCTCTGTGGCTGTGAAACCCCCACACAACAGTACAAAAGGGAACAATTTCAATTTTTGATAGATGCCCCCATGCAGAAAAAGATGTGTAACCAGCTAGAACTTCTTCTAAGCAACAAGATGCACATCTCACCTAACTTTATCACTTCTTCTTCCCACAGTTAGACAGTTATGAGAGTATTTCAGACAGGCCATCCTCTAGAATACCCTAATGATAGGAACTTTGTAAAATGTCACAGACTCTCCAGAACATCCATGAAGAAAAAATATTTTTTGCTTTGTTTTTACTCTATCAAGAGATGTGTTTATTTCTTTTTTTGCTATGTTTTTGCTCTATCAAGAGATGTGTTTATTTCCAAGAGTTGTACTGATGTATCTGTCTGTGTGTGCTAACAGGGAAGCAATCCTCTCAGGCATTCAGGCAGTGCATGGAGATTTTAACTGTCAAGGAAAAATACTTCTCATGTTACATAATGCATCAAAGATTTGGTGCACTCTTTATTTTACACTAGGATGATTTTTTTTTCAAAGCAGTCTCTGAGGTCAATGGTTGATCTGTAAATCAGACCATGTAAATATTCCCAATATTTAGCACTTGAAAATGACATCCAGCTAATGATATATCCTGAGGCAAGAAGTTAATTGCTTCCACAACCTAGAAATGCAGTAACTGACATTATTTCCTGAAGATTGTTTTTATATTTGGATATTATACTCAGTGTCAAATAGACTATGATTTATGTCAGGCATGCTGTACATTCACCTCCGTGCTCTCCTCCTGTGAAACAAAGCCCTCACTCAGGAAAAGAAAGTAACTAAAGAGGATGTACACAACTGCCTTCCTGCCCTTGACAGAGAGATAGAGAGGTAATAATGCTCACCAAAAAGTGATTGGCCTTGTGTGGTAATGGAAAAGAAATTGGTCAAAACTATTTCTCCAATTTTCCAACCACACTGTCTCCTTCACAAACCTCAAAGCCTCATTTACTGTTTTTCCGTTTTCATGTGAGAAAAAATTCATGAGGCTCGTGAGACTTTAATATTAAGTTAATTAAGATGAAAAATAAGACTGAAAAGCTTTGCAGACTTGGTTCAGAGTGTCTTTCTACCTCTAATTTATCTAATCACTTTTGTCCAATGAGTTGAACTAAAATTTTCGTGGGATCAGTTATTTCACTCTTTGGGTCAAAAGAAACAGCAATTACTGTTTTATTGTTTCCCTGCCTTCACCACTATTTACTTTGATCTCAGTACTCTGGAACAAAAAAAATTAAAACAAAATTCATTCAAAGATTATTGAACCTGAAAGAGTGAAGTCTCATGAAACTTCAAAGCAGATTCATGTTAAAGAAGGATAAAACTACAGCTCTTAAAGCTGAAGCAAAATGGCAAACACACAGAAGTCTGAGGTTTTATAGAGCCAGATGAAGCAGGCTCAGCTTTCATACAAATACCCAAACTCTGTGTTTCTGGGAGGGCAGGTTGGTAGTCTTCAGATCTGATGGAGACTCACTAGAGGCAGTGAAGTAATTGACTTTTGATACAAGGCCAGAAAATATATCAGTGGCAAAACAAAAACAAACGTATCCTCCCCCTTCTAACCACTGTTTGTAAAATACTAAAAAAAAAAAACCAACAAACCAAAAAATCCCCAAAAAACTAAACTGAATTAGAACCCAGGTAAAGGATAAAAACCCAAAACTTCTTTTCCATTGTAGAAACCCTATGCATACCTGATACAGAGTGATGAAAACCATTCCTAAGAAAGTTCACCAGTATTTAAAGCCATGTGAAGATTACTGCTCTGTGAAACTTGGTTATCAAGTTTCTCCTTCCTGTTGTTTATACTGACACCTTTCTCCTGTCCCTGCCTGACTTTCTACAATATATATTTAGACTCAGAATGGATTCTGGTCTGTAAGACATCTAACCTTATCTTAACCAGACAGCCCATCCCAGAATAAATATAAAATAATCTAATAAGTAAATTACAGTAATAGTCATTTGGAAGTTGCAACATGCCAAGAGTCATTACACAGAAGGACTTGCTATTGTACAGTTTTCTCATTTTAGGAGACACAGGAAATAACTGACTCTGTGTGGTGTGGGCTGAGAAATGAGAGACATCTACTGTCAGCAACTTTAATTATATTTCAGGGTTAATTAAATTCATGAGGTACCAATGATCTGACTGCTCTTTCCTTTGGCATCTGTGAAAATCTGACTCCAGCTTCCTACTAATAAATCTTTTGCAAACTTTGCTAAAGTTTTATCAGTATAGAGTTTTATTCAATATTTTCCAAAAGAATTTTGATAGAATATTACAACTTGGAGGCCTTAAACTCACTTCTGCTGTCATTTTTACCACTGGACATGATATAAGAGCCCTTTGGGGATATGAAAAAAGCCCATTATCAGTTGTGTTTCACTCACTGTACGTAGACTAAATGCAGCTTGCATATCATGAAAAATCAACAAATCTTACACAATCTCCTGGCCTTGACTGGGTGATCACTGCAGAACTGGATTAACCAGGTTACATTTAGATAAAACTTTCTCACTCCAATCTCCTTTATTAGCTTTTCCTTTACTAAAATTTGACATCCTTGTATAGAAGACAGATAACGTGAACATCCTTCATCAACCCCAGTGCCAGGCTTGACTGAAACTATGTCAGAGGACTGTGTTTTTTACCAGTTAGAGGAGCATGTACCTTGAAAACAAAGCAAAAGAAAACCTAACCAGAAAACAAACAACCATTTTCTGAAAAAACAATGACTTTGGATCACTCTATCCACATCTAATGTGTATTTGTTTTGAAAATATTCCAAAGGGGGCATGGTTACTTATGCCAACATTGCCAAATGCTTAATTGCATAAATGCTTCCATCTGGAGGAAGGAAAGATTTAGAGGTTGTTTAGCCAAAATAAATTATATTTTAATTCTGAGATATGAATGCATCTGCCTGGGAGATCTCAGCTGTAAAGTCCAAAGAGCTTTTCAAACATGGTAGCTCCTTCGGCTTCTGAAGCTGTCTGATAGGCTGACTGCAGAGCAATTACCAGAGACAGTGGGCCAAACCTTCCCCAGTTCATTTCCTCTGAAACATGGCAGGATTCCTGGCACAAGAATTTCCGCTGCCTTGTGTGGGGCAGTGATAGTATCCAAAGAGTTCTGGGCCCACAAATAGAAAACATTTTCATTACACACCCAGCCATCAACATGTATTGCATTGTATTTTAAAGAATCTTTATTATTTTAGACAGTATCACACTCTACACAGCCAAAAATCATTTACTGTGACATTCTGATATGTATTATGTAGACAGAATGCATCTTAGTTTAGCTATTTCTAGCACTAAGTTTAGGCAAAATGCTAAGCGTTTCTTCTGGAATATTTCAAAACAAGTATGAGAGTTCACAGAACTAAAAAAAAAAAAATCTGTTGCAGAATGTTACAATATTTAGGCATCAGGCATATTGCAGCTAACTATATATTTTTGATGCAAAGCAGACTTAAATGAGAGAAAAGATTGCTAACACTGTTCATCTTGAAACAACCTTTTTCAAAAACAGTAGACAGTGAAGAAGTATTGCACTTCCTTTTATACACGTAGGGAAGTTAAGACATGAACATTTACACAACATAAAATAAAATATTGTTGGATTTTTATATGATATACCAGCAGCAGATTCAAAAGCAGAATGCATGTTTCCCAATAAGCATTCCCTGTGCTGCTTAGTGTAAAAAAAAATCTCACAACAAAACCTAAATTAACCAAGCCAGGAATATGGATCTAGTTAGAGGTCAGACTAAATAATGTGAAGCTGGCATAAATCATTATCCTTGAAACAAGCAACACTACTTTGTCCATTTGGGCTAAGTGGCTTTTAGGGGCAGTGACACCCAAGCTGACATATCCAGCTAAGGGTCTGATCTGCATGCAAGTTCAAGTAGGAAAGAGTCTGAGCCAGGGGAAAGGAAATGAGTGAAAGTGAATGCCATGGTAATAAGGACTTCTAGAAAGGGTATATTTTAGTGAATCTGAGATGAACTCATATCATCACTCTCAGATTAGGCTGGGTCATTGGAAAGGAGCCATGAAACCTTTAAACTTCAGACACTGTGTCTCTGCCACTCATTTTTATTTTGTTTACAACTTACGGGTTGGGGTTTTTTTGTTATTCTCCAGCTCATTCCATCTTTTGAAGTCTTTGTTACTATGGAAACAATTACAGAGTTGGTCTACTCATAGCCTAGTGATCCCTCAGAGCAGAAAAAATAATAAGGAGAGAGTTTGGGGCAAAAAATTGCTTAGAATTGAAATCATAAAGCACTGTAGGACAGTCTTCTGTCTCCCTTTTAGCTCTCTAACTCACTGCTGATAAAGTCAGAAAGGTTAGTTTACCCAATTTAAATAGGTGCTTTTGCCTGAAGGGAATTACAGGAATACTGGCACAAACACAAAAAGCTGGGTTGTGCCACCTCAGTATTTGGAAATGAGCAGTAGCTGGGCACAACAGAGCCTTCTGCTGGAAAAGGACTTAGAGGCGTGGTGGTATAAATGTTACACATTAGCAAAGTAAATTTGCTCTGGACTGTGCTTTGGGATTCACAACAAGAAGCAAGAAATAGCTCAGGTCCATGTTACAATTTTTTTAAATTTTCACAATAGGGCAGCTACATAGTTACTGCTCATAAAGGATGGTGTCCAGACCACGTGAGTTCCAAAACCAATGCAATGAACCTTTTGAAGAAACACCAGCAGACCCAGGATGAAGTCACATTAGGGGTATTCTAACAGTTCAACTAAACAGAGGTTTGTACTTCAGAACACAGCATTGTTTATTTTTATTTTTTTTTAGTATCATTGTCACTTAGACATAAGTCATATGGTGCTTAGCTGTAGAGCACAGCTGCTCTGAAAAGTACTCTGAAAAGGGCCAAGGAGCACACTGAAAAATTAGTCCCTGATCATCTGCAGCACTTTATTGTTAGCTCTCTTACCAGGTCTGATCTGAACTGCTCCTGCCACCTCTCCCCAAAACAAATACTCTATAGAAAGAACTAGATTTAAATTCTGTATATACTATGCAGTCAGTTCACATGATTTTGAGGACAGGGATTTATCTGTCTCCCCTTCCTCCAGTGAAGAAGGTACAGCCATGCCTTTTCTATCCCAGGGGTCATCAGAACACCTATGTTCACACTTAGCTCTTCCCCAGGGCACACAGCTGCTTACATCCCAAAGAACAGCAGCAATTGAAAAACCTGGTCACAGACACAAATTCCAACCAAGCTCCTAAATGAGCCTAAGGTGCACCCTAGGGAGCCACAGACTTAAAGAGAAGGTTGGGAAGGTGTTTTGCAAGAGAGGCTTGTTGCACAGTAGCAGCAAGATCCTTCTGCAGCTGTGGGGAACTAAAGGATAAGTTCACTGGGTGAAACCCTGTGGCAATGTCACAGTACATCTACTTTATAATTGGCTGCTAAAATTTACTTCAATGAGAAGATATTACTAGATATGAGATGACTATAAGATATGATTCTCTTCATATGAAAAGGACAGAAATCATTTATTCACTGTCAGTTGATTGTTTCAGAGTTTTTTTGGTGTCTGGCAAGTATTTGTTTATTTGTAATATGTGGAATGATGCTTAAGAAGACAAATGTATCAAATTCTGTTTTCTTTCGTCTGAGTATTTTTCTCCACTATAACTTCTCATGGCTCAGCATTAAAACAAATTTTTTTTCTAAGATGTCTTTCTGCACAAGAACACTTTCTTACTTCATTTCAGACCTGTCTGTTCAAAGGCAATGGATTTTTAGGTGTATTTATTATCTTCCACTATATATGCCACCTTTCTTACATTTTTACTAACTTCTATTCAGGAGGAAATCCCCTGAGCTTTCCTGCAATACTCTAATTCACTGAATCTTATTAACTAGTGATACTTTTTTACTCCCAGAAAAAGAATTGACTCATTAAATCCACTTTGACTTCACTATGAGTTTGGACTGAATAAGAAATATAAATATGAGTGCTGGTAAAACCTGGAAACACTGCAGAAGTCATTTCCTCTGTGACTTTGAGATGTAAGTGAAGGTCTTCATCAGAAGGGATTGACTTTTTGCTTTGGTGTTTTTTATATTTGATGTTTGACTGCCCAAATATGGGAATGATGCCTTGGACAGCCGGCAGGAGCAATTCCAGCATGCCTCTCGAAAATGCAAACCTGCGCTAAGGAGATAGGTACTCTTTACATAATTTCTTTTTTTTTTTGCACTGATCAAGGGAGGAACAACTGTGGAAAAAGTTCAAGGAATCAGCTCAGGATACAACCTGAACTTCTCACTGCTTGTAAGGATCCAGTCATGGTGCCCTGCAGAGGCTTCATCACAGGCAATGGTGGATTTGCTGTTACACATTAAAAACCATAGGGCCATATATGCTTTCCTCTTTGGAAAGCCACAGAAACAAGCAGTTGCTTTGGAAATATTTCTAATAGAAACATATTCTTTCTGAGAGTGGGATATCAGTGTCAGAATTTTAATGACTGTATATCTTGTAAAGATCTAGAAAGTTCCACCAGTATCAACAAAGTCTGTCATGGTAGGTGAGGAGAGCATCTTTTAGTGTCAGTTTCATACTTACCGAAAGGACTTTATATGATTAGCTTGCATGTAAAATCGGATAATCCCGATTTTATTTCACACTGAATGAAAATGTAACAATTACAAAAAGTCAAATTTGCACATTTACATATTCCATATAATCAGGAGAAATAGAGGCATATACAGAAACAGTGAGAGGTATCACAGACTGTCTATGACTTGTATAATTCCTGTGTGACATTTCAGTAACTTTCTCTGAACTAAATTAAAAGTCATAAGACCATTTCAATGAACTTAATACATGGGAAACATATCTGCATGTAAATGTATATGTTGCTGGAGAAATGATCCTTATCTCAATAATTAACACTTGGGATATAAGATAAGAACTCTAACAGCATCTGTCCTCTCTCCATAGACTACAGCAGGTGTCTGGGTGCCCATGCTAGCTTAGGCACCTTTCTTTTAGTGGATTATATTAAGGTGAATCTCCCTTAAGAGGCTGAAAGGATAAAAAAAAAAAAAAAAGATGTAATTTAGAAGTTCAAAACTGGCAGGCAAGGAGACTCTGAAAGCCTGAGTGGCTTAGAATGCTGAAAAAATGCAAAAGCTGAAACCCTTCCTGAAAAGCAAACTGATTTGGAAATTATGTTATTATATGGAAGTAAACAGAAGCCTCACTCCTTCTTACTGAATTAGGTTTTCTGGACACAGATACTGGCAGGAGCAAGTTTGAAATCTAAGAATGAAAAGAAACATGGAAAATATGTCTGGGAGAGTCGCTGAGAGAACATCTAATTCTTCTCTTGCTTCAGAAAAGAATCCTATCTTGTCTTACACCCAGGCTGTGTTTTGTCTGTTTTTAACACTGTCAGCATTGAAATTCCCATCTCCTCCTTAGGGAAGCTATCCCTGCATTTCACTGAGTATCTTAAATGCTAGAAAGATTCCAGACTGTCAAATCTGAATCCTGCTTACGGAAATTTACTTCTCGTCTCTTTGATCATCTGAATATTGCATTCTCCTTTCTTTTCCAACACCCTTGTATGTATTTAGGGAGTGCTGTCACATGTTTCTTTAATCACTTACTCTTTGGAAGAAGCAATCCTAGCTCTGTCACACAGTTCTTGATTGCCAAACCAGCACTGTCCCCTTGGAGATCTCCAGAGTATGTTGCAATGTGCTACAAATGCATGTTCTTCCAATTAACGAAATTTCATCTAAACCAAATTGCTACTCAAATAACCTATTAAGATTATTTTGTGCTATCAACTCTGAGGTATTCACTACTGATTAAAGTGACCTTTTCCATGAAGAGGAATGGAAATGCAGAGTGCTTCAAAGTCAATGAAACAATAATAGGTCTCATTCAACTCTTATTTTGTCTGGCTTGAAATTCCAGTAGCTTAGAAATACTAAGAAAGAAAACAGCTCAACATGATCGTATGGAGACATAGAAAATAATTAAATAAATATTCTAAATAAATTTAGTAGCAATGAGATACTGATTTTCCTTAAGTAAGCAAGCAATAAGAGAAAATACTTCTGATTTCCTTGAGATCCTTAATAAGCTGTCCAAGTTAAATTTTATCATGTTATGAATCACTGCATTTCAAAATTGAATTATAGCAATTACAGCTAATTAATGTGCTTAACAGCATTATTTGATGGAAAAAGAATACATCCATCAAACAACAACAAAAAAAATCACTGTAGTAAATAAAATTGCGTCATCAACCACTGCATTTTCTCCTAGTCTAGATCATGTTTTGATTTTGTATCTGGAAGATGAATATTTTCCTCTTTCATTTCCCATAAGATATATTGTGCATTCAGAAATTCTCCAGTTTCACATTCTGTCTACTCAGGGATTAAGTTCTAGGCCTAGCTTTAGAAAGTTATCTTCCTCCCCCAGATTGACACCATCTCTTTAAATATCTAAATTAACATGTTCTCAAAAGAAAATTTCTTACTCTACAGATCAGCAGCTACATATGAAAAAAAAAACTTTTTAAGAAGTGTCCATGTCAATATTCTCTCTAGCAGGTGGAGATTCCAGACCCCTTTTCTACAATTGCAATCTTTTAGATGCACCTTTTTGAGGTACTGTAGAGGTCCACACCAAGGAGTTTGTTACTTGAATGTAGGATCAGAACCCCAACCATTGGGGAAAACAGTAAAAATAAGAATAATTTTTTTTCAAATTAAAAAACTTTAATAAAACTTTTAATGACTTTTGCAAAGCCTTGGATTTGTATGAACTAAGATTTCCTAATATTGAGTTTGAGCAGAGACATGAATGCCTGGCACAGAACAACATATAAGTTGTCTGGAGGGGACCTCTGGTGACCTCTAGTATTTAACAAACTACTGGACTATGACCAATAGAAAATAATGGGGTCAGCTTTACTTTTCTTTGGCATGCTGGAATTATCAGAAGTTGGAAAATAAAATTCTTGGAACATGGAATATATGTCAGAGTGGTGTTAATTTGCCTGATATTTGAAGTCTCACATGCAATTAGACCAGACAACAAAAATATACTGAAAGGAGAATTACAGACACATATCTAACATTTCCATTTGGGAAAACACTTCATAGATATGGAAAGAAGCATTAATTATTCCCTTTTATTAAGAGCTTTTAAGGAAAACATACATGTTAGCTAACATAGCACTGTTCAAAATTCTGCTGTTCAGAAAGTATTCCTTACTCATGCCACAGAACCTTAATCTGGGTGCTGGGTAAGGTGACAGTACACAATACATTAAATTAATGGAGAGCATGAAATTATCCCCAGGTTGTAATATAGGACAGGAGAAGACAAAACTACGCTCTTGAAACTAGATTCTGGAACATTTTTCAGGAAGACAATGTCAGGCAGTGCATGGCATTGGCTGAAGAAGGGCCTAGTTCTAACAGCATAAGAAAAGGAGCTCAAAACAAGCCCAAAAGCAGAGGAGTAGCTAACATGTGAACATAGAAATGCACCTTAATACCTGAGGCAATTTCTGAGGCTGTGTTGCCAGCCTGGACAGACAAATCAGGAGTGAACCACAGTTTATAATTTCCACAAGACTTAAAAAGATCCAGCAGTATGTCCTGGAGTTGGGCATAGTGACCTGCATTTGCTGCCCAAGGGGCAAAACTCAAACTTGGTTCAAGTTTGGAAGAACACAAGGAGTTCTTCCCCTTGTGCTATCTCACCAACATCTGGTATGATGGAAGAAATATTTTATATATCAATGATCAAAAATTCATCAGGAGCCAGTTTTGACTGCAGACAAATAAAACAGTGTCAGAGTATTTTAATTCCTTCCAAAAAATAACTGGTTAATTAACAGAGACTGAAAATTTGGACTGAAAACAAAAATTTATATTTAGACTAAAAACAAAAAATTTGTGTTTGTCAAGACATAAATAACTAAAGTAAAGTATTTAATTTTAAATTTTGATGGCACCTTCCTGGATAGTAGTAAAAAGCATGTGAAAGCTGATTTTCCAGTAAGTAAAAAGCTGTGGAAGGAATTTAATGAAAAAGAGGACCTAAAATGAATATTACCCATCAGAGCAATTAATGATTTGAAGACTAACACTTTGTAAGAGAAGTCAGAGCATTCCAGCTGTATGCAAAGAGAACAGATTGTTGCAAGGCAAATTAGTACCACAAAAATGTTGAATTACTAGTATTGGAAAATGATGAGTCACTAATGATTTTCAGGTAAAAATAAAAGTACAAGTGAGTGCTAACAGAAAAAAACCCCAAAACTTAGAGGGCTCTTTTAATGAGGGATAAAACAAAAAAAAAAAAAAAAGGAGGTGAATAAGTATTTAATCACAGTGAGTGTGAGAATATATGTATGTTAATACTTTAGAAAAGTGGGAGAGAACACATCACAAGCCTTGTAGAAGATAATTACAGCATCTGAGTATGAAAAGTCTCATTGTATTATGGAAGCATAAAGAAAAGAAGAAACATCAAGAGTCACACATGTGAACATCCATTTGCTAGCCTTGGCCACGTCACATGATGGCTGCTTCAGTCTCAAATTAATCACTACATTTTAAACTCAGTCACTGTAGCTGTCTGTAAATAATAGTCCTTCAAATTCCATTAATTATGTACTTGAGGTGGCAGTAAAAATTCAGGCTGAACAGAAGCTAGTGTGCAATGTGAAAAATTCCCAAAACCCCACATTAGAAAAATATAAAAAAATTTGTTATTTTCATCCGGTGGAAAAGAGAATAACATTCAGTTTAAGTGTTCTAAAGTCAAAATTAGTTTTCAGTTTTTCATCAAAAACATATAATATTTCAGAATATGAAATGAAGGGGCAATCCACAGAAACTTCAGCTAAAGGGGCTATTTCAAGTAAAAACAATTGTCAAACAAAAAACTTTATTCACATGCAAAGTTTGCCTTTAGAAATATTTAAACACTATTTTGAAAAGGATAAGTAAGGGAGAATAAAAACACCTCTAATATCAAATACTGTCACCCTGCTGAGTTATCTAAAAGTTTTTGACTAGTAGCTTCTTAACCCTTTTTGATAAGTTAAGCAGCTTGAGCTCATGGGATTCTTCATGGTTACACAAGCAAGAGATCATTCTTAATTCTTATCTATTTAATAATTTCCAATTTTTTCAGTAATCTTTCAATTGTAGAGGTACAAGGCCCAGCTTCATTGCAATCAGAAGCAAGCTCCCTGTTTAATGTCAAAACTCACATCCACTGCAGGAAAGTACAAGGACTGAAATTAATCAATCTCCAGAGTGAAAATATTTAATCTCAATTAACAAAACTCCCATTTATCCAAGTACATAATAGCTTTTATCTTTCCCAATGTATAAATTTTCTTACTGCTTGATGGGTTTTAGGATTTCTTTGCTTGACAATGCTAGACCTTAGAATTAGCCTGGAATAGTAAATTTATTTAATGTTTAAGCATCTAAGATGGTCCTTGTTGGTGACTAAAAAAACAAACAAAAACCCCCCAAACAAACAAAACAAAAACCCCAAACCAACAAATAAGCAAAAGCCAAAGGGAAAAAAAATCCAAAAAACCAACAAGGGCGAGAAATTTAAAAGAAAAACCCAAAATAACCCATGGCTTCTTACACTGATGAAAACAGAACCAGCATTGGAAGAACAGTCTGCAAATCTGGTCAAAGGCTGGGAAATGAGCTCCTTTCCAAAAGAGAGTACCATCAGTCTGCTGGTGGCATGGAGAGAAGCACAAGAGAGATTTAAAAGCAGAAGAGATGCAGCCTTGGTACTACGAGTACAGAAAGGTAGCTCCATGGGAATAAATCCCTACCCCAGACATAACTCAAGAAATGGGGTGAAGAAAGTGAGTGTGAAGACTGATAAGTGGAAAAGCAGCAAAAATGTTGATAAAAGAAAGAAGCATTCCCCCCTGTGGCAAATCTGTTTTCCCTTGTCTGGCTTTACTTTATTCTCCCATATTGAAGGGGGCATGCATAGCTAACTTTTTTTTAGCATTCATCTGAATGAATGTAACTAGTAGAGCTGCAGAGAAATTGAAAGGGAAATGCCTTACTTTCTTTTCACATTGTGCAGAAAATATTAAACTATGTGTTTGGCAGACTGAAACTCCAGGGTTAGAAGAAAAAGGGTATTTCCCTCCTGAAATGTCAGGAGATTCTCCAAAGGCCTGCCTGACTATAACACGTTCAGATTGAATTAAAGTATAGTAGGGAGCTGGGCTCCCAGCTGTCATTTGAATTTGAAATCTCCCATGTGATCTTAAGGCTCTATTCAAATTGCATATACATATTTACTTCACAAAGTCCAGAGATGCTCAGACTACCTTCCAAAGCAGCTCTGCAGCACATAAATTCATGAGTGTATTCCACAAAAGACTGGAGTCCTTGTCATGATCTGCAGGAGCGGATCCCGGCACCACTAAACAGTTAGTGCATAAAAAAGACAGAGAATACATTTAGAAAACATGGAAGAAAAGCATGTCTGTTGAGAAGCAAGCTGGAATTCAGCACCTGAAAAGTTATTCTCAGGTGAAAATACACACCTTGTGAGTTCCAGAACTTCCAAGTGAATGTGATTTGTTCAAACATGCAGATTTTCCTCTAGTGCATCAGTAATAGTCTCTTTTCAAAATTTCTGCGGTGACAACTGAGCTTTGACCACCCAATTAAAATTGGGACAATACATTTCTATAGATTCCTAAAAACAGAGAAAGAAATAGCCCTTCTACACAAACCCCTATAGAGCAATGTCCAGTATTACACATCACCCTGTCCTTTCACTCCTGGAGTGCAGGTGACCTTGACCACTAAGCCCTGCAGGCACCCTGGAAGGCAGTATCTCCCTGCAAGATAGCATCTCCAGTTCCAGGTAAATGCATTTGGTCAAGAGGGTGCCACGCAGTTATGTCCACTCTGCAGCCCTCAGATAAATCCTATCCACTTGTTACCAAACAGGAGGTTTGAGAGCAGCCTGCCCTCTGATTCAAGCTATGCATGAAGAGGCGCTCATCCCTTCCAGTGTCCAATTTGACCATTCCATATTCCCACTGCCCTGGTAGCCACTGCTTATAAGACCAGATAGGAGATGGCCATTCCTGCAAGTCAGGCAGGCAAGATCGATGAGCAGCAAACAGAGATGCATAGAGCCTGAATCTAAGACCACTCCTGGGCTTCAGGGAACAACTGGACCATGTTAACTAATGAATACTATTGATAGAATCTATGAAATTACTGACGATTTGTGTTATTTATTTGTGCTAATTTATGATTTAATTTCTGTTATCCTTAGAGAAGAAATGCTGACTTGTTTTTTACATATGTCTTTATTAAATGTATCCTGGTGAGTCTTTTTTTCCTTAGTAGTGCAACATATTGAAATGTATGGGACTTGCAAAGAAAGTTGTTCACATAAAGTGTAAGACCTTATTTCCCTTCAGGAACTTGCTAAAGATCAATATTTCATCTACCATAACTACGAAAACAGCAGACTACAGAAAGAAGCAGAGAACAGCAGGACGTGATAGTGATGAGGAGAAGGAGAGCTCTCCCTATTGCCCTTAAATCCCCAAGAGAGAGAAAGGAAAGTGATGCTATTCTGAGAATGAGGAGAGGAGTCAGGTCTCTAAGGAACAAGAGATGCAGAATGCAGAGGTCTCTGAGCTTGAACACCATAAAAGTGAATATAAAGGCTTTATATACAAGATTTTGCTGAGACCTTCTGGACTGAGCAGACAGTCTGTGCTGTAAAGAACTCTTACATCTAGATATGTTCTCTGTCCCTGCAGCAGAGAACATTAATGGGATCATGCTGCAGACATGTTTAAAATTTAGCTGCTTCATTTTTACCTCTTTAAGCATAAGGTGATGTGCTTGAAATTCACCTGGGCACATTTTTTGGACATTTCATCAAAACAAGTGAAAATAAAGATATGTGCAGAACATATTCTCTGATCTGCTATATCAGTGCAAACAGAAGGATATATGAAGTGTCTGGGTCAGGCTGTTTCTGGAAACGAACCTTATTTCTGCTCAACACTGAATTCTTTTCATAGCATAAATGCTCCTACAGAAAAGAATTTGGTTTGGCTTCATTGAAAATGAGTGTGTATCAAAGTCTATATATAGGTGTTTCCTGTGGATAACCCACAGAACCATTATGCAGCAATAGGCCCAGGCTGAACTTGACATCAGGAGCCATTTCCGGAAAATTTTTTCTCTTCATTTATATCTCCATGTTGTTTCTCCCTTTTTAAGAGAGCTTTTGTGAGCACTTGAGTCTTGGGAGATAGCTGTCACTGGTAAGAAAAGTTTGTTTTATTTGTGGATGACAAATCTTACATCTGCACAAATCTTCTTTTTATCTCTCTGTCCACCCTGTAATTTCATTTAATATTTCATTTATAAGTAAACAGAAAGCTAATACTGAAGAAATAAGAACACAACAACATAACAAGCAATTTGACGCAAATACATCAGAAACATTTTCACGGAGGATGTTGCACAGACTTACAAAAAAGGAAATGAAGAGCTGGCAGCCAGAGTTAAGCAACTAATCTCATTCCACCTTCAAGTCCTCCTAGAGCAAGACTCAAGGTAGAACGCAAGCTCATTGCCTAAAGGGGAAAAAATTACCATCTCACATTTAGGATCTTTTTTATTACCAGGTAGTTTGTTCAATAATAACTCTTTCCCATCTACGACAACTGAAAACATCACACCCTCTGGGACTGAATGAGCTATTTGAATCATTTTTTCTGTAACACTGAGAGACTGGGGAATGGTTGGAAGAAGAGGGATTTGCCACACGAAGTCTTGTATGTGAAACATAAAAAGAAAGAAAAGCAAAAGGTACAATTTTCAACTGTTTTGAATCTATCATCTCCAAGAGACCAAGGATAAGGGGAAGATACAGATTTCATTAGTGCAGTCTTGAAGTCTTCATCATACTCCATTAAAAAAGAAGACAAGAAAATAGCAGATTCATAACAAAATCATGGGGCTATGGATATTCATTTTTAAGGCCAGAAGGCACTTTTACTTTAATATATAGTCATGATCATTAAAGCAACAGTTTTTTGAAAATAAGGCAGAAATAGTCAATGCCAACCATCCAACTATTTCAAAGCAAAACTTTCAAAAGTATCTGTCTTTGCAAGGGGTTTGAAGTGAATTTTAGGGAGGGAGGTGGGGAGAAGGAGAACAGGAAAGGAACAGCCTAATGTTTCTAACCTTTCTGTAAGTATACAGTAGAAAGGGCTGTTGGGGTGAGTCACTGTGTGGGTGCTGGCAGAGCGCTGCTGAGTGGAAGAACAGCGGGGGCGGAGGGAGATTACGTGGACTCATTGATGACTGCTTACATAAAGAGGAATTACTACACAGCAAGTGCTCTCTCTGTGCTACTACTGCCTTTCTGGGAAGTCACACAAAACCCAGCTTTTCTGCTCCTTAGGTTTGTCTGCAATTGTGGTACACTGGGCAAACGTCAAACAGAGGTTTATGTGAGTCATAAAATAAACTCTTGCACCTTGTACTCCTTTTTCTCAGTTTCCTATATCCTGTAACATGTCCCTCAGTAGAAATGCTATAGCAAAATGTAGCCATTTTCCATATTACAGCTGACTTTCTAGTGATAATTTTGAAATGCACTACCTTCCAGAGATAAAAAGCCTTGTTCCCTCTTCTTTTAAAGCTCTGGTACATTTTGGAAGTATTTTCATTTTTGCAAACCTCTGTTCTCCATTAAGGTTTCTATAATTCTTTTTATCCCTGCAGACTAAAAAATTCAGGACTCTTTTTTGGACAAAGTTTCAGTAAAATAACATATGCTGATTTGCTTGTTCCTTTCATCATCCTTCCTCTTCAATCCCAGACAACTGTTTGGCAATTTAATTTGAATTCAGAAGTAATTTTTTTTTTTTTGGTAAAGGTTAGCAAAAACTGGAATTACAGTACGCTCCTATGAGAGTGAAAAGATGTTCCTCCGTGCCTATTACAAAAAGCATGCCCTTAACTCCCAAGACACAGGATGATTAGCACATTTCTTATGTTATGGACATAAAACACATTCTTATAATGTTCAGGATTAAACAGGAACTGCAGGATTTACCTCTTTATACTCTAAGCTCAAAGTAATATATAGACTGAAATATACTAGCATAATTTCTGAACCCATGAAACTCACTTCATTCTTGCCACACTTTCTTGGTGAAATCATTCTTATCAGCAGAAGAAAACCATACAATTATTAGGAAATTAAATATGCCACAAACTGTAGATATTCAGACAAAAGAGATTTATAACTTTTAAACAAAGTAGCATGTATAGAAGCCACAGTTTTATAAATAGTGCTATCTAGTTCTACTCTTCTAGTTCTGACTGCTCAGCTACTTCCTTGGACTTTGCAGTTACCGATGACAGGAAGGTTCTGCACACTATGCTAAAGGCTGGCCAGGACAGTCAGGTCAAATAAAATGTCAGCTCCTTTTTTTGTGCGGGGCAACTTAAATAAAACGGAAACAATTCCTGCAGAGAGATATCAAAAGTTTTCTGGGTGAAAACCTTGATGAAAATCATTAGAAATTTTGAGCTCTAGGAAAATTCTTGTTGAAGATCCAACAAATATTGAAACAAAGTTTCTAGAAAATTAGAACAGCATCTGCGTCAAGTCAATGAGAGACACAGGATAAATATAATTTTAAAGTCTGTGGGATATGCAGAGCTGTTCTTTGTGCCAAAATCTCCAAGCTGCTCTGAATCTGCCACTTAAAGTCCCAGTCCAATTCTCTCCAAACTCCACCCACAATGTCTTAAAATCCTCCATTTTTTTTTTCTAATCCTTTTAATCTTTCTGGAAGTACCTTGAAACCCTTCTCAAGACAGTCTTTAGGAGTTGTACCAGGACATGCAGACAAATGTCGCACATCTACAATGAAAGAACACAGTACAAAGTTGGGGAGAAAAAGCCCATGTTTCATATTAACGAGTTCTCCCATGCACATATCTGTAAAAGGCAATTAGTAAGGCATGGAGGGCTGGGTCCTGAATTATGTCATTAGCATTGTTCAATAAAGACAATTTTAGTTAACAGACGCTTTTTTCCCAATTTGTGTCACATCAATATTAATAAGCGGACTTCATATCTTCCTTGTGTCACCATGTTTATAACTCTTTGAATGCCAGAAAGTAAGCCAGATAATTTTATTTCCATAACAGTTTTCAAATCCATCCACCGGCTCAAAACCTTAGTTATTTCTGTTTTACGTAAGAACAAGCCTAAACACCCAGAGTTTAAATGATCTGGCTCAAAATCACATAGAAAGTTGATGGCAGAGACAGATTTTCTGATCCTTAGCTGACCAGATTTTTCCTCTTCTGAAAATATAACATTAATAATGCAATGATCATATTGATTAGCTAGTACAATCAAAATGTAAATGTCTGCTGCTCCAGATGGCTGCCTTACTAAACTGGTCAAATATGTCTCAAGAGAAAAAAATGTTTGCCAGTGCTCTCAATTCCATTACTTTAGTAACAGAAGTATAAAAATAAAAGCTTTTCTTCCCCTAGAAAAACATCATCACAGCCACATGTCATAGAAGACTAAGTTAGCAATACTTTGCATCTTCACTGAGTAGCGTGGAAATAGGGGTCTGTGAAGCTGGGTGTTTGCTGGTAGCTTCTAAGGGTAAGTAATTAATAAAACTTGGTATGTACCTGTTGCACTGAGATCTGAATTGCTATTAGAAAAATGTTGAAGAGTCTGGAAAATAAAGAAAGTATTTACCCAAGAATTATTAAATACAACCTTCAGGAAAGAAAAGGCTTACCAAGCTTGTTTATAACATGTCTGAAAGAGGAAAAAACCTAAAATTGTTGACAAAGGGCCTGATCCAATAAAAACACTACACATAGAAGTTGGTGTCCATGATACCTTACTGCATAAAGTTTGTCTTCATATCTGAAGAAGACCTGATTTTCAGGCTGGACAAATTTAAGTTGCAGTACACTAATTTGCAGTCTAGACTGGACTGTGGGAGGGAACTGTCATTTCTTTATTGTAGTTCATCCTAATGAGGGAGGAGGACTGGAAATGGAACTGGCAGAAGAGAAAGCCCAGTACCATCTGAGAGCAGCCTGTGTAACACCAGTTGGTGCTATAACTAGAAGCAGTGCAGGACAGACATGAGTTTTGGAGGCCATAGAAAAGTTTAATAGAATCTGCCTCATTGTTGATTTATTCAGATGGGATCCATTTCTGGAGTTACATATGCTACCCCCAGAATATTCCCAGAGACTTATACCTCAGGACATCTTCCTCCTTTTTTTCCTCTGGGCTTCTGGAACCTTCCTCCAATGTGCTTGGTCTGAGAAGGATGAGGGCTATTATACTCTACTCTGAAGGAGGCAACACCTTTCCCTTCCTGCTCTGCCAGTATGGCAGTAGCAGCTTGGGCTGGGTCATTCTTTGGAAGCCTAAGACTTGTCAAAGCCCTGGTATGTTTACTTGATCACTAAAACACAAGGTTGTAAATATGTCATTAGAAGATAGGGATGAAATGAGCTGGTTTGATGAGGGTCCAGGTACTATACAGGTTAGAGAATAAGATGGCACCTGCCCAGGTCACTGAGCAGGAAGGGAGCAATAGATTAAGCTGGCCCATGGAGGTGCTGACTATCCTGCCAGTGAGGTTTCTCATCACCCTAAAGGGCTCTTCAACAAATCAACTCTCTGATACCCTGGCCAAACTAACCCTTTGGGCAGGCTGCCTACCCCAGTTTGTCTGAGCTCTATGAAAAAGGATCTGTCTATCTTTAATAAAATTTTCACCTATGTTGCCAATTTAGTTTTTTAAAAAAACAAAATACAATGAAACACAACCTCAAAAAACTTTGAGTCTCATACATGCAACAGTGCATAGCGAAATGGAAGGTTGAAAAAAACCATTCAGGGGTAGAGAAGAAAAAGGTGTATAACATGAACTGATGAAAGACAAAAGAAAGGATCATCCCATTAGAAAGCACTAAAACATTACCAAACATCAAAGAAGTTATTTGATAAGAAAAAATATTATTTTCAAAATACAAGACCTTTTTAAATAAGTTCTGCATATTTTAGCATCTTTACCAATATTTACCAATTTAACTTGTTTAGGTGACTTAAGGAAAGAGAAGTTTAAATCACAGCTTAACAAGGTCATACCATAAAGTATAGTGCATAGGCTGACAGCCTGCTACATTTTTCTAGTCATTATTGAACTAAGGAATATTTAATTTTAGGTACAGGATAGAAAAGTCAACAAAGAATTTAAATATTTCACCTGAACATTTAAAGTTGTTCCCATCATCTCTTATAGGTTTTCGGGTTTTTTTTTTGTTTTGTTTTATTTATTTTTTTTTTTTTGTAAAATATCATTTTATCACTTAGCTGTGGGCTTTCATTTTTAAGTGTCCCCAGTCTGAAGAAACAGCACATGGTAAAAGTATAGACTAAGAACATTCAGATCGTTGTTCTCACAGCAAACCAATACAATTTATCCTATTGGATGCTACTGTCAAAATTGAACCATTTTAAATTAATTAAATTATTTTAACTGCCCTTTCCAAGACTAGGAAAGGAGAATTACAGCTTAATAAACAAATGATTCCTAAAACCAAAAACTAAAGAAGGAGAACAACCTGTTATCAACCACGGGATGACTATGGGCCAGCAATTAGATTTACTATGGAAAATGATAGATATATTCCTTTATGTAAAAGGAAACATATTTTCAGTTGAAAAAGAGAAAAATTATCCAGCATCCTGAGATATCTGGCATATCATGTGTATCCTGGGACATTAATATTCAAGAAAAAAACAAAAGGGAATTTACACTGGAGCAGTGGCAGAGAAGGGCAATCAGAAATTCATAAAAATGACAAGTCTGTACTGCTAGAGGAGACTGCAAATGCTCAATTTCATCATGTGGGAACACAATGAAATATCACTGTTAGCTCTGCACATCTATAAAATTACTAGAAAAAAGATAATAGATAGATTTACCATGCATGTAATTAAATAGGTAGTAAATTGCATTTATGAAGACTAATTATCACTGACCAACTTTTTGATTAGTAGGTTACGTCAAGAGGATTCTGGTCTTCTCTGGGCCTGAGGCTTGCCAGATTTAACTCAATGTTTTGGAAAGGATAAGCAAAAAAGTAATTTTTTGCTCATTTATTCTGTAAATTCAGCAAGTTAGAGGGGTGGCAAATGTACTGAATAAGAGGAAGAAAATTCAAAGCTATCTTGAAAATGGAGGAATTGATTTGGGCTAAGAAGATTGTAATTCAGTAAGGGAAATAAAAAACTGCACATAGGTAGGGATAATCATCTGTTTAAGGACCATAGAGGGACTGAGTGTCATTGATATTGCAGTAAGGAACTAAGATATCATTGTCAATCCCAAGCTAAATGTAAGACTAAAATTTGTTTAAAAACTCCATATGGGAATGTAGCAGGAATATTGTCTGTGAAATGAAGCAGTCCTTTATCAGTAGGGCCTCAGCTGGCATACAGCTAATATAATTTAGGAAGGATACAGTTCAATTAAAGGGAGGCTGAAAGACACTAAAGAGAATTTTTAGACACCTGGAAAAAATATCCTATAAGAAACAGTAGAAGAATACATGTTATTTAGTTTAGGGAAGAGACAACTTAGGAGAGATATGATAATAGTCCTTAATATTTGAAATGCAGCTCTACTCAGAAAAAGGATAAATGTTTTCCCACATTCATTAAAGATAGAAAAAGAAGTAAGGAACTAAAGGGGGAAAAAAAGCATATTTAGCATTAATATTGAAAAAAAAATCTACCAATAGGATATGGGCACATCATAACAAAAGGATTTTATGATTGCTGATATTCTGTTGCTGGGCTGAGAATTTGAGAATTATTGGTCAAGACTGATGTAGATAATATTACCACATCCCAGTCCTTCCCTGTTGCAATCACTATGTCATCTCAGCAGACTCTGCGCCCTGCAGCATTGACCATCACTGACCAAAGTCAGCCATTATGGAATAATGGGAAGTGAAATTCATGCCTGGGTTTGGGAAACAGTTGTATTAATTCTACAAACTGATGACCAGCAAAGAAGAAAGATTTCCTCTGGATTCTTGAACACCATCCTTGCTGTATATATCTGGCTTTTCCCTCAGCTTCTGATATCTGGGCCTCTGCCAGAGCACTAGATGAAACACCCCTGTTTGAGAGCTCAGAGCCCAGGAGAATTGCTCCCCTACACTTTCTTCAGTGCTTGCTGCTGCCTCCATTTCTGTGACACTGACTCCCCAGGTGACAATCCTGCCACAGACAGCAGTGCCAGCATGTGAGCTTAATTCCCTGGCACTATCAGGAACTCTTCTGGAAGCACTGACAGGGTGCTATGCAATAACATAGGAAACCCTTTTCCTAAAGTGTGGCTGGCTAGTACTCCAAAAGGCTCTCTGAAGTGGCAGTGCTTGAGTGTGCTGACAGCTGTAATTAGCATTCTTTTTAAAATCTTCACTAGGGCTGTGGGGAAAAACTCTAATTCCTTCAGCAATAGGTGTTTTGGTGTTGCTCCAGTTTTCACTGTGATAGCTGGTCTAGAGGATCAACGTCCTTTGATGTTTTTCTCTGGCAAAACAGTCCTGTCATCACAGACAGGAGAATCCTCTCCTACAGAGATAAACCTTGCTATCAGAAGATATTTGAACAATCATTTTGCTTTTCCTGCTAGAAACTCCCTTTCAATCTCTCTCATTTGCGCCTAAACCTTCACAAAAACACCCATGTGGTAGCATGCCTCACAGATATCCAAATATTGATCTTCCTTAATCCTCTACACACCAGCCACATGGATCCAAAGGCAGTTAACAGCAAGAATCACACACAGCAAATTAGAAGCATTTTCTGGGTTCTTGCAATGAATATTCTATTTCTTCAGCATCTTTGGTTTCCACATGGAGCAAAAAATCTCCACCTGGGAAAAACAGTGCTAGTGCGCTGTCCTCAGAGAAGCAGTAGAGATTTATATCAACTGAGGACCAATCAGAACTAATAGAAGAAGAAATCGAGACAAATTCTCATAAGTTTGCACACTGAATCTAAATCTAGTCAGTTTAACACTGGCCAGTTACAATGGTAACAAAGACTTCCTTTTTACCAATCCAACTGTTGTTGAGTCTGAAGGGGCCGTTTCCTGTAGGAGGCCATACTGGGAGAGAGCTCAGGGGGGAGGCAATGCCTCCCCAGCACAGAGGTTAGCACTGCCCCACTCCAGAAAAAAGTTAGGAGCACAACAAAGGCATCCTACAGAACCCATCTTTTTTTTTATATTTTCCCCAGGCACCTGCCCACAAACACTGTTGCAGCTCTGCTGATGCGGATAGATGCAGTGCTGACTTATAGCCCCTTTTGCATCCCCTATTCTTTTGACCACAAGTCCTGAAGAGCTTCTTTGGGATGCTCAATTACATTTCTCTTCCCAAAATTCAAAGAATTCGTGCAGGAAATCCATAACACATAGGAAGTCTAGGCAGAAACTTTATTTAGGATGCAGGTTCCCTACCGTGAAGTAGCTAAATGGTCTGCAGGTCTCTGATTATCTCCAGAGCATCAGAAAGGTTGATGTGCTGTCAAAGTCTTTTCCTGTGACTTCAGGTCTCTTATTTTGTCACATGGCTTACAATTATTTGAAGAAGTATCTCATCATCAAAATTGCGACATTATAGTTTTGTGGCTTGTGGCAACCACCTTCCAGAGCAAACAAGATTACACTGACAAACCCTCTATTCAAATGCACTCTTTGTCACTGTTGGATCTACCTTGACCTGCATTTACAAACCAGATTGTCATGCCAATCACAACTAAGAAAATTTTCTCATGAATATGAACTTTCTACCTATCTGGGCGGGTTGGTTTTTGTCTGAAGGACAATATATCTTAGAACAGCATGCCATTGCTAGCAGATATTTCAGTGGGTCACAGATTTCCAGTACAACTCCCAATGTTTGAAGTCCCTGATAGCAGCCTGGAGAAACACTTGTATGGATAATATCTCAATATTTTTGTCAGATAACTAAGTATTTCAAAATGAACTCATCAAAACATCCTTGCAAGGTTAATAACTGTGTAATTAAGCTAGTGAACTACATCAATCTGCTTAGCTGGCATGAATACGAACTTCACTTGACTGACATTTCTTATGCAAAAGAAATTGAAATAGGAAAAGGGATGCACTGCCACAGGAGGTAGTTTTAGCTGCAGTGAATGGGAGCTAAACCTGTTGACATAACTTCAGTAAGAATCTAAGACTTATGTAATTTGAAAGCAGAGAAAATAATGTATTAGTGGAAAAGACATTGCAGCATGTCCAAAAGTACACAATGCAAAGAGGCACACTTGTACCTATTTAGCTACAGGTGTAAGATTAAGAACTGAAACTGCAACTTCAACTGCGCATAATACACAAAGAAGTTTCTACTACGTTGTCTACATCTGCAAGCTGCTGGGGAGATACAATTTTGCATCAGAAGCATCAGTTAGAAGATCCATCCTCCAGTGTATTATTCAATCCTTTGGCAGTAAAAGAGTATAAAAAACAGCGGCCTTCCCTGTTTCTCTGATTCCTATAAAAAAGAAAGTAACCACACCCACTTAAGAAAAGCCTTATTTTTCTTGGAGTGAGAATGGACAATAGATCACTGTTCTCCTAATCTTTTCCTTTGAATGAGTGCTGGGACCATTCTTCCCATTGTTCTCATCCCTATATGCCTGTCTCACCCAGCTGGATGTCAGGAAAAAGTTGTGCGGGTATGACTCCCTGGTGGGTGGTCTAACAAGGAACAGTCTTGTGCAGCTGACAAAGAAATGGGTTCATGGCTGAGGAACCTGAGGCAGATGCTTAGTTAAAAACCAGAAGAGCTGTTTGGGTTTGACACACCCTTGAAAAATTGTTTTTGTTGAGAAATACAGTTGATGAAGGAAGCTCAGTGTACAGCTACAGTGCCAGCTGCAAATTCTGGGCACCAGGAACCCAAGGCAAGAAAACATGAACAGTTGCAGACCCTTTGCACAAGAAAGGGAACCTGTGGATGACCTGGCAGATCAGGAGCTAATGACTCTGGAGGAAGGTCCCACACTTTGGCACGAATAGACTGTGAAAGTAAAAAAGCCAGGGGTTTACTTTCTTTGGGATCCCTCCTCAGCAGCATCTGCTTGAGCTGTAATTTTGTTTTTGCACCAAGATAAAATTACTTAAAAGAACCAGAGACTCTGCTAAGGGAAATCTTTGGTGAAATCAGTAAGGAAACCTAGTCTGACAGAGTGTGAGTGGGTCTAGGGAGTCAAGTGGGGCACCTATAAACTCACCAGAGCCACCTGCTGCAAAGGAACTTCAGTCACAGCACTGAAAGTCTCAGATGGTAGGAATGTGACTGCCAGTGGGATTGGACAGATTAGAAAGAAACAGGAAAGTTTCCTTAAAAACTTTCATTGGTATAAAACACAGAAAAAATTTATTGGGACTGTTTAAAAGCAAAAAGTACCATGCAGTGGCATGGTGATTGATACTGTGCTCTGCAACACTCCTGGGACCATTAGTCTTTATCCAGTGTTAATTTTCCTTATAATAATTCAAGCTAAGGAGAAAGGATTGGTCAAAAGGCAGATCTATTAGAGTAACAAATGACCTTTCCCCCAGCATGACTTCTCAAATCCAAGTAAAAGTCCACATAGGTAAAACTTGGGAGCTGTGAATTTTTGAGGCAAAAGCTATATTCCTAGATTTTTCTTAGGAGGTCTGCTGCACCATACTCATTTAAGCAGGGGAGTAAATTCCCACTTCCTCTCCTATCCTTCCTTTTGGTTTCTCACCTACAGCCTCTCATCCTGGAGCAAAGCTTACTCTCTCCCCACATGCCCAAATGCCCCTTGGTGGAGGCAATCTAGATTATACTGAAGGCATCTCTTTCCCTCTCATGGAGTTAAGCTTTCAGGTTTTAAAAGCAAAATAGGACAAAACAGTTTTTTTTACCTTGAAGCTGTGAGACAACTGTCTCCTACTGAATAAACAATACTACCCACACAAAGAAAGTTAGCTTGCTTCATAACTATTTCACTCTCTGGAAAAGAACTATCTAGCATAAATTCCTGGAAGTCACCTTGCAGTAACTAATATCTCCTTCTTAGATGTATGTATTAATAATCAGCTTTATCACTTTGCCACACATCTGTTGCACATGCATTTCATGTCTTTTTCATTTTTATTTTTTTCATTCTGGAGCCACAGTACAGCCCTCAATTTATTGACAAGGTTGCACTCTTTTCTCTCACCCTGTAACAGTGGCATTCAAATTGCAGCTGGGAAAATGGAGTATGCAAAAATACTTATTACAGAAAAAGTTCCTCTAGCACACTCAGCTAGCTCTAGCGCTGACTAGATAATACAATATTTTTTAAGAAAAATGTGTCAAAAAAGTGTAGCGAGAGGTTTAGCAGCTCACTAGATTTCAGGTGGTGTTTCACCAGGCTGACTTCTCAAACTCTTCAAAATTGGTAACTGCCACAAAATCGTTAGAACTAGGGTGCTTTACATCAGGTGAAGGCTGACCTATCCAGATCCAGGAAGATGTATTCTTTTTATCATGCAGATGGGGAGGAAGTGTAAGTGTAAAAATAACAAAAAAAGGGTCAAAGTACAGGTGCTACAATTCTGTTTTTATATCCTTAATATCTGCAGATTTCTTTAATAACAACAGTTAGAACCATTCAAGAAAAGGTTAGGAATTATTCACTCAACTGGTAATCAAAACCAAACAAAATGCAAGCTGACTTTTAGTTTATTTACAGTATCCATTTAGTTTATCTATAGTATTGATAACTTCTGAGATTCATGACCAGAATAAAAGCACAAGGGAGAAAATTTAGTGAAAGTTGAGATAGAAATGCTGCAGGAGAAAAACCACTATGTAGTAGAAAATGAGGGACTGCATTCTGCAGAGACTGGTTTGATTTTTACATTTCCTGCATGCTTCCATTTCTGCATTACTTCCATCTGTTTTTCTCTGATAAAAAACCCAGATATTTACATTTATAAATCAATAATTTTTCCATTAAGGTGTCTGTCATGTGTAATCAGTTATTTTATAGCAATGAGTGTATGAAAAATAAAGAATAAAGAAAATAAAATAAAGAATAAAGAAAAAATAAAGAAAAATACTCATGCCACTGGAGTCAAACACTGTGGACACATTTGGTTTTAAGGTGATTTTCATCTCACAGGTGCTGATGTGTTTACTGCTGAGCTCCATTAACAGCAGCAAAGGTCTAGATTATGTGTTCAATAAATGCTGTTCATGGCTTTGCCTAGTAACTATCCTCCTGGCCTATGCCACAAAGAAAAAGGAAAAGAGTGTCTCCATAGCCAATCCTCTCTCTCCATATGGCAACTTATATGGCCACCAAGACACAATTTTTCTTTTAAGCAAACACTTTCCCATTCTTTTATTTCTCTTCCCATATACCTGCTGTCTATAAAATGAAAAGATGCTAATTTCTCCCTTCATGATCTACTACACAGACCTAAATTTGGTATAACTCTGTTCCCTTGGTGGCTGCCTGAGGCAGACACACTGAAGAAATGTTGTGCCTGTGAATTGCATGCAGATTGTGGCTATTGGCATGCATTTTTCAGATGCTATACTCAGATTTGGGAAGTAAGGAAATGACTTCTATCCTTGGCAGAGAGGGTCCATTTCTAGCCAATATCAGCACCTTGACACTGATTGTTTGTTGGTTACCACCCAGTGGGAAAAGAATTTAATTTTCAGACCTTTGATCAAATTCCACTGGTATCCATTGGAATTAATTTCTCTAGGCAGGAGCACATTCATGTATTCGTCAGCTTCCATGTGGGAAGCTCAGGCAGATTTAACTGCCTTCAGATTTGCTCAACCAGCCATCAAGTCTTCACATCCTGTTCCCTTTAGGAAGCGCCCTCTGTCCACAGAGGGTATAAATAGGCTACAACACTTTGCTCTCCAGATCCACACAGTGTCTGTCCAGGAATTGGTAATCATTGCACAGAAGAAAAGAAAAAGCCTTGTGTTTCACTGCGCCTTGTGTTTTTCTGTGATTTACAGGTATGCACCTGGCCAAGCTAGGAATGGAGACCCACCCCCTTCCCAGAGCTCTTAGATGATCTGAGAAGGAAAACCTCACTTGAAGTGTTAAATATTCTATGTGAGGTTACCATCTATGCACAGCCCAGTAACTAAAGAGGTATTCAAGCCAGAAACACAACTTATGAGTAGCAATTGTAGTTTGACTCTTCACTGGCTATTTGTCTGTGTTCAGCAGGCTTCCTGTGAGATCAAGAACTGTCCTCCATACTAAGGGCTAACACTCAAAAGTCACGGCATGGGCATATCCTTAGTGGCTTTTCCTTCACGGTTCAACATACCTAAGAACTGCTGATGGGCTCAACTGACCAGCTAGTTTATTCCTCCATCCTAAACCAGAATAAATTGAATTTTATTCCTGACAGATATTTATACAACTTGTTCCTAAAAATAATTTCCAGAGAAGGATGCTTTTCTCAGGCAAACAATTCCAGAGATTTACTGTTAGTAGATTTTAATAACTACTGCAGTCAGCTGGCTGAGACTTTTGTACCTTCATTATGATCCAAAATTTACAAATATTTTTATCTTCAGCTTAGAAAGTTTGGGAAAAAGAAATTAAATGCCTCACCTAAGCTTCACACTTTTTTTTTTTTTAAACCAGTTATTCAGTGACAATTTCCTTTTTCACAACCATCTGGGCTAAGCATTATTTTAGGGGAGTTATCAGCCATCAGGATCAAGAATAGAGGTGAGTGCAGTTTTTAAATAATGTATTTCAATATTAGAAAAATTATCTTTATTGCTGTTCCCTACTGTTGCCATGGTTTCTCAGCACACAACAGTATTATTAATGTTCAGTTTAGCACTTCTAAAAAATACTTGTTGGTCAGTGTTTTCTGGATTTATTTTCTTTCCTTACAAAACATTAACAAAACCACAGATTGTAATTAGTGTTATGAACTATTTAAAATGCTGCCTACTCTTCTTTTAACATTTGATTTTATTTAAAAAAAAAAATCATCTAATGGTAGGTAGGAATCAAAACAATCCCTCAACCCACAGTTCTGAGTGCACATACTTCTCATAAGGGAGACTAACTAATAAGTGGGTAATAAAAGGCCAAACACAGCAACAAAGAAAAAAAATTTTAAAAAACTCCAACACAAACCCAAATCAAAACCAAAGCAGACAGAGTTATTTTTTCATAACAATTATGCTAGACAGACCTCTGAGTGTGAAGAAAAAGCATACTTTTTCCCCACTGAAGCAACAGGAATTGGAGAGGGAGAGAATATGAAAGCATTTTTTAAATCCCTACCCTTAATGTGTTTAAGACTATTTACAACTTATTCCTTCACATCAGCATTGCCAACTTAAGACAAGAAGTGTTTATGGAAAGAATCACGGACCACCCTTCTCAAAACAAACCTCATCTAATCCTTATGGAAAGTATTATAAAAATCAAAACAGGACATTTTCTAATAAATTACTTTTTCACTTGAAAATGCTGGTTCAGTGCCAATGAACTGTCATGAAGGAAAATTGTTTAATTGACATTTTTTTGCAAGAAACAATTGAAATGCCCTATTTAAACCAAATTATTCCAACAAATACAAAGAAAACATTTTTTTTTCCTGTACTAGGAAACTCAGATTTCTTTCAGTATCACTCCACCCCTCACAATGAAATATTTTTGATTCGTTGGGGCCATGCTTTCCAATCATATGATAACTGCGTGGAGCAATTTTGGCTGATCTTTATACCAGTTAAAGTTCTGATCTTTATACTAGTTTCAGTTTTTAAAGCCCTCTTTGAAGCACCCTTCTCCCATGCTTGTATAATAAAGGGCTTTGTTACACACATTGCCGCTGGTGGTAAATATTCTCAATTACTCTCCCTGCTTCCGCACTGCATTACTCATCCTGGGGCATGAAACATAGAAAGCACAAGTGAAAGCTGCTAACTCCTGGATAAGAAAAGCACTCATTCAAAAAAAGATTTGATGAGACTCGGGTTTTGTTTTTCACATTATCACCTGTCTCTTCTTTGTTACCGACTTTTGAACATGCTGCCAAAATGTAAGAATATTTCAGCAAGGAGGATAACTCAACCATATTGAATTCTCTCACCAGGCAGATTAAAAAGGGGTTATTTTAGTGCTGCAATCAAGAAAAATATTGAGGTGTGAGGGTGCACTTCATTAGGCAGCAGAGCATCCTTAGGGCACACTCATATATGTTTTAACCATGAGAAAAACTTCAGTCTGAGCTTCTACCTTCTCAGTTGACACCTCAATTTGATGAGCTTTGGGACTCAGTCTATATGATATATGATTCTATGTGATCCCATATGAATCTATATGATTACATAATTTCACTGTTCATGAGAGAATTCATTAGAGCTACTAAGCTCTTTGCTTGTAGTTACTAGAAAACAGCACTGGAAGTTACTGGGAAACAAACTCTTCCAATATGGGAAAGCATTCTGCTTTGACAAACAGACACATGGGGAATGGAAAAACAGAGCATAGTGCTGATGTGAATAATTTCTGGGGACTTTTAAAGCTATAATGATGCTTCCTTTTTTCTGCCTCCCATAGAAATAGAAGGAAATTGCTGCTTTATAGCTGCAGTAAACCAAGCAACAGATGAAGATGTGCTAGAAATGGTAACAAGATGAGCTGTTCCTGTGTGGTGACTAGGAGAGCAGATTCAGACTGCTGACGTGTATCCACAAAATAAGTGCGGAGGGCCCTGGCAGGCTCCTACCCATGAGACAAGCCCAAGCCACATCATCCAGACAGGAAGGAGCAGGTGCTGGGGCTGACTCTTGCTCACAGACACTGAGGGGATGGAGCTTTGCTTCTGTGGCAGCAAAAGAAAAGGCAGTGTTGTGAACTTAAAAAAAAAATTAAAAATAATGGTAGCAGTTAATGTATTACTTCACTGAAGAAATCTACCCTTGCATTAGGATGTATGTTATGAACTTTGGACAGGCTGCTCAAATCTAATCCGATTTTATAAACTATGCTGACTGGTTTTATTTTCTGAGATATAACCATCTATATATTTTATATAAAAACTTACATAATTATAAAACTCTTACATTTTAAAACTCTTACATTTTTATTAAGTATATATGCATAAATATAGATTCTTATGTCTACTTACTTATACATAGATATATAAAAAAAGAACACATTAAAAGATTTTTATCCATTTGCACCTCAGATAATGCACTTTTAATGCACAGAAAATGTAGCTATCAGAAGGAAAAAAAAATCATAGCTTCCTCTGGCCCAGTACATTTTTGTAGTTAAATAAAACACATTTCAATGGCCAATCCCCAAGGGATGCAAGAGTTCTCATCACTAGAAACCTCGTGTTTATCTCAAGCCTATGAAATGGACTGCTCTGTTCATCAATTTGAGAACTGTCAGGAATTAGACACCTGGATTATTTATGTGGCGTTTTTTGAAAAAGTCTCTTTGAGAAAACAAAATGTGTTCTTTCCCTTTCATAACTCTCAGTAGTAGAGTAGCTCATAGAAGATAAATTAAGTCAGTTACAACTTTGCAATCCTGTTGTATTCTAATTACATCCTGGACAGCATCTGTCGTAGCACAATTTCTTCAAAAGGATTTGAAAATATTAATCATTGATTGAAATTTATTAAGTGCTTAGATGAAAATTCATGACATGAAGAGGCATTCAGCTAAGTCTCATCTGAACTGCTCCCTATAACTGAACATAATGAAAATCAGTATGTATTATTTTCCCTGCTAAAGGTGGCAGATCTGACAATGCATTGTGTGAGCCTGTTTTTCCAGCAAGAATATGCTATTTTTCCAAAGACTCTAGAAGGACTGGGCTAGAAAAAAGTACAGATTCAAGTATGAATAAATAAAAAAGCATGCACCAGTTAAGCTTTTAAACAATTTTTGTCAATTTGTGCAGTTGGTTTTTGTAATTAGTTGCATTATACCAAGATGATGCTGTGTACTCTGACCATAACACCCTTTTTTTATCATGCACCTCCACTTGTCCTGATTACAAGGAATATGTAAATGTATGTTGATTATGTTTCAGTGTGAAAGAGAATACAACTATTACAGAAAAAAAAATATGTCTAGGCTTTTTCAAAAGTGATAATTGTCATCTAGTTTTTAATAGAGGAAATTATCACAGAAAATTTATACAACTGATGACTGCAACCCTGGTCCTGAGAAATGCTTAGCCAGCTCAGTATGGAGGGGGTCTACTCCCACAGCACCTCATTCTGAATAATTTTTGAATTCCCTCCTTTATAAAATGGATCCATTTCCCCCTACTAAAGCTGTATCCAACATAAATATTTCTCGCTGAGGCTGTTTTCATAAGAAGATCTTGCATGACTCCACAGATGGTGTATGTGTTTTTGTAAATCCATCAAGGGGTTGCAGTGAAGAGCCACAAAATACAGCCCCTGGTAGAGCAGCATATATAGGATATTGAAGAAAGTGATGAGTTCAGTTCATATCTCAACTTTCAATTCTTTAAACCTTTTTTCCAGACTTGTTCTTTCTCTCACCACAAGAAAGGGTGTAATCTGAAGAGCACACAAGTCTGTTAGTCTACATACACAATTGAGAGACCTAGTTAAAACAGCTCTACCTGATTGTTCATGAGAATTAGGGAATAATTTCTACATCTGAGCATACAAAGAGCTAATACAAATTCAACCAAGTGGTTCTCTCTTCTGATGGAGAATTTCAGTTGAATGTTGAAGCCACAGGAAAACCTCTTTCAGTGTGTTCACTGATTTTATGTGTATCTTGTGCCCAATTATGTATTTCTAACTTAATGCAAACATTCCCTCCCAAAAAAGACGAATGTGATATGGTTATACAGACTATGTCAAGCTGAAGTTTATTCTGAGAACTAAACTGACATTTGCTAAGTAACATTCAATTTTGTGTCGTCATAATATATACTGGTTCTTCTATCACTGAATGAGAGGTATTGCAGTTAACTTCTAAGGTACAAAGGAAGGTTTAGGGGATGTTCAGTCTTGAAGGAGTACAAGTAGAATTTACAAACATACTGAAAAATAATGAATATAGCTTGCTCTTGAACAAAGAGTTGAAGACAGATGAAACAATATAGCACTGACATGCTGTACTTCCAGACAAATGATTACAAATTAAAGTGGAAAAAATGTTAAAGAGAAAAAACAATTTTGACAGAAAGTAGTACACATCATGTGCTCAGTATCCTTACCTAATGTAGAGGGGAAAAAACATGAACACAAAGCTATATTATCTGTGTAAACAATCAAGGAGCACCAAGCACATTCTGCAACTCTAGACTTTCTGAAAGGGATTGATAATTGGATCATCACATGATTTTTTTTCACTTCTCCAAATTACAATATAATAGAGCTTTACAGAAGTAGAAAGCACTTACGCTTGGCTCCCATGTTAAATGTTCCTCCTTTAAGACCACATTTTAGCCAAGGGCACTCCAGAATTTTCCAAGGGAAAGGTCTTCTTTGAATAGTTCCATGAAAGCTTTCTACCTAGCTCTATACCTAGTTACTCCGTGCAGTATTTTTAAAATGTTTGGCTTAGGCTGATAAAAACTCTGAATCTAGGGAGAACTGAAAACACAGAACATCCTGAGCTGGAAGGGACCCACCAGTACCATTGAGTCCAGCTCTTGGCCCTGTGCAAGAAATCCTGAGTCACACCATGTGCCTGAGAGAATTATCCAAAGGCTCCTTGAGCTCCTTCAGGCTGGTGCTGTGAGCACATCCCTGGGGAGCCTGAACCAGTGCCCAACCACCCTCTGAGTGAAGAACCTTTTCCTAATATTTCACTAAATTTCCCTGACACAACATTCCTTTGGGTTCTGTCACTGGTCATTGTGGAACTTCACTGGTGACTGGTCTCCAGTCTGATTTGGAACTACATTTACCCTTTTTGCCTGACCTATGAGCCAGCTGCTTACCCGTGGTGGGTTTATCCAGCTGTGTGTTGGACATTTTGTCCCTAAGGTTACTCTGAGAGACTTCACCAAAAGCTTTACTGGAATCCAAAAAGGTTGAGTCAACTGGTTTCTCTTAATCAACTAGTTGTGTTACCTTGTCATAAAAGGAAATTAAATTTGTCAAGTAGGGCTTTCCTCTCGTCATGCTGTGTCAGCTGGGACCAATGACTGTGTTGTCCTTCAGATGTTTTTTTAATACCTTCGAGGTTGATTTCTCCATAATTTTTCCAGTCAATGAAGTGAAACTGACAGGCCTATGGTTACCAGGGTCATAATTTTTGCCCTTCTTGAAAATTAGGACAATGTTTCCATCTCCCAGTCAACTCAAGATGCCTAAGGTTGTTCAAAAATCCTTGAGTCCTCAGAATGACATCAGCTGTATTCACACTGGATCAATGCAATCAGTTATAAACATGATTTTTCTAATCATCCACAACCAGAACTGATCAAGAGGAAGGAGTAAAATATGACTTTTTTTTTTAAAGAGTCCTGAGTTGACAGAGAGTTTTACTGTTAGAGCTGCAGTTGACAAAACCTCATTTACAGTGGAAAGGAGCTTACACAATGGGATTCTGGTTGTGGCTTACATGCTATTTCTGTCTTCTGTGCAGTCATAACTCATCAACTCTACAGCAGCAGCTCTCCTTTTCAAACTAGTTTCTGTGTGCATTTTACTATAAGATCAGACACGCATTGTTGCAGAGAGCAGATTTAAAATAGGAATAAATCATCACAGCTTTGAGAAAGTCACTGCAATCTTTTTAAGAAAGGCTTAGCTGCTCAACTAGATAAATTGATGTCATGGTTGTGAAATCAGTGAATTATGATGAATTAGTTAATTCGTCAAAATTAGCAGTGGGTTTTGTCAGCTGAGGGACTTTCCTCCTCCTCTCTCACCTACTGACTTCCTATTTTATCTTTCATTTTCCAAGGCTGGTCAGTTACAGCAGAATGTAACACAGGTGCAGAGGAAGTTAAAAGGGTGCAGCACTGATTCCAGCTATGGATGGTCTGCTCTTCTTGGTGCATATCAAACATTATATGCAAGTTCACTCCACATACTCCTTCCACAAGATATTATTAAATATTTCTAATCAAAAGTGCTTCACTCTAAGCACAACCTCAGAAATTATCAGTAAATTAAAACTTTTCAGAAAACTAAACCTGACAGCATATTCCTGTAATGCAATATGACAAAAGATGAAAATTCAAATAACACTTCATTCCACCTGATCAAAGTGTAACAGTTCCTTGGGATTATTTCAAGTAACTTGGTTTCACATGGAAACATTTGATGTTCCTTTTAAAATCTAAAGTTAAATACATTTCACTCTTTCTAGGAAACCAGAAATTAAAGAACTTGTGTTCCATCCCTATGACTTACATCTAAGCAGTCACTTCTGATATTTTTGGGACTCCAGCTGTAAGGTACAAGAAAGAAAATACCTATTTTTTACCAAATTCTTTATGTAAAGCAGAAAATAATGTTGTCACATAGGCAGTTTGCATAGTTTTAAAATTAGAGAATATGCGGAGTACAAACGCAAGATGTCTGACAAAAATATTGTAACATTTTGTTGCAGCTATTTTCCCCCCACTCTGATTTCTCACACATGGTATTTTGGAGGAAACAGGAAGAAGTGTTTTTTCATTCTGCTTGCTGCTGCAAGTCAGCAGCCCAGAACTTCTCTAAGAGTACATTTGTGAGCAAGTCTGTGCAAAACGCTCTCAAAATAGAATTCTTCTCTTCCATATTTTACATGTCGTTTTTAAAATTACAAATCACTGCTCTGCTCACATAGGAAAGGTATAAATACACTTTGAATCTAATGTCTCAATTTAATCCAGGCCTCATTAAAATTGTCTTGACTATAACTCTCTGCTAAACCAACAATAACACTGTCAGCTCTTGTCTGCATAAAATGTAGGTACAACAAGCTCTATTTGCTTTTGAGAAAGGGCAGAACTTTACCTGTCATGAAACCTACTGAAAAAATCCCTAGTACAATACAAATTGTCACTGCATGTTCAATACCTGACCAATTGGTTCTCGACACATTTGCCAAGTGCTTACAATCTCTGCTTAGCTAACTTGGATTCAATTCACAGCTACTTAGGCAATGCAAGATATTATTTTAAATTCCTGTGTCAAAAGTAGGATCTAAGAAGGAAAAATAAAACTCCTTGTTTGTCTTGAATACAAGACATAAGAAGACACTAAATATCTGGATATTATTTTTTAAAAGCCGAAGGGAATCTACAACATATTTCACAACTGCAAACAAATTGATTGCTGTGAGGAAAATACTTAGGGAGCCTGCAAACCTACAAAATTGTACATTTTTTAGTGCTTATTGGTTTCATCTTCCTGTGTTTAATAGAGAAATATTCTCTACCAAGATCTAAAACTGTCTTGATGTTCAAAAATATACTATTTTTAATTTCCTTGCTTGCCAAAATCAGTAAGAAGGTTGTCTTTAGTACACAGTATAGATGAGGTGTATCACAGTCTGATGGCTTTTCTAGTTTGCAGTTGAACATTAAGCCAGTTTTTCACATCAGCATATTTTTTAGATGTTTTGGTAGTAATCATAAGTTGGACTTTTTTTACAAAACTGTAACATAATTTAAGATATCTGATCCTGACAAGATCACAACAGCTCCTTTGAAGACAGAAAAAGATACTTTTCCAGATACCCCTTAGAGGATTGACTGACTGTAATATGGTTTCCTAGTGAGATTTATACACAACGGTAAACAAGGATTGATTATTCTGCCATATTAGCATGGTGATATAACTAATCAAGCACTGAAGCTAATTTGCTTACTTTGTTGATTCTGACACAGACAGTATTTCACTATTAGTTATTACAAATTTTCCTAGCTCAGCTCCCATTTGGATAATGGGAGCTACTTTGTTTTAGTGACAGACTTTCTTGTTTTAGTGAAGATTGATAACCTGAAAGTTCTAAAAGGAAGCTGATGTTTGCTTGTTTTTCAGAAGGCAGCACGCATTCATGTCTTCTGCCTATGAATACCCAGGATAGATAACAAGTGGTTGGCCTGACATCCTGAGCCTACTAACGAGTTTATTTCTCACTCCACTCTAACAGGAAAGCATCCAGTACACTAATCACACTGGTTTTTTCAGCAGCAACTATTTTTTTTCACAATCCTGCCTCTGGCTTTTATTTGATTGCCTCTGAAGGGAAGGAGACAGGAAAGAAATAAGGAATGTTTTCTCCTCAAGAAGCTCATCTGAGCAGCAGCACTATTTTTAAAAGGGTAAAAAGCGCCCCAAAGAAAACACAAGCTATAGCATGTGATATCACAGTTCCCCATTATTTTTTTCTACCATAAATGTCACAAGACTGACCAATACTAGTACATTGAAAGAGCAATGATAATAACAATCACCCCTGGATGATCTCAACTGATTGTGAATACAGCCCCAACAATAATACTTGTGTGCATGACTGAGTGCATACAAATATTTTAATTTCTGTCCAAAAGCTCCAGAATCTCCCTTAACACCACAGGTTACCATCCAGGTAAAAATTGTGTTTTCAAGGACTACCACTAGTACCTGGGCTACAGCAATGCCACAGCTATGCCCTGGTAGATTTGCCATGTTGGGAGGGGATAGGGAGAAGTCAAACCTCTGAACAACCTCAGGAACTCCATTTTGCCTCACTTAAGGCGATGATAGACGATGATTATTTTTCTGTATGACACTTGTACACACTTGATCAATTCCACTACACATATTATCTGAAACATTTGGCACTTTTTTTGTGCATTATTTCTGCTAGGCATCCTAATCACAGTCAGACCCTCACCCTTATGCATCCTTGGCAGGATCTGAAGTATGCTGCTTCCCAGAGCACCACTGGGCCTTTCAGACAGGGTGAGTATCAGGTTTGTTTCATGAAAAGCTCTGAGGAAAACCAGCTGTCTCTCCAGAAGGATTACTTCTCAGGTGGAAATATTCTCTATATCTATAAAGAAGCTGAAAAAGGAAATGGATTTCATCTTGTGTAAGGCATATTAGGAATCACAAAAAGGAAATTAGTTGCTATTCAAAACCCCCATATATAATCTTCTACATGGTACTCCCATGATGCAAATGTGTGAATGTCATAGTATGGCATCCTTCCATTGTGAGGAGACCAGGAATACAATGAACTTATTTTCAAATATCTACACATTGGCACAGTGTAACCCAATCTTTTTATAGAGAAAGTCTTAAAATTTTCATTCAAGTCTTAAGAACATGGGAAAACACAGAAAGCAACACTAATACATCCTTTAAAAACAAATACAAAATAATGAACTACATACTGAGGTAGCCAATCTGCTATTTACATAATTTTTGTTTGAATAATTGTGACAAAAATGTCTGGTGGTACTACAAATTCTTTAAGAAAAAATATTACATTCATTACCAATAAAGTTAGGACTTGTTTCTTCCCATGTAATAAGGGATAGGTCTTTATTACCAGTAGCTAATTTATAAGGAAATGAGGAAACATAACATTTTACAACCTGAAAATGTGGCGAACGTGTCCTTTTTCAGGACAAATCATACAGTGATTCCCTTTACCCTGTGCCTGTAGGTGCAGTGAGAAGAGCCTAAAGTTAACTACATCTCTGGCATTTCATGGGAGAATAGGGCAGAGACCAAGGAAGGAAAGAGTCTCTTCCCTCACCTACCAATGAATTACACACTGCTACTTTTTAGGCCAATATCAGTGTTTTGTTTCCCAGGTACTCCCTGTGGTTATTAATCCCTAAAACTCTCACTTGTGTGGGAAAGAGGAAAGACAATTAAGCTGAATATGAAGAACTAGTTTTCATGTGCAGTTCTCTCCTCTCCTGCATATCCTTGGGGCTCTCCCTCTGAACGTGCCAGTCTGCTTTCATTACCAGCATTTTTCAAGAACAAGAGAACAAATACTAAGTAAGAAAAGGGTGGAAAACATGGTTTAACATGTCAGTTTTAGCTATCTCTGGAGTATGAAGTCCTCTGTTGAAGTCCTAGAGAAAAACTCCTACTTATTTTAATGGAATTAAAATTTTAATGAACAAAGGTGGTCTTTAACAAGTTAAAGATCCTTCTGATTCATCCACTGTGGGAAAGACCTCTACATATGCCCCTGCCTACACACATATTATTAGAGATCATAAAATCAAGTCTGAGGGTTTTGCAGGAGGTGGCAGGGAAACTGAAATGTGAAATATTGTTAATCACATGCTGACAATGGGAAAAGATAATTACAGAGCATTGCACTAATGAAGACAAATAATTCAAATGCACTCACAGCTAACAAATGCATTATCTCCTGTTTTATTTCAACAAAACTGATTTTCAACAGTGTCAGAGGAAAACAAACTCATATCCAGCTATGGAAGGATGATATGCTGCAATATTTAAAAGCAGCTTTGCTAAAAAGTGACAGAATGGTTACACCCCACCATCTATACTAAATTGAAGACCTCAAAATTCAAGGTTTATTACTGTTACCTGTCTTTGACATGCTGATGTCCCATATTTAAAAAAAAATAAAACCCTAGTAACCTTTCTGGAGGCATATTGACTCAGTAACTGAAGAAATCTTTCAAATATTGAGTGGGTTAATTTTTACTTAACAGAAAACTTTAAAAGACTCCCATTACTTAAATAACTTCCACCAGAGCCTTTTTTTTTTTTTTTTTTTTTTTTTTTTTTTTTTTTGTGGACTTTTGACTTTCATTATGTTTCAGAGCCACAAAGCCTCTCCCTGCTAAAGCCACTCAGATTAAATCACAGCACCAAGCAGTAAACAGTCCTTCAGTGAAAAGCCCTCTCAGGCTAGTCACAAGAATAAAGCAGGCTTGAGAACACTACACAGCGTTTGTAGGGGTTTTTTTAACAGTACTAGATGTAGATGAGGAAATTATAGTGTTGGATTATATGAGAATGCACTGTGGATTTCCTGCAGCATTCATTTGCTGTGTGACTGACAGCTCCTGTATAGCTGGGGGTGGCAGGAGAGGTGGGAAGTGAGGAAACCACAAACTAATGAGAGACTTGTGGCTGTGACAGGTAGCAGGAGAAGCCATGAAGATAACTATCAGCCAGAGAACATTGCTGCCTATACTAACAGCTATTTTACTATCAAATGAGACAATAATTATAAAACAGATGTTATAGAAAACTTGGAAAGTAGAAACCCAGACACAATGATAAGCATAAAAGATAGTTCCTCTGAAAAAGAGGGGGATTTTAATTAGTAACAAGAGGAAGGACAGATGAATTTAATTTGTGAGTAGGTGGAAATAGCACAGAAGTGTGCTGAGGAAGTAGTTTGATTCAAGTGACAGAGACTTGAAAGATGTATGCCATATTTGACACTAATTTGGGGGTATTAATTGGAAACAAATAGTAGCCTCTTCTTTCAATGTAACACTTCAACAAAAATAACCTCAAATATTGTATCAGAAGACATGAAAATAGATAATAGGGCAATTTTATACACTGCTTAGAAAAAAACCCCAAATACTACCTTACTAGCCTGTCCAGCAAACACAACTAAAACACAAACCCATTTAATAATACATTAATTTATTGGAAGCATGCTCTTAAAATCCTCTGTTGATCTGCCTTCAAGGAAAGAAACATCAACAGTAAAACTTTTCCAAATAACCATTAAGTAAGACAACCGTTTTAAGAATCAGAATCCACAAAACAATTATTGATTATTATTATTGTTCCCTATTATTGATTATTTGAAAACAGAACCAATGATAAACCCCATGCAGAACAACTGGCATTCTTAGTGGCCACTAGGAAACATACTTGAAATTTATATAGCTACCAGTTTTGTTATTAAAACTGAAATTTTCATTTAAACATACTGGTTACATTTGTCATTTATCCTCCTTTGCAGTATCTTTGACTTGACTTGTTTTAGAGGAGCACATTGATCCAGTGAATTTCATTTTCACAGAGGTTTGTTTTTAAAAAGTACATTTATGCCAAATAACGGGACTCAAAAATGAAAACTGAAAACCAGTACCATCTACTGATACCTTTATCTCACACTTCCAGTAAAAGAAGTGGTGTGGCTTAAGTACACGGTACTAGATTATTTTGGTTTGGTGTCCACACTGGAGAAAACTGTGAAATATGAAAGAGAGCAAAAGAGGACTGCAGAACTGCTGTTTTGCAGATTAAGAACTTTAATCTATTCGGCCTATCAAAGTGAAGACTGAGAAGTAATTTGATCACTGTGTGCCAGTGCTTCCACTTGGTGAAAATGTTTAATGGCAGGGGACTTGCTGACTGTGTTAATGATAAGGTAAGAAAATTGAATTTGCTGTATGCTAGAGCTAAGTACCTTGAAGCTTGAAAGATGATGCAGTCCCCCAGCAGCCAGGGCAATTGAACATTTCAGTTAGTGAGGCAACATCACAGGTTTTGAGTTCAGCTACAGCACAGCTGGGAAGTTTTTATATTTTGTCCCATTTCGGTTCAAGACTTAACATCATTAAATGGACTTAAAACATCCATTTGATTTCAGAAATTGCTCAAACCTATTTCAATTTTGAGCTGCAGTAATGCCACTGATCAAAGGCTACATGTTTGTAAATGGGGCAGATTTACCACCAGAGTGGGAGAAAAGTTATTCTGATTTAAAGGAAGAAAACAAAACAGAACCAAGCTTTTGTGGGAAACTAGGTTGAGAGTATGATGCAAGGAAACCTGCATCAATTCACTCAAATTCTTGTGTCACCATTAAGACCATAACTTTAATAAAACATCAAGCTTCTGTGCTTTAAACTGACAACTCTAAGATTCAGGGGAAAAACTTTCCTTCAGGGAAGATGATCAGCTTCTTGGAGAGCTGTGTTATTTTTCTTATTTTACGTTCATTAATGCTTTCTTAGCATAAGTAGATCTCTGTCTGTCATCAATCCTTGTCATACAGCTCAGCTGTCTTGAGAAATGAAGCATTTGCCAAAAAAAAAAATTGACTAAAAGAGGACCAGCTAAGAAAAAAAATAAAATAAAAGATTAAGGCAGTACAGCCCAAATTTGACAGTTTTCCACATCTTCCAGGTTTCATGACTTCCTTCCCCAGCAAAAACACAATATGCTCTCACAAGATATGTGAACACCTACTATCTCCTTTCCTCCTGTGCCCATTGTGGGAGTTCAGGCAGTTTCTAACGTATATCTGCTCTTACCCAGTTTAATAACAGCAGCAAGAGATCTGCTCTCAATCAGATTTTCTTGCATTCATGAACCACACAAGCTGGAGACCTTCATTGCTGGTAACCAGGATGATCAATAAAATCTTGGGTATTTTGGCTAGCTGAGATACTTTCTCCCCTGAAGCTGGAAAATTCAAACAAGTGACCTCAAAAACATCCTGAAAGTACACACTCTGTTTCTTACTCTATGATACCACTTTTGAGGGTGTGCCAGAATATGTCAAATTAGCTGGTGAATATTTACAAAATGTAAGTTCATTTGTCAGCATCTTTACTGGTGGAAGCAAGGACTGAAAATAGTTTTCTGGGAGAAAAGTAAGTCTTTTATTCTCTTTGCTGTTTGTTCTTATGTAATACTCATTGAGTTTGCAAGAAAATATGTATTCATTATCTCCTCAAATATTTTTTTAAAGTAAACTGAACTAACTCTAATGAATAAGTCTCTGTGCATGTTCTGCTACTCAAACTGATTTCAGGTGTTTTTTTTTTAAACTATCCACATACTGAGGATTGCTTCCCAAGTTAATGCCTCATTAACTCAAGGCATAAAACTCATAAACAACAACAACAAATTCATGATAAATACAAGATCCATAATTGCATAGATTTCGTACACTACATTTAACTGATCTGTGAGAAAATACAACCTTAAAATATTTTCGTGAACTATCCCTTCCCTGCAGTTGTGCTTTATACACACACATTTTTTGTTAAATTCTTTTTGAATGGATATGAATGAACCAGACATCTGAAAAGGTAGTTAGTTATCTGGGCTCAGGATAAACAAACAGAGGTTTAGCTACATTATGAAGGCAAAGCCTGAATAGTGCCAAACTCCATACAAAAATACATCATTTGTCCCCAGCAGAAACTGAATAAGAAGGCCTCCAGTAATGTTTGAAGACTGGTCTTTAGTTTAACGACACTGAAGCTTATAGGATATGAAAAGACTGCTTCTTATTCAGTTAGATGAGATGTGAACCACTCTTGTTGCATTTGTCAAGTGTTTGGAGTATTGTAGTCAGAATCAATTAACAGCAGAAAATAGATTTGGGAATGGTGCTGAACAGACACAATGGTGGGTGAGGCAGCCTGTGGGAAATATGAAAGGCTAGGACATGCCTCTGCATTGACAGGCTGGGAGCAAAGACACATCCAAAGAAACAGAACATTTCCTAACTTCATAACTGAGATGACCACATGGAAATCGCAAAAAAGAGCAATCCATGCTTCCCAATGGAAAACAAATTCATCAAACTGCTTGGCATTTTCTTCTTTCTATTCTGTCACACATGCACATGAAGTAAACTAATAATACCTTTCTTATCTCCTAGCTCAGCTCCCTAGGGAGAGGAGCCTAGCAAGGCTGATCTTTCCCAGCAGATGGAGAAATATGCCTACCTGGAGCACTTCCTTTGGCCATATCCCAAATTCCACAAACCTACATGTCTTGGCATTCCTAAGCCAAAGCGTGCTCAGGGCAGGCACCAGTATTGTGCTATTTGCAGCATGACTTGGGATGGCAGCTACAAGGAGAGCAGCAATGCCAAGAGACATCTCCATGTCTGACAAGAACAATGAGCACCTGCAGTAAAGCACAATGACAAGAAAAGAAAAATAAATCTGTGCTAGACATCGCTCTTCTTTTCTTAATAGATCAGGTAAAGCCCACAGGGGCTTGGAAGAAGGGAGAAAGATAACCTAAGAAATAATTTCAGGGTCTGTTCATCTGGTCCCAGGAACAACAGAGATGGCATAGGATAGCTATACATTAACAGATTCCCTTATTTCTTAGGTTTTCTACTTCCAGACAAACTGGAAATGACAGTCTCCCTTTATACTACTCTGTTCCCATTTCCTGTCAAAACCAGGAAGTAGAGAAAATGATTTATTTCTTTGGAAACATCCAAGCAAACAAACAAAAGCAACAAACCCCCAAATTAACTGTTGATTCTGTTTCAGGTTTTTCTCCCAAAACAAGCTTATGATTCTTTACATAAAAATAAGGCATTTTTACTTCACTTGGTTTTTTATATGCCTTGAGTGAAAATAAACAAACAAAAAGCATTCCAGGGACAGTAAAACCAAGGATGCGACTACTCCAAGAGATGAATATTTCTGAGTGGATTTCCTCATGTTTGCTAACAGATGAATGCTGACTCTTTTTCCTCCATAAGAATGCTAACAGGGTTTCTCTCCATCACCCAGCTGTCAATTTCTGTGCCATTTACAGGAATGTTATTATATTCAAGACCTTTGCCCCTCTACCAAATGCTACTGGAATCGACCAGTGGTTCAAAAGTTAAATGCAACAATCTGACAGACATACAGAGAGGTAACAAAAGCCTCATTTCCTTAGGAAAATAAACAAAAAACCCAGTAATTTTAATTTAGATACTCAAAAATAAATATATGATCTCATGTAAAAGAAGACTAGGAACAAAACAAAAAAGGATTTCAAGAGTAATTCATTTTTAGCCTGGTAGCTGAAATGGACATACAACTGTGAGCCTTATAAGTAATCCCTTTCACCTCAAAACAAGAAGTTTGCACTTCTGAGAGCTGCTTACCCCACCAACATAAGCAAAGTATTGCTGGTTATTGAGTCCATTAACCAGAAATCCAGATTATGAATAAAATTTCATATTGATGTGATGGCAGCTACTACTGAGCTTTGGAAAAGAGGATTTAGAGGGAGACTTCAATAATGATAATGTAAGAACTCTATCAAGGACAACATGCAACTACTGCCAGTGCTGAACTTAACTGCAAAATATGTCTCATGCTAGGAAATAGCTCCATCTCCTGTTCCACATACAGAAATCCTCAAAATCCTAATTTAAACAAATAAGTAAGAAAAACCCACTCCACAGCTGTTCTTTAAAAGTCTTCAAAGAGAAAATAAAATGGAAGCTTATGTCTACAAAACTGAATTCCTCTCATATACACATTTAAATACCCCTTTTATCTTGCTGGTATGAAGCATTAGCAAAAAATATTCAAGTAGCTGCTAAGAGAAATATGTTTCTATTTGTCAAAGCATCTAAAGAAATGATGTGTGATGGCCTCAGATCCCCCCCAAAAAGTGTCATGTGGTTGGAACATAAATCTGTCCTACATACTGTGCAGCAGGCTTTTTTCGCAATTTTGGAACATGTTTTAAAGCTTTTGCTCCACAACGTGGCCAATCTTGTTTGCTTTCCCAACCTTTCCAGTGACATAGTCCTCCCACTGGATGCTTAGATAAAGTTGATAGGAGTGCTGTCATAAATCTTATTGCAAAATTTTCCCTTGAAGTCAAGCAAAAAGAGTTGGGAAACTGGGGTGTAATACTTACTCTCCTACCAATATATATTTTGGTACTAGCAAGAAGGGAGAGCTCTGCTACCCACCAAGCAGCCTATGCTATATCTTTAACAAAATTGGCATTGACCCCATGCAGAACAGCACAATTTCATTCTTCTACCAATTCACCCACCTAAGAGAACTTGTCCTGCCACTGAGAGCAGTGGGGAAATTCTCCTTCTACCCATCCAGGAAGGCAGGAAGGAGTCTCTATCCACAGCTTCAACAGGGAAGATAAAACAAGCATGTTTAGACAAGGCTAATTGACAGTCTACTTCAAAGAAGTAGACAGTCACCTTCCAGGAGTGGAAGGTGAGAATCAAATCACATGCAGAATCGAAGACAATGATAGCAAACTGAGATTGTACCAAAGGAACAAAGGGACTCAAGTATATATTACAGAATGACATGTCAACTGAGTTGACTCAGTTGGGTCATTCAGGTAATCACTCGTATACCCATTAAGAAATGTTAAAGATGCACCCTTACTTGAACAAAACAGTATTTCGTAGGGCTGCAAATACAAGTGGAGAAGGAAAAGTCAATCTTTCCTATATTTCTGTGCTGTGAAGCCATCAGATTCATCATTCTTTGCAGTGCAGGAGTTTGCAAGGAATTGTGAGCCTGTTCCTATTCAGTACAAACTCTGCACATCTCTGGTGCCTGTAAGACATCAGTTTCAGAGCATTAGGTAACAACTCTGACATAAAGTTCCAAATATTGACAAAAGAAAATTTACACAAGTAGGCTTTTATTGAAGTTTATAAAGAAATAGCTATTTCGTCTCTGTATCTCATCACTTATTTTTATCTGCTTATTGAGAAAAAGTAAGAGTAAATTCAAATTCCTCTAAGTGTGTAGGACCAAGCATAGCCTTTCCTCCAGTTTACACCTACCCACAGAGGAGCACAAGACCCAGCAGATATTTGACTTCCAAAATCACAGTGAAAAGTTTCACAGCTGTTGAATAGCTCTTTTTGCTACTTATTTATTAACTACCTTTCTCATTTGCCATTTACAGTCTCCTTGGATGTCTTAAATCTGCATTTAACCTATACCAGAATTATCTAGCATTCAAATAGAAGACAGCTGACTTATGAATGGGAGAAGTTGGCAGAGGCTGGCAGAAAGAAAAAGGGCCCTAAAGGCTTAATTTATTTGTCCATAAATTGCAGTGGAGATGGAGGCATTCCAGTCATTCTACACCACTCCATCAGCCTGCTGGAAGAGGCAAGAAAACTATGCTGAGCACCTTAAATCTTTCAAGACAGGCAGGTGGTGCACTGCTTGGACTTGAATACTGGCAACCAAATATTCCCCTGCTGGGAGTTCATACCCTCTTGAGGAACTCTGTCTCAAGTTACAGTCTGCGTTCTGGAGAAGAGGTAGACTTCTTATCTCCTCCAGGGAGTAATGCAGGCTGAAATCCTGAAATCCTGCTTGCACCCTTACAGCACTCATCTGAACTTCTGTATGTAGCATGGGATCATGTATATATGTATGTATATATATATATATATATATATATATATATATATATACACATATATCACATATATATGGGATACAATGAGTCTGTTCTGTACCTTTCTGTAAGGCTCATTGCCAGTGTCAGTCTGTTATTTCATATCAGATGAATTAGCAAGATAAAAATTCAACTCTGCAGAGCTAGGAGGTATGCATTTCTTACATATCATATAATTCATTCAGACTTTGACACTGAAACAGTGTCAACTTTGACACAGACTTTGACTATTTCATAGCCTGAGAAGGTAAAAACCACTATTGTCTACTTTTATTGCCCAGCACTCAGGATAAGGCTGGTGGATTTGTAGTGAGCATCAGTCAAGTATGTGCCCTCTGAAAATGTATGAAAACCCAGCAGTTTTGATCATCCACCTGTAAAGCTGCTGTATTGCTTGATTGCATTCCACTGCAGAACATAACATTTCTCCTCACTTTCTTTCTCACTGCAAGTATCAGTCTTCTCAGCTAAGAGCTCCTCAGCAAGGAAATCAGAGCAGTACAACAGCAATTTATGAGCTGTTGCACCTGTTCCTGTAGGTTTGTGAAGGCAACACCTTGACAAGTGCTGCCTACCTTAGCCTGTGCCATTCCAGGTGTCACAGGGCTAGCAGGATGTCTCCACAATGGGAGCTAGTCTCAATACAAATATCACTGCCCAAGGTCTCTGAGAGCAAAACAGTTTAAAAGGCTGGATTTAGAGTGGATTAAAGGAAAAGGAAATATTTGCAGCTCCTGACAGCTTCTTCTAAGAGTGCTATAATAAAACAAATAATTGTATGTGAATTCCTTCAAACAAAAAAGCATTGCAGCACATAAAGCAAAAGAATACATAAAATTAAGCCTGTTTAGAACAGGAGCATGGACTGTCTGGACTCCTTTCTGTTGAGGCATTGGTTTTCTCATAATTTTGATGTCTCCTTTTGAAGACAGCAAGGCTGAACAAAGGCCAGTCAGGAATAAATCCAGGGAGAGGGGAAACAAAAGGGCTGCAGTTGCATTGCTTGTTAATATTTCCCAGAGCAGCACACAGAGATGTATTGCAGGAGTAGGACGTCTGTCTCCTGTGTGGTACAGCCTATGCCAAGGCAGAATAGGCAGATATCAGGCTGAGCATCATTACGTTGAGCTCTAACTAGCTTTCTTCTAGCCTCTCCAGAGCACTGTAGAGTCACAGTCTTGTCCAAGGAGCTCACCCCACCTCTCCCATGTTGACTATACTGCAGTGTATTTATTATGCTGCTCCAAAAGGAATGCTGAGCTTTTGTCAGAGACGAGATTCAACAGCTTAAGTATAATTCCTAGTTCACATGCTTAATATGAGATTTTGGGTAAATCACTTCATGCCTTTGGCTTTATCCTCTACTTTGATTATTTGCATTTACTTTCTCTGCCCAAAAACTGGCCAAGCAGCAAGCATACCTGACCTCTGTGACTGCTGCTGTCTCACAGCATGCACAGCACCAAACTGGCCGTGCACAACACTCCCCCAAAGGGACAGTGTGCTCCTTATATCAGTCCTGTAACAATACCCCTGCTGATTATCTATGCCTCTTCCAGGGTGGATCACTCAATTCCAGCAGGTGAAGCCTTCACTGTATAACAGTTATTCTCTTGCAGGTGAGATTTTGAAAGGGCTGCTATTAAGAGATGGTGTACCAAGCAGAGCAAGAGAAGACATCACTTTGAATGACAGATGGGAATACACAGGGGTATAGCCCTATCCCGAAAGTGTGGTGAAAATGTTCTCACCTACAGAAATAACAATTCTTGCAGCTTCAGGTTTTTAAATATGAAATATATATATTAGAAGTAGAGTTGGTTAAGTAATTCAAATAGCTAAACTCCCCAGTGTACAAGGCTATCATTTTAGATAATGAGACATTTCTCTATTTTCCAAAAGGTTAAAGACAGACTCTATAAATTCTGCATCTAGCAGCCCAGGGAGACTTCTCCTAATGGCCCCCACAGATATAATTTCATTGTCTGGAATGCACCAGGATCAGTTAATGCTGATGAAGTGCAAGGCTTTGTGTTCAGAATAAAAGTATGAGCAGGTAAGGCATCATGACTTGAAACTGCAAAACAGCTTTTCTGCAAATAAGCTGCAGGAGGGGAGAAGAAATTAACTCTCACTAACTACAATGACACCACAAAATAACTACTACAAAGAAGTCACTGAGAGAGGAATGTACAAGGTCATCTTCATACTCTGCATTGCATAAAAGTTGATATCTGCAAACCAGCTCCCTGGGCCAACCTGTGTTTCACAGAGCAGGTGGCAATGCTGCCCTTTAGGTACCAGCAAGCCAGAGGACGTGTCCCTCAGCCATCTGGAACTCTGTCAGCACACAGTCATGCTGGAAACACAATGCACAAAGATTTGCATGCCTGATTTTCTGCTCCATGCTCTGGCGAGGACAGCAGAGACGAGCAGCCTTGACCTGCTGACCATTTGTGACAAGAATTTACTTGGCAACAGAGACCCTCAGGCAGCCAGATGAAACCAGCCATCTGTCAGCTGTGAATCTGCAGCCAGCCACTGCATGAAGAGGTAAAAATCAAAAGGGAGAAAAAAAAAAAAAAGGAAAAAAACCTCAAAAGAAAAGAAGTCAAAGAAAGGACAGAGAGAACAGTATCTGTGCTGCAGATATTTATTTTTCCTTACAACAACAGAGGGCGACAATCCTCCATGCTGTCCACAGTCCAGGCCTGCTTCAAGCCCAATGTGATACCCTGGAGGTGCTCAGCTCTCCCTTCAGCAAAAAGCAGCAATTTTTATGTGTTCTAACTTACCAGAAGCAAGAGGACTAATGGTGGCTTCAGGCAGTAAAACAGACACTGTTTCTCCCTTGTTAAATGATGAATTTTTGCAGGTGGAAATGCAGAACTATTTTTACACTGGCATACATTCACAGAAAAGCAATTTAAGAAAAGAATCCACACCACCCCTCTAAGCAGGCTTTGAGGTCTGCTAGAGTAGCAATCTTCTACCATGGGACACCGAGGCTCTTTCTGCTCCCCTCCCTCTGGGCACTGAGCCCCTTAAGAGGGCTCTGCATGCTCCCTGCAGGAGGGACCATGCTACTCCCAGGAGTACCAGGTACATTGTCAGCCCTGTACCACAGAAATTCCACAGCGCTCTAGCTGATCACCTCTATCAGTTGGGCCCCCTAAGGGGAACCCAAGCACTGGACTCAAGAGGCCATCAGGATGGAACAAGGGAAAATACACTGAAACTCTTTAGGGTTTACGAAAGAAGAAGCAGGTAAGACTTGGACATTCATGGAGAAGTGCTGGCACATAGCCCACCTTGAAGCTTAATTTCTTGATCTGGAAACAAAAACATCATCAGATCATGCATTGGACGTTGCATCTGGTGTTGATGAAAAAAAAAAAAGGTGGGGGGAGAATGCAATAAATCCAGACAGATCTCCTGCAGCCTATCTGTTTAGAGGCACTCTGACATGAGTGTGAGCACCTCCTACAATGCAGATCAGACTATCTGTCCTCTGTAAGATGCACCCGGGGCCAGGGAGCAGAAAAGAAAGCGCAGAAGGGCAGTGTGTATTCCCACATCTGCCATGTAAAGCCAGTGTCCACCTAAACAATCAGTGCAACAAATCAGCCATGGACAGTCCCCACTAGAGGGGGCGGGGGTCTTCATATTCACTATGTAAAGCCTGTGGAGATCATGTGACTTATCCAAAGCCACAGGGTAAGTCCAGGACTTGTTGACCACAAAACAAAACCTGCACTCCCAGAGTCCCTGGAGCTAATGCCATACAGTCACATTACTGTCCAAGAGCTTCACCTCTGAGCCATGAAAGGATAATCAGACATTTCCTGCTCAAAACATAGGCCACATTTCAGAGAATTTTTTGTGGCTCAGATTTCCACATGGCCATTTCTGCCTCCAAAAACTGACTCTGAATGGCAGATCCATTAAAAAAAAAGCTTTACATTAGTTCATGTTAGCCCCCCAGCTCAAATATTCAGGAAAATATTAAAAGACAAAGTTTGGATCTCAGTTTCAGCAACATTCACATTTCTACTGTGAGCTCCAGAAAATATTAACAAATGCGCTCAAGCCTTGTCACTGTCAGGTGCTCAAGTTCTAGCTCAAGGGAAACAGGTTAAACACACACTCCTTGGAAAAGAAGAAATTTTGTTTCAAAGTGGCAGAGGGACTGAGACTCACGGTGAGCTCAGAATAGAAAAACACAACTCATGATCCTGTGTTGCATAAAGAGATCAGTGGCTGCTGAATTATACATATATAATTTATGCTGCTGAATCAGCCATGTACCAAATTTGCAGTTTTAACTATTAATGCAAATGTGAAAAAATCCCCCGCATTTAAACCACATACATACATCTACAAACTATACCAGTCACTGAGTAAACAGATCATTTGGGCAAAGCTCTGAAGTGGTCAGATTTATTAGTCCTATATTTTTTTTTCTGACAGGAATTGTATATGAAATCAGACAAAGTCTTGTTGAAATGACTGTCATAGCTGTTTTCATTTTTCAGTTAGCAATCTAGTTATGAATAAATAATGAAGGTTCCATTTATTTAAAAACATATTCAGCCTCTCTCTCGGAAGCCCCAGAGGGTGAACATACAGCTCTACTTTTCTGTTCAGCTTACACTCATAAACATGGTGCCAGAATATAAAGATTGGAGTGGTGACCAAAGTACATCTATTCCCTCCCACCCCACCTTTCCCCTGCCAAAGACTCACCATGGCAACAGAAACTACCATTTATTCACATTGTCTTCGCAAGATTAAGTGTATTGAAACTTTCAATGTTGAAAACAAGCAACTACACAGAAAACATTATTTTTTTTCTCCCGAACTAGTCTATACTTTTGGATTTTGTTGAACTTAGGTTTTCAATGAATGTGCAAGAAATGCTTTTGTAAGGAAAGAGCATTCATCTGCTATGGGCTTTTAATTTATTAACTGTTTGAAGAGAAAAGTTCTGCCTATCTATGCCAGACAAGGGGTGTCGGTGCAGTGTGTTCATGTTTGCAGCTGGCCAGTCTGGTTGCATAGCATGTCAGACATGCCCCAAATACTTCCTTTCTTGCTATTTCAAGACATAGAGGAAATCTACCATTACAGTTGTTCACAACCAGTGCCTGATCTGAGCACTGCATACTCTGTATATAATGTGAGGGGAGCAGATAGGAGCAGGAGAGCATCAGTTGTTTTCCTGGAAACCAGACAAGGCCCTTTGCAAGTAGTCTGATACACCTGCAGAATCAAATATGGGATCTTTTTGTTTCTACTCCCTGTATCAGCTGGTGCAGAAGCTTAATCTGACCATTGTATCAATACAGAAAAGCAAAATCTGGAGTCTTCCTGTTCAACCTTGCTTTTAACCACAAATTACCACAACATTGATTAGAACAGCAAAATACTATTTCTGAAAATTATGCCGATATTTATACACAGAGAAAAATATTTTTAGAGGGCATGTATTTTCATACAGAGGGCATAACCTTATAATTAAGGTTGAGATTTTTCCCTCATAAACAAATTTTTAAACGAGTTGTTTGAAGATGTTGCATAGTTTAGTTCTGTACAGCCGAGTCTGGCCCTTCTATAAGCAAGTCCAGGGCAGTTTTTGAAGCTGTTTCTGTGCACCTCATAAACCAGATTAGTGAGGACTACAGTATTCAGTTTCCACAATCCACAGGCTTTGCAAGAGTTTATTACGCTAGCCTGGCAAAACTCTCTGGCAACTCAGGATATATCCTGATCAGAAGGATAAAGACCGATTGAAAACAACACCCAAGCTGAGGCCCTGTTCTTTCTGTCAAGGAAAGATATTCCCACATTACAAAAGAAGTAGGAGGGGCCATTAAAGGCCACCCAGTGATGTCACTGGAAATAAGGACTGAAAGTTTAAGTGCTATTATCATTATTATTACCACAATATCAAACTAATTTCTGGCCTTGTCACATAAAATGGAGAGTGCCAAAGCAGTCTGAGGGACAAAAGAAATCTATCAGGAGCAGGCACAACCATAGCTTCTAAAATCGGTGTAACTGAGGTAGAAAAACCACTCTGAGTGCAGGATTGGCAGGACATGCCTGACAGCAGGAGGATCTCTAGAGCTGCCTGCAGGAGGGGACAGCTCTTAGTCAGGGACACAGCAGAGTCACGCCCTGCCTGCCAGTGAGCCTGTTAACTGCAGGGACAAGGAGAGATGGGCAAAAGCCTGGACCCACCCTAATTATAGGAAATGTTCATTCTTCTAAGCAAACAACTGTGTGTAGTTGATGAAAGCCTCTTAAGATGAGATACTTCATTTCAGGATACAATACCAAATCATATCTTTATAGAATAGCATCTTTGCTTCCATATGATTTTTTAATGGCTTTTCATTTATTTATTTTAAATTTGAGAAAGATTTCGTTTCTTAAGGTCAAAAGCACTCAGTTTACTCAGCTATTTTTAGCCATACTGGACAGATTCATTGAATTATTCCATGAATTATTCATAGCGCCAAGAAACAACTTGGGCATTCCTATGATATTTGAAGACAATGACAGCTTCGCACATTTTTGCTGTGCAACTGCAAATCCAGGCTCCAGCAAGAGTCTCACAGGTTTGTCAAGGGAGGCCAGAAATAAGCCTGGGTGTTTTCAAGTGCTGGTAACATAGTGAAAAATCAGTAAGGCCTATTACAATGAAGACAAAATATCCTGTTGCAGGGGCTTTATAATTTTATTATTATTTACTGTGTCACTTTTATCTAAGTTTTTATTTTTTGTGTTTTCTGGGCTTAAAATAAAGCCACAGCTACCAAAACTGACAAAAGGTCCTCAGAGCAGAGAAAGGAATAGCAGAGAGGAAATTGCTGCTGATTATTCTGGAAATATCCTCCACCCAACTTACTAATTACACACTCCATTGATCACGTATAATTATGATCTGAAAAGAAATTCTACACCCTAGCAATTTAGCTGGTGTTTCTTTTTTAAAGTCAACCATTTCCACTCTAATGAACCTCAGTATGAAGCAGCAAAACCTTGGAGGGAAAGGCTACAGACATGAAAATGAGTGCTTGCTGTCTCATTAACATTTTACTTGCTTGGCTAGGAGTCCTTTTGTTACAGGAAGCTAAGTGGTTTTATGGCCAACTCTCCTGAATCTGTAATAATATCCAATATGCGTGTAAGTGATTTCTGCTTTTAAGCCACTGAGCCCCTAAATAATCTCCACTAAAGCTAATGTAGCCACAGTCAATGTGCAGCTCCTGCTAAAATTCAAGTAATTGCTGCCTTGGCCAGCTCCACAGCACAACTCTAAACCTGTCATTTGGCAGCTGTTAATATTTATAAATGGATGGATCCAACCTGTTACATATGGTCTTCCTGAAAGCAAGTATATGTTTGGAGCTAAAATTTTCTTTCCAGTCAGTAAAAGGTTAATTCCAGGCTTAGATGCTCCAACACAGATCTAAGTCCACAGGAACCACAGAAGACATATTCCCTGTACACACAGAACAGGACATACCCATGACACATGTTTCTTGTCTTTTCTTCAAGAAAACTAAAGCCTGGGTTTAACACATCCTTTAAAGAAGAGTTGTAGGGGACTGTAAGTACTAAGCACTAATTCTGCGAAATTAATATAGCAGCTATTTAACTGAAATAAATTACAGTTAAAACTCCTAGTGCAGCGGGATCCTTCGTGACTGCAAAACCAGTCAAAACTGCTGCTTCATGGTTCTGGAAATAATTCATGATATAAAACCAGGTCAAATATGAAAATTAAAAGAGATCTACCTCTCAGTGAACAACTATGTGTGAGAAATGTGCTTCTCCTGAGTCAGGCTTTCACCTTGTCAGTGGGCAATCAGTTCTAAACAAGAACAGATTAAATGAGGGTGAAGAGTGTGGAAGAAAAATGGGGCTACCAATCCTTTTCCACTGCTGATGAAAGCTGTAAAGTAGGTGTATGAATAAAAACTACCAGTAGCAAGGACTCAGCCTTCTTCTGAAACTAAGACAAAGCAAAGATAAGCACAGAAGTTAAAACTATATAAGCCAGTAATTAATATTTTTAATTAGGACTCATACTTGTTCTTTCTGTCCTTCCACAGAAACCAAGGCCAGTTTGTTTTTTAAAAGCTCTTTCAGCATGCATTATTAGATTTCACAGACAAAAGCAACATGGGACATATCTCTACAATGGATGCCTTTGGGCCACCTCCTCAAAGACCTGGGCTGGTCATGCTCAGAGCTCCTAAGAAGGTGAGGACTATCCACTGCAAGAATCTCTTAAATTTCCTACCACCTTCAATGGTACTGAAAGCCACGTTTTCCTTAGAAGATTTAATTTCTGCATGATGACTTATTCTAAGACAGGAGTAAAAAGGTTTGCAGTAGAGAATAAATTTGTTCACATTAATGTACATTAGTTTATTTCGACCACTCTTTTCCACCACTCCTTATGTTACTACCCCTTTGAAATCTTATTTCTGTTTCAGTTGTATTAATCCTTCATAGTCTCAAGACTCTTGTGTTTGAAAGTGTGATGTTTTATGGAAACACAATGGAAGACTGCCTGTCATTGATTCTTAACTGCTCAACTCAAACTTGCCTTATGAGCTTTGGGTTGAAGTGGATATTGATAGACTACTAACAGAAAAATATTCTCACTGTGAAAACTTATTTTACTCAATAAATCCTTATTCAAATAACAGAGACTAGGTACCAGATTGGTTCCATGTGCATTTCCCATTGGCTGGGCATTTGAAACATTGAATGGCATTGTGTGCATTACTTCCAACAACAGCTGGGAAAACAAATAGTCTCACAGAGACCAAAGAAAAGAATAACGAGGAGCCTGGGATTGTTTCCAGCAGTAGCAAGTAGCAGAAGCTGGGAGAAAAGGTAAAAAAAGAGAGTCAATTTGAGAAAGAAGCATACCAGTCTGTGGCAGGGTTTTGAGAGCATTGGATGTTCAGAAGGGTTGAAAGGTTTGTATAAAAAAAGCAAATTTAATTTTCACTGTTTGAAAATCATGTGTTAAAGTAGAAGTTATATTTGTTATCAAATTTTCAGTTTACTTTGTTTTATAAAAGTAAAAATTAATGAGAAGCATTAATCAAAATTTTGATTTTAGACATGCACAGGAACCTTGGCATTGTGGACAAAGCCACACTGAGCAAAATGCAGAAGTGATGGCAAACATCATGCTGAAAAAACACTCTTCGTCTATGAATGTTAGTGCATCTCTTTTCCAGTCTTAAACTAAGCCAAACACTTTTTATCATCCAGATACTTTTCTAAAGCCTCTCCAGATCTTCAAAAACAACTCTTAGATATTTCTCCAAAAAGAAGGAGTAATGCTCTCCTTCTGTATCTTGGCCATCTCAAGAGTCAGATGAGATCTTAAGAGATACGCCTTGTTGTTAGAGCAGGACAAGAGTCTCTCCTGATGCACACCTGCATAGCTAGATTAGAGTTTTGATTTTTTTTTGCCAGATTATCCAGACCTTGTATTGTAGTTTGAACCATAGGTCTGAAGTTGTAAGAGTCCAGCTCTACAGAACAAGAATGGAAAGCATATTTAAAGAGTAAAATACAGTCTTTGTTATTTGATTTCAGCTGTTTCCCTGACACATTAAGCAGCATCACATGAATATGACCTTATAAAACACTGCATGAGAACATAATTCTAATTGACCCTTTCTCTGTTGAGAGCCAGGAACCTCAATTTCAAAAGCCTGACCACATAAAATTGTGCAAAAATCAATAAACACATCCAGAGCTGTTCTGATATGAGGTTTTATCAGAGGCCAAAAATTTGTCATTCACAGCATATTGTCTCAAATAGATCACATAGGGTCCCAATACTCAAAGCCCTTATATCACAGACATCTACTGCAGCATCCCAAATGGTTTCTTTTGGAACCATTACATGTTGTAATGGAAACACTTGTCATTATTTTTTACTGATATTGACTAATTTCAAATTTCAGTCTTTGGCTTATCTTTTACAAAACTTCTTATTGTTTAATCTGTTGTGGTTCAAACCACAAAAATGTTGCAAAACGTAATCCCTCTCAGAGTGTAATCCGTAACTGGAAGTAAAATGCATTAGGTTCCCTACACGATAGGGGTAGTCTCTTACCCCAGAATGATAGAGACTGCTAGGATGCAGTAGAAGGGTAGTCAGAGGAAATGCCTAGCACAGAGCCACACCTGTATCTCTGATAGCTAGAAATTAGTCAGCTCTGGCTTTTGAGGATCCATAACCCCATGCTTAAGAGGGGAGAATCATCCCCCTAAAGGTAAAAGTCAGTGTCTTTTCTGTGGAAGAGCTATGGAGGACTCAGCCTTCTTCTGAAATGAATGCAAGAGTGGTGATAACTGGCTTTAAATCAGCTCAGTGACAGAGCAACCACATGGCACACCCACATGAAAATTCAAGTTTAAATCCATCCAGGGAACAGAAAACAGAGGAAGTTCACATTCATAGCAATATTTCCATCTGTAAAATATGTGCCCAACACTGGTATATATGAAGACCTATATTCCATTTTGTTTTCTCACTCCCTAGCATCTCAATTCTTGAATTGTTTCCTGCAGAGTTTCCTGCAGTTCAGGAACTGGGTAAAAACTGCTTCCCATCTACAGAAACATCTCAAGAAAGTCTTGTAATTATGGCACTATCCTAGAAAATGAAATCACAGTGAACTTCAGTCCTGCACCTCCCAGGCAAGTGCACAGCTTAGTAGGAAGTCACACTAACATGAAACTACCTGCACCTACCTGCATTTTACATGGAGCCCAGTGCTGGGTCCCTTCATCCTTAATTCTTACAGCCTGTGAAACCTCTGGGGAGCAGACAGGGAGGGGATCGGATGCTGCGGGTGCTAGTCAGGCCAAGACATAGGCTAAGCACCATTCTCTTGCCGAGAGAGAGCATTCTGATCTGCAGTCCTGAGGAGAGCTCAGAAGCTGAACAGGGAAAGTATCTGTGAAACACAGGCATCTCCAGGCACTGCAGCAGGTAAAAGGAAGGTTTGCAAGGTTACAAGTTTAGATGCAGAGATCTGAATTCCACATGTGTGCTCTGTCAGGCATTTTAGGAGCTAGAGACTTTACAGGTTCCATAATCAAGTCATGCCTTTTCTCCTGGATTACATAAAGAGGCTGACTTCAGGTTTAGTCTTCTTTCCCATGCTCTGTTCTTGAAACTCTCTTTCAAATTCAAAATGTGTGAACTTACTGGGAAAAGAGATGCACATAGTTCCCCTGTAAAATCCATGGCAACAAAGTCCTTAGAGGAGACAGTAAAATCCCTCCAAGTGTTTTGTTGGGTTTTTGTTTGTTTTGGACTTTTGTTTTCCTTTTTTTGACTTTTTTCTTCTATGTACCTTCTTTTTTTTGGTCAGTTACAAAGAAACCACGAAGAAACCTCTAAAAGTATATGGAAGGACAAATCTAGTGTTTCCTAGCTAAAAATCAAATGGGAACTCTTAAACACATCTAGTGATAAGAAATTCATTACATGTGCTATGTCCTCTGAAGTATTTCCTCATTAACTTTGGTAAGATTTGCTATTTCTACCTTTTTTTGTGCCGTTCACAAATAAAATGTGGTTATCCACAAGAGAATCCAAGCCTACTTTTCTGCTAAGACAATCAACTTAATGAATAATTAGTAGAAGAATATTAGTAACATTAATGCTTAATGAGTTAAATCTTCTTCGCATCATATCCTCTAGTTTTCCAGCTTACTAAATAAAAGTTTATTGTCTTAAATTAAAGGACATTTCTGAAAAGAAAGATAATAAAACTGCATAGAAGAAAAAGTTAATCAATATAATTAAAATGAAAAATTGTTAGAATCATTCACTTTTACCTGCATTTGCAGTATAGTTGGACTAAGTTCCTAATTAAATGAGAAAGTATGCGAAGTGCAGTTCAGCTGATTTGCATTTATGGAACTGGAAGAAAATATTACCTTATTAAAGTGAATTTCAGAGGAAATGTCATAGCACAGAGGTTGGCCTGACTTGACTTTCTAGAAGATTATGCAGTCCTTTATAAATTTGACTGCTTCACAGAGCCAGCTCCTCTGTGGCTCTAAATCAGCATGGTCTCACTGAAGTTAATGAAGCCACATCAATTTATACCAGGTAAGCATTTGCCCACTAACACTTTGAGTATATATGTTGCTGTACAGAGCAATATTCAGCTACATCTACCACTGTGTACACCTGAGAAGGATGCCAATGAAAGGTGTGCAATGCTGCTGTGCCAAAATAATCAATTTAACCAAATTCTGCTGCTTGGACAAGGGCTGTAGCACACTGTCTGCATCTGAGGATAAATTCCTGCAGATACATACATGAAAACAAGCTAGTTGATATTTGCTGGCCTTGACCACCGTTGCTCACCATGCTGTATTACAGCACTTGTTAAAACTACCAATGACTCCAATTTGTGACAGATCTGAATCTGAGCTGACCTCATATGCTCACAGCTGGGAAGGAGAAGGAGATTTTGTTGCCACTGCATAGTGTGATGCATGTTCTCCCTCAGGGTGAGATCTCTGTGCTCTTCTACCTGCACTCCCAACAGTGAGGTTAACAGAACTGTGTGGTTGCAGTAAAAACAGGGAAACCAAGCCCTCTTTCACTGTCAGGATGCAACAACTTCTTATTGCTTTAAAAAAATAATGTATTGTATGGCTAACCCTGTATTGCCTTTCTGCCTATGTACATATTCCTGATGCAATACAATTGAGGGCATTCAAGATTCTGATTAGGTTAATGTAGGACAAATCTCATATTTTAAATTCCTGAGGCAGGAGGAAAGATTTCAAGATTCAAATAATGTATTTCATCTCACAAATGGAGAAGAGCCCTTAACCATGGGCATCTGTTACAACATCACAACTACATTTAGATTATAAAAATGTAATACTTGACATCAGTAGAGCATTCACCATGTCTCTTTAAGAAACTATGATTCAGTCTATTGAAGAAGCAAAAGCTATTCCAGCTATTTACACTTACATTCTCTATAAAATAAAATGACCACTTCTGCCATCACTTTGCTGGGGAAATCACAGCTGGTTTTGGGATGCATCCTGTGGTCAGTGATTCAGCTGTCAAGGTTGTGTTACATCAGAGACAACAAACACCTGCTGGCAGAGATAAGAAGTCAACCCAATAGACAAATAGCTTCAGAGAGAGAAGGCTCATTTCCAGCACTGCTTCATTCATTGCAGCTACAGGCCTGAATCACCCTGGCAAAATTGTCAGGAAAACTTATCAGACCAAGCATGAAATTAATTCTACAACTCACTGTTGGTTATGATCCCTAATGGTAATGACAAGAAGTATTAAAGACATTCTTTTCACCCTCCAAGTTGATTGCTCAGACCAGATAAACAGCAACAGTTTTGTGAAGCTGTTTCAGCTGGTAAACCCAAATTACAGCCTCATCATAGCACCATATCAAACAATGCAGTCACATTCATTAGGGGGTGTTGAACCCAGTCTTCTTCTCAGCTGCCAGGGGTCAGCAGATATCTAAATGGCCCAGAACACCCTCACTGTTAAACAGATGTGTCACCAGCTCAAATGATCTTCTGGTCCTACTTGATTCCAAGTTCATTAATTTGGCTTCATTTTATTTGTATTTTAAATGTCTTTGAGTTTATTGTTAACTCTGGAATTATATATGTATTTGGAAAATCCATTTTAAAAAAACTATGTTTCTTTAATATTAGGTATGCAAAACCTAGAGTTGCCTTGTCTGCTACTTGCCACAAGAACTCATTTAAAAGTTTTGAGCAACCTTGTTAAGATCAAATATAATATTCAGTAATCTGCTACCAAGCAGATTAATTACATATAACATACAGCAACTATCACAGAAACTATTTACTAAAGTAAGGAAGGCAAAGAAACACAAGGCAGATCACTTATAAGACATTCCCCACCAAAAATTGAGGAGGAAGTGCAGGTAATTCTCCTTTTATCTGGCCAGCTGTGTCACTGCTGTGCAGCAGTATTGCAAGGGTGCGGAGAGGAGGAAAGATAAACAAGGAGAAGCAAGAAAAAGAGGCAAGGAAGAGACAGCATCAGGCTTCCTGCCTCGGCTGGGAACACACCTCTTGCCTTCCTCTGTGTCTCATTGGTTTACACAGGTTGCAGTTGACACAGAATGTACCCACACAGAGAAATAGTTACAGGAGGAGATCAGTACAGGACACATTTGGAATTGTACTGGATGTTGTTAGTGAGGTGCCTGGCAGAGTGACAAGGGGAGGGGGAAGTGAGAGATACAGCCCTGTGAGCCTGGAGGAGGTGCCGCAGGCCAAAGTTTGCTAAGGACTTGTCACCAGGCTTGACACATCTGGGGATGCCAGAGGTGCACAACACAAGTCTCCAGACACTGGAATGGGTCCTTGAAGATGGAGGTCAAGAGAAAGATTTGTCATCAGGGCTAGAGAAACATTTTATGAAGTGGCAATTGTTTAATCATGTAGGTTTTCACAGGTGGCTATTAAATCTGTGATTACAGTGCTTTGACAGCATCTTTACATTCACCCCTGGTGTCTATCAAAGCCACATGAGATGACTGGTACTACAACTGCTAAAAAAAGAAAAAGCACCAAAAATCCCCCAATTTCCTAAAGCTCCCAGCACCTGAGGCACTCAAACTTGTTTTTCTTGGAAAATCAACATCATCTCAATATCAGCTAAAACCTAGAAAGCACACTGGAAATTGATATTACTATAAATGTGTTTGCATACACTGAAATGAAATTATACCCACAGGAAGATGTTGAAGGAAGAGGATTCTTACGAGGGAAAAAAGAAAGATGAAGTGTAGGTGAGACTGGGTGTTGCACGGTCGGGACGGACGGAGACGAGAGATCTCTGAAGCCAAGTCGTGGAACTTGCAGTTTATTGCAAAGGGCCTGGGTACAGGGCCCTGCTGGGAGCTGCCAGCTGCAGCTCGGAGCAGGCCCGAGAGAAGAGAGAGGATGAGAGGGTAACAACGTAAAAGGCAAGAGCTAAGAGCATAGAAAAGTAAGAGCAAGAGAGCAAGAGCAAAAAGCAAGGGAACAAGAGAGCGAAGTTCCCGTTACAATACAATAAATCGTCTTCTGTGTTGAATATTCTGATTCTCACTAACCAATCTAGTAGAGCATACAAATCCTATAGCATTTACATACAGCTTATAAGAATCACTACATTACCATATTGTGCTACATTTTAAACCCTAAATCTACTCTTCGGACCCCTTCTGCCAAGCTGGCAGGTTCTGCTCTGACCCTTGGACCTGCCTGCTTGCAGAGGGTATTGTTTCATCAAGAGGGGATTATCTTCAGCCGGCCACACCATTGTTTTCCCGTTGTTCAGTAACTAAGGGATGTCAAAGCTTGCTTTCATTTCAATCTCGCTTATAGTTTCTATATTCTCAAAATCTTTTGCCAGGCAATCATATTTGTAAGGCTTTCCTGTTTCATCTTCCCCAACAATGAAGAATAAGAAAATCCTGTACACACAGAAACAGGTACAGCAGGAAAAAAAATTCCATGCTTTACCCAAGATTGAAGCCTTCTCTTTAAAATACAATGCATTATCTTTTTCTAGTCTCACCAGATGTTAAAAGAAAAGATATCTTGAGACCCTTTGTAGCATCATTCTCTAAGAAACCAAGAACCATTCTCCAAAAATCCACATTATTTGGTTGTGTCCAGTCTGTGGAGAAGCTGGAAGGTAGTAGGCTGCAAGCTGATTATGCGTGGTCTTGAAGGCATACAGAGAAGCCAAGAGGGCCAAGTTTAGCCTGTATTATTTAATCATGCAATCTCCCATTTGTGATCACTTGACAAGACATGCTTCAACTATTTGATCATACCTAGTTATCCTTCTAGATGCATCTCTAATGGTTTTCAACTGTCTTTACACAGCAGCAGGATTCTTTAAAACTTATTGCACTTTCCCATGCAGCCTGCTATGAAACGGAGGAGTTGGAAGAAGGAGGAGGTATACACATATTATCTCCTTGGCTTTTCTGTACTTCTCTAATCTACGATGATTACAAAACATTATAGCAATCTCTAAAAAAGACTTACTACTGAAAGATCATCATGCTGAAATGGGTGCTATATTCACAGCTGTGAGCTCATGAGGGCTTTTTTTTTTTTTAATCTCTTAAAGCATCAAGAAAACCGTACTATAGATCAGATTTAGTGAACTTCTAATTTTTACTGGAAATGGTTATTACATAATTTAATCCTAAATGTAAGAATAAGGAAATCTGCAGTGAATTATTTAGTGTCAGGATTACATAAATCAGTGGAATACTGCAGCACTCTAATAACTGTACTTAGTTTGTTCTTGTTTTTTTTTTTCTCTTACACAGATTCTGCTTTGGTTTCCCAGGGCATGTATCCAAATATACATGAAATACACTGAATTTATTTCTTCCAGAGACATCAGATGTTCATTCGATTTCCCATCCCTTTTCAGTAGTTCAGCATTATGTGCTTGATCTTTTTATTTTACTCTTGTAAATACAACAGCAATGAAGGTAAAATTTGAATTCAGGTAGGAAATACTCTGTTTCTAGTGTATGATGTTTCAGTGTGATTCCTTTGAATGCACTTGGATATGTACCTGTCTGTCAAGGAAAAGTTCTGTTGACAGGGTGCTACTTCTGCTCATTTCCGAGTATTATCTGTTGAGGTTGAGTTTTAGCAGGACAAAGATATAGATTTGATTCTATATCTAAAAATGGAAGGAATGAGAAAGCAAGAAGAGAGGATTAATTATATACACAAAGGAAATGCTATTAAGATAACTTCTAAGGTATCTTTTAGAAATAGCTTCCTTTTGGAAAGACATGCGGATGTAAAATAGAGATGTGGTTAAAAAAATATCATTGTAATGGAATGTCTAGATAGAGACACATAGAAACAGCATCTAGATAGAGGCTGTTTTAAAAGCCTTGCCTGGGATAATAGTGCACTGATCACCAAGGTAGCTAGAAGGTTAGACATTTCTAGCCTCTGTTTTAAAGGGTCTGCATCTATTGCTACTAAAAGCAACAGAAAAACCTGCAGGGATGTCTTCTATGTATCAGGGAGCCTGATTCTGGAAGGTAGGAGTGGTGGAAAAAAAACCTTCCAGCTGTAAGATCACCTTGACAATCACAAAGTCCAAGCCTTTGCATCACAATTCCAACCCCTCAGTTCTGCTGATGCCACTGTTTATGGATCCACACTGGGAATCAGGTGGGGAAATAAGACTGTTCCTGGAGTGGAATGAAAGAAATACTACAGCTTTTCTGCATCACTTTGATTTTTTTGCATTTGCTACAGGAGGAATAGACAACTGCAGGGCAAAAAATTGCAATGGCAAGGTGAGAAAGAGCAGCAGGGAAAGATGGAATCTCTGAAAGTTTTCATCAAATGTAGTCACATGCAAAGTAGTGGAAAAATTGGAGGAGAGAGAAAAAAGGCACTTAGATAAGGCAAGATAGATGGGTGTATGGATGTTTGTAAAGACAAAGATAGCTGAAAAAAAAAAAAAACAACAACCCAAAAGCTGTTTAAAAAGAAACTTGAGGACACAATAGTGAGTAGATGTGAAGGACATGAATGGATAAAATGACCATGGACCTAGAATAAGTCTAGCTAGAGCTGAAATGAAGCAGCAAAATTAAAATAAAAAGACATCCTGGAAGTGGTTGGAGTAAATTATGTATATATGTGTGTGCTATAATATTAGGACATATCTTACATGTACCAATATTTATGAAAATAAAAGTTTTAAAAGTCATTCTTCTAACTGGTCCCTCTCTCCTCTGAATCTCTCCTTGTCTTTTGATTGGCTCTTTTAAACTATCTGTTCTTTGTCCTGCTCCAAGTCTTAGCATTTAATCCTGCTTTTAGCACTAAATCATCTGTGAAGTTCTGACTTGTGGCTTAAAGTTTAAATATCCACCTATTTTGTGAAATGCCTATATATCCCTATATATCAAGTATATCAATGATTCTAGGAAATTCTGCAAAGTCTAATGTTTGTGAATACTTACTGGTGGAAAAACACTGTCTAGAAGTTCTTCCTTCATGTATTTGGTATCCACTGCTCTCTGGTGGATTCCATCTTTAGGAATATCCATGGGTAAATTATCATAACTGTCCAGGCATATGGGAAATTATACTGAAACAGCCATAGTACATTGTGTTGGCTGGAGTGCTGCAGCCAGGAAATTCAATCAGTACCTGGCCTCTTGCACTCCATGAAAATATCATTGTAAATGCAGTAGCAGAAACACCTAACAGGTTGGAATATGCTCCTAGAGACAACTCTTTAAAATAATTTTGAATACTAATGTCTTCAAACCAGAAGCATGTGCATCATCCAGACATTAAAAAAAAAAAACCAACAAAATCCAAACAACAAAACAAACCCAAACCCACCTTATTCAGGTAAAGTTTGCATTACGGGTCTGGCTCATGGAGGTTTCCTTATGCTGTAGAGTTCACAGGTTTACAGATTTAGAAAGATGCTAAAACTTCCTGAGGCAGCACCTAGTTCTTCCTAAGTGTCAAAAAGCTATAAAGGGAAAGTGTGGGAAAACCTCAGACATCTGGCTATAACATGCTAATTACAGGTTGAAGAGAGGTTAATGCCAGAGGTTTGAATTTAATTCATAACTTTGTTTCCAGCTCTGTGCTCAAGAGTACATAGGCTTAAATAAAAATAAATTACAGTGTTCTAAAGGACTGCAGGAGTTTAGGTGAAACTGCCTGATCCTTCCTCAAAGATAAGGGGTAGAAACAGCATGCAGGTACTCTAATCCTGTAAATTCAGGTCAGTCTGAAAGTGTTGGGAATTAGCATGTGCATCGCAAGAAGCTGAAAATTTGCAGGGAAAGTTGATGCTGCAAATGCCAACTTCTGAGGAAAAGCTCTTTGCAGATCCACCTAGGAGGGTGCGGGCAGCTAAGAAACTGTCCACAATTTATCTCCCAGATCCCTGCCCTGGTCAACATTTAGTTCGGTTGCAGAAAGAAACTCATCACTTCAAACAACGTAAAACCACCTAGAATTAAAAGATCACCTATCCTAAAAATCAAACTTTATTACTAGCATAGAGTCTAGAATCACAAGTAGGAATGCATTTATGGAAGCTTGACAGTTTGAGCTAGTGATTTACCTGTTTCACCCTTTTTAATAAAATTTCATCATATTGAACAAGAATGTTTACATTTCACTTAATAAAACCTACATTGGCTGATACTCTCTGTGACAGCAGACCTTACCTAAAATTAATACTATCTCTATATGACCTAGTAACCTAGTAAATGCTGTTGATATCATCTCCCTTGCCCAAATTAATTTACTCTTTCTGAAGTCTAATACCTGTTGAGGTGGTTTTAGCAACTGAAATTGCAGGAGAACATAATTAGCCAGGCTCTTCATGGCAGTTTTTTATTGCCTTTAGAGACAGTGTTTCATTCTTTTTATGACTACCAACACAACATATCTTACATGACTGCCCTGTTTGGTAATTGTCTGAGCAAATTGATTTCTTACTAGCAGTACTGCTCAGATGACACAGTTCTGAAGGACACTAAACAAAAACAAAACAAATCAAGACAGTTATTACACCAGCAGCGTAATTTGTTTACCATTCTTCCCACTTCCCCAGTAAAAATAACATTCTTTTTTTTTACAGACCAGTATGACTGCACATAAGTGATTTTATATGCTAATCAATCAATTCTATTTTTTTCTTACCAATGTAAATAAAGAATAAGAGCTTTTGATATAAATGCAGACCATGAAGAGAATGTGGTTCACAGTATAAAAGAGGTCATACATGACAAAATGTGCCAGATAACTGATGTTTAAGTTCCAGTTGACTGAAAAGGCAAAAAGCTGCTAACATATTCCACAATAAACAGCAGGCAAAAGGAAGAGAGCATCTACAAGGGAAAGCAAGGTCATACTCGAGGTAAAAGAACTTGGTTAATTCTCAAGTTTTTAAATACCTAGATAAGCCCCAAAGATCTTTAAACTGGTTAACTCAGTTGACTTTGTGGTGCCTCAAGCATATAACCTTGCACAGGATCTCTAGTATATGACTCCAAATATATCTGTGAAATATACTGAAAAATTCCAAAAACCACTTCTGAGAATGAATGCATTTCCACACCACTGGGATGATGGAAATACATTGGGAAGTCTGGACATGGTCTTAAATGTTTCATAATCTGTATTTTTTCTGAAAAATAGTTTTTAGGCAGTCATTCAGGGACTTCACAATGTGCCATCAGATGAGCCATATAAATCAAGTAATGTCTAAGATCTAAACCCACAGATATAAAATACAGTTTAAGCCATTAGAAGTGGCAGGACATCTTTCAAATACTGATCCTTTGTGTCTCAATTGTACTGAAAGATGATAACACATAATAGTGCAGGAATGATATAATTCATTAGCATCGATACACACTAGTAGGTAATGAAATTATTCAGAGCTGCAGTGTCATTAATCTCTGCCAAGTGACTGAAATGAAACAAAACATCTGAAGACAATATTGCAGGAAAAGCCTAAATGGAGAGCATCCTGAAGAATATGATCTGCATGCAAAACACATTGTTGTTAGTCCCCTCAGCCAAGTAATACTGTCATTTTAATCATGGCATAGCATAGGTTTGTAAACCAGTTTTATGAAGAAAAGGCTATAAATCCCACTGTGGTTGCCATTTAGCCTTTTTCCATCTGAATTCCTCTAGAGGCAGGAAGACACAAAAGTGGTCAGATGAGCAGAGAGCAAGAGGTCACATTTCTCCGGTACACGTGCAATATTGGAGCTTCAGTTAGTCCTGGGCAAAATTCTGCTTAGGCAGTGTCTGCTGGTGCTGGGCACAGAAGAAGATCTGGTGGATGGGGTAGATTTCACCATAGAAAGGTGGATCCATACAAAAACAGGTTCAGGTGTAAATGGGAAATGTCAAAACAAACTGGAAACTGGGAAGTGGAGAGTTGAGGTGGATCCATACTGATTTGCTGTGTGACAGAGATAACAGGGGAACAAAAAGGGCAGAAAAACAGTGTAAAAAGCAAAAAATAAAAAATATAATAAGGTATCCAAGAAAGAAAAGAGCAAGCAGAAACTATGTTCCAATTATACAGCATTGGGACCTCAAAGGGCGAATGGGCTTTTATTTCAACATGCCAAAATTTATTCTGCTGGCAGCAAAGAGATTAGCAACACAAAAGATAAATGTTAGACTGTCATTAGACTTTTGGAACTCATTGCACACATTCCTGCTGTCATATTTCAGCATCCCATTAGAAATCACTGGTATTAAAGGCCATTACAAAGTGGGACCTTCCTGAAAGTGTTTTAGAGCAGTACTGATCTTTCATGATGACAGGGGAAAAACCTCAATTCGCTCAGGAGACTGCTCCTGCTTCAGCTTCTAAATTAATCTGGGACCAAATGCCCAGACAGACACACACTGCTAATGACAGAAGCTTTTTGCTTGTAAGAAACAGCATTTTTTTTCTAATTAAAAAGAAATCTTGCACATGATATAAGGGAGAGTCTGATTACCTAAGAGACTGGTTCAATAGCTAGAGTTGTTGTTGTAGCAGCCATGGGATTCCCAGAAGTGATGCTGCAATGAACCCCAGTTCAGCATTGATTACTGTACACAGAAACACAGCTCTACTACCATCCATCCCAGAAAGGGGAGCCTTAGCCAAGGAAATATCAGAAACTGAGATTTGATCACAATGATAATCACTCTCATTTTTAGTAAAAACCTACGTTCTGAACCCTGACTCTATCTGGCTAACTTCAAAGAGAACATTTTGCTTTAAAAGGAAAAAAGTGATTGAGCACTTGCTAGATTTGGACAACCTATGAATTCAAAAGTGATGGTACAAAATGTGGGTGTCCTATGCTTTTCTTCAGTGATTTTACATATTAATAAAGTAGAACGCCACTGCTTTGAAAATTAGAAATTATCTTTGACACAGATTATGATCCAGTGGCTTAAACTGTCAGACTGGGTCTTCTCATCCAAATTCCTGACCCTTATAAGACTGTAGGTCTGTCTTGTGAAGGTGTTTATCCCAGGCATAAAGATACATAGCAAAGCACCTTCTATGCATGTAAACCATGCATGAAGCCACATCTGAACCTCAGTATTCTTCTTTGGAGATGCAGAATCAAACAAGCATGGAGCCTGCCAGAAAAGAAATGTCAGTCAGTATTTTGATTCCATAGTTGTGTTCAGACATTAAAAATGCCTTTTTTTTTTTTTTTTTTAAGCATGCTTCCAGTGGAAATATCCGTTAAAACTTTTGTTGTGATGGGGTAATCCCAGTTTCAACTTCTTGCTGTTTCCCAATGCATAATCACTCTTCTGAATGTCTAGATTCCCATTACCACAAATGGGGGCGAAGACAGTCTTGAAAGGTTGATTCAGTACTGGAGGCTGAACTGCGTGACTTTGTCAGTTCTGTTGGAAGTTATCTCACCAAACCCTTTTATTCTATTTCCTAGAATGCTGTCACTTCTTGCTCACAGAAGTTTTATGTGCTCATTAGGTGATGGCTCTTGGTAGAGATTTCAATTCCAGCCTGTACACAGAGCTAGCACAAGCTCATGTACTGCATGAGTTTTACTTTATAGGCAGCCAAGGAGACTTACTTACAGTATCCTCTCTACCACAGACTTATTCCTTCTTGGCAGCAAGAGACTGTTTCCATTATTACACCCACTTTAAACTTTTAAATCCATTCATTAGGGCATGAGTACAGTTTCAAGGAAAGCACACTGAGCTCAGCCTTACATGGAATTCTTCACTCTTGTATTTAACTACATAATCACTCTTGCTTAATAAAAACTGACATAATAAATTCTATTTCTGCTGAAGTGCACTACAGTGATTCTCCTGGAGATTGATTGTAATGTCAATAAATCAGTCACCAGGTTAGAAAAACCAAACAACAGCAACAAATCCCCAACAAAACAATTAATGTGGGCTAGTGTAGGAATTGTAATATAGGGAGGAAAGAAGCACATCAAAAGGATGGAAGGTAAGGTGTTGAGCCTTGTTTAGTAATGATTGTGTTCTTACTCTCATTTGCTCATTAACAACAAAGCAAGCCAACCTCTCCCACTACCAGTCAAGACACAAATACGTGGGAAGACATACTCCCTCCTGGGATAACTGCAAGACACAAAACACCAATGAGTTTCAGCTGGTATAAAATTGCAAGTGACATACACCACTTTGTAGACTATTACAGCCAGGAAAGAGGCAGCCCTTTTTCTCCTGTGTTAGTGGCTTGCTGGCTTTCTGAGCTGCAGCTGCTACAATGGTGTATCAGGGTGAAGATGGATGAGACCCAGTCTTTGAAAGAAAACAAAACGTGTGTGAAGGATGTTGCCCCTTTAACCAGTAAAGGGTTAACCATCTGTCATTGCAGAGGAGAATGAATTAATCAGACAACTTCAGGGTTTCTTCACAGTACAGTGTTACAAGACAAGCTTGGACTTGAGGTTAATCTTGAGAGAAAGAACTCAGATTTCCCAAATTTGCAGCAAACTGATAATTTTTTATGAAGTGTAATGTGAAATCCTAATATTGTAATGATAGTCTATGTGAAAGAAATGTTGATAAGAGGACAAAAAAGAGCTATGATCAGGCCTCTAATCTTATATTTTTTAATGAGAAAATGAAGGGCACACATACGAGTGACCTACCTTGACCACACACATCTCTGTAGCTTGAAGGAAAAACAAGGTCAAAAAATTTAAGACAAGGAAAAGACTTTCACAGAAGCCAATTGTTATTCAATTTCTCTTCAAATGGAAAGTTGCAGCTTTTAGTTTAGCAAAGATAAAGTATATTTTTTGTATGAAGGCTTTTAATACACAGCTACTCCAAAAAATTTATTTGGCCCCCGAGTACAGCCTGATTTTCATCCCCCAAGATTGCAGAAGAGCACTTAAAGCACACAAGGTCAAGGAGAAGATGGGAACTTAAAGATGGCAAAAAAAGGCTACACAAAGCCTGCTTTCACCACCCAGTAGCTTTTTGTGGTGGGCTACAAATACGGACAAGGCTCACCAAGCATTGCCAGTCACACTAAATCCCCTGCAAGGAAGGAAGTTGACTCCGCTGTATTTTGTGTGGTCTAGCACATCACATCCTCCCATAGTTTTCCAAGTGAAAATACCACTACAGCACTTCTCCACTCTGAGTCTGAAGCCCACCTGGAAGAACCTTGCACCATCTAATCCTGACCTCATTGATGGCATGATCTATTTCTGATACTTCAGCTTCAAGTACACTAAGTCTAGAGGACAACTACTCAAATCAATTTTCCCACAGCAGCCACCTTGTTACCCTAAGCCAAGTGGGACAATTGTCTGGGGTTCTGCAGCAATATTTCCTGTAGTCAGGAACATATGTTGTTCTGCAGCAGCATTTGCTATGTTCAGGTTTGTACTTGTCAGTCAAGAAAGTTTGCTTTGCAAGTTTTGCTTTTGCTTAATAGTTATTTTCTCAGCCCCCTCAAGACTTCCTCTAGAAACAAAGCTGTAGCAGATGCCAAAGTCTGGCTCACTCATTTCTTTAATGCTGTAGTTCTTGTTTCTCTTTCCTGACAAATGCCAGTTGTATCATTTCTCCTCCCAAACATATACAACCACGTGTATTCACTGTCAACTGGCCTTTCTCAGCTTCCTTCTCTTCAAGAAGCATCATCTTACTAACAACTTCATCTAATGGACTCCTGTAGGTATTGCCTTGACCTTCAGCTGAAACCTCAACAGAAAAGAGAACTCCTGCACAGACTTAACAATATCTCGTTCTCCTATTTCCCTTGCAGTAGACAGCAAAATTATGGTTTTGACCAAGGGAAATAATAAAAAAACAAGTAGTCTCTCCAAGATATCTATTTAATCATTGAGTACCTAATAGCATGTAGGCTACTCACTCACAGCATGGCAGGACACTTTCCGTACATCTACAGAAACAACAGTCATCCTGCTTTGCAATTATATTTGTTGACAGCTGGCTACTTTTCCTATGTCACCATGATTAACATATTCCCCAGTACTGTATGTTACTAGCTCTCCTTCTGCTGGGTACCTTGCTGCATCAGGAGAGTCACTGCAACACCCATTACATTTACAGTGTGGAGCTAAGTTTCCTCTGCCTTGGCTCTTAATCCCTCCTGCAATGACTGACTGTTGGCAATTTAGAGCTTGTTCATGAGGAAATATTGCAAGAACTACAGGAGCCTAAGACACATATGCCACAAGAAACCACACAGATTTAGAAGGTCTTGCTTGAACAGTACCCTTGGTGCAGTCATGCTAAAGGAAAATAGCCAGTTTGGCAATCTATGGTGACAGATGGTTATTAAGCTTCACAACTTTACCAAACTTATGGGGAAATGACTTCTGGTATGACCCCAAATTTCAGTGATCATATTTCTTCAGGCTCAATATTTGTCTAGCAATCTGTTCCTCTGATTGGGTGTTGGAACTACCTTTACAGGTATGCCAATGACCTGTCACAAAAGCTCTCCAGACCCTCTCAAAAGCCTGACTGCTGCTTTGCAGACACCCATATACATCCCAGAAGCACAGCAGACTATTCTGTACCCTAGAAAAATATCTGTTTGTTAGGCATGTACTTTTGCCACTTCTGGTATTAAATCCATCCCTTTTGGTACAAGGGCAACAGTCTCTGAACTGCTTTTCATTGCATAAGCAAGCCCTGAAGAGTTTTGTCCTCAGGACTTTTTCCCAGTAACAGACAGTATTTTAATGACAAAGCCTGAATAATTTAATGACAATATTTTTATTTAATGCCAATGACAATATTTTAATGACAAAGCCTGGCAAAATAAGAATGGAAATAATCATGCAGATAAGCCAACACTTTTTCTGAAAAAATTTAATGTGCAAGAGATTGTGACCAGTGAAGTATCAGGTTGGTTATAACCCCGTAATAGAGGTTTCACACTGGCAGTCCAACCACTTGTCCATATAACAGAAATGAGCTGGTAGCTCATGTGACTGGGCTGCTATAGCATGCTCTGGATCTAGCTGGTTTTGAGTGCAACTTCTAGAGAGAGGGACAGCAGCACACACATAGCTGTGTTTCATATGTAAATAACACAGGGCAAAAGATTTGCCTGCCCGAAACTCCTTGTGGAGAAAAAGCCTAAGAGCCTCTGTGAAACCTGAAAAGCATCTAAATTTTCCTCAGGAAGAATTTGTATAATTATTTAACTACATCCTTAAGTATGACATAAATTAACATAGAAAAGCCTGATCAGATAATAAGGTACTCTAAGATCTATGGGGAGGACAAGGAAAATCTCAAGACACTTTTTTCCTGTTTTGCATCAAAAAAGGCCTAGATAATTCTTAGGAGGGAAAAAACCTTTTTCTTACCAAGATCTGGTAAGCTGCATGTGCTATCAGTGCACAGGAAAAGTGAGGTAACACAGCTTAACTATACACTCTTCCTTTGCAATTTAGGCAATAATAAATTACCTCACATTTCCTGGTAACCATGAGTGTATGTACAGAGAGTTGCAGTTACAACTCAGGCTGTACACACCAAATGTTTAGTTAGAGCCCAGATGTCATCTGGTATCTTAAGGTCTTATAGACAGTGTGACATGCCCAAGAGCATTGAAGCCTCTTGTCAGAAAAAGTGGCTCCTTTCCTTAGAACTCACCCCATCTCCAGGCAGGTAAATTTAAACCTCCCCCCACCCAAAAAAAAAAAATGCAAGAAACCCAAAAACCCACACACATACACACACATACACACACACCAACTCCCACAAAAACAAAAAAAAACAAAATTAAACCAAAAACCTCAAACTTTTTGTCTTCAGGAACAGATTTGGTAGCTTGCTCAGCTTTATAAGCCTTATCTAAGTCCTTTGCAGCACAACATTTAATTGTCAAGTTAGTTATGCTGACACCATCAGTAATACTGGCCAGTGTGTGCATCATCACAAGCTAGCTTAAGCTATAGCTGTGACACCAGGAAAGATAAGCAGGTTTGCACAAAGGAATGCTAATATATTTCTAAACCTGTGAGGGAAAAAAAAAAAAAAAAGGAAACAGAGTACCATGATTTTTCAGTGGTTTTAAGAAAAAAAAAAAAAGGGAGCCTTTCAACATTTTTCCTTACTTCGTGTCCTGTAAGATTTCTTTTTTTTTTTTTCCAGGCATTAGATTTAATTTTAAACTACCTCTAGTTTTCTTTATGCAAGTGTGAAATAAGTATTTCCATCTTTTGAACACTCAAGATAAACATATTATAACAATTCATCATACTGTAAGGTATGTTCCAGAAATTCCAGGAAACACCATCATCCTAAATGCATGTTTCATTCAAGATCCCAGCTCATTTCCAACATAGGGGGGAAAAAAAGATGAAATCATAAGAACTAATAATCAAAGACACTTTTATGAGTCTCAGTGCTCCTGACTCTCCAAGTTCTGTAACAACAATAGAAACTCACTTAGAGAATAATGATGTTCTCAATATTTTTTCCTGTGGCTGCCATTTATACAGTCCTAAGGGTGATGTCTGAGAAAATAACAAGAGCTACTACAGAACAGCTTGTTGTCAGCATTGAACATCAGCCTAAGTGAAATAGAGATCAACATGAAGTGCACTTTAGAAAGTTTATCTTCAGACCTCAGGTATATGCCTAATGCCAGAAATTCTTCAAACAGCTGGAAACATCCCATCCTTCCTGCTCCCACACCACCCCCTGCTTTCTGCAAACTGAATTGAGGCAGCAACATTTTAGGCAGGTGCTGCATCTGAACCATTAACACTTTCTTTACCTCTTTCTTTATGATATATAGAGGATGCAGAATTATTTTTAGAGATACCATGGCTATAAGGTTAAGTGGGTAGTGGACATCTCTACCAAGAGACATCCTAGGTGAATGGGGAGATGATTTGTTTTTTTCCTCATGTCAGATAAGTCACATTATGCCTACCTGTGTAGGAAGTTGTTTTGTTGAGCATGTCAAGAAATAAATATCTTGTCACTTCTTTTATTCAGGTTAAACAGTTAAGTTTTTGATATAGTAAAATTGCACCACTGTACAACTGATACAATGGGAAGAAAAACACACATTGTATGCTGCCATTGACCCGTTAACCACATGTAGTAAACATATATTATCACTATTATTTTGGGACAACCTAATCACAGCTTTCCAAAATCCTGAGGTGAGCCTATAAGAAAGAGAGAGAGACTTCTCTGTTGGCATGTAGTCCCCGGGGCTCAAACTGATAGTAGGGTTAGGTGAGATGTTAGGAAGAAATTCTTTACTGTAAGGGTGGTAAGGCACTGGAACAGGCTGTTGAGAGAATTGTGGATGCGCCATCCCTGGAAATGTTCAAGGCCAGGCTGGAGGAAGCTTTGAGTAACCTGGTCTAGTGGAAGGTGGCAGGGGCATTGGAACTAGATTATCTTTCAAGTCCCTTTCAACCCAAACCATTCTATGATTCCATGATTTTTTTACATGTGTTGTGTTTTTTTTCTTCCACAGTGAACAAATGATGCATTTCCCTGTGATAAGTATAACTTACCTGGTTTCAAACCTACAGCTTTTTGGGCAGTACATGGGAGAAACTGCTTACTACCACCAGGGGTATATTTTGGAGAACAAGCTGTTCTGCTATTCAGGAAGTGAGGAAAAAACCAAGAAGCCATTCAACTGAATCCCACCCCACAGCCCTCTCTACACAGAGGCAATAAATTGTTGCACATGCCATAGTCATTCTGATACTGCTCTGGCTTAATCGCTGGGGCACTTTCTAAAAATTCTACATTAACCTTCAGGGGTCAGTTCATTTACTGAGTGGATAAACTGTTTCATCAATTTGCTTTCAATTGATGAAAATACAAAAATAATCCTTGTGAATTCATGAGTCCTTCTGTGTTCCTCTTTATAAGATGTAAAATAGATAATTTATGATGCACTTGATAAGTTACAGAATTGTTTAGGTACTGGATTGCTGAAGCACTAAGAAGGGAGATGGATAAGCATGGAGGAGAGGAAGTGAATTTATGGACATGAATGATGCATCATTTTTCAGGTTGCCTTTTACTGTCTGTTAAAACACTTCAATAGGACGCACATCTCTCTTTTTCTTTTTTTTTTTTTTGGACATGTGTAGATCCACATCAAAAAGCAATAAATCCAAGCAAGCAATAAATCCAAGCAAGCAATAAATCCAAGCAAAGTCATTCACATCAACAGTTGGATACTGGATTCAAACCCCTTCAACTTGAAGACAAGACCATTCCTAGCCAGTATGAACTTCCAGGCTTCTCCATGTACCCCGCCCCTCATCAGAGCAGTCTTGCAGGTAACTGCTCTGCGCTCCCTGTCTCCTTGCTCCTGGAGAAGGGCTCCTTCCCTGTATCACTCTGCATCCAGCTCCAATGCAGCCATCTTGTACACAGAGCATTTACAGAGTTACAATGAATGTGAGACACAAATATTTCAGTCAGGGTTTAGAGAGCACCCAATTTCTGGCAATTAGTCATGTTAAAAGGGTCACAGCTGGACATGGCCTTTTCAGGCAGTGCATTTTCCTCACAAAGAAAAAAAGAGAATTAAAAGACATCATCTCTGAAGAGCAATACAGGTAACTCCTACTGGCTTGTCTCCAGGGAAGAAAACACCTCTTGACTGCAATATTTACTCCTATAATTTGTGATTTAACTTTTCATCATCCAAGTGCTAGATGTTTTCTTAGAGTTGTAAACAATTTTGCTTGTATCTCATCTCTTCAATTCTGTCTTAAATTGTCATTCTTTCCAGTTAAATAGGACATCACTTTAAAGTGTACTATTTGTGTTCCAAAGGAAATCACAGGCATCAGATCAATTAAAACTTAAAGATGTATATATATACATATATATATATAAAAATCAACTTTTCTGCAATTTCCACTTGACCAGAGCTCATCCACATAGCCTTTTCTCTAGTACTCAATTATAGCCTTTTCTCTGGTACTCAATTTAGAAGTTATCCTCTTTCATCATTAGCAGTACAGTAAATTAAGATAAAAGTATCACAAAATCACAGAAATCTCAGAAAATGCTGAGCTGGAAAGGACCCACAAAGATCAGCAAAGTCCAATCCCTCACCCAGCACAGGACAACCCCAAGAATCACACCATGCACCTGAGAGCATTGTCCAAACACTTATCGAACTGTCAGGCTTAGAGCTGTGACCACATCCCTGGGGAGTGCCTGACCATGCTCTGGGTAAAGAAATTATTTTTAAATATCCAACTGAAATACTTCCTGACACAGTTTTAGGCCATTCCCTCAGGTCTATCTTTCTTCCAGGTCTACTGTACTTGACTGTCGCAAGAAGAATGAACAAATTTCAGTTGAGTACTTCCAGTACCTGCATTTCATGCTTGTCTCAAAAAATTGGAATGAAAAATTCATGTAAAATAACGGAACCCTGGAGCTCAGTTGAAGTATAATATGAATATGACCTAAGATTCCCCTAAAGAATTTGTCACCTTAAAACCTGTGGCCTACTACGGTATCCCATCTTAAGAGAGCAATACAGAGCATGCATTGGCCTCCTTTATTTATCTGTGCAAAACAGTGTTTACTGCTAAGCTACTGCCTAGACAGCCACTGGGCTGTATTAACACTCAGTAAAGAGTTTTATTTATTGCCTGACCAGAAGATGGCCCTATACAGCCATGTCTGGAGGACAACAGTGCTTTTTTTCTTCATTCAAAATTAAGCAGGGACAAGAAGTACACTGAGGGACAAAAAAGTGCAAGAAGCAAGAAGCTTCCTCACTTCCCTCCTCCTGATGTCTTAATTAAATATTGCTTTCATGAATTCCAAACTCTGAAAGCTGAAGGCCTCTCCAAGGAGAAAACAGCAGAGGCCTCTCCCCAAACATGGTCATGGAAAACATTATCTAAAGCAATATCTCAAGTTTTGCAAGTAACATGGATCTCAACCACAGAGATGGGTGAAACTAAAGATAACTTGCAGAACCATTTTGCTATCAAACCTGCCTTCTTCTCATTGGTCTCTGTCTGCAGACCTAAGTTTTGTCAATTTTGCCTTACAGCAAATTAAATTTGCTCTTCTCTAGAACTAAGATGCTGATTCATTAATATGTTTTTACAAAAGAGCTGGTACCAATGACAGGACCTGGAGGTAGATCCCTGATCCTGGGAAAAAAAGTCCATTCAGAGGCTGGAGTCACCAGTCACACATTTCATAAGCATCAAGAACATTCCATGGTTCTTTCACTGAGCAGTTGCTGACCAGTTTGTGCTCTGAAATGTCTGAAAACTGGTAAGGGACAATGTTATTAGCCAGGCCATTACTGATAGCAGCAGGTTATCATTAGAGTCCTTTAAGGAACTCCTTTGAATTGAGGACCCTTTGCAAATCCTGGCTTCAGAAGCTGACTCAGCAAAGACTGAGTCAGCTTCTGAAGGGAAAGCTGAAAGCTTAGGGAGCTCTAAGAGAAGCACATCTGCATTAAGATCTGGCTAGATTTTTTTTTTCCTCAAAGCATGCCAATTACCACTACATACATGCTAAGTATTTGGGTGGAGTGAAGCTCTTAGCTGGGGCACCGGTGCTACTCAGCACCTAGATGGACTGATTCCCTAATTCAGTGCAACCTTGGGACAGCTTCTTCATTTTGGCTTTCTTATAAAGTCACGTCCCAAACAAAAGTTCTCCCCACCACATTTCCATTTCAGTTTAATGCTTTAAATTCTTGGTTTTATGTCTTACCTCTTCCTGAGAGAAGAGAACAGTAAGAAGCATGTAGTCCCCTCATGGGTCTCAAAACGAAGGACAAGCCATACCCAAACACACCCCATGTTCCACACAGGTTGAAACGAGCCACTTAATCAACAGGTCTTATATGCTTTTCCAAAATGTGGACATCATTGAGGCATTCACTAGCAGTTCATTGGGAGGGGGCAGAAGGACTTATATTGTGGAAACACTGATGCCTGATGCATTTTTTTATTAACACAATAACAGTGATTAAGCTAGAGTCATCAATGGGTTTCTAAACTTTACTCTTGTTAGTCCACATGAATGCACCACATCTAAGGACAATCTAACTTCTATTTCCATCATTTTCCAATTCTTTCTAGAGTATTCTTTAAGCTTCTACAAAGGATACTTTTCACACTTAAATGCAATATTGCTTATAACATCCAGGAGAGGAGGCAGGAGAGCTCACATATTTCTTAAAAGATCATAACAGGAGGGAATAAAAAAATCCTTCAGCTCCATTAAATACATAGCATATAAAAACACTAGCTAAGTTGGAAATGTCTGCCAATTACATGGCCAAATTAAATACATACATAATTGGTACAAGATAATTGGTACTAAGTTAAACTCACATCTGAAGGATTGTGAAATCACAGATGGGAGAAGTGAAATGAGGAGGAGGTGTAAAGTTAGCCCTGATTACACCTTGTTCGACTTGGCCATTTACACAGCTAATCCTTTGCTAACATATCTGTTCTCAGAGTTATGAACTCATTTTTATAAGGCTGAATCAGATTTTGTCTAATGTCATATGCAGGATGGTTTTGATTTGATCTCAGGTTTGGGAGGTGGTGGCAAGTTGTTTTACTGTGCTTCAGAATAATGAATCTTTAATCACATTGATGGGGAAAAGTTAATAGAAAAATTAATGAAAACACAACATCAGTGTCTCTGATGTGTAATGAATAATAATAAAGAGAACAACAGATGCAGTCTGGCTGATGGCCCAATTTAAAATACTTCATGCCCAATTACAGACACACTCATTTTATATAAGGCAGACAGTTGGATAAGAAATAGACTATAATTTTCTGCTTTATGACTGCTGTATAGAATACCTAAGGTCATAACATGGATGATTCACAGAATACATCACTTCTTATAGGTCAGATGTGTGACAGGGAGCTCCAGTTCTCACCAGACATGCAAAGGTACAACCAGGAGAACCCTGGGGGAGCCTTGTGAAAGAAAAACTGCAAAAGTTAATCTACTTTTCTAAAAACCACCAAAACCAGAAGAGTTTGTCCTTGAACTGCATCACTCAGATACAGATTTCCTGTCTAAGAAAGAAAGTTGGGATACAATCATGTCCTGCTCAACTACAAACTCCACATTTTTCACTCTTTCTTCCCATTCATGTCAACTATATCTGTCCTTGCTTTACCTTCACTGCTTTGCTTGCACAAGAGAAACTTATTGCCATAGAAGAGCCAGCAGAATGCCCTTAATTTTGATGACATCCTCTCTTTGATGTCCTTGATAGCTATTCCTCTCACTCAGGCAGAAATACAGATCTCTTTTACCCAAAGAACTCCAAAATCTACATTTTGTCTCTCCTTCACAAACCTCCTCTGATTAAAATATGATAAAAAGCCCACCCCAAAAGAGGTCTACACCAGTAGCAAAATCAGAAAAGTAATAAAATTAGTAATGAACAAAAAACCCAACCGCCTCATCATAAAAGGTCCAGACCAAACTGTTCAGTTCAAAATAGCTAAGTACAACATTATGATTTCAACTTCTTCAGTCATAAACCACACTTTGAAGGCCACATGTATCTGAAGACAAAATTCTGTGTGTTCCTTACTCCCATTTTCACAGGGCTCCACTGAGGCTTCAGAAGAATGGTTGTGATGTTTGTTTGGGGGGTTTTATTGATCCAACTCAAACTGGGTCTTAGTTCAACCTCTGATTAATTGGTATTTTTGAATGAGGGAACAGTCTGTTGGGAAATATCTGGCTGAATATACTTCATAAAATTGTTTCAGTTGGAAAAGGCCTGTAAAGGTCATCAGGTTCAACCATTAACCTAACACTGCCAAGTCCACCACCAAACCACATCCCTAAGTGCCACATCTACGCATCTTTTACTTGAGGTCTTTGTAAAGCTGAAGCTCAATATTACTTTAGGAAGTGATTTATGACAGGCTGAGTGCTTTAAAACAAGTCCAAAAATGGTGAAGATCCTACATATTTGTTTCATGAAGGACAAACTTGTATAAAGATGAATTCAGATTGCTCCTAGTATGTACTTCTTCTGCCTCTTGTGATCACACCTCAGAGAAACAATTGCTTGACTTATTAAACCCATCTGGATAGCACTGAAGTGCAAGGTCACTGTTCTAACAAGATCTTGTTTAGTGATTCTCTTATTGATTTGGAAAGAACATAAGGGCTAGGAGAGAAGTTTTGAAAAAAAGGGCAATATGAAGTTAAACTAAACTACTTTTGTTTGCTACCCAGGGCAAAGATACAGTGAGGTATGAAATAAGTCTTGTTTTTCCAGTTGCTGCCTTAATCGATCTAGATGTATAAATATATTAACCATCCCTATGGTTATTTTATCTAAACTAAATATTCTGTATTATTGGGAGGATAATTTTCGGATTCATGAACATGTAAATAAACAGTTTTGAATAGACCTAGTTAGAAATGGGTTTAATATCTTTTTACTAGGTGTTCTACAGACACAGAAAATAACAATAATAAAGTCTCAAAATTATACATTATCAAAAATAGGAACATATCAAGAATCCTATCATTTTATCACACCTAGAACAAAGATCATACTGACAGTTAAACAATAATCTGCAGAGACTAAAGGAGAAAATAGGCTGTAGTGAACCAGAGCAAAGTCAGTCCAGCACTTAGTTCTGTCTCTCTGTGCCCAAAAAGAAACATTTTAGGAAGAGACTAAGACAGGGAAAACATATCCTGTCCCTTCCCCATGGTACTCTTCAAGCCCTTTAGGATCTAAGGCTCACAGAAATGTTCAAGCCAGAGACAATGCCTTTGGTTAAGTATTATCAAATTTTTCTTCCAGCATTTTGCCTACAAATTGGGGCCATCAAGGGAAGCATGTGGCAAAAAATGCCAGAGTTTCAATTAATATGACCTTAAAAAAACATTAAAGAAAACATCTTTCTAGACCAAACCAGAAATAAACAAAGCAAGTAACCTCCAAAAATTAGTCTTAGACAGGAAGCTGTTTCCCACTGTTGTGGTTTGAGAGGAAATGAGTTTTTTTGGGATGGTGTGGTTACACCAATGGATTTTCAGATTGGCACCTGGTTTGTCCACTGAGGGCATGGATACGCCTCTGAGAACACAGGGGGTTAAAAGCTGTGAACGCCCAGGAGAAATGCTCTTAGGGTTCCAGTCTTGGAAGAGAGCAGATATCCCCCTGCCCGGCTCCAAGCTGGGGGGGGGGCTGGTGGGGAGGCCATGCGGCCGGAGGTAAGCCAGACCTGGACAGAAGTGAGATTCAAAGGGTGGAGGAGCACTGCAAGGCTTTGGGCAGCCATCCCCCATCCTCCACCATTCCCCCCCCCTCACCCCCCGGAAGGAGAGAGAGAGAAAGCAGCCCATGCCTGTGATAGCGCGGCCGGCGTGAAGGAGAAGGGGGGGTGCCCGACAGGGCAGCCAGCCGTGGGAGTTCTGGACAGACAAAGCCTTGGACTTTTAACCCTTCTTGTGGATGATGGAAACCTGCCAAATGCTGATCTTCCTGGAGTTAGTGAAAGGAAGAGAGGCTCAGAAGAATCCTAGGTGGGAGGAGATGATGGAGTGGTCTTTGGCTGGACTTGTATAGCCATGGCAGAACCACTTGAGTTCCTGTGACACAGAGATTGCCTTCTAGGGGGAGGCAATGGCTCAGAGCCAGGAGAGTGCAGTGATGTGAGAGTGTGTGAACAGAGACGACGGGTGAGGAGGGTGGTGGTGGTGCCCTCCGTCTTCAGAGAAGAAGAAGATGATCTCTGTTCAAGAGACCCCTCAGCCCCAGGGGGTGAAATTTGGGGGGGACAAGTGTCCCAAAAGGAGAGGGACTGTGCTCTTTTTGGAACTAGACAAAGCATCCTTAAAGGGAAAAACCCTAGAAGCTCTGGTCTATGTGCAGTGGTGAGAGCACTGGACATGGAAGGAAGAGGCCACAATGGCAAATGTTCTCTGGGCGCTGCCGCATGTGACACGGAAACACGAGAAGTTTCGACTGTTTCCTGGGGAAATCTGTAGTGCAAGAGGGACTCCTCTCTTCTTGAGAAATTGAGAATTAATTATCTAAAGGGTGGTGATGGACTGAGAGTGGATGATCTAAGGGGTGTTAACTGAATTGGAAATTTGTTGTGGGGAGAAGGAGGAAATTTGGAAGGTTTTCATCCTGTGTTCTGTGTGTTTCTCTTGTAGTTTTAGGTTAATAAAGTTTTTTTTCTTTCATTCTTAAGTTGGAGGCTGGTCTGCTCTATCTCTGATCACATCTCACAGTAGATACCAGGGAAGAGGTAGTAGGGAGGGAAGTGCTCTCATGGGGGCACTGGCATTGCGCCAGGTCCAACCATGACACCCACCAATGCCTCACTACATCATAGAGATATAGAATTTTGTTTTTGTTAATATTGTCTTCTCCTTGCAATTAGTAATTTCTTTACAGAAATTACTAATTGCAAGGAGAAGACAATATTAACAAAAACATTGTCAAAATATCTCCTATTTGTGGGCATTTGATACCTTTTACTAATACTTCCCTGTAAGACATTGTGAAACATGCAGGACTTGCATAATCAATCCACAGATATGTGGGAGCAGAACATGCCCTCCTATGCCACAAAAGCACATGCATAAGAAATAAGTGAATATAGATTTGCAGTCTCAATCCTGTAACCTTTCATGAATTCTAATGCATACAGGAAGAAGCCAGCTATCTCAAGCAATATTATTTCTGCTGCTCCTGGGTGAGATGTCATCTCTGACAGTAGCTTTGCACTGCTTCACTATAGAAGCTTATGCCCATCAGAAAAAGCTGAGATTCTCCAACAGCAAACGCACGAGCTAGCAGGGCATAGGTGACAGGATGGCACGTGGTATGCCAAAGAGCAGCACAATTACTATGAGGTCTTTATTAGTAAAAGGAGTGGGGCAATGGCTGATGAAGGACACCCTACTTTCAGAAGGAAGTGAACTCTTATGTCATGGACAACACATGAAATAGAAATGACAAAAACACAGCAAAGAAAACAAACCCACAAGTTTGTAGATTATCTGGTATTTGATCCAGATAATCTTTCCAACATTCTATCAGTCAGGGCAGGTTATAGAGCTGGCATACAGCCACTGCAGCATTCACTAAGCCATCTCGAGCAACAGGATGAAACTACAACAAGTAGAACTTTCCTACACGTAAATGAAAGTATTTCTGCTTTCCCATGCTGCTCGTAAGGGAAGCAATACTTCCCTAAGCTAACATTATATTTAAGTGATCTTGTTGAAGAAACAATGAGAAAGAAGTACTATTAATTTTTGTGTTGCCAAGTCCCTCAAAGCTGCAGCATATTACCCTCTGTGCAGATTTCATCAACCTTCTGCAGTGGGCTCTTCTGCCAAGCAGCTGGACTGAGGCAATACAAACGAGAGCAAGCATAAGGCAAGGGCTTCAGTTTGTCACAGCTCAAGGCCTTAGGAAAGGAGCTGATTCAGGCTACACAGAAGCAGTGTTAGAACCTCTGTACTGAGATGTCATAAAAGTGTAATAGGAGGAATAGGAACCTAGGAGAAAAAGGCAGGGGCACAGCTTTGTGGAGATGCATAGAGGAACTTTGCAATATGCAGGAACTTTGTACTACTACTGCTCACACTTTGGTCTCCCCAGCACATATGTTATGCCCTTCAAAGCATTTCAAAACATTTATGAATTGAATTTATGCATTTCCCCTGTTCATTACAGTAGGAAATACATACCCCTGTTTACCAACATGGAAACCAATCCAAAAAAATCACCACTTCTCAGATACCAGAACTACATAATGCAGTAACAACTGGAATTGATACTCACCAATATTGACTCACAGCCGTCTTTGCCCACCATTTTTTTTCTTCCCAAGGAAGAAATTCAAGCCATCAGGAAGATCAATTATACTCGGCTGACCCAGCACTACCACCAATGACTGTAAGTAATTCACAGCTGTTTTTTTACAAAGCCAAAACTTAGTCAGAGTATCATACTCCAGCCCCCCTGAATTAATAGGAAAACCCTTATGGATGTTTGTGGAATACAGACTTTTCCTTTCTTTATTAGGGTTTTTCTGTGAGGTACATCTGATCAAAGTTCTAGTTAATGACCAAAAGCACGACAGTAGAAGAAGATGTTTGCCCAACTCTTTCTTATTTTGGAGCATTCCTGTAAAACTGGACTGACAGTGTGTAGGCACATTGACACATTTGCTGCCAGCTAAATCTTTGTTCCCTTCCTTAGAACCCTGTAGAAGCGTTTGTGGAGCAGAAACCATTCAGAAAGCAGAAGAGTGCTGCATAGAGGTCAGCTTGCAGTTTGGGAAAGGGGTTGTGATTTCTGGAAGGACCAAAAAAAGTGGGTTTGGACAAACAAAACCGCATGAAATCGCTATAGGTTCCTGACCCTTTTTCAAGCCTCAAACATCAAACTTGTCAGCTCAGTTACAAAAAATGGTCTCCTCTAAGTAACTGAAATGCCACCCATGAATCAGAAAAACAAATCTGGATCAATCCCTGTTGCTACAGGGGCCCCACCATGGGTGTATGATACCAGCCCAAATCTCCATGCTACAGTCACCTCATAAAGTCTTGCCAGGTGGTCTCAAGGGCCTTGATGGACATAGCTCCAAACCATGCACACAGGGATAGGGGGACAATATTGCTATATAGTTTTACAGTCATCCATGAAAGAAAACAACAGGCTGACACAGTTCTTTGGACACAGTTTCTTGACATGGAAGGTCCCTTTTGGGCTGTATTTCCTCTGTTTTCAAGCTTAGATTGGTTTTTACACAAGAAAACACTGATGCATCATGATGCTCAGCTATTCCACCCGCTTAAAATGTCCCACAAGGACATTGACTGTGGTCGCAGGCCCACCGAGGCACTGAATGTGTGTGTCCAGGTGGGAGCACCATGGAAAGGTAAGATAAATGAGCTTTCAAAGACTGGCATTAACATGCAGGAAATCCTAATGAGCCCACCCTCATGCTGTTAAACTACAGCAAACTGAGAACACGATTCTCAAATACAGCCTCCCCAGGAGACTTCATGTGCTTTGTGTTCTTCAAACCTTGCCTTGTTGAGGAAATTTAATTTCACAGTAGGTCTGATGCCAACAGGGGTGGGGAAGAAACCTGAAAATTTTTATCCCTTCCTCAGGAATCTAGATTCATGTAACATCTTTGTTGGTCCTTTCTTTCCAGAGTGGAGGGCACTACATCTGGGCGCACAAAACACAGAGTTATTTTGCTATGCAAGAACCTGGCCATTTATGGTATGCCTATGAAAACCTCCACACGTGGTACAAGTAAAGCAGGAGGCCATGTTTCATTTTCAATCCTGTTAAGTGACTATCTGCTTTTTCTACACTGCAAAACTAGGAACCCGGACTGTGGCTGCTGCTGTGATGAACATTGGGGCATACAGAGAAAAAGTTATTGAGTCATGGGCTTGAATCCACCATCTCTTCTCCCATTCCCCAGCAGCCACATAAGGGGCAGCAAGTGCTGCTTTGGAAATATGTCTCAGCACTATACTCTCTCTTGCTCACACTCAAAATTTTCCTTTAACAAGCAAACTCTGGATCTGACCTCACTTCCATCACACCTCTTGCTTTACTCTGCAAGTGAACTTGCTGCAGAGCCTGAGCAATGTTTAACATTTGTGTAGATGGAGCATCTACACTGGTTTCACGGAGCACCGGTTTCACGGGTACACTAGTTCAATGGAGCCACATGCTCACCTAGGCTGGATTAGCTCCCCTGCTAGCATTAGTACCTCCTACCTCACTGCCTAGGATGTGCTCCTGTGCTCCAGTCACACCTTTCCAAAATACCAGTCCTGCTGCTCTAAAAATTATCACCAGCTGACATGTAATATAGTTTCACTCCCCTACAGGGACATTTCTTTCTCTCTTTTATCTTATGTGAACTGAAAAGAAGGCAAAAGAGCCTGCAACATGTACCATGCTGCATTTAAGCAGAAACATAAGCACAAACTCAGTGGAGGAAAGTCCCTTTCCAATGAAAGACATTCCCATTCTGCTTTCTGCATGTCATGTCTCAACTTAGCATGTATTTCAGAATTTCATAAATTCAGAATTCCTGTGATTTCATGGTAGTCAGAAGACCTGAAATCTGCTCCTATTCCTGCCACTGAGCCAAGGCCTTGGGTGGTTTCTTTTCTCTTTCTTCTCCTCTTTCCACTTCTTTCTACAATTAAAATCCTTTTGAGGAGTAATTTCACAAACCAGCTCTGCTGCTGATTGGAACCATCATTCTCCTTTGCCTTACCCAAAAAATATGCAAAGCTGTGAGCAAACCATGGCATTGATGCGGGCCAAAACAATGAGGCTTTTTTCTGGTTTTGGGACTGCTGAGGGATAGTGCTGGGAGCAAGTAAGAGGGAGTGCTGGGAGAAGTAACAACAACAAGAGCAGAGAGAAAAAGACAGAAAGCTTGTCCTGCCCTTGACTGAAAGAAGCTTGTGAAAGGTTAGCTCACATACATGGTCTGTAGAAAAAAAGCAGCCTCCTAACCTGCCTGTTCTAAGCTGCTCTCAAACTGGCAACAGCCCTACACTACATGATTTATACATGATGCACTCTCGGAAAAATTAAGGACCCACATCTGTGTTCAGAATCCACCCTGAAAACATACCCTTCCCCCAGAATTTCTGGTGCCTTACTAAATACAGTCAGCAGCTGGAGAAAGCTGGCAGGCTGTTGAGGTACGTAATGCCCTCCCATCCCCCCTGGTTACTGAAGCGCTGTTGAAGAGGAGGATTCTGAACAAGCAGAGGGCAAACATACTAAAATTGGACAAACCCAAGGCATACTTCAAAGTCTTCACAAGAAGACAGAAGATAGTATAATTCACACACAAGACAGGAGCAGTATAATTCAGATGTATTTAATATCATGTTTCTACTCAGCCTTATACTCTAATGAGATGCAGTGTGACATTATTTATTAATTCTAAAATAATTTACTTCTGTGATGGTGAGACTGAACTATAACTTCAGCAGAATATTATTTTTCTTACCCGCTGTAATGAAGTTGGTTTCATAGGAGCACTCTCCCTGTGGTAATGAGCTGCCTGTCTCCTGCCACTACAATCCAGTGAGAGAAATAAGACCAGCTGAGAAATACTTTATACTTTGATCTGTCTCAACAAATCAGTTCAAGAGCTCTAAAACAGAAATCCCAGGGAGAGGGAAGGGGAAGAGGAAAAGTTCAAGCAGGGAAGTTTTAAAGCTGTATTTGATTTGTTTCACTAGAGATGTGGTAGTTAAAAAAAAAATCAAATCTGTCTGTTTCTTCTTTGAGATTTGCCAGCTCTCTCAAGCCCTCTACTCTACCAACTTTGGACAACTTTATTTCAGTGATAACCAAAAGAATATATATATATATATATATATATATATATATATATATATAAGCCTCTGACACCTTGAAAAGTCAGATTCCATAATTCTATAATCTGCCCACATTGGAATTCTCCTGTTGCCAATATATCAACCGCTTGTTATCCACCTCTTATGAGAAAAAATGAATTGAGGGAGCAAGAACAGTACAAGACGGCAGGAGTGGAACCACTGAGGTTTTACTCCTTGCCTTTGAAGTTAAGCTGCTCTGAATGAGCAAGGCATGAATCCTACTTCTGGGACTCATCCTGTCCCTTCTTTGCAACACTGGGGATAAGGAATTCATTACAGCCTTGAGCATTACCATGCTGATGTCTCCTAGTTTTAATGTTAGCTGCACGGAGGAACTTTCTGTTTCTCTTGAACTCTTGCACTCTTTTTGTCTTCCAGTTGTTTTTTCTTTTGCTGTCTGCTAACTTCCTGCATGATCTTGGTCAAACCCCTTCACCCAAGTGGCTCCATCTGCTAAGAAATGATGAGGCTAATCTCCTTACACAGGGAGTATACAATGAAACATCTGGGGAAAATTATCATCAAGGGTTTGGTACTATTGGACAAGGTTTCCTATAATATCAGCACTTCCCTTGAAAGAGGGTAGAAATGTTAAGACTTTTAATGCAAGGGAACGGGAAAAAGCATATTTCAGTCAGGAAGCTCCTCATTATCAACATCTGAAACTATCCTCATTTTCCTGTACATCATTGACACTATTGCTATTTCTAGATACCAGCAGGCACTAGAGGTTGAATCTGTGCATATGTATGGTGACAAAAGTGCAAACTGGTATCACCTTAGTGCAAGTTCACTAGTGCTACCTTGGGTAAAGGTAGTGGTTTAGGTACTAGTGTTTCACCTTGGGGAAAACAGGCAGTTGTAAGGACTTAGCAAATCTAGCCCCTGGGATGGCAGTTTTCCTGCCCACCTGGGTTTTGTCATGTATTGGTTTCTCTGGGTCTAGACTGAAGGCACTTGAGACAGTAGTTCATGTTGGGACTCAGGTGTTTATAATTTCTTATCAGTAAAACAGTCTCACTACTGTGAGCTTGGCAGCTTTTCATTAGAAGGCACAAAATGGCTAACAATCTCTTGTTACAAGCTCTTTTAAGACTAAACTATCCAATTAAGAACTGACACCTTGATTATTTTCCCTTTTAATCCAATAACTGATCCCAAAGAGCCTGCAACGTGGACTTTTCTGCTCAATTACAAAATGCCACCCAAACCCATGAAGAATAAGGAAGAAGCATAAAGAAGAAACCCAGGACGACACCCTGTGCCCTCCATCTTGCTTACATCCACAACATACTAAAAATCCCAAAACCTAAGTTTCTCACCAAGTGATACACCTACACTACTTGCTATAATCTATTTCACACTTGTGGATTCTAGTCTATCTTGAAGTCTAGGAAACTTTCTCCATGAATGACAGTCAAAGTCAGTGTTCCCCTGGGGGCCAGGACACCCCAGAAAAGACTGAGAAATATTCCCAGTGCTCTGGGTTTCCATAGTCATGGGCAGCTCCCCTGCACACATTCCACAGAATGTTCTCTCAAAGAGTTGTGCCAGTTAAAGTCACATTTGGGATCTTGTGTATTTAACCCAAAAGCTAGACAGAGAGCTAGCAGCAGGTAAGATAACCTATTTTTTATATATTTTTAATATATATTAAATATATATTTTTCAGCATATTGGCTGAAAATTTGATTTCTATACACTTAACACCACATTCTGTTTCCAAGAGCATTTTGTAGCTATGAAGACTGTTTCAAAGAAAAAATAAATAAATTAAATTTAGGAGATTTTGAATCTAAAATATACAAAATTCAAGACAAAGGTCAGAGACAGTGTCAATGCTTAAAAAAAAATAAATCCTTCCTTCTTTTCTAATCAAAGTGCAATGTGGAATGGCATTTTAAGAAAAATACAGAACTGTGAAAGCACTAAGCAGGAGCAAATAAAAATGAGTGAATATCTAAAAAGCTTTCAAGTACACCACTAAATTTACTAATTAATTACACTTTTCCATGTTGCTTTTGGTGTTTGCCACTCTCTCATGGGGTAGAAGAGACAACAAAATCAGAACACAACACAATTTTAATTAGCTATGTTGGTATAGACCAACTTTCATATGTGTCCTACTTCTTTCTATAGAAGCATTATGGAAATGACAAGGATAAAAGAATTCTGCTACCTCATAGAGTATTTAACTTTAAACTTTAACTTTATCATGCATTAACTTTATCATGTACCAGCATGATACATTTAACTTTATCATGTACCAGCATCACTCTAGTCCCCTCAACTCACAGTCTAACATTTCTGAGGGGAAATAAAGTTAGTGTTCTCTGAAAGGTGAACTGAGATTATGTTTAAGAGCAAACAGAGGCATGGCTGGACTCCAGCAGCGTACCTGTGCAGGAAATTTCAGGATGCTGCTCCAGCCTCCAGGAGAGCACATATTTTCTAGGGAGAATGCATCTATCCTGACTGAGATTGAAAAAAACTGCTGGCTAAGTTGGCTGTCCATTCCCTGGAGTGCTCTTCCTCTCCTAAAAGCTGAGCATGTGCAATATTTATACTGGTCATATCTATTCATTTCAGCGCTGGGCTTTGCCCAGCAGTTTTGAGTGCTGGCTGGAAGGAGACAGCACAGCTGCCTTCTGAAGCCCAGCTCCAGATTCCAGTGCCACTGACACAGGGCTCTCTTAATTCCACATTGGCTGCTGTAAGTCAGCAAGGAACAAATGCAGGATTAAGTGTGGCAGCCGATTACGAGCGGGATGCCTGTTTTATTGGGACTCTGAGCTTCACAGACACCAGCATGACTTGGTCCACACAAGTGGCCAGAAGGTCACATGGCTTCACGTCTGGGGCCATGGGCATTAGGCACAATTTGCAAGCTAAAAGGGGATGTGAATCAAAGCTGACTGACAGGAATGCGCATCTGTTGAGGCAGTTGGGCCAGCAGATGATATTTGTCAGTTATCTGAAAGCCACCAACAATGTGGATCTCTGCTGTGAGGGTTTTAACTCCTGCAGGACCCAGTTTCTCATACAAGCTGACAGCCACCATTTCAATCTCAAATGCACCAGCTGAGAAGCCAGACACAGATAAATGACTGTTATAAGGAAATACAGTGGGTAATAGGCTGAGAGACGGAGCAGTTGTGACCCTTGGTTTTATGGGACTCACAGACACACTGTGCTGAATGGAAAGACCTTGCTCCATTATCTGTCAGCAGCAAAGATCACACCTCAGAACTTCTTCCCTCAGCTCAAGATGTTACTATTTCTGAAGAAATAACTATTTCTGTGAGAGAGTATCCCATACCTTCAGGCTTTTTCTCCAGCTACTACCCATGACACACATTTCACTGATTCATTTCAGAAAGACTGTGCTCCAGCTCGTGGTGGCAGTGTGTGTTCTAATGACAGCCACCACAGGGCACTGGCAATCCAATAGTTGCTGTTGGTGTACTTGGAATGATTTCTGTACTCTGGGTATCATTTTTCCCACATCTTGGTGTCTAGAAGTTAGATGTCAAGCTTCACTAATTACCTTGGCTCCCCTAGAGCGAGGAATGGGAACTTGCACAGAGCAATTCATGCCACCCTAGAATATTGCATCCTCACAGATCTCTGTAAAGAATATGTCTTTATCATGAAAAACTGAGGATAATAGCTCTTCTTTTAAATGAAAGCAGCATCAGCAAAAGGAATATTCTTTGCTGCTACCACAGTTTGAGAATCTCAAATGGCGCCTTTTCTGCCTGCATTTCTCTGTGAGCTCAAGAAATCAGTCCTCTCCCACAGAACCAGTCCTGTAGTATGGTTATTACCATCTGTTTCATCTCCCCTCTGGATGTCAAGGGTGCCAGAGCATTATGCATCCTTTATTTACTGATATTATACATATTCCTGGTGTTAGAAATACCTTCTCTGGCACCTTGTGTATGGCCACAGCTGGCTTTTTCATGCTTCTGCTGTTCAAAGACCACTATCACACTGTCCATAATACACACAGGGAACAAGCAACCATGGAATGACTTCATTGGCAAGCCACATTGGCATCAGGTCACACACATTTCTCATGCTGGTGCTGATGCATCCTCACAAACCATCATGTGTGCAGGCTCCTCATTTTGGCTAACAGCTTCAGAGATTTTGCCATGCTAATCTCCAGGGCCTCAACTCATATTCCTGAAGCACACAGAAGCATTTTAGCAACTCTGAACCTCCTCATGTGCTTCCAAAAAACAGCTGCCATCACACCTCTCTCACCAAATCTGAAAGCCATTTGTTTTCTTTGTAAGATGTTTCAGAGATTACACCCTGCTCTCAGCAGTATGAGCTTCATCCAGAAAAAAAATGGGCAGCAAAAAAGAGAAAAAAAAGGAAAAAGAGAAGAAAATGCAGTAAAAATTCTTTCAGACACTGGTACCTGACTCACAGCATCCAAAGAGCTCATCACAGAGAGCTAAGTAAAATGGCTGGCCACTGTAGTTTGCTGTCAGCTATTTCTGATGCTTTTTAATGCAGAAGAAATTATCAGTTCTCAAAAAAAAAACCTAACAAAAAAGACTTATGTATTTGCTCAAAAATATGTTTAAAAACCAGTGGTGGCTTTGTAGTTAAACACCACCCCTTCTTTTATAAAAACCCCATGCTTTATAGATGAGAGAATGTCCTCTATTGCATGTGTGGTTTTAAAAAATTGCAGCTTCCCTTTGCATACCTGTGCTTGGACAATGCTTCTCTGACTAACAGACATTTTTTGCTAAAGAGATACTTATATCTGTGCAGAAAATTCACCTTTCCACTAAAAAACCAAAATAAAACACAAAACAAACAATCAAACAAAAACCAAGCAAACAAAAAATTGAGCCAAACACTAGGTTTTTCCTTAAGCAAAAAGGAGCAATGCTCCTAGCCCTGAACCATAGAACATCTGCTGTAGTGCAAGACAGCTTGCTAAAAAATACAGCCCCAGTCCAGGCGAGCACAGAAGCACATGAATAAATAATAGAACAACACTCAGAATATTTTCCTATGCTGTATGAATGCTTCATGTCCAGAGCTCATTCCACTGCTGTGTGACAGTTCTGATGTCTGCAACATCTTTATTCACACATCAGCAATAACTCCTTCCACCACATGCCAGCTACATATAATCTTCAAGTCACAGTGGACTGGGAAGATATAATATGTTCAAGAAATACTTAAGCCAGTATTTTTTTACTCTCCTCTCTATCTCTGAGACAGCACGAAAGATCCAGATTTATCCATGCATCCAGATTTACCCAAGTGTTTTCCACATAATTTGGACCCCTTTGTAGTTTCTGAAACACTCCCTGATAATTTCAGCTTCTTGGAAGATGACAGCAAGCCCCATGCCATGTGGTTTTCTGATATCCATGCCAATAAAAGAAGCATCAAGCTGTGCATAGCCCATAGTCATGGGAGCATGTTGCCCAACAGGCTCACGCACCCAGTAGGAAGCAGGAGTGTGGATGCCTGAAGCAGTTCTGAATTACAGCATGCTGTATGTCTCAGTATTTCATCTGCAGAGATGAAACAAAATAAAAGGGTGGCCATTAGCACACACATGAGCTCGGTTAAAGTGCCACATGTGAGCTTCATGCAAATGCAACTTTGCTTGCTTCCCGTGAAAGAAACCTTGCCTTAAGCTAAAGTGTACCCAAGACTTGACCCTCACTGAATATTTGGGCCAGAGAGATTCTGGATGCTTGCTGGGCTCTAATTTGCTTACTGTTAATGAGATTAGCTGAGAATGTATGTGCAAATTGCTCTAAACCATTATTTATAGGAAGCCTAAAAATATCCAGCACTTTGCTTTAAGGTCTGACCTCCAGTTTTTACAATAGGCATTGAGACACTGAATGCTTTTTTTTTTTTTTTTTTTTCCCATGGAGATATTCTCTAATGTATTCTAGAAGTTTTATCTCAAAGGCAAAATTTGTCCAGCTTTTCCTATTAAAATTGGATCTCAGTGTCAATTTGTTTCTTCCTTGATTCCTAGATAAGGTTATTTATTTTCCTGCCAGCATCTGCACGAAACGTCGCATATCAAAAGACTGTACTGTAACCACTCACCTCCTGACATTGTGTCCCATGTTTAATCATGTCCCCAAAGAATCAATAACACTTAGCTTGGAAGACAGGAACCCAGCTCGTAAGAAATTTTTGAAAATCTTGTTTCATTTGAAAGGCTTTAGAAAAATCCGAACAATTCATTTTTCTTAATCACAAAAATTTTTACTCACATGCACATACATTCACAGAATCCCTTTTTTCCTACAGGCTCCACTGGGCATAGGAACTTGGTGAGATCAAAGTTAATGGGAACTAAGTAGAAATTTTCCAGTCTTGTCTACTATCAATTCACTTGTTCTTCCAATCATACTAAGAAGACACTGCCTAAGAAGAAAAAATAAATTACCAAACGAGTTCATGCTCATCTGTTTTCCATGAATTTAAAAGCAGTTTTTCCTGGTGGCAGAGATGATCTGGCACAAATTTGCATTCAAAGCCTAGCTATGGCAAGTGTTTTGATTCACACCCATATGATTTATTCTTAGGGTTAAAAAACCCATGTAGTCTTGGGATCTGTGAAACCTGCTTTTTATCTGAAGATACACAGTACTCTTTGAGGGGATCTTTTTCAAACATTTCTTTATGGATGTATTTAGTAGAGTTCAATGGGTATACCGTGCCATACATAGTTTTGCATTTCCATTTCACATATGCCTTTTGTAAAACTGTACCCATAGCATAAAAGGCAACTTTTTTTGACCTATTTTCTAAAACTATTTCTAAATAACACAAGGATAAAGTGGAACATATGCTTCAAACAGGAACATAGTGCTTCATTAAGTGTAGTTTTGCAGCCGATCTCTGCAAATAAAAGCCAGGGAAAATTTAATATTGCTTTTCAACAAGATGTCCATAAGTCCACCCTGAACACCTCCTATTCTTCAGCTTGAAATTTAATCACAGTTCCTCTCTTCCAGTTTTTTCCTGTAATTCCTACATCAATTAAGCCCCCTTAAGTCAATGAAAAAATACTGTCAAACCCCATTCTTAGTAGCAATTACACCTGATGCTCAGGAAAGCCAAGACTTTTGACATGAAATAAGAGATTACATACCAAAATCCACCTAAAAAAAAATCCGTTATTACCAAGTGAAGCAAATCACTCTTAGCACAAAAGCATTGCTTGTGAATAACTGACCTTTACAACAATAATGAACAAGTATATGCTATAAAGAAAAAATGAAAGATGAGGAAAAAAACATGAGGTGCTTCCCTTTAAGCTTTATTTCATTGTCAGAGCACATCCTGCTCTGAATAGCAGAACAAACAACTGTGTAAGGCCAGTCATAGTCACTCATTCAGTCAGGGCCATATGACACTAAATGAACTGAAGAAACTTAACCCAAGATTAGTCTCAGCCCCTCCCTCTGTTCCTTTGTTTTGTTACAGGATGGACTCTGATGAGCGATACCAACTATTATTATTATTATTATTATTATTATTATTATTATTATTATTATTATTATTATTATTATTATTATTACTCTTTTAAAAATACTACGTTATGGAACTGCACATTCCATCAGGTCAAAGCTTCATTCCCAATCCAATACTCATCTCTGACAGTGTCTGGAGAAAGGATTTATAGATGGGGCAATGATATGGTGACATTTCTCCAGGTTGCTTTCTGCCTCTGTGGACTAAATACTGGCTGGCTGTATTTAGCAGTTTCATTCTGTATAACATTCTTTTCCGACCATGTCCACCCATGTCTGAAATGGCACCTAGCATCCTACTGCGAGGAATGCCACAGGTTGCCTAAATACTCTGTGGAGGAAAAAAGAGCTCTTCTCATGTTTTCTTTGTTTGGAGAGTGTTGGTTTAATAGGCAAAATTTCTCTTATGTCCCCTGGTCCTTATATCAGGAGAGATAATGAGGAGTCATCCCCTTCCACAGCTGGTGAGATATTGTAAAAGAGCCAGAAGCCTGGGGGTTGATTCCCGCTTCTGATGTGCACTGGAAAGGTGTATTTTCAGGAGTGTGTAAGCCAGGGTCTGCAGAAGATACAGGGGTACATCAACAGTTCACATCCCTCTCTGAATGCAGGGCCAACTGTCCTCAGAAACACTCCATGGCATTAAATATTTAACCATCAATCCACTGCCCCAAAGGGTCACTATAAGCACTTTTCTTAAGAGTGAAAGGAACCAGCAGGGAAGACAGTATATTCCTGAAGCAAACCAGGGGCAGAAATCCATCTGGAAACGGTCTTCTTTTGCTCTGATTTGGGAGCAGATACACCCCAAACTGATTAATTACCCATACTGTGTTAGGTGCAGGCAACATGCATTAATTGGGGCTTTTTCTACTCCAAAACACTCAAGGCATTTCTATATCCTGCTACAGAGGTATGAATCATAGGATCATCAAGGTTGGAAAAGACCTTTAAGATCATTGAGTCCAACCATTAATCTAGCAGCACTATATTTACCACAAAACCCTATTCCTAAGTGCCACGTCCATATGCCTTTTGAATACTTTCAGGGATGGTGTTTCCCCCAGTTCCCTGGGCAGCCAATTTTAATGTCTGACCACCCATTCACTGAAGACATTTTTCCTAATATCCATTCTAAACTTTGGTGCAATTTGAGGCCATTTTCTCTTGTCCTATAGATTTTTACCTTGGAAAAGGGATCGACCCCCACCTTGCTACAACTTCCTTGAAGCCTGTAGAGCTGCTGTTGAAACACCAGTCTGAGCTTCCCTCATTGTTTCCCCAAAATTGGCTACTGCCCAAAATGATGGTGATGCCCTATACCAGAAATGTGGTTTTAGAACACATGAGCTAAGCAGCTGTGAGCATTTCTGAAGCCCAGTCTCTGGGATAACAATGAATGGGACACTTTTGAAGACTAAAGACTATTCTCCTTCTCCCTTACCAGTCAAGAGGAGCTCTGAGGGACATGTCAAAACCCCAAGCCTGGGCTGGGCATCATCTTCCATCAGAGCCTCTCCACTGAGCATTAAGGGAGGAAACTGTTTTCTCTGCTGTTGGCCCAAAGGGGAAACGAAACATGGGTCAAAACTCAACAGACTGCTGAACAGAGGGGCTGAAAGGATGCTGACCTGTGCACATTTCAGGGACACCAAGTGAAATAATTGTATTGAAGCATTAAGTGGCCATGTCCACACGCTATGGAGCAGCTAAGAGAGCAGAGAGCAAGATTCTTTGGCTGCTCTACATCCCTCCTGCACATTCCCATTCCTTGCTGCTGGGATAATTTGTGCAGTCTTCCTTCAGTACAGGAAGCTTTCCACTCAGAGTTAAACAGAAACATAAGGGAATACAGTTTTAGAATGAAATCATTGACTTCTTGAGCAGCACAAAGGGCAAAACAATAGCAAATGGCATCTGGTTTCTGTCAGGACGTACAGCCACTGCAAATTATAGCCCAAATGAATAAGAGCCATCCAAAAGGCTGATCGGTGTCATCTAACAGAGTCAGCTTAATTCAGGATATGCCTCTTTGGTTTCTCAGTGCAATACAAATTAGAAAAAAAGAGTGGCAAATTAAATATGTATGAGGCCTAGGCAGAACTTTCCATCAGCTATAGAATATAAAAAAGGAGGAGAAAGCAATATACAATTAACAAGGCAAGTATGCAGTAGGCAAAGGAAAAATGCAACAAACAGTCCCTAGCACAACAACAGGGCTGCCATGGAGCAGCTGCCTGAGTTTGCCAAATTCCAAGAGAAGACTAGAGAAAAACAAGCCCACAGAGACAGAGCATCCCCACAGGAGAAGCACATGTCCTGTAAACAATTTCACTACTGTAAGCTGGAATCTGAACTCATGGCAACCAGTTCCTGAGTTGCTTTGTCTGGCCATGTGAATCCAACACCACTCCTTTTACAGAGATTACCTACAAATATTTCAAAAGACGGAGGAAAAAGCACTGAGGTCCACCTATGCATTTTTGCTATATGTATTCACATCACTTCTTTTTTCCTCCTCATTCCCTCCCTTTTGGATAATGCTGAAACATCTCTTTTTTAAAAGCAGAAAGGTGCTAAGCAATCTTGCTCAGAATATTTTTACTAATGAACAAAAACTAGGATAAAGACTTGAAAATATAGTATAATAAAAAAATTAGAGATTATTTTTGGTTCATTTGATATAGAAAAATTACCTAATTGTCTTCAAATACAAATTATTTCAGCATAAAGCAAATACAGTGCACCACCATGTGAGATGGCTCCCCGAGGTACATAATACTGTAATAATTGGGGCATTTTCCATAGCTGAGGAAGAACAGATTAGTTTCCTCATATGCCTGTCACCGTCATATTTTCTGGAACAATCCCTATGCCAGAATTTTGCCCCTGGGAAGCTGAGAAGCCTCAGAGAAAAAGGAAAACAATAATAATCTAATTTACTTCTCCTATGTTTTGCTGCTTTGGAATGTGTTTGGACATTGTTTACCAACAGGTGATTGCTTCATTGGTTTCATGTGAATTGTTTTGACTTAATGACCAATCACAATCAAGCTGTGTTGGGACTCTGAAAAGGGTCACAAGTTTTCATTTTCATCTTTCTAGCCTTCTGTAAGTATCCTTTCTGTATTCTTTCGTATAGTTTAGTATAGTATTCTTTATTAATTATAATATATTATCATAAAATAATAAATTAACCTTCTAAGAACAGATGCATCATCCCTTCCTTTGTCTGGTAACCCTGCAAATACAAGATATGTCTAAGGAGATTCAAACTTTTTGGAGAGCAAGACAATCAGAGGATGTAGACTATTTTGGGGTAGGTGGCTGTTACCGTCTACCAAAACTGTAAATTAAATTTAATAAAAAAAGTTCAAGTCTCATATCAGCAGGAAGGCACATTAACATGCAGGTAGCTACTGCTGCCACAAGGCTGAGAGAAGTGGGATCCCTGCTCCCACAGCTAAGCAGGTGTTTTCTACCAGGTGGCCATTGTGCCAGCAGACAGGTAACATGGGAAAGCACAGCCATGGTCAGGCATGGGAAATGCTGTTTCCCATGCCTGACCTAGAGCAGCAAGGACATGAGGAAATACTGTCTACAGAAGCAAGATTCCTAGGCTTTCCTTTCTGAGTCCCTGCATCATCTCTCCAGAGAGCACCTACAGCCCAGCTTGCCATTGATCTATGACACTGAGGGCAGATTTTTGTTTACCAGGCAATTCATTCATTGTTCCCTGACAAGAGGGATTTATATGGTAACAGTAGTGCTTCACAGAAGAAATGGGACTTAAATATAGTGATGACCAAAGGGTCTCTTCAACCCAGACACTGGGTGCACAGAGATTTCCCCTCCCTTCCCTCTCCTTCAGCCTGGGAACACACAAACTGTCCTGCACAAGGTCATCTGCAGGACAAGGTCCTTTCTGCTGGACTGTGGAGCCTTGAGAGGACACCCATTTATTCAGCTGTCATTGATGCCACAGCAGCAAACACAGCATCAATTATGTAATTATATCCATGCTAGGACAGAAACCTCTGTTGTATATGGAACTCTTAAAGGAAATAAAGCATACAATGCAGGGAATCTGAAATGAGAGCTCAGGGTCACAGGCAAAATTCAAATGAAGTATCTTGATTTGAAAAAAAGAAAGAAAAAATCAATCAGCAGTCTCTCCCAAGGCATTTCACCTCTAATTGAAGAGTGAATTGTGTTTAGTTAACTGCTCATGCTCTTGACTGTCTCTCAGCAAATGAATCGTGATTACACTACATAAAATTCAGTGTTTGGCTTTCTTATGATCCCACAGGACTGGATGCCACACTTTAAGACACGTATGTAAAAAAAGAACTGAACTCTGAAAGATATCTTTTCATTGTATAGAAAAGAAAAATGTTTCCTTCAAATACAGATTTGAAGCCCCTCCAGCTCCTGTTTCCACAGCTGAAGTGGAAATCAAAGGAAAGGCCACATATGCTAAAGGTAAAATTAAAGCTTTTTCACATTCCGATTAACATTGGTCAAGAACTATGTAGGCTGCTATAATCTTGAATACCTAAAATCATATTATGTCGTAAACAGATTTTACACACAGAAGGATCTTTACTTTTTCATTATGTGTATGGCTAATTCTGGAGTGCTTAACTTTAACCATTGCTCAAAATTGATCAAAAATGAAGTTTAAGTGAAAACTTATTCAGACTTTTGTCTCAAATGTTGTCATTACTGAAGCAAAATGAGGAACTGCATGCAGCATTTATGAATCAAGAACAATTTGTCAGAAGCTGGGAATTTGAGTGAAGATGGACATAATAGTAAAGCACCACCACAGGAACTGAAAAAAGTCCTAAAACTTTCTGGCAAACCAGTGTGTTTTAAAAGCCAACCTCCCATATATATTGTTCATCCCCATTTGCTTTAAAATGACAGATCCGATTCTTGGGTCATCTTCTTTTGTCAAAATGGCTTTGCAGCTGGAGTACCAATAATTGGGTAGAGCATCTCTATGTGGCAGGATTGCTGGGTACTGTGGTTGCTACATCAGTATTAACTGATCTTCCATCCAGTGGATGGAATATCATGGGACAACTATGTCTTCTCTTCCTGGGCAGCTACGCTACCATTGCAAAATGGTCTTAGCTGTGATGGTACCTCATGCTGAGACACAGCTGTACTGCCTTCTCATCAAACTCCTTTAAACCCATTAAGCACCATTCCCCCCTCAGCTTCACCTGAAAAAAGACAATGCAGAAACTAATGGAAATTCACTCAGAAACAGAGGAGACGAAGCAGGTGGTAGAAACATGACCTTCCTTCTGGAGGTCAAATAGCTTTATTGTGATTAAGCACTACAATACAGTATATATCCATAAAAAAACTCTATAGTGTATATAAATTATTCCTTCCATTCAGTAATTCTCTTTTTGTTTTCATTTTTTTTTAATTTCCATTACAGCTTTGGTACAATGTGATTTTATAATATTTTTAAATATTTTTAGCTTCACAAACTCAACACAAAGTACAAAACTAATCCGAATCGGGGATATTACAATCTACACAGTGGTGTTCAGTGGTAGGAAAAAATCTTACCTCAATGAATTCATGTCACTAGCTAAGCTATAAAGGCATACCTAGCAGACATGACAAAAATATGCACCATTAACCAGCAAACATTTTTTTTTTCAAAATTTATTTTACTTTTTTTTTTTTACAGGTTTTTCCAGCAGCAAATCACTTGAGCATTGTCAGTACTCGTGTCCTCAACTGATTATTCTGTTGTGTTCCTCTTCATTTGAAGGCCATGATTTATTTGTCAAATAATGCACCTCTATCCTCATAAATCTAAGCCACAGTGTCAGTACTTGACCTGCCACCCTGCATTGTTGATGCTTGCACAGTTTGTCCTGCAGCTGGCAGAAATAACTGGAACATTATTGGAGGGGCAGTGTGGGGCAATCAGTCGGAGGTTGTTCTGTGGGGCAGGAGGTATGACATTACAGTAGACAGGCATTCCAGTGGCTGTAAGTGTTCCTTGACCTGATTGATTAGGTAGCATGATTGGTTGTTGATATGATTGTTGTGGCAATCCTTGAGAACCCTGGGTCATTGGCACCTAGGTAGGAATACGGAAAGACGTAGGGGAAAAAAAGACAGCAATTACTAAGCAAGTTAAAGTAGGCTCCCAGAATTCCTATATTCCTTCTAGCTGAATTTGTGTATACTGTATGTTCTGCCAAAATATTCTATTTTCTGCTGCTCAGAATTGTTCTCATCTCTGAGGATTTTATTGTTATAGAAGGTTTTAAAGAGAATTCCCTCTGCTTTAAGCCTAGAAAGTGTCTCTAGCATGACCTAGTAGAATATGTATTACTGGGATAAGTGCAAACAGAAGACTCAAGCCTGGTTATCTAGGCCATCTAAAAGGTCTAAACCTTTAACTTGATCATCAGCCTTTAAAACATATTTTCCATATAGTAATTCTGAAGATGTAAGGGGAAAATTTTACCCATAAGTAACTGCCCCATTTCCATCTGTGTCACTGAAGTGTTTTCAAAGAAGCTGAGGGAAAAGGGGAATGGCTGCTCAATCAGGGCAATCTATTAAAATGAATTAGATGTCATTTAGCTTCTTAACTTTCCAGAGGGACCAGAAGGAAGTGTAAGCACAGGCCACCTCTCACATGCGCTTGGCATAACATAGGTACAAAGGTTGGGAAATAAGTCTGGGTAACTTACGGACTTGGTAAAAATCAAGCCACTGCCTTCCCTCTCCCCAGAACCCAATAAACAATAATCCATTTGGCTACAGCTTGTTATAGAAGACATGTTGAGATCCTTGGCAGGAGTCTCCACAGATGAGTAATTTTTAACTGGATCAGGCAAAGCCCTCAACTTCATTACAGGAAACAGTACTGCACTGGCAAAAAAGAGAAGAAATGAACAATGTTCTTATATTTTTTTAAATTAATTTTCTTCACAGGAAGAAGTCTAATTCCTTCGTTCTTTGTGACATTACCCTCACTGCAGGCTGTAATAAATAGTTCATTTGAAGCATTTCGAAATCAGAACGAAAATCAGGAGTACTAAAACCATGTAAATAGGAAGCAAAGAAACTGACTTAGAAGCGTATTCATCAGAAGGCTTCCTGCCACACACTACCCAAATGAAGTTATAAGGGCACTGTGTGATGCAAAAACTTAATTCAATTAAGCATTCTCCAAGAAAAAACTCTTTTCTTACAGCTCCTAAATACCTGATAAGACGACATGGCTGGATACTGCACCATCATGCCTTGCACCTGATTCCCCTGTTGATTATTCATCATGTTCTGGCTTTGGGGCGGCTGCTGCATTCCCATGAGACCCTGGAACCCCTGCTGCTGGTTCGGCAGGACAGGCTGGTAACCTGGAAGAGGACAGACATCGTCAAATACCCTGCTGCTTGTAGGGGCAAAATTGCAACAGTTCTAAGGTACAGCAAATGATCCCATCATTTATACCCACATTAGTTAAAAAGTTACTTGTTCCTGCAGAAATGTCATTGGAAATGAAAACTGAAGTGCTGTAAACAAGTGCACTTGAGCACTTGTTGCACATGAGTGGCAATCCTAGCAAGCTGACCTGAGTGAGCAGCACACTTTCCTTATGCTTTTTGACACTGTGGCAGAGACCACCTGGAGGATTGTCTGCAGCATGGGACTGTAAAGCCCTAAAGAGACACAGGGTGCTACGGTGTTTTGGCTATTTCCTCAGAGGCAAAACTCCCAACAACTTCAAAGACACCAGCATTTGGCCGTCATGGTCTAACCTGACTATTTCTTTCTTTCTTTCCTTCCCATTTCTTAACTTACCCTTTTACCCTCCTTGTAATGCAGCTCCCTAGCTCAATATAAACAGAGAAGCCTTTATTTAATCAAGAAGAACATCTCTATACACGCTGGCTCTCACTTGCAAGGTTTTTTATGCAATTAGAGCATATTAAGGGTAATATAATCCACTGTACTATTTTTATGTGTGTCAAAGCAGGAAAATAATAAATGAGGGAGTATCCTCCCCATTACTTGGTAGGAACACTGCAGAAGGATAAGAAGAATTCTGTTTTAACCTGTGACTGTGTTCAAAGTTACCACAACATTGCAGATTTTCTGCTGGGATGGCTCCTCTAGGACTGAACGGATAAATGGGCAAAGACGGAAAGATCTAGAGAGCCAAGCCGCTAATGAGGCAGCAGTGAGGATGGGAAGGCAAGAACAAATAAAAAATTGCTCAGCAGCAATGTGATTTTGCCTGGGAATGAGTCTAGACAGATGGAACTGAGCTGGTTGGGTGATGGTGATATTTAGCAATTAAGAACTTCACAGAAAAAGCAGGAAAGGAAAGGAATATGCAGAAAGATACTGTCCTTGAAATATGAGGCCAGACATAGGTATTGTAAATCTATGAATAATTTCTCCTTAACACATTCTGTGTTCTCTAGCACTCATATTTTTAACATGCAGTTATTCAGTGCACTATTAACTCTGTAGTGATGTTTTTACAATAAGCATATTTCAGACAAAGAACCACAAGAAGGAGCAACTCTGTGTCATGTTTCTATGAAAAAATTTGTGTCACGTCTACTCAATTTTATATTCATGAATACAGTACCTAGTTCAACATACTTCACAAGTGAAAACCATCATCTGGATATTTCTTCATTATGTAAGAGAAATAAAGTAACAAATGTCTTTTTCTGCTGGTCTGTTGTCAGTTGATAGCTTTCCTTCTAAATCTGTTCTTATGCCAGGGAAATGTTGAGATTTCTGGTCAAGTATTTGGCATTAAAGATGCTATTCCAGAGATTAATGTCTCCAGTCAACTGAGCAAAATGAAAAAAAAAAAATTCCATGAGTAATTAACTTGGCTGGGATATAGCATTAAACATCTCCCAAACTCACCAATTATTATACATTCAGATTTGCTCTTTTCTTATGCCCAAACACTGTGTCAGCATATTTTTTAGTGATAAAAATTTCCAACATCAGAACTGCTGTAACTGAATTTACAAAAGGCTTATACAGCAATAATAAAATTGCAAGTTCTCTTCTGCTCCAGTACACCAATTATGGGGGGAGGGGATAAAGGATAGAAATAAAAAATTTAGCATTACTCTTTTGGTATTTGCAGGACTAGAAGTTAAGCAGAGGGGTGTCAACTGACAGCAGAAACAGCAACACAAAATTCATCTCCTCTCACCTCCAGCTGTTAAAGTTAAATCCCAGAAGTGTAAAGAACCATAGATGGATAGTGAGCCAAGGATCAAGTGACACTTTTGTGGAATGTAATCCAACACTGGATTTGGGCTCAGAGAACTGGATTGTAATGCACCAGCACAGGGTGGCAGACTGGTGCTCTGGAGAGACAGCCAGACACCACTGGGGCCAAGTAGAAAGCAGCCTTCTGTTATCTCTAGTAGATATGATGGCATTAACATTACTTTTGTGAGACTACCACAAATGCCCTGCTGTGTGTTTAAATATACAGCTCTCTCTTCACCTCAGCTTTTTGTTCCATATTCTCCAAATATGACAGATTTATGACGCAGTACAGACATGACTATCAAACTGAAACAAAAAATCATGGAAAAGCTGAAGTAGCTACCTGTATGATGAATGTATAGGTAAGATCTCCTGGGGATTACAAAAACATATAGTCATAGAATGGGTTTGGTTGGAAGGGACCTTAAAGACCATCTAGTTCAAATGACACACACACATACATAAACACCCAGCCCTGAAAATCTCCTCTGTACTGGGAAGCACTGCTTAGTACATGGCATAACCACTCCAGGTTTTAGATGCAGAAATATGAAAAGGAGGTGGGCTGAAGAGCTGAGGTCCACTGGGCTATGGATTAATATTTCAACAATCTTATTCCAAGACTCTTCAAGGACTTAAGAAATTTCTCCTGACCAAAGGACATATGTACTCCTCACCCCTGGCCCAACCTGCTGAGTACATCCCTGAATATTATTATATGTTTACATCCCTGAAAGTGAGAATAAGACCTTTTTCCTGCTCCTTGTGTAAGCCTTTTGCAATGCTCTGACCAAACAGAAAAGCCCCAGTACAAATACTTCACATGCACTATAACATACTTCCAGTTTGATTAGATTGGAACAAATAGGTTGTATCCTGGATCCTCTTAGTATGTAGGAAAAATTAAGTCCCATCTTTGTCCAGAAGGAGGTACTCTTGAATATTTAATGCCCTGACTTGTGAGTAGAAATGGGGATGTTGAAGAAGTTTACTGGCCTGTGTGTATTTTTGCAAAGATGCTGGCTGTCGTCTCTCTCTTACTTAATATTCATGGTCTTTTATTTTTTACGATCAGCACCATTTGGAATTAAATGAAGCTGTGGATGTCAGACTGTGCTGTAGAACCCAGTATAGCATTTATCCAAAACCCAGCATCTTCTTCAAGATCTTCCTCAATAAAGCCACTTAATTTTACCTGACAGCAAAGCCTGGCCCTTTGTCAAATATGTGAAGAAAGATACATATGTGAAGAAAGGTTCCATTCTATTGAACCTGACATGACATAAAACATGACAAGGTACAAAAGTATAAAAGTATATTCCAACATTACAGAGGAGGTAGAGAATATTAAAAAGTGAATCAATTTTTTTATCTACAACAAGCTTTATATGCAAGAAAAAAAATGTTGTGATAAACCAAAAAAGCCAATATCTGTTCTGCTATATGGCTTCTGTTTCAGCACAAATGAAAGTAGAACAATTGGAAGTCTAAGTGGCAATCCATTTGGACAAGAAGTTGCTAATATTAGAAACCAGCTGTTCTGAATTTCCTATCCCTGCAGCCCAAATTTTCCATGTAATACTTGAAATAGGTCCTCCAGTGTTTACTGAATGTTGATATCTCTTTATGTTTCTGCACTCTGGCCAGGAAAAAGAATGGAGGTGGGAGAATGGAGACTAATATCAACCTTTTAGCACTGTTTGTGAAACTATATTCTTTTTTTTTTCCTTTTTCCTTAGGCACAGACTATCAGAGAGTGCCACTCCACCAAAATTACTTATTTTGTACACACACAGCACAGTCTTAAACTATACTATGCTTTTCAGATGCTATTTACTTTTCAGTGACATGGAAATAATACTGTATTCTCAAAAGTCTTGAAAAACTGACAGCAGCGCATGAGAAACCAGGCATTACTGGGCAGAGGGGGATATTTTGGAGCTACACATGTGTAAGAAAAGTGAGAACAGGAAGTGGCAACATGCTTATGCAGCAATAGTTTTCTTTGCACTTGCTCTTTTGCTCATTAGCTTTCATACTACATGAAGAGTAATCCTTAAAAGCCTCTTTACAGTCCCCTGAGAACATACATACGTGGGCTATTTTCTAATGGCAGTACACATCAGATGAACCAGCCTGTTACTGCAAGCTTCAGGGCCTCTTTACTGCAATTATATCATTCTGCTCTATGTTATCTCTGCTACAAAGGCGGATTTTTTTTAAATCAGGGCAAACATGAGAGACATTGTTAAACAACCAGAGGAACAAAACGTGCACAGAATTTCAACGAATGCCTCAGAGGAAAGATGAGCCTTGGATTCCAGCTGGAATGGAAGAGGCTGTCATATCATCAAGGCAATTCTCTGAACCTTTATAGCCTGCCTCACCATGCTAAAAGTCATCTAACTTAAACATCCCAGGGGAGAAGGACTGCATGAAAGACTCCCAAACGTTTCAATTTCCTAATGTGGCTATACAGCTCAAAAGACAAAATGCAGCAGTTTTACACCATTTCTGGCAGTGTCACCCAGAGCTGCAATTAAGGCATGTTTGGTGCTCTCCTGGAGTCAGCATACATTCTTCATGAATGGCACATTGATGTTGGGAGGGACTGTTTCATTGCTCATTTCAGATTTGAAGCATGTGTTACCAATGTTGGGAACATGTGTTATCAGCACTGTGAGTAAAGAGTGTCTGATGAATGCAGGCAAGAGTCCCTGAACTGCGAATCTTATTGTACTCTTTCCATTTGAAGAGGCTCCTTGCATCCATGCCCATCCAAGGCAAACACAACACATACACTCACAGTGCTTTTTTAATGTAACATGATTTGAGAGCTCACCTGCTCCCTTTCTGCTTTACTCAGTGTAATAACACCTGAAATTCAGATACCTCAGCAACATACTGCAATGGCTTAGGCAAGCTAAGTCCAAAAGAAAGTTAAAAGAGAAACCCCGAGGAGAGGTAACTGGGCTGGGTGGAATGCTGCACAGAATCTGGTCATGCTCTGGCCTGCTCTGTGCAGTGCCCTGCTGGTGCCCTATGCCATCCTCCCTTTTCTTTCCCCTCCTTCCCCCAGTATAGACTAGTACAGCCCTTGCAGCAACTGCCAGGAGCACTGGAAAAGACTGAATTGGAGCTCACATGAAAAAGCCAAGGAGAACAAGCACCAACTCTTGTTGTGGACCTGGTGAAGCCCTTGAAAATATTTAACAGCAAATTTTGCCCACAGAAAGTGCTTACATTTGCAGAAGATTCCCCAAAACTGATAAGAGTTGAGAACCAAACAGATGGTTTGGTTCTCAACTCTTGAGAACCAAACCATCAGTTTGATGAGAACGAAACTGATGGTTGAGTTGAGAACCAAACTGATGCTTCCTGACTGGAAGGATCAAAGATGATCCTTCCAGTCAGGAAGCGCATCTCTTTCTGAAAGGCTTAATGAGCTCACTCTGCTCAACATATTAAAAAGCAAAAGAAGTATCTGCAAATGAGAGTTGTGCTGGTTTTGGCCAAGGTAGAATTAATTTCCTTTCTAGTAGCTAGTATGGGATGAAGTTTTGGCTTTGTGCTGAAAAGAGTGTTGATAATTCAGGGATGTTTTAGTTACTGCTGAGCTTACTCAGTGCTTACTCAGACTCTCTGCTTCTCATACCATCCCATCAGCAAGGAGGCTGGGAGTGAACACAGAATTTGGGAGGAGACACAGGCAAACAAAGGAATATCCCATGCCACATGACAACATGCTCAGCATATGAAGTTGAGGTAAGGAGAGTGTGGGGAATGCTCAGAGTGGGCATTTTTCTTCCTGAATAACTCTTAGGTGTGAAGGAGCCCTGCTTTCCTTGGGGGTGGCTGAACACCTGTCTGCCTATGGGAAGTGTTTCTTTGTTTTGCTTTGCTTGCACACACAGCTTTTGGTCTCCCTATTAAACTGTCCTTATCTCAAGCCATGAGTTTGCTCATTTTTAATTTTCTGATTCTCTTCTCTGTGCAGCTGGGGAGAATGAGTAAACAGCTGCATGGAGCTGAGTTGTTGGCCGGGGTTAAGCTGTAACAATAGTTCTTGAACAGATCAGAAAATGGTATATTAAAATTACAAGTCTGGAAGATAAACCTAGAACTTTATGGATTAGAAAAAAAAAAATCAAAGTTTCATGAGACCCTATAATTAACAAGGAGGCAACTTGCTGAGAGTGGAAGAACTTTTGCATCACTTAAAACCTCTAAAATGAGAATGGACATCTTGCTAGAAGATATTAATCAGTTTAATAAGTAGTTCTGGTAATAAAAATGATTAGAATGTGCTCATTGTCTAGCATTAGTGAGACTATTAAATTACACATTCCAGATTTGAAATACTTAGGAAAATGTTAGCCAGTTAGCTCTTAACATTCTTCCTGCCTCTCAAGCAAAATGACCGATCTTTTGCATAGGAGACAGGATCCTCTCCCCAGCCTCTCCTCCCTTTAATCACAGGCTGGCAATACCACACAGTTCATTCCACAGGCAGAGTTCACCTGTGTATAGTGAATATTCTAAGGGATATTTCTGGCCTATTTTAGTTTACTTTGCCCAGGCTGGAGTAGTGCTCAGCAGACTTTGTAGACTGAAGAAAATGGTTGGTATCTATTCCCACAATTTTATTAGCTACATTCTCCTTTACTTTTTGAAATAAGTTATGGGCAAAGTATTAAAGTGGATGGATCTAGCTTTTACTTTTAATAATACAAATTTACAATGTCTATGACTAAGTTATAATCAGAGAAGAAAAAATGTAATTGTAGAACTACAATTCACTCATAGATACATCCGTACATTTGGTAAAGTTTTTAATAAATTTTTTACCAAAAGCTCTGAGCTGGTTGATCCCAAAGTATTTGCAAAACTGTAAGGAGGAAAAAACTGAAGCAAACTGTTCAGCAAGACTGAACACTGTCTTAGAACCACAGAATAGAATCACAGAATTGAATCAGAAAATACCTCTAAAATCATCAAGTCCACCCATTGCTCTAACACTGCCCCATCCACCACTAAACCACACCTCTAAGCATCCCAAAGAACCTTTGGATTCTCAAATAGACCCTAAAGGTTGTCTGTAAAACAGGAGGAAAGCCAGCCTAATTGGGGAATCTTGCATAGGACAGTTGGCCAAGTTGTGGGAGTCACATAATGAGCACAAGTGAGAGCAGTGATTCCAGGCAAGTGTTTTTGGTGGCCAAAGCCCTTCTTGTTCCAGTGGTACATCAGTCCCTCCTGACTTTGCATGAGATACTCAAGTACTGGACTGCAACCAGGTGTTTCACCTCCTATGTGGACATTGTAACACCATCCCTATGCACTGCTTCCTTTAGAGGGGTGCTGCTCCAAGGCACTTGCTCTTGCTGGCTTGAGCCATGCACACACATGTCCAGGTGTGATTATGTTAGAACTGGGTGCCCAATGACCTGAGGAAAAGGTTTGGGGTTTTTTTTCTGTTATGCTGTTGACCATTATCTGGCAATTTTCATGGCAAATGATGGACAAAACTGTCATGGAACTTAAAATTAATTTATAAATTTAAGCTAATTTTGATTTTAGCCTCACCCCAAAGTGTCTGCAGTTTAGAAGACTCACACAGAAGACATACTAATTAAGTTCTCCCTCCTGGTGTTATTTTCCGTGCGAGTCTGAAGATTTTAACTGCATCTTGTGCAACTGAAATTCAAACCACTTAGTAAACAATTTTGTAGTTTAAGTTTTTGTAGTTTAAGCTATCTAAAATCCAAAGTACACTGCAAAGCAAATCGGCAGCAGTTGGTCTATCCATTCCTACTGCGCTTTCTCTATGGAATACACAAAAAAATGTCTTGACCTAGTAAGACATTTCAGCTTTATATTCTACTTGAAGACAACACAGATAATTTCTGGGTGTGAACTGGACACCATGTGAGCTAGAAGGACAAGTACATAATAGCTGAATGCTAAAATTCCTTCCCTTTACCCTCAAAACACAAGTCCATGCAATTATTTTACTTAGTCTTCACACACATACAAAGGGGGAAAAAACAAACAAGAATACCTATGCCTGAAGTAAGGAAGTCTTAAGAAGCAACAGAAAAGGTACAGAGGTAGGAGGCAGCACAAAAAAACAGCACATGTCAAAAACCACAGCAGCACACTGACTCTTTTTGCCTATGGCACTTGGCAAGTTCAGACCCTCCAAAAACAAGAGAAGCCTTTTAACACAAGTTTGGCTTCTTTCATTTCAGGTGAAAGCACATCCTACTCCAACAGTACAGCTTGCAGGGGAAACCACAGGTTATTATGTTAGATTTGTTTTCAGAATTTTAAACTAATGGCATTGATTCTTTCAAGTTTGTGAGGTCAAAACAATTTTTAGCTAATGGCACTCCAGCTACTTTCACTGGAAATACGTAACACAGCAAATGTATTCCTAAAGTGATTACAATGACAGTGACTCAAATAATTCTCTGCAGAGCTGAGGTTATAAAACTGCAGGATGTTGAACTTTGAGTCTTGAAATATAATTGCTGCCAGAACAGCAGCTCTGAGTCTATAAATTTGCCACAGCTTTGCAAAAAACACATTGATGCTGCCCAAACCTGGTAACAGACCAACAGCCACATTTGTTGTCAGACTCACACACAAAGAGCCATATTCAGCTGCATTAAGAAACTCAACAAGATGCATATGCATCAAAGATATGAGCCAGTAAGATTTATTATCTCAAGAGGAAGAACAAAAATCCTGGATAAAAGAAGTTGGACTGTCTTTCCCCCACCTCATTCTCTCTCAGGTTGACAAAGCTACAAATCCCACGAAAGCAACAGCGCAAAAATGTCTTCATCCAGCTTTAGAAAAAGAAATAAAACTGGGATATTTCCCACAATTTTAAATTATTCCCGAGCAACCTATTAGTTTGATTTAGTAAAAACTGCTGATGAAAATACTGTGCGACACTAGAGGATTTTTGGTTAGGTTTTTTTTTCCTCCTTTTTTTCCTTTTTTTTTTTTTTTTGGTGGATAACAGCTCCAAAATTGCCCACGTGCCAAGTTCCTCTAGGAACTACCCAGGTGAACTGCTCCTCCTTGTCCTCTTGCTATATTCTTCCTCAAAAAGCTCTACGAAATCTTGGTTTTACTTGTTTTGCAACCCCAGGGGCTGGAAGAAGCCCTAAGCACAGAGTGTCTGAAGCATCGATAGTTTCATTTGCTACTCAAGACAATGCTGCCAACTGGGGGCTTATCTCCACTGCTAACAAAATAGAAAAAAAAAAAGTTAGGGAAACAACACAACTTCCCTAGCAAATCAAACCCTCCTGGTCCAAAAGATGTGCAGGTTCGGAGCCTCAAAACCATACTTTTTAACTCTGCTTTTCCTGTATAAACTAAAAAAAGGTAAATTTTAAAAAAAGCCAAGATAGATTGCTTTTTGCACAGACTTCTCCTTGAGAACAGTCACTGCATAAAACAGATGAGTTCACCTGGGAGGTAGAAACCTCCTGTTGGGGTGATTTAGATTATGGCAATAAGAAATGATGGAAGTAACACCACATATCACAATGTAAGATTTAGCACTTCTTATATGTCAAAGAAATATCTATTACCTTTTTTCTATGATGCTAAGTTCCAACCTTAAAATGAGGAATAGCATTATCTTTTAAAAAAATTTATATGCATGCTCAATGTCCCATGGGTGAAAAAACTGGTTGCAAAGAGTGCTGAACTTTCATTTAATGCCTTCTACTCCATAATCCAAGAAACTACCTTTAGGACAAATATGCAAAATCATGTGTAAATTGAATTTATTAATTACTTAAAGATACATATCCACCCCTGAGTTACCTTTCCACACTTGAAGAGAGTTGGTTTAAAACTCTGTGACTTCACTACTAAGTAAAAAGGCCCAGACAAGTAACAGGTATGATTAAATACTTTCATTTTATTCCTAATGAAATCACATACTGTAACATCTTCTGAGACTAAAATTTTAATTAAGGCAGGCTGGCATTTTGGGTTTTTTTGTCCCCCTTATATTCCAGGGGAACAGCAGGTAAGGTCAAACAAAAATCTTATGTGATAAAATTGTGTGAGACTGCTCCTGGGAGACGTGGCATTATTAACGAGAACATGAAGAAGGGCACAGTTGAACAGTTCAAAGATAAATTACTGCATTCAGTTTACTTTTTGCTATCAACTGGAGAACCTGAGAGAGCTGTTATTTGACAAGTAATGTATATAAACAGGCATCAAAAAGAGCTTGAATACAGGAGACTCGAGGCTGGAGAAATTTGTCAGTTTAAAATCTGTATCCATTCATTTACTTCTCTATACAAAGGATTTTCAAATTATAGGGACAGCTTTAAGAAGAACTTGCTACTAGTAAGTGGCTTGATGCTGAAAATAAACCTGTTCTTTCTGAAAACCTAAACCCATGTAATTATATGACACTTTATTCACTTATTTGGTTTCCTTTCCAATACACATTTATTTTATGTTTTGAGACATTTTAATACTCTTCCTGCTCTTGAAAAACTATGAAAAATATTTCTTGCATTCTCCTTCAAGATAAATCTAAAGATAAACAGAGGGGCACATCTTACAGACATGGTATATAAGTCAAAGCTTCTGAAAGATTCTGAAAATTCTATTTTTAAGACAAATCCTTTTATCTCACTTCAGTAAAAAAAATACAGGGAACAGCCAGCTGCAATCCAAAATAATTGCAACACAATAATGCAGGGCTCCATTACAGCAGCCTAATTCCGGTAAAGCAGCTGATCCAGGATCTTGGCACTTGCCCAGGCCCTGAAGCCTGACTTAAATGCATTAACCCAAAGCATGTGCAGCTGTTTTTGTAATCTGAGGCTTCTGCATTTTACTGGAGACCAAGAAAGAAGGGGAAAAAAAAAAAAGTCACCCAGCTAGCAAATGACAGGCTCAACAGCTTTGGAGAAATGAGCTTTGGACAGTGTTTCCCCTTGGCCAGTACCATGAGCAAGGGTTTACACTGGAGTGTTGCAGATGCCCAAAGTCAGCTGAGGTGCCTGCAGGGAGGGTACTACAGGACCTGGGAGGATACTACATTATTCTGAGAAGGGTGAAGCCTTCTCATCCCAACAGAGCTAAGCCGCTGGAGGCATGTATTGCAAGTTGGTGCACAATTCTCACAACAACAGGGAGGTCCAAAAGAATTCTGAGGATCTGCCCTCCCATCCCAGCAACCTTTAGGAGAGTCAACTGAGACTCATGGGTAGGGAAATAAATAATTTTAGAGAAAATACAGGATGCTCTTAAGCGAGATTTACAGCTCAAACACCAAAGCAGATGCAAATCTGGTAGTAGCCCTTACTGCAGACACAGACAGTTACATTGATGAGGTCTGCTGCAATTCCTCTTTAGGAGGTTTTTGAATTGCTAATGTACAACTAAAACACCAGTGTGAGAACCCATTAGAATGTTTACAGAATCCTTTGGCACATGACGTGCTCATTAGAAGAGCTGCAATACTGCCCATATGTACCTGTGTCTATGCTTGCATTGTGTTACATAAAACAGTTCATGGCCATAGAGTAACTGTTATATAAAATATCTATGGATTTTGTCAGTAAATCCCTAAGGAACTGTGTGATGGGACAGCTAATTGCCAAAACAAAATTCAGTATGATTCAGAAAAAGCACAAATACAAGACTAGCAGGATCAGATTTTCCAGCTGCAAACCACTGATTCAGACTTACTGATTCAGATTTACTGATTCCGATTTACTGAATTTCAGCAGATATATTTGTTCCGTTTTGGATTTTTTTGGACTGACCCCTAATAAATAACGTCAGGTCGGAGTAAAAAAAGTTGTTTTGCCCTGTGTATTAATCTATCTATAATTTTTCTCTTGATATCAGCTTGCTATCTTGGCATCAGGTCTTGATACTGATGAAATATCTACAGCCACAAGCTCAGGATGAACTTCTGTGCCAGATATTGTGCAAACTTCAAGGAATAGCTGCAGTCACTACAGCAAAGATGATGCATTCCTGAAAAGACAACTGCAGGTAGAAAAATAAGCACCCAAAGGAAAAAAATTGCCCAGTGAAAAGGAGAACTGCACAATACTCTTCTGGCAGTACACCAAAATATGTGTGGAGTGCTTAGACACCTATTCTGAGCAGGAGCTGCTCGGGCAGACTGCTGCTCACCAGTCTGGCTGTGGAGATGGAAGGTCCCTGGGCTCTGGCTGCCTCTGCCAGGCTGTTTTTTCCACACAACTCCAGGTACAGGTTCCTGCCCTGCCCACATCCTCTCTGTTAAAGAAGACTGCAGTGTTCTGGTGATACCATTTACTGCACTGTGTTCCATTTTACTGTGGGCAGACTGGGGTAAACGACTGCCAGCACCATATCAAATCCTGCTTTTTCACCTTCACAAGCTGGGTTTTGTTTTGTGTCTCAGCCTCAGGAAGAAGTCTCATAAACACAACACCAACTGTAAATACTGCCAGCAACAAAGATACAGCCACTGCCTGATGGCTCTCTTCCTCCCTACGGCTTCTGCATGCACCAAAAGGTACCAAATCACAGAAAGCCGTGAGTTTGTTTGTTTACCTACAACATAAGGACACAGCAAGCTGCAGACTACAGCCCCCAGCTCGATGCAAACAGGCACAGGGATGTTACTGAAGCCAACAGGACTTTGATGGAGCATATGCCTGTCCATATGGGTCCAACTGCAAAAATCTCATCTTTTCCAAGTGCACCCATGCAGAATGCAATCCAAAGACTACTGGGGTTAGCAATCAACCTTAACCCACTCTGTACCATATTAGAAGCAATTGCCTGCAACACAGTGATTGCTCTGGCCCCTATACAGCAGAGCCCTTGAGAATTTGCTTAACTTCTAAGCAGGTAAGATAATTTCTTGATTTCAGAGCAATGATTTTCAGGCTTGAATACACTTCTGGACCAGGGAACTCAACCTTTTGAAGGAGACGATCTCCAGTGGGAAAGATACAAGCACATTTATTCGCACTATATTCTTATCATTGCTTTGAAAGGTTTCTGAGAAACTTTACCAGACAGGTAGCAACCAAATTAAGGAAAGAGAGGTCCTGTTCCAATAAAATCCAGTTCTACAATATATGAAACAAATTAATTTCTCAAATCCTTTTGCATAATCACTGCTTAACCCTCAAGAGAAAAAATGGGGCAAGGTGGGACTGAGCCTGCATTAATGCATGGCCCTTGCACTTGTATGTGTTTGTATGAAAGAGCCATCAGACCAAGCAGTAGCTATGTACCAACTAATAAACCAGATGGCAATCAGGGATGACTCTACATTATTTCACTCCTGTGGCACAGACACAGGGAGCTCCCACTTATGTCTGCCTTGCAATTACCAACTCTTCTAGTTTACTGCAGACACTATTTTATGTTTCCTGTCTTTCTTGATTAAAAGTGCCTTAATGAAAGTGGGTTAAGCCTTTGCTAAAGCAATTGCTATCATTGAGACCCTCCCTTCCCTTTAGCCCTTGAAGTAGAAAGTACAAGACCTGTAAAGTTCCTACATGTACTTTGTATCAGTGTCTGCTCTGGGCATCCCCTCCATTCCATATCACTGCAGTAATATAAACATTAATTGCAATTCTGACATAGGTACAAAAGCAATACATTCGCTCACTACACCACAACTGGGCTGTATCTTCCAGCTAAAGCTTTTTCTCTGAAGTGAAGGGTAGAATCTACAGATGCGGTCATCCCCATGCCCAGTTAGCTTCCCCTGTGGCCAAACTGTGCATCTTACAAAGTAGGGAATAAGTGAGTAAAAGAAAAAATCTCTGGAAAAGTAAAAAACATTCCCCTTTGACATCCCAAACAGAACACCACCAATTTCCAAAAATCTTTTTTTTTGTTATTTGATTTAGTATCTATAGACAATTTTGGTTTTTATTTTTTTTTTTTTTTGCCTTGGGTGTAGAGGATGTGTGGGGTATGAGTCTCATTTCAGAGGAATTTGAAGTTTTGTTTCAATTGTTCAAGGAATGTGCAAAATAACTTGTTCATACAGTTTTACAAACTCTTTTGATTAATCAGGCAGCTAAATTCACAAAGCCTGCCTATCTCCACATCACAGCCAGGAGCATTTTCAACTTTTGCAGAATAATACAAATATCCAAAAATAAAAGGGGAAAAAAAAAAGAAAACAGAATGCAGTAGCTGTAAACTTTCACATTTGCCTTTTCTAACAAGGGTTTAGTGTGACTTTTGAAAACAAGAGGGTTAACACCTGGAGTCACAAATTCCTTGCATAATTCACAAAAGAATTTAACAGAAATGACACTCAGCAACAAGCTTTCCTGAACAGCTGTGCCTAGAAATATTGGCTCAAAGGGAGCTGAAGAAAGAGAAAAGGAGAGGGAGGATGAAGCTGACTTGAGAGGACATCACTTATTTTCTGTATTGATTCCCAAGTCTATACCAAGTGGGACAACAGGCTGACAGCAGTGCTTGGGAAAGGGGCAGGCATCACTGCCCCAGTCCCTGCCTCACTCATGCTAGGGGCAGTCTTTCTGCAGGCTTGAGGAAGCTTGGAATCAGGCCCCTCGTCAACAGATGTCATAATGTCCAGCCAGAATATGGTTCAATTCAGCTACATGAACCAAAACCTCCCCTCTATCCCCAGCTTCCACTGCACAGCACATTAGCTGGAAAACTCCCAGTATAGCCGGTCCAGTGTTATTGCTGCAGAAGATGGTGTTGGTTAACTCCACCAGTGCAACAGCCTGAGAAGGCTGATCTGCCAAGCAAGAGCATTTTATGCAGACTTCTTCTGCAAAACCCACAGGATCAGTCCTGATCCCCTTATCTCCTCCCAAGGTATCTGCAATTGTGCAACTGTAAATAATGCAAAATACACTTTCATTTGCAAAAGCTCCCCAAAGCACAGCACAAATTTAAAAGCAGGAAAGTCTTCTGAATTTTTGTGCTTTGTCTGCTGTAGGTCTCCCCAGGGCGAAGTCTGCCCTTAGAAATCACTGGGACAGACCTGCCACAGCACATTTGCTGCCGCACAGCACACTTAATATTTTGCAATCTCAGCAAGGCTGCGTTTACAATCTTCATGGCCAAAAATATTTGCAAAGTCTGAATTCCTGATGGATGCCAGCTAAGTAATCAGAGAGATGGAAAATGCACAATAAAGACCATAAACATATGGAGTCTTCAACTCAGCATAAATACTGAGAACGAAGATCAACCTGAGTGTGTTGTCAAGGTAGATTTGAGAGCCAGCAGCAGCAGAACTTTTTTCCTTGCATACATCATAAATTCTGATAGCTTTTTTCTTGCCTGGGACCTAGTACACTCTGAGTGCATTACTACTTCTTTCTGCTTATTAGTTTTCTCGTCTGTAAAATAAGGTTTTGAGGGGTGGCATCTTCGTAAAACATTTTGAAATCCAGCACTGCTGAAAAGTGCTATATATTTGATTGATAAAGTCAGTGGAAAAACATCTGATATTCAATATAATCTATAATAAGGAGAGACCTTTAAGTGCTGAATTAATTAGGAGTTACACAGAGAACTTTGCAAAATTTTCAGTTAGTTGAAGAATGCTTCTTTGACCAAAAAAAAAGTCTGTTTGGTTTTTTTTTTTCTGGCAGTGCCTGCAAGAGGTAGGGCCACATTCCCAGAGTTCTACGTCTGTCAATACTGGCAGGAAGGTGAGGAAGAGGGCAAAGTAAGAGTCAGCTGCCAAAGCAAAATCTTAACTACAGGTCTTTGTGAATCAGAAATTTGTCAGCAAAGCAATATAAATGGATGTTTTCCAATTAAACTGGAAGGGTTTGCAGAGGCTTTACAATGCTTGCTAAAGGCACCTGCCAGCTCTCCAGGCTCAGCTGAGGTGGGAGAGAAGTTTTCTGTGGGAAAAACAGGTTTCTTAGTGCTTTTTGTTTTTCACATGAATTGTGAGTATCCTCCACCCTTAGTTCCTCTCATCCTATGAAACAATCTATGTACGTGGGCAGACGAACATATTCATTATATATTAATTCCTCCATGTGCAATCAATCATTGAATTTAATACAGTACCATCCTCCAAATCATCCTTAAGCTAAAATGCTTGTTTCTTGCCTACATGGTCTGGATGGGGTAATTGATTTCACATACCCTTTCTGGGGTTGCTCAAAGTCAAACCACAAAGCAGCTGCCAAAAATATCTCTTCATGTAGAATTTACAACGTTTCTGCATTTCTGAAGCAGTAGCTGATGTGCCTAGCCAATCTGCTGAAAATGTTTGTGTAGCTAAAATTTTTGAAGAGAGAAAATCACAGGATCTGCAAATACATCTGCAGAATATTCTTTAGCAACTACTGTTCATTCTGAGTGTGAACCTTGAGAATAAACTCTAACTTCTGTAAAAGGACAAACCTAAGTCATACCTTTAGACTACTGCTCATGACAAGGAACTTGATCTACACCTAAAAAAATTCCATCAGAGACCGTGCTCAATTTTGAACAATTAACATATCTTTTTCACATTAAGAAACAGAGGACTCCAGTCTTCACATTTTAGCAAATATATCTGCTGCAAATAAATAATTTTCTAATTATAAAACTGACTGCTTTATAGACCTTGTTCTCATATTCTGGAATGATCTATTGCATCAATAAAAAAAAAAAAACCCACACTTTTTTTTTCCCATCACAGGAGAAGCCATAGCAAATTGGTTCATAAATATTCACTGTTTTTTAAGGCATGGCTGTAAAAAAGGAGATACTTTACTGCTCTGGAAACAGTGCATTTAATGTCAGAGCATCTCTGAGAAAGAAGAGCTGAGGAGAGTCTCTTAATGCAGTGAAGTCCTAAACCAGTCACAGGTCACACTCACAAGCAGATTTAAAACGGTGGCAGAAGAAGTCAAATATGATGGATGAGCTTGCACCTATGCAGAGTTTCCAGTGGTGTTAGCAGGAGCCTGCCTGGTGGGGAAGCTGAGCTGGCAGATGGGAGCAGCCCCACTCCGCACGCCTGGGGCAGGAACGGGGCGGGCAGGCAGAGGGGGCACAGCTGGTCCCTGCCCAGGTGGGTGGCCCTGGCTGCTGAGGCACAACTGTCCCACTCCCCAGGCCTGCATGAGCCAGGCACAGCTCTGAGTACTCATGCTGCTCATGCTCCTAGCTGCTTGCTATGGCTCAGGGGAAGCACTCCCAGATGAAGGCACTAATTACGCCTTAGGCATAAATAACTACTCACGACCTCCCTGCTACACCATCCCTGAATTCTCTCTCCTTGAGTTCCTGCCTGCAAGTGCTTTCTGGATTTCACAAGGCTTTTTTATTTTAAATCCACACAGTTGATTGATTTGGTGGATATTCTGCACAGATAGCAAATAAAATTTATGAGTCAATGAGGCTCCTCCTCCCCATCTCCAACTCCATGGCTCATGACTGCCACATAGCTGCTCCTCCTGCTACACAACAGAGTAGGAGAGGAAATGAGCTACAAAAACCAAAGCTGCCCCAGCTGCATAAACTTCTTAGAAGAATGAAAATTTACAAATAGAAAGCAAACTGCTAGAGTTCTTAGAGCTAATTACTAATAAAATATAATAATTACAATTATAAAATGTCCCATAAAAATGCTCTTCTTTACAGTGTTTCCATGTAAAAATAGAATAATAAAAAAAACCCTGGGGCTGCTCAAATTTGTTTGATAAAATAGGTTATGATGTATTACAATTTAGACAAATAAAAGTTCAGAATAGTACCAAGGCTATAAAGCATGAGCATAACATATTGTTCTGGCAAGTGATAAAACTGCTCACAGTGACAGCTGTGATTTATGGAAGCAATTCAAATACACTTTGAAAGTATATTAGCTTTGCTTCTGCCCACAAAGGGTGCATATTAGCAGGGTAGGCCATGCTGATGATAAATTACATACCAGCAAGAAGTGAAGAAAATTGGCAACATCAGATGCCCAAAGGCCCTGAGTTACTTTGATAATGTGGTTTTCAGGATAATACCTCACATGCACAGGCATCTGAGCACAAAAAGAAACACATCAAATCTGTATTTTCATCGGCCCTTTGGAAGATAATGTTACAATGGTGAGAGTGGCTGGGACTTCCCAGCTAAAGCCGACATACAAAGCATTTACAAATTGGCTCTGGAAAAAGAGTCTGGCTCAGAGGGTCACAATTTAGATGCTACCTTTGGGTGGAAGCTGGAAAATAACTGCCTCCTGCTTCCAGGCTGCAGGCACTGAAGCAAGCTGCAGGCTATGGACCTACAGCACACCTACTGCATGGCTTCGGCACGGTGGGTAAAGGGACCCAAGAGCTGCTGTGGTTAGCTCTGCTACCACCCAGAATGGGATGGAGACGCTGCAGTCACCACCTGCAGCACCCCTTCTGCAAGGGAATCAAGTTTCCGGGCACACTTGTTCATTGATCACAGCAGTTCAATCTCACAGAAAAAGCCACGCTCTTCCCATGGCTCAGAGCAGCACTGGAAAAGGAGCACAGGAAAAGCATGATGACAATGTCTTAACCCACAGCAGGATTTTACTAATGTAAAGCACTGAAAAATTATTTTAAGATACTTTGGGCTAAATTCTGACGTACTAGCACAGATGATGACTGATTTCAGAGTCAACCTGTACTTCAGGGGGTGTCCTTTGAAGAGCACACATCCCTGGGCAGTGCTATGGAGAGCCATGTGCCTGGCTTTTCTCGTATTACTAGGGAAAGTTTAATAAATTCTATCTGCCTCCAATTATTGCAGTCCTCCCATTCTGACACACTGGTAAAGCACATCTTTGTGTCCTGAATTAATGACTAGGCCAAAGCAGTTACATCTTACCACGGATCAAAAGAAGTTTATCAGCAGTTATACTGTAATGAGCTCATCTGCAAAAAATAAAACACATTTAACAAAGACTTCTTGTCTGGTGGGAATTTTTAACTTATTTAATCCAAAACACTCCCTTGGGAAGTGATAATAGGAGTATCTATCCTATTTCTAGGATACCCATTACTGTATAACCAGAGGACCTCAGGCATATGGTATGCTCACAGAATGAGTCTGTGAGTAATTTTTTAGTGGAAGTTGGCAATTTCTGGAGTTTTTCTGTATTTACAGGCTCTGGATGAAAAATGGCCCAGTGACACTATAACTGAAAGGATATAAAACTCCTATACATGGATTGATACTTAAAAAGTAAGTGAGCTAAATGCTTTCTCTACAGATGGGGGCTTGGAGAAAATGCAAAAGTGATAAAACAGATTTTCCTAAAACATATAGGAAAAAAAAGAGCTTGGTACCTCTTTGAGCCTTCCCCCTCTGTAGTTCTAATCTAAGAGTTAGAAGAAAAAACATTTTTTCTTGAATTGAAATTTTAGGTAGTACAGATACTACAGCACATTTCAGGCTATCACTTCTATTTATTTACAGCTCTGCAGCACCATGCTTCTGTAGAAACATTTGCAAGAATTGAACTGATTGTGTGTTAAGCCTTAATCTTAATAGCTTTTTCATTGCTTGCTAATGGAAATACATATTCAACATTATTTTAAACTTAATTCAGCGTAGAAGAATTAGTTTCATACAGTGTAATTAGAATTTTTTTCTACAGCACTTCATAGAAATACAAGGCATAAATAGATTACTTCAAGCAAGGGAAAGGAATGAGAGCATTTTTGTTTCTTCAACAACAACCTGGATATAGTAACTGTAACAAGGAATGCACCCCCCTATTTTCTTTTTCTTGTCTATACATTTCAGATTCATGGTTTTCACTTTAAATAAAGGAATGTTCACAGCATTCCTCAGATTCTACTTTACCAAAAAACCAGAAATATTCTGCTAAACTTTACTTCTGAGCAGGGGAGGGATAATCCCCCTCTACTGCAAATTGGGTAGGAGGCAGCAGTCATTACTACAGCCTGTTGTCTTAGAAGAAACAGCACTACCCCTCCCTGTCCCATCACCTGCTTGTGACTTCATGTCCTGAAGCAATGAAATAACCTTCACAGAATTCCAGCAGTCACAGTAAAAGTGACCAGAAAAATGTTTATTTATATTCCTCCCACATACTCTAACCCAGAAAACATTCACTTTAGCCTCTGTTCCCTGAAGATTTCACTCCTAAATACATTCCAAATCTACCTTCTTCTCAAAACCCCATTTCCATGCTGCAGGCTTTGAAATGTCTTTCAGGACACTTCCTTGGAAGGATAACTTCTCTTTATGGGCACAGATGTTATTTTGTCTAAAGAGCCAAAATTACTGGAAACCTATTGCTCCATCTCCAGCTCCTCTGACAGCTTCCCAGCCTCTCTGACCTCAGCAGCCAGCCAAGCTGCTGCAGCTGCAGCTCATTTTTCTTCCCAAGGGAGAGCAGGAATGGTGTCCTGAGCCTCTGAGATCTCATTACAGAACAAAACCAACATCTTTTAATAGTGTGATGGATTTATGATTTCATTATTATTTTTGCAAGGGAAGATTCCACAGAAAGCACCGACAAAAGGAAAGGAGAAAATGTGGTCTCCGAAACTTGCTGATACACACTGTCCCCACCACCCCCTTCACTTTTACTAGGTATTCAATAATATCCTAGTCATGGCTTTATTTGTGGGCTCAGCAACACAAACAAATTAACACAAAAACTAGAAATGCTCCATACATGTCAGGTTCCTCAGGTCTCCAAGGAAAACAGCAGCAGGATTCCCAGGCCTAAGACAGTGGTTCTGGAAAGCTGTCCTGGAAGGTAAATATAGTATAAAAGCTGAGAGTATTTTGCCACATGCTTTTACAGCCTAGTAACTATAAAGAATTTCTTTGCAGTGCTGTCTTCAAATGGAAGGAAAATTCCCCACTTTATTATGTTCAATTTTTCAGTTTCTGTTATGTCAATATTACAATATTTTGTAACAAGAAGACAAAAGCTTCTTCATCTTCTTGAAATCAATATTACTTCTCAGGCAAGGGCAACTGGTGTCTCTTTGTTAAGGCTCTATTTTAACATACTGCCAAAATACAAATACAATTCTTACTCGATAGATAATAATCTGCTTTTCAAGACCAAAGGCTGAAGTAGCCAGGATAAAAAGCCTTCACATATTCTAGTATGCTGCACCATTCTTTCCCAACCCTGCAAGCAAATCAGAATTCTGATGGTGCAGGATGGTCTGTGCAGATGCACCTGTCCAAACGTCAGCTCACACCAGCAGAAGGTTAAGGTCCAAAGTAAAGAGAAATCTTATACTCCCCAAGATTCCCTTCCTGCCAGCCTTGCTCTTCCACAGTGTGATCATAGCAGCTTCACTACTGAGGGACTCTTCAGCAGATAACTGCATTATTCCACAAGTTAGGGATGCATGAACTGTAAGAAAAAGCTTGATAAATAAATCTGCAGTAAACCACACACACTGACAGCTATACAGAGACAAAAAGATCCCTAAAATGAAAATCAAGCACTGAAAACTGGAAGAAATTTGTCATTGCTTGGCTATAGCTGCATTCTCTTTAGAGGTCGTATTTCTAGCTTTCAAAAATGGAAATACAGGTCAATGCATTTGTGTCTGAATGGCCTACAGAGCACCAGGGAACAAGGTTAAATATTTGGAAATCAGAAAAAAGACAATGCAAAAGTAGTCCCTACAACCTTATTTCCAAGGGCATTGGTGCATATGAATGAGATGCAATATTTAATTACCTAATAATCATATATGAAACAGAATTTGCCCTAAAAATTGCTGAAGAATTGGAATGAATGTGAAAAATGCCTCTGCAGAATTTCTAATCTTTACATTTCCGATGTTGCAAACCACAGGAGAACTTCAAAAGGGTATTCAGCATGACAGCTTATAAAGACTTTACCTCAGCCCTTACACAGGTCTAGACATTCAAGAGCACAGATGGATTGGTAAACATTGCTTAGCAATTTTCTCTAGAGGGATTCTTTGTGAGCTGTGGGAAAAATCCTGTGAGAAGTTGGCTGAGAGGGCAAAGTGAATTTCAAAAGATCAAGCCTCGATGAAATCTGCATCTGCTTTTGCTGGGACTCTTCAAAAGAGCAGACATCTTGTCAAATGTTAACCTCCTGCCCTGGGGAGAACTGGTGCTGGAAGCCACAGGTTTTATTTCCTCCTTGTTTAGTCACATGGGAGAGAACAGACGTTCTCTCTAAGCGTTCTCTCTCTAAGCACATTCTCTTACTCAGAAGGCACACGTGTAGGGCTTTCGTGAATTATATAAAGAGGTTAATCTTTGGAAAGAAACAGATGGACACAAGGCAGACTGAAGGAAAAAAAAAAAAAAAAAAAAAAAAGGAAAAAACCTCCACACCAACTTGTCTTGGGGTTATCACAAAGCATTCATATTAAAGGAATTAAAAAATCAGCTGCTGGCCAGTTGGGATCCAAGAAGAATTCACTGTTCCTAAGGAAGCAAACAGCTCTGCCTAGGAAGACCCCAACATTCATGCAACAAAGGACAGCTCTTGGGCCCAACACAGATCTTCCCAAGGACACCAGCAGTCCACAGGCTGTGTTTCTAGTAGGACTGATACAGCGAGTTGTAGAAATTACAGGTGTTCAGATAAACTAGGTTTTAAAAAGACAGACTCAGCATCTTAATTCAGTCCTTCTTTAGACACTAGAAAGCAATAGAAAATGCTTGGATAGCCAATTTCTGAGCAAAGGTAAACATTCAGCTAATATACCGAATCCTGAAACAGTGGTTTTACTATCTTCATTGTACATCAAGACTAAGGGAATTTCTTGAGCAATTTAAAGGCACTTTTGGAAAATTAATCTAAAGTTATATCTAGTTTCAAAACCACTGGAAATATGTGACACATGACCTTTACCTAAGAAATTGAATAACAATTTTGATTATGGCTTTTCCTCATTTACAGCACAACCTAATTATGAAAATACATGCATGACCTCACCTAACTGTTGGACTTTTGGGATTCATTCCACCAAGCTAGCTCTTCAGATTTTTGAAAATAGTCAAGTCTTGCAAATTAAGCAGGTGGTTTCTGAGGGCTGATTCCTGCCATGGACACTCACTTTCCCCCCTTTTCCAGAAAGCTTCCAACTTCCCTGAAGACTCTCTAATCACTAAGCTCTATGGACCTTACCCTAAACGAAAGACAGCTGGGAGTTCTTTGACTTTTAGGTATTATAAAGTGACTCTTATTCCACAACTGTTGAACAAGACGAATGACATATTCTTGTATCTACTAAAGCAAAATCAGAAATCAATCACCTGCAGAGCAGATCCACCAATATTCACCCCTGCTCCACGGCCAGCACAGTGTGCAGTGCAAATCCTACCTCTCAGCATTATAGATCGCTCATAGCACAAAACAGACATAGATCAAGTCAAATCACATTTAAAGTTATCAAAACTTACTGAGATTTTCAGATTACTATCGTATAGCATAAAAACTAGGCTACCACTTGTTTCATCTCCAGGTCAAATATCTCCAGACCTAAAGCTTTTGAAAGCACTGTGACAAAGCTACTTTAAAACAGACAATCAACAGAAGTTTTTGACATTTCCTTTTGTGCTTAGTGAGCTCAGCATGATTAGAGCTCCCTACTTAACTACTGATATACTTGCAGACCACAACATAATGAAAAGAAGACGAAAGAAAAGGTGTGAGGCCACTTCAGGGGAAATCAGAGAAAGATTTTGGTTTATCAGCCCATTTTCTGTGCCATTGTTCACCTTCTTGGTATGCAGCAGCCACCAGAAGTATATTAAAACTTAAAGAAACCTACGAGAAATAAGAAATTCAGGATTTGTTTTCAAAGCCAATTTTGCAATCACTCAGCAAAGCACCCTGCTGTGATTACTTCAAAGAAATACAACTGCTTTGCTAACTGGAGACTCAGGCTGTTCCCCCCTCATTTTCTCAGTTTCAATTTGATGGATGTCCTGAGTCTGTTTACCTACAGGAGGAAACTCAGGAAGAGACTTCTTGCTGATTAATTATGGCCTACTTGGAATCAACATTTTACTAGTCATCTAGAAATAACTCTCTAAGATAAATTGTTTTTCCATGTGCCCACACCTGTTTCTCCAATAAATCATACCTTTCTAAGTACACAATGGGCCACATTATAGCAAAAAAAAAAAAAAAAAGCAATCTAATGCATTCCAAACACTCTAAACTTATTCAATGTTGCAATCAGGACCAAGTAGACTGAGCAGACAGATACTGAACTAAATGTCCCCTTCCTCTAGGTTTCAAATTGGTCAGAAAACTGATTTAAGACCACACACTGCCTGTAATAAAAAATGACTAGCTTTGAACTTCTACATTTTTCCTTATAATGGAACAAATAAATACATCGGGGGCGAGGGGGGGGGCTGGAGTGTATGTGTGGGGGGGAAGAGACAAACGTTAGTTCCATATATTCTATTCCATACATTCTTTAGTTCCATAACTTTTGACACACCACATCAGCCTTTGTAGCCATTTGGTCAGTCTCAAATTTCCAGAGAAGAAACTAAGAGTGTATAAGCAATTGTACATCACATTTATTTAAATTTTATAAAAGAAAGAAATCTTCACTTTAGTTTGTAAATGCTCCACAGTACTCTATCGACACCTAAACAAAATGGGTAAAAGTAGATGAGTTTTAATCACTGTGAAGTGTCCACCAGGAAAGTACAAATATGGCTCACTCCAGACATACATTATCTCTATGAAATTAGTGTGCAGACTCAACAATGTCCTACAAACCCACTGCCATTGCTAGCTGTGTTTTCTAGGAACAAATTTCTTGTTTCTTATACTGCAAAGACAGATTTCTGGGAAACAGAGATGGACAATTCAAAGAAAAGCAGAATAATATTTGCTTTATTATATTTAGGAATGCTTTCTTCCTGAACAGAAACTGACATAACAAACTCATGGCTTCCCATTTTTATGGAATTACCCTGGGGCTTGAATAGCTCCTGCCTATTGCTCTAGTGAAGCAGTATGCTGAGGCATGGTTCTGCACTAAAAAAACACAGCTCTTTTCACTCCTGCATTTATTTTTTTTCTCACATCCTCTGCCTCTCTGTACCAGAGTATCCTGTGCACTGCTCCACGATATGAACTGCTGACCTGTTCATACATGCTTCATTGATCCTTTCACTGACCAGCCTCCACTGACTTGGCTAAAAGTCCCAAGGTGAAGCGAGGTTTACCACACTGTTTTGGGATCTGCAAGGCTTGCATGGGAGCTGTAAGGAATGGCACTGTGGGCAGGAGAGAAGCTCAGGATGAAACAGCTCTATGTTGTATCCTCAGTCTCCTCAGCAGCATGCCACAGTGGAACAGAAACTTTATATGATGGACCCACTGAAAATTTTGTGGAAGGTAGTACTGACAGTAGGGAGCCCTTAGTGAAGAGCAGGAAATTATTTGACAGATGTTAATGCACCCATGCACCTTGGACATCACCTTCTCCCTCTGTAAAACAAGTCCTCTCATCAGAGGCTCAATGTGAGTTATAGCTGAGAGAGCACAGCAGTATTTGCCTGTGTCAACCCTGCAATATAAATCATCTTGTGATAGTTTGTGTATAAAATCTGCTCTGTAAAACCCAGCTCCACTCTTTTATGCGCAAATCACAATCAAATTCATATTCTTCTGGAACAAAGAACATCAGGAAACCTAATTCAAGTTTCTTATTCCTGTATTAGATGATAATTCTATTTTATCAAATTACTTTTGCCTTGCGATGTAGCTGCATTTATAATTATTTATTGCCCAGCTCAAGGTTAAGTGAAGGAACAGCTTCATTGAGAGTCCTGTAGAAACCCTTATTTTTCACAATGTGCTACAGAAGATTAATTGCTTTCTATTTCTCCAATTGAGAGAGAATTAAAAATTGCCATTTGATACAAACTATTAATCCAGCAATCATTTTGAAGTAGCACATTGCTTCTTTTAATTTAATACATTTCCCCTCTTTTTCTTATTCTATATCGTAGTACTTGGGAACCTTAAAAATTCAATTTGTGGAGGTTCATTTGTAGGACCTCCAAAAAGGTCTGCAACGTGAGTCTGCACTCCTGCGGAGTCAGTACCTGATGAAAGGTAGCTCTCAACAAAGAGAAAGCTGGAAATGCAGCAATGTTGAGCAGATGCTATTGAAGATGTTCTGTTTTACCAGCATGCTGCTTGGAAGCCCTTAGGACAGTGCTGAAGCACATAACAAAATATTATGATAACACAGACTGACAGAAAGAGCAAGAATACAGATATATACATACATACACATAGCCTAAATATTTGCTTGCTCAGAAATGGCTGGGGTTTTTTTTTCTTCATTTTTTTTCCCTTAACCAATGCCACAGGGCCAAGGTCCTTCAGAAAGAGATTGTTTGCTACAAGAAAAAGACTGCTGTTATTTTCAGGCAAAGTCCACTACCCATGTCTCATGATGGCTGTGGATTTTCATTGTATAAACAAATCTAAGGAACACCAAGAATGAAGACAATGAGAAATTCAAACAGTAGCAAATCCACAAATTACTCCAAACACTAACATTTAGGAAGACAAACTTGGGGACTCTATATGTACAACTTCAAAAGTATGCTTCCTGTTTTCAGCACTCAGTAGGAACTTTGGATGCCCAATTTTTTACAGGTGTGAATGAACAAATAGCTGCCACAGTAAAAGCTTTTTCTTTCTTTTTCTTTTTTATTTACATAAGCTAAGGAACATTTTTTAGAGCTGGAAAGCAGCCCTGAACTGGATGGCCACCATGGCAGCTGCCTTAACATTCTTTTAGCCCTGACTGCAAGCTGTCTGCCTGGTCCCCAGGAGCAAAAAAGAAAACATATTCATATTTCTTCATACCTAGTTCTTAGTTAAGAGATGTCTTAAGATTTGCTGTGGCTCTTTGGTATGACTATGGCACAAAAAACATTATTGCACAGGTTGGCTTCTTCTTCTTTCCTTGTCCTTAAGCATTTACATGACAGTAATCAAAAGACCATTTGTAATCAAGAGACCACATTTGTAACTAACACACTATGATCCTGGGAACTGCATTGAAAAGGAAAGTTAAATTAAATATGTAAAAATTCAGAATGAAAATCTGTGTTGAAGCACTTTTAATCTCAGCTCTTCTCAGAGAAACTGTAAAAGCTTACTTAACTTCCCGTTACTCGTTGCACCAGGGATTCAAACTTCTAAAAAAAGCGCTGTGGAACAAGGAACTGCAGTTGAACATATTGAGTAGTGTTGCTTGTTTGTCTCTCTATCCTGAAAATAACATTCCTGATCTGGTCATAGTCATGTCTTGCCACCAACACATAAGCAGAAGCAGAAATAGCAGCTTTATTTTTTCCATTCTGGAGTGAATGAACATAAAATGACTTGCGTTTACAGCGAAGTCCTAAGACTGGCAACCAAGGCCAAATAAAGAAACACCTCTTTGCTTCCTCAATCTACATCAGACTTGAAAGAACCCTCACCAGGGTCTGCAGCAAGAAAACCTGTGTTTATCCTTATCATTCATAATGACAAATGCCAGAGATACCCACTGGAAGTGAAACCTCAGCAGGGGCTATGTATTACTAGTAGTAACAGAAATCATCAAGCTGTTGTTAGAACCAGACACTCAGACAGTAAATTCAATTTTTTTTTTAATTTTCTCTTCAATACCACTGACAGCTACCAGCCATCACACATTACAATTAGCTCATGCTGCAGGAATGCTTTCTGCTCTGGTGCATAATGAGTGAGCAGCAACTGAGAGCAGGACCTGGGGAAGAGGTGAAGAACTTTTTCAAGGGGTATCACATATCCTTGCCAGTTGCTAAGGAAACCAGCTGCTTTCTTTGGGACGACTCAAGGGCTGCCTCTTTCACACACACATACTATGAGCGTTACTTCACTTGCAAACCAGCTAAGGAGAACTTTCAAAAATTGCCCACATGCTATATAAATGCAAACATTCTATATATCTACCATTGGTGAGTGAAAATTAAAATATCCTTGTGATTGCAGAGGGATGCTGTTCTTGTGGGTAGTTTAGGTAAACAATAAGAGCCTGTGACAAAGGCTGAACAAAATTCAAGTAAAGACATTGGGACTTTATAATATATCAGGACTGGTTAGCAGAGCACTGCTTTAGTTACTGCAACATCATTCTTGAGTTCCTCTGCCCTAACACTGATCAAACTGTGGGCCCTTCCTCCAGCATACTCACACACGATTCTTCTACTGCCTCCCAATCTAAATATGTGTCCTGTTCTATGGAGTTTTACAACTGCAAAGTGTGCTTCAATTCTTAAATCTTCAGTCAATAGCAACTGTGAGGCAAAAGCTCCCCCCACTCCTTCCTTCCTGCAGTGCAGATCTCTGCTATGCGTTCAGAGTTTTTCCTTTATTAGCTGAGACCTAAAAGCCCTCCACTTCTGCATCCTGCTGCATGCTTTCATCTGGAGAATAGCTAAAGGGAAGTGAGCCCCAAAGTCTACAGACCTCCTGTGAGCACCATGCCTGAAGCAGAGCTGGAGATGGCCTCCATCCCTGCAGAAAGGCTTTCTAGCATTTCTGTCACTGGTGGGGCTCCACTAATTCTGCCAACGGCAGGATGGTATCAGAAAAAAAAAAAAAAATAAAATCTGCCTTTGCTTTCAAGGACTACAATATAAACCTCTCAATTATTCAGTGCTGGAAAATTCCACTGCAAGAAATGGGAGCACTGCACATAGCTCCAACACAGAATTAACACCAGAGATGATGTACAACTCTTTTTGGCAAAGAAAGTCAGAAATACAAAGATTCTTTGTAGACATTGTTGAATACCTTAGTGTGTTATCTTCATTATCTAATAGCCTCTGTAATTTTTACAAAGGCTATTTTGAAAACACTGTTTTCAAGTTTTCAAGAGCAAGTACAACACAGTTAGAAATATTATTCTTCTTGTTGTTCCTGTGTATTAACTAACATGAGACTAACACATTCTCTGGAACAAAATTTAAATTAAAAAATTTGTATTTTACTTTGAAACACTAGAAATTCTGTCAGAAATGGCTTATATTCTAATTAGTATTAGAGAAGTTGAATACAACTTGTGATGCCTTGAAAGGAAACCAGAAATAAGTGCCTGCCTTAAGACTATTCTAGCTGCTGAACCTACCAGTGTTCTCTTCCCTCAGTACTTGCTCTTTTCTGGTGGGGATGCTGAATAATTAAACAAGTCATTTGAGGAAGAACAAAGCTTTCTGACAAAAGTAATTTCATCTTTTAATTTTCAGAGTCAGGTATGCTGTAGGAAGTGTGATAGTATTAATTCTTCTATTAATTTAAAATACAGATATTCTATAAAGTTGAATGCTGGTTCAGTACTGGTGCAGCACTACTGCATAAAGTCAGAGAGACACTGGTGTTTTTAGGACTAGAAAGGATTTGGTGTTTTTAGGACTAGAAATTGAAAAAATTTTAAGCCGCAATCCTGACTCATTTAGGAAGCTTCTCAAAAAGTCTTGAATGAACATTTTGTTCACAGCATCCTCCTCAGGCTGTAGGAAGAATGAAATCCAGAGCACAAAACTTCAGGTAGCATGGGCAGAGACATGCTATCTAAATGGAAGCATGCTTATAGGTAAAGCTCCAAGCTTCTGGATAATTTAAACATAAAATACTTGAACAGACACTAGTAATATTGGTGTGGATCCTTTCAAGATCACAATTTTTAACTTAGTCCAACTGAAATTGCTCCAAACTCCTTCTTGATCTGGTCATACTATTTCACTAAATTATTTTAAATTTCAAAGCCTTCCATCAACATTAATGAGCCTAGCACTACACTTATGTATCTAGAACAGTAGGGCTCTGTCCCTCCTATTCCTGTCAAGCCTCCGGGAAAATGAGATTCACTCCCCTTGTAATGCTTTTTGGGAGCAGCAGTATCTGCTGAAAAGAGTAGCACTGAACACAGATGGACACTTTCCATACAAATCTGTTTCAATAATGCAGTGAGCAATTACTGTTAGAGAAACAGTTTCTTCAGATAATTAGATACTTAAAAATTGAAGTTGTTTATGTTTATATAAGCAGTGAAATTATAGACAGAATTATGCAAACAAATCCATCATGGACCATGAGCTCCTGTCAGGTTGCTAATGAAGGTAGAAAGCAGCAATCTTTCTTTATAAGGTTCTCTAATGACCATGAAAACAAACCAATTTTGTTTTTAGTGCTGCACATTTCCCTTCCCCCATTTTTTCCCACTAAGTATCAGCTTATAGTGACAAATGCTTTCAGAAGACAAAGAGGATAAAAGAGGCTTGAAGTTAACACTCTTCAATTATGCTGACACTGAAATGATTAAATTAAGCAAAAATTCAGTATTTCATTGTCTATTTGACTGATTCCCACCTAAAAAAAAATATGGACTCTGTTAAGGTACATTTTGTCTTCACTTAAAATTTGTTTCAAAGGTGCATTTAAGAGAAAATTACCTCTACTACTTTACTGGAAGCTGTAAAGGCTTATAATAAATACTGCTCTCCATCAGGAACCCTTTCTTCAAGACAAACATTTCCTGTTTACAGAAGATCCATGAATGCTGGTTAAGAAAGGATTGTACACCCAGACAATGTTCAGATATATACTTTCCTCACATAAGGACTTTCTTTGCCTACTGCACACAAGCAAATATGTTGCTTTTAGGAAAAAATTAGAGAGGTTTCCTATTCTCTCTGAGTCTTTTCCTGATATCTGGGCCCTGAAACAGGTTATAATGGCATTATTTGTTGATTCTTGAATATATGAGAAGCAAAAATCCTAACATCATTACATTAATCACCAGAATTACAGAACAACAAATTATGTCAAATAGCATCTTATTTTGTCTGGAAATATTATAGTGTAAAGTTTTGGCAGAAAAACTTACTATCAAAGTACTATAGCTACTTAAAGATCTATTAAAGATCTTAGCTCTAATCTCCTCAAAAGATTATTTCATTGCTGATGCAAAACACTCTCCACAGACATTTACCTTACAACTGCATGATAAATCAAGCCAACATCCTCTTAGAACTAGACCCAAGCAAGAAGATAAATATTATTTTATCCATAAAATTTCTGTTGCACTCTGAAATTATCTGGAACATGAGGCAAACATACAACAATGAACCAGCGAAGGAAAAAAATAATGTAATTTGTTGCAGCTTGTTCATTTGTGAACAGCAATAAGAGTTGCATATCCGAAGATAATACTCATGTATTTATCCAACTCATACTTATAAAGCACTTCAGAGATGAAAAATCCTCAAAGTGCTCAGCATCTGCTAAAATAGGAGAAAATAGAGACACAGATATAAAATAAAACATTGCTGAAATCTTCTGTCATGACAAAATAGAAATAATTACTGTCTTATCATCAATATATCCCTATTTTTCTACTCAGACAGTAACTAGGATCAGTCTATCAAAATAGACATAATTACTGAAGAATGAAATACTGATGATTCCAGACATGCAATTTACAGAGTTCTGCTAGATGCAAATACAGAAATAATGTTTTCTTCCATGCGCTTCCAAAACTGTGCACTCCACAGTATCACCTGTTACAGGGAGCAGAAATGGAAACAGCAACACACCCAAATGGTCTGAAAAATGAGCATACTGTTTTTGACAATACCTGCCTGAACACACCTTGAGAATCCACCCGTGACATTGGACATATGCCATGGTGTGACAGACACCAGCTCAACCCTAGCCCCACCCAATGGCAACACTTTGAAAAACTTTGCACTGAGCAGCTCTAAACACAAAAATGGTGCAGAAAAAGCATAACGAAGAAGAGCAATGGCATGAGTGAAATGAAAGTATTTCTGTTTATACATTTTGGCTTGAACAGAAATGAACATAATTCAAATGGCAGGCATTTGCACAAAAATCTTCATGGAGGACACTGTGCTAGGCTTCTGCCAGAAATGGGTCACTTAGGTTCTCACATAAGCCAGCATTTAGGCAAATAAAACCAAAAAGGGTAAATAAACACACAAAATGTTTTCAGTCCTTTCTCTAAATGATTTATTGCTGCCAGAGCTCTAATCTAATTTTAGGTGAGCTCATCTTTTTTTCTGCCCTGGAGCCATTTTAACTCAATATTGCTCTCCTTCCAGAGCCGCGAGAGAGTATAGGCTCCCTCAGCCACCACAGATGCTGCACAGACATTTTACTTTAGCTGTTTGCTGTAAAAGTCATCAATATCGCTTCATCCTGAAGAGACCTTTTCTTAGAAAAATGAAAACAAATTGCTAACATTAGATGAAACTTTGACCTCTGCATCCCAAAGTAGGGGAAGTAAGATCTGAGCTCCTTGTTGCTGCTCTGAAAGCTTCCAAAAGCTCCTCCAGGCAGGCAAACTTTTGATTTCAATAAAACATTTCCTGAGCTGCCAGGCTGAGGGTGCCTCCTTGCTCACGCTGCTGTAGGAGCCATCCAGCAGGTCCGAGCAGCCAGCTGGGCTCCCGTGGGCCTGCCTGCACTGCAGCTGTCCGATCTCCGAAGCAGCAGCAAGTGATGTGAGGTCTTTGGGGAAACCATTTCAGAAATCATCTTTCCATCTGCGTCCTTCCCATCTGTTCACCCTTCCCATCCTCACTATTCCCGTACTACACCCTGTTTCACAAACACTACTTTCCATCATAGCTTCTTGTTGTGGCCCCTTGTTATCCCTGGCTCCTCATGTGCTGATCTGAAGCTAAGTCTGTGTGGGAAGGAAAATGGAAGTCTGAAACACTTGCTTGTGGATTGCTACTTTCCGGTCATACAAAGCTATTTGTTTCACACATACCAAGAGATGCTCAACGATTCTTACACTACCTCCAAAACAAGATCAGTAGGGAACTGCAATCTGCTTCCTGTCACACTTACCACATGCTGGGACCATGACTAGGGAAAAGGATGTATCAGATGCCAAAGGGATGAAACTAGTGTGCAAAATTGTTCTCAGACATGTCTAAAGATCTGAGATTAGCTAAACACTTGAAATCGTCACCACAGCAGGGAGCCTAAACTGTAAACATAATGTTTTCATTTTTAAACAAGAGATAAAAATAGTGCTTCCAACTGAGAAGGCAGCTGAAAGAGCGAATTGCAGGGAAAGACTGATGCGCTAGAGATTTTACACCAACTCCTTGACTCGTGTTTTCCAAACATGTAAGGAAAATGATGCAGTAAACACTGAAACAAAATTAACATTTGCATCTCTGCATTGTCTACACTCAAGAGCTCCTGTGCTACAATGTATCTTTAAAACTAGGATTTTTACACAGCTGGATCTTCTCCAGAACATCACTTCTACGTCAGACCATCTCTTGTGCATATCATTTACCATACCCTCCGCTAGGCTATAGATATAACATTAAACTGATAAATCTGGTTTTATAACAACACAGTAGATCTAGATAACGTCATCTAAGTTGATTTGCACTTTGTTTCAAGGATCCACTATACAGAGATAATAAATATGTTACTAGACTGTCAGGCAGGAGAAGCTAGAAGAGACAGATGACCTTTGTGCAATACTTCACCCTCTTCTCCTCAGGAATGCATAATATGAAGGTATGAAAGCAGACACAGTCAGTCACCACTGACACTGACCAAAATGTCACCAATTTTATTAGAACACAGAACAGCATAAAAAAAAAATTAATGAATTGTTTAGTTATAGCTGTGTTTGCCGTGTCTTTGTCTCTCTGAGAGCCTGAGAGAATGGAACAAAATTGCCAGCAGTCACATTATGGAGATAGGTTGACAAGCTGGATGACCCCATACGTCTTGTTCACATTTCATGTCTGGGCTCTTGACTTGCATCTTAAATGACTTCCATATCAAGGCTATTGCAGGGAATCTGCTTTGCCATTCTAAAGGGTTTCTGCCAAACTGAGATCGAATAATGGCACATCATTCGGAAAAGCAAAACCCACCCTTCCACCTACTCCCCCTACGCCTGGAGATAATGATTGAGACACCCTATAAGGGAAGGCGTGCACTAAAGAAACAGACAGGAAATAAATAAATTTTAAAAATCTCCAACACCAGAATTGTTTATTCCCTTGAAATGCGACGACTCCTTGACAACCACAATTCCTGCTCTCTCCCAACACACATCAGCCCAGCTCCCCCCCTCTGTCCCTCTTACTCTGGAGTCATCCGGAGTGGCGTGACACGGCAGGAAAAGAGACCGGTTCACTGTGAGACCTGCTACTCACTCTCTTACAGTGTAACGGCCCCCCTTCCAGCCGCACGGCGCTGCCAGCAGCCGCTCCCACGGCACCAACCACGCACAGCCCTGCTGCTCCTCTGGCACAGGCACAGCACAAGGTGGTGGAGAACAACCAGCCCCTTCTGCCTCACAGCCGGCCTGACCACCACGGAGGGCGGTACAAACACTTGAGGAGCTCCCATGATGGAGGGCAACCACAATGGGTGGCTTGAACCTGCAGTGTGACTGCTGGCACCAGCTCTCTCTCAGCTCTCTCTGTGCCCAGCAACTTGGAGCATGGACACTGAGGACACAACAGCACTGCATGCAGGTCAGCAAGGATGGAGGATGCAACCCCTGCTCTTTGTTGCTTGAGATGTCCAAGCAAAAGGGTTCTCAATTTCTAATTTTCACTGTCTTTTCAAACAGAACAGCTAACAGCTTTCTCCTCTGCTGCTCAATTAAAGCACCACCAGCAGGTTTCACCTGCAAAGGCACTGTGAGCAGCTGAAGAAATGAGTACCAGATGTACATACCTGCTTGTTGGGCAGTCTGGGGGATCTGTTGACTCCGCTGTGCATTGTACTGAACTGAGGCAATGGGTCTGTACTGCTGAGTTGTTGAGGTAGGGTACTGACCCGATGGGTAATAATACACGGGCATCTGCAAAGAAAGAGAACAGTAAACTCTAGAGATCAAAGATTCATAAAATAAAAAAAAAACAGGGATGGGGGGGAACAGAAGTTCAAATCAAGCATATTAGTGGTAATGGCAATCAAGAGAAGAGGTTGCCCTCCTGTCTCTTCAGGAATTGCCGCTGTGCTAGGAAAAGGACTATCAGTGCCAACATTTTTTTTCAGATACTTTAAGAAATAGGAAAAAGAAAGAATTTTATTTGAAAGAGGAAAAAAAATAGGATTCATAAAAAGCTAGATGCATATACCAAAGGAAAAAAATCACAGTAACATTTTATCATAGAAATATATCAAAAGCTGCAAGAAAATAGATGCAAACAACACCTTCTGTATCAACAAAGCACTTACAGACAGCATGTTGAACCATTAAAGGAACTCTGGAGAAAATGGTCCAATCAAAGCAAGGAATGGCCTGGAGTACAAATACATAGAAACAAGGTGGAGAGCAAGATGGAATGTGGCACCCTTTAACACTTGAAAGGAAATTATCAGATTGATGCTTCTGTTTAACATGTACATCCCTCCTTACATTAACATCTCCCTCTAAAGCCTTTCTTGCTCTTGTTGTGAAAACAATTACAGTCCAAAAAATAATCACAGCTGTTTTCTTTCAGGAACTGAGGATAGGCATTAAGTTAGCAAGTTCTGCTAGATGGGCTTCTTTTTCCTTCTATTATTAATGTCATTACAGAGAAATGTGTACTACATTTCCTTATCACACAAGTGAACGTGAAAGTTTGAGGGTGACTGCAGCAAAATATTTTTTTCTATACCTGCCACATCACTGTTACTGAGACATTTGAGTTAAACAGCTTTCAACTGACCATTCACAAGTTCAAAGCCCTCAAAATTTCATTTTCAGCTGTCAGGGATACTGTAGGCATCTGACAGAGTTTGGCAATGTATGGTATGAACAGACTGCAGAGGGACACAGGCTTGGGAGAACATTGCTTCTCTCTCAACTTCTGCCACAGCAGTCAGCATTTCTTAATAAATCATACAATTTTTTCTCACTTTGTGCATAGTCATATGCACAGAGTCAGAACAAAAGCTTTTTTTTTTTTTTCCATGCAAAAACAAGAACTATTTTTGCCACTTTTATCTGCATGGAAGAAATATTCCTGATACAGATCATTCAATTTGATCACCCATAAAGTTAGAAGACTAAAGAGTAAACTACTGCTAGGACATCATGAAAGAGATCAGAAATTCTCCTTGGAAAATTTCCAGTCTCAGATGAGGAAAAAAACCAGCATAGACACAAAATACTAGACAAGAATAAGCTATGGACTGCTACTTGGGCAAGTAGAAGCCTACTGAATGGGTAACTGTGGTGGGAGAAGGATTAGAATTAACAAAGCTGGACTGAGTGGTGTCAGAGAAGATAACCCTGCAGACCAACTGACAGTCAACAGCACCTGTCAGTCAAGAGGCTGAACACCCATCCATTCTTCAAGGTCTATTAATTTTCTCTTCAAACAATTAATTTTTCCCCCCTCTCTCTGCTTATATCAGCCTGAGTCAAACAAGTATGAGAAAAACAAGGTTTTGACTATAAAATGTGGTAAACTATCCTCCCTTCAAACAATACCAAGTGACACCTAATGGCTAGTGCCTGCCCTTCTGCCATTTGTTTTGTTAGTGACTAATATAATAAAAACAAAATACCTGTGTAGAATGGACACCACCATTATGAATTTGCTTCTCTGCAAAGAAAAGCGGAAGGAATAGGAAAGTGGGCCACCACATTTAAGGTGCAAAATCATTCTTTAAGCAGTATAAACTGTGGATCAGGAAAGTTTAGTGTGATAAACTCATCTCATGGATACCTGATTGCTCTCAGCAACACTATGCTACAGGAGGCTTGAAAGAAATGAGGAGACCCATTTTAAGTCAAGTCACTGCAAATATTTGATCCAGTCTTGGAGGAGCGGAACAGAACAGACATTCTTTCAAATATTCTTTATTTTCTATTAACATATTCTACAAACTAAAGAACATTAAACCCCTGTGAAAATACTCTCACTTACCCTGCCAGCAGCTTAATCTCACTTAGAGGATTTATTTTATCTACCCTCACCTTCCTCGTTTTCCAGTGCAGACAAGCCCCTAGATATTTAAAACAACATGAGCATTTGGCAACAATTAGAATTATCTCTTTGGAAATGATTCTGTAGGTATCAACCTTAAAACATAACCTGAAGAATCTAAGTTTTGAAGTCAGGTTTATAGTTGAACCAGCTGAGCAAAAAAATATATACACTGAAGCATACACTCTTTTATTTTTATACACACATAAAACCTCAGCATTAGTAAAAGGGTTATCTCCCTTGCTCTAATTTTCTCAATTCATTGGAGTACATTTGTTTTGCAACCCACCTAAAAGTTTATGAGAGTGCAATTCATCAGCATGGAAAAAATGTTAGTAGTAGAAGGGTAAAAAAAATTATTTCACTTATAAAAATTAATTGAAGAATTAGTAGTCATGCACACATGACATAAAAACAAGATTTGGCTTTTGATGGGATTTGTTCTTTTGGTTTTGTGCGGGTGTGTGTTTTGTTAGCTCATTTTTTGTTTGGTGGGGAAGGTCAGGTTTGTTTGTTGTTTAAAAGCTCACACATTAAAAGAGCAGCTTGGTGTAAAATACAGGCATGATCTAAAATAGGTCTTTTATTCTTGAGGGGCTTGGAAGGATCCATTCTCATTTATCTTGAGTACGTCTCTGTGTCAGTAGATGAAATGTTATTTTTCTTTTCTGATTCTACTTTGGTGAACAGTGGAATTAGAGGGATCAAAGATAACAAGTATCACTTACATCATCTGCTCTGATCCTCTTGAATTTTTTACCTTCTCATCACATCAGAGTTACTAAAATGCTTATGTGCTCTTCAACAAAAAGCATTACATTTCTGCAGCAGCCAACCAACATGCCAAATTATACTTGAGTTGCATTCCCATGTGAAATGCACAATCCAACCTTCAACCTTTTGCTTGTAAAACATTTTATTTACAGAACCAGAAGGTTTCCATGGCAGTAACAAGCATGCCAATGAAGCTGTATGGTTACCCTAAAACTAAAGTAAGTTTACCAAAAAATGCACTTCTTAGACTATAACCTAAATAAATGCCACCTTCTTTAGTCTAAAAGCATAGTTTTTTGATCTTATTTTTGACAATAATTTTTTAGTATGATTTTTAAAAATTACCTTGTTTGTAGGCTGACCATTCCACTGCATTCTAATTTTTCTCTCCTATACAACACTTTAACTTAAATTGTAACAGGACTGGGCAGGTCCCTTCAGAGACACTCATGAAATGGTAGAGTGAGGCATTACTTTCTCCTCTTTGTAATGTGCTTTGTCCCTAGATGATGCGCAGAGACTCAATGCAGCATTGGTTTTCTGCTTTGTTCTGTCCACATACAGCCTGGAGCCACTATGAGGCTGGGTGTCTCCCTGGCTGCTCTCCAGCAGCATCCATGACATTCACTGGTACTTTACTTCCCCGTGGCAGGGTCAGGAGTCCACACATACCTCAGGATGATTTTACTTTCATAAACTGCCTCTCTACTGGCTTTCAGCTTGATTCAGCCATTGGACTGGTACTCTACCTTCTCTTAACACTGCTGATATCCAGACAGGTTTGGACTAGCATCTCTGTCCAGCTGCTGACACCATTGCTAATGCCACTGATACAGCCACAGAAATGGGGGTGAAGAAGAAAAGACAAACCCCAGTGATGCACAGACACATGAAAGTGCCATTTCTTCTCAATATCTGACAGGGATCAGTCATTCTTTAAGGTCTTTTCTCTTCTTCCCTGCCCCCTCCATAATAATTACAGTAGCAGGTAACAAAAAAAATGTCTTGTAAAATGTTCTCCATTATAATTTTCAAAGATCATCAAGGAAAGCCCTGCTCATTTGCAGTAACTCCCCAACCTTCTTCATAACAAGTTTCCTAGAGCAGATATGCTATTAATAAAGATTTTGTCTTAGGGTCATTACAGATGCTCAAGGACGGGGCTTCTGCAAAGAGTCAGATGATTAAAGATGACACATAATTCATGATGACACAAAACTAATTCAAATGAAAATCCCTCAACATGTTAATTACATCTCCAGGACTCTTCAAGAATTCATGCCATCTCACTTTTGGGTATCATTTTGCCAGTATACCTTCCAGAATGAGTCAGAAGTAAAAATAACTTTTCAGGGAGGATATGCCTTCTCATTGGCATAATATTCATATTTTTTTCCACTTCTTCATTTGCAGAGGCAGAGACAGGTGCCATTGAAAAAGTACTACAAAGCAGAATGTGGACCCTTGTAAAGTGTTTGGTCCATAAGTGCTACAGAAAAACTATTAGGAAGGGAAGAAAACTAAAAATAAAGAAAGCAAATATATATACGTTCAATATCCATGACAGAAAGCAAACTGGCATTTGCTGCTAAAAATCCCTTTCAGAGAACCCTGGGTAACATTTGGGATTTGGGTTAGTTTTTTGTTGTTGTTGGTTTGTTTTTGTTTTTTTTTTTTCCTAATTGGCTGAACAAACAGAAATCCTTATTTTCAGTTTATTAAATTATGACCTTGTTGTCAAGCTGGTGGATACCTGTGATGAAAGAAGAAAAAAGAAACCTAAAGGTTTCTTTCACCATTTCTTAGGCATGTCATTTCAAACTCATTCTGCTTCTGCTTTAATACGGACTGGGAGAAAGAATCTTGGAGAGCAGCTGTAGAGCCATATTTAACTGAACTTAATAGAAGAACTAGTAATTTAAATGCAGTACTATTGGGTGTAAGGCTTGAAGCATTTCTTTCTCCTACTTTCAGCTCCCAAAGGAAATTATCATACTCACAGGATCTCAACCCAAGTTTTCACATCCATTTTCCAACAGCATACAGGGTATCACAGCCAACCTTATCAGCAGTGCATTTACAGGAACTAATTAGCCATTAAAGTCATGCCACTTTTATACTGATATAAATTCAATAGCAACATTTAAGATATAAAAGTGCTTTTACATTGATTGCATTGCATTGATTAATGCATCACATAATGTTTTGCTTCCATTACCATCTTTATTGCTTTCTTTTTTTCTCAGAGCCTGCCTCAGACCACCTGATATGGTGTCTGAGAGCAGCCTTACTATTTAGGGCATCTAAGCCCTAAAGAGTAACAAAGCTGACTCAGACTGACAATAGCCACTGCCACAGAGAAGCTGTGCCATGGGCAGGACAAGGATTTGGGATCTACCTGCCTGTGTACAGAAAGCTAAGCTCCCAGGGCAGAAGAACTCCTGTTTGCCAGGGATTCACTCTTTTTTTTTTTTTTTTTCTAAGAGGGATCCCCTATTTGCTGTACATGTGCTTAATGTAGTATCCAAACCACTTTCTAGGACTGAAGTGAATGTATAAAAACTTGAAATGTGAATCAGAAGCTCCTGTCTGTGCATGCAGATGCAGAGAGTGGTTGCCCTCTTTCCCTTCTGGCAGAACCAGGCCATTGTGCTTTCAAGGGATAGGGTCATGGGCAGCAGACACTAAACCCTCCCATGCCCTCCTCCACAGGTATCTGACAAGGATTTTTTGGAACAGCAACAAGCTGGAAATGGATGTTATCTGCAGAACTAGAGGAAACTGACAGTGCTGAATTTCTCACCTGTCCACACTTCCCCCCGAGGACAAACCATTCCACAGTGAAATAACTGAAGCTGTTGCAAAGCCAAAGGATATTTTTCTGCTGTCAACAACTTTCCACTGTGTTAAACTACAGGAGGGAAGCAGCTGGAGAACGGACAGAGACACAGTGACTATTAGACACACCAGTGCTGTTCTGGTCCTACAGCAGCCTATACATGAAAAGGCACCTCCTCACCACTTGGTCTGTGGAAAAGTTATTCTGCCTCTAAGTAACACCAGTACAAGGATTCATTTGGAAAAGAGCTTCACCAAGTAACACTGCACTGTGCTGAGTGAAAAACCTCTACTCCGTTGTGCATGCAGGGGTGAAATGCAATGCTCCCACTGCAAGGCTCAGCCAGGGGCATGAGCAGGGGGCAAATCCACCCAAAGCAGCTTATGCAAGGTCAGCCAAGGCAGGTCTAGGAGAGACCCCAGGGTGAGCTGAACATCTGGCCTCAACCAAGGGGGTGAGGAGCTGGTGTGGGGTCCCTGTCAGGACAGGCAGCACCATCCTGCAGTCCACTCAACTCCCACAGCAAACCCTAGCTGGCAGAGTTGGGAAACCTCAGTGCCTGCTGCAGTGGCAGCCTGCAACATGGAGGTGCTCACAGTTACCTGGTTCACTGGAAGTGTCCTGAGGCTGGATTAAATGATGCTGAAAAACACTGAGGGCACCTGGGGGTTGTACATGAGGACTAAAGCCTGGACAGCCTATACTTAGGACACACAATCTAGATAGATTCATCAGGGAATTTTGCTCTTTAGGTCATTTTTTTCTCCCAAATTTTCAAAAACCACTAAACCTGCTACGTTTGGGAAACTGTGAAATAATTTCCTAACAATATTTTTCTAGCAGTATTTTCAATTTTTTGTAAAAGAAAACACATTTTATTGAACTTCAGCTCCTTCAAACTTTTTTCTTGACAAGCCTTCTTTCAATAAAAATAGCAGCACATTTTTTAATAACAGAAATTATGGATTGCACAGTCCTCTATGGGATGTCAGCATCCAGTAGTCTTCAGATTTCTTTTACTGTTAATTAGTGATCTAATTAACTAGATCCTTAGTCCATTCAAAACACTGTAACAGTAAAAATTATTCATTCCTATGTCAATACCATATTCCATTGATAAGCACAAGTGGAAATTTTCAGTGAGAAGCAGTAAGCAAAAACTGATCAACCAAACAACCACTTCTAATAAGGTTTACAAAAGAAATGGTGAAGTTTTTTATTCTATTTTTACATTTTTTCTTCCAAAGGATAAAATGAAAACAGGACAAATGCTATTAATACCATTTAAAGTAGAACTTAAATGAAGTTATTTATAATTGGATAAAGAAATTTGTCTTTTTAATGTGTATGCCTTGAAAATTGGCCAGAAAGTCATCTGTGCATTTTACTTCTTGACAGTAATCACTTTCAATATTCTGTAAAGGTACCCAGGAGACAAGCAGAGATGTTTGGTAGTGAACAGTAAAACATAATCAGTCTTCAGGAAGACAGTTAAAATTACTGATCTGTGACACCTCACATGTTCAAGTCAATTAAATATGATTAACGACTACCTGGGCTGATGTGCATTTTGCTCTTTTGGTACATGCACAGGAAAAAAGGAGTGTGGGCATTTTCTCACCCTCCTCCTTCATATTCATGTGCAGATGTGTCATGGAGTATGAACATATGATCAGAAAACATTTTTTAAGAGAGGGAAGGAAAGGATGAAACGCAGAAAAAAACAGAAGCTCTGCAAGTACCCTGCTGCCTAAAGAACTGCTAAACATTTACCAGGGGAAAAATAAGAAATAATCTGGAATTTCTGTTCCCTCCCTGATGCTGTGAAGGGGATGGTGCCCAAGGGGCAGCAGGGGTTTTGCCTACCTGAGCAGGTGGTGGTGGCTGTTGCACGAAGCCCTGGGGCGGTGGTGGCGGCTGCAGCACCTGCTGGGACACCGGTGCTCCAGAGCCCGTGAAGCCTCCTGGGGGAAGCTGCTGGCTCGGGGAGGCCATGATGTAACCTGTCTGCTGGGCAGGCTGCTGCAGCATGGGTGAGGGGTACACAGGGCCAGAAGGTGACTCGGGGTTGTCTCCTGATGACTGACGACTCAAGCTAATCTGGTTGAACTGCGCTGTCATGTCATCGCGCTGCAGGGCAAAAGACAGGAGAGGAGGATACAGATGCAGGAGGCACATGAGTTAGCAAAACAAAACAGGCTCAGAGAGTGAGGGGAGAAAGGAATCACTCAGCTCTGATCCATGCCAAACTTTGCAAGGATCTCAACAAAAATGGAGGCAATTAAAATTAAAATCATCATAAATGCTTTGTCAAAGACTTCCAGACTTCAAGGTGAACGGCATCATTTGGCAAAAAAGCCAATTATTTTGGCTCTTTCCCCCTGCCACCTTCACCTTTAATTCTAAAATGACAAGTGAACTTTACAGTGTTCAAAAGAAGACATTTTAAATTTAAAGGGCATGGAAATAACAATATGGATACCTCTATCCTCAAATACAGAATTTGTCAGCCAAACATATGCTGGTAATTTCACCTATGTTTCAAACTGATCCCAAGAGGAATTCAGTAGGATTCAGCAGCAGATCTTTCCCTTTTTGGACTTCTTTGAAAATCCAAGGTGGTAAACACAGAGAAAATTTTAAAAAAAGCTAAGCCTGATGTTGCTATTTCAAGGTTTTTATTCCGTGCTGAAGAGAAACAAGTTCCATATTTGATTGAAGGGGGAAAGAAAAAAAAAATCTGTGGTAGGATAAACATACTATATAAAGTCAATGGACCTAAGCTTCATTACATGCTAGTAATAATACATGCATTCTGAACTGTATCTGTTCATTCTTGTAAAAAGATTAATACTGTTCAATGCTCTCAAGTTCATTCTGTGAAGGTCAAAGATTTACAAATGTGGGTGTGGTTCTAGGCATCTTCTTTTGTGCCCATATCATAAGACCTTCAAATACTCAACTTAAATTCCATTGTGTGCTAATATGCCAATTACAGATAGGAAATGAGCACCAAAAAAAGGCTCTTTTTTTAAAAGAAACCTCTTAATATTGTTAGCAGCCCTGTAGTATTTATTCTCCAAAACCATCCTGCACAAGCATTTAATGTCTGGAAGTGTCAAAATGTGTTAAAAAAACAAAACAAAACAAAACAAAACAAAAAGACTGCTTGTGGAAAGCACTTCTGGGACTCACCCTCCCATAGAGAGACTCACACCCACAACAGAAAGCAGATGTCATGGATCAATGTTTAAAACACTACTGGCATATCATCAGGTGGTTTATGGAAGAAATGCTGCTAACTTTTCTGTCATCCTACATTCATATTCAGACACATGAGTTGTCTCTCTGAAGCTGCTCCTTTAAAAAGCTAGGATATTCATTATCAGTATGATGCAATGATTGCAAACAGATCCTGCAAGAAACTTCACTGAGCCAGGAATGCCTCTAGATTTTCATAAAAGAGAAAAACATCTTCAAACACATATAATCTATAAAGTGTTTGTATAATGTAATGTGCATTGAAGATAGTAATTCAGATGAAGTTTCACTATTAAATTAACCAATAAAAATATTAGCTTTCTTGTGACTGTCACTAGGGGAACCTGATATTCCTGCAACAGACTCTTCAAGAGAATCAGCATTAAGATATGCAACTTTTGTTCAACATGGAATATTTCTTTTCCTTTAAATGGTATTACTAGTCATTAATAACATTATTTTATATGCAAGGATCCATTCAGCTTTGTTTGCATATCTTACTATAACTATGTGACATTGGGAAAAAAAAAATCAATCTTAAACAAGATTACTAGACCAAGAGTGAAAAACAACTGAAAAAGTCTCATGGTGCCTCTTTAAAATGTCAGCTTCATTTCAGAACAGTATAATCTTGCCCTGTAAGCACCAAGCCAGAATCAGACTCCAGAAGAACACTTTATTTATTTTCATTATACATGTCCATTGGTGCATTGTCATGATGTACAGCTCACCACACCTTCTGCAGCTAGTTCAGTGCTACTCACCTTCCCAAATCCTGTGATATCACCTAAGAATAAATCCAGGCAGTGGATTTTGTATATGGATAAAATAATATAAAATAAAAATAATGATTTCTTGAGGTCTCTTCTCCTTTCTTTGTGGACACAAAAGAGGAATAACCCTAATCTAAAATATTCAAGTAAGCAATTTAAGGTCACTTATTCAAGTTAGCAATTTAAGGTCACTTGGCATTAAGTGAGGAGACATAAGCTCCTACCAGCAGGCTGAACAAAGCATTTTTCTGGAGGGTCTGCTAAGCAGGTAGAGAGCCCTGCTATAACATCACCGTTCAGGTTAGGTAACCAGAATCAGTGGGAATGCTCATACAAAATGCCTGTCAGTAGTAAAGCATAAAGGTGAACAGGTATTTAGACAGGGTTCTCATGTAGGACACCTGTTGCAGTGCTCCCCAGAGCTCTTGGACACACATATTCACACCTCCAACTTCAAAGAAAAAAAGAAGTAAGAAATCTTTAGTACCACAGAAAACTGCTGTGTTGGAGAGACTGGCAGGAGATGCTGGGGAGGATAAGAAACTGCTGGATATTGGACTGACTGAGAAGATGGCTGCATTGTCTGAACAGGCTGCAAAACAAGCAAAGGGAAAGACAATAAATTCCACCAGAGAAAGATAACAAGAACCATCATCACCCCCTTTGTTACTGAGAATAAAGATCTCAAATACAGCTCTGAAAATACAGGTGACTCATCACCTGCCTGAGTACAAGAGGTCAATTACTGTGATTTTAGTCTTCATTTTAGCCTTTTCCCAAACAACTATTTCTTACTGATATTTCTGCCTCTTTTCGTGGATTTGATGGTTGTTAGATTAAATATAGCCACAGCTATATCCTCTTACTTGTAATATGAGGCAAAGCCAAATTATGATTCCATGTTCAATTTACAGAGATAAAAATGGAAAGCAGCACAGCCTAAGTGTGTATTTGAATTTCACTGTTAGTGACTGATTTAACTCCAAGTGTGTCATAGGCAAAGGAATAATGATTGTAAAGCTGCTTTGGGAGAACACAAGAGTTCAAAAAATGACAAAGAACAGACTGTGAATTACCAACAAACAGGCCATCAGCTTGGAGCAGATGTTTATCTAAGTGAAAAAAACAATTTTCCACAGCACTATTACCTTGGAATAGCTTTAGTATTCCTTTCATTTAAACCTCTCATATGACTTCTTACAGGTTTGGTACTATCTCTGTCTTCTAAAACTGTGAAGACCAGATCAAGAAATAAGAGCCATAAGCATATAAGTCCAAACCCAGTAAAATCAAAGGAACTTCACTGAATTCAAACACTGTATTTCTGCATAAGGTGGGCTGAAGCTGTGCCAAATTATAAACCTACAAGAGAACCAAAGTAGATCTTGGCTGCTCTGTGACTAAGCAGGATATAGGATTCTTGCTTGAGTAGTTCCCTCTGCCTGCTCTGCCCTGGGAGAACAGGCATGCAATCCACAAAATGAAGTCTGAGCCAGACCCAAACCCTGCTGCCCATGCTCAGCCACGTCTGGCCATGTGCCACAGCCAGCACAGGGATCAGAGAGCTAACACTGCACTGTGCTCAAACAAAATTGCTCTTCCTGCTGCAGCTCCAGAACTTCTAGCTCAGAGCAGGATCATGGCCAGAATATTGGTGCAGGCAGAAAACAACTAAAGTGGGGCAAAAGTGCTTGGAGAGCATCCATAGCTTGGGCCCAGTACAACTGGACATAAAAGGGTTTGTAGAGCTCTTGTACCTTATTCTTTGACTCAACCCACTGGTGTCAAAAGAGAAATGTCCCTGGATCTTTGGAGAGAATTACAGACTGCACTGGTTTGAGAATGAATGGTTCAGCTTCAACTAATGGGTGAATTTTTCAAACTAATTTTATGTAGATGTGTAACAACAAACTTAACAGTATTTTTGAAAATGAAATCATCCTTTAGATAAAACTGAAGATGTAATCTTTCCTCTCCATCTGCTTTATCCATCTTGAAAAGAACATCCTGACATGTGGTCTAGCTGCATTCCTCCTTTCTTTCCTCTAGGTCATTCTTCATATCCCCAAGAGCTCCTGCTTTTTTCTAGTGACACCACACCTACCTGTGTGACAAGGTGACTTGCCATTTGCTGCTGTGGCTGTTGAACCTGCTGAGGCTGCTGGGGTGAAGGCTGCTGCTGAGACTGTCCCACCACCTGGCTCCTCATTGTCTGCTGGCCACTGGGAGGATTGTATATTGCCGGTGTCCCATCAGGATTTACAAATGGTTGACCTGAAACAAAACGCCCGGCTGTTGCAGTACACTTAAGAAAATACTGTTTTCTGTGGGAAAGCAATTAATTTTGCTTTAACTGATCACTCTTTAGCTGACCTGCTACAAGAGTAAAGGGTTCATCACTCACAATATCTCATTACAATAATTACAGTATCAGACAGCTTTTTTTTTTTTTTTCAGGCAAGACAGCAGATATTTGTTTCAGCAGCATGATTTTCCAAGGAATGTGTGGAAAGTTACCATGGCTATAAGATGATTCAGATGCTACGGTTACTTGAAATCATTCAATGATGAATCAATTAACATTAAAACTGAACTTTGGAGCAAATACTGAAGGTAGAGAATGTTCCCTTATATTTTCCTCTAACACAACAGTAGTACACAACTACTTCTGAAACAATGTGGTTTGTAGGAAAAGGGAAAGAACCCAAACCCACTCTTGTTACTAATTTACTTACACATTCCAACAACATAGAGCTGTGCCTTATGCTTTAGAGGAGCTAGCACTCCAGTTTTCAAGGAAGCAATACTTAAGGTGTTTTTAAGAATCTCTTATATACAAGACAAATTCTTTTCAGAGTTCTACTAAGCTATTGAACTCATTTTGCTTTGAATAATTAAGCTGGGGGAAATAATCTTGAAAAACAATATTTGTTTAAAATAAAAATTTTTCCCAAGTCATTGTCTTGAAAACAAAAAAGAAATGGTATTTCTCAGTAGGAAAAATGTTTTCCATGACCTCAGTTCTCTTTTCACTTCCATCATAAATCTGTAAATCAAAGGAATTATGAATACCTTCAAGAGGAAAAAAATAAAGTAATTTTAGCAATGATGTTATAACCTTTGAAGTAGGTAACTAAAGTATGAATATCTAATATAAAAAGGGAGGTCTGGAGGAGTTCAGTAACTTAGAGTAACAATAATGAACTTTTGATTTGTACCCTACAAAGCATCTCTATCTGCTCTATCTACTCCTCAGCTTTCTGGTTTCTCCTTCAATTGAATTATGGTCAGAAATGCATTAAGAGCACTGGCCAAAGAACCTTGCCTTCTGTCTCTCTAAAGCATCAAGTTTCTGGATGAACTCAACACCACATTTATGCTGAGAAAGGTCACGAGTGAGTGGAAAAGAAGCATGGGGCAGTTCTATCAACTTATTTCCTGGTTCTTGCTATGAACCCCCTGGGTGATTATGGCATTGACTCCCAAGCTTTGGGAATCTCAAGCCCCAGAAGTACTTTAGAAGATTGAGTGAGCAGGATAACAAGGTCCCAAAGCCTGTGTCAGATTCTCAAGGAAAGCTAACAAAGAGCATTTCCTGTGGCTCAACGAAAGATGGCAGAAAGTCTGAAGTCTCAGCAACACTTTTAAAGACAAAAAAAGAGAAGATTTCTCATGAAGAAATCTTGAATTCAGAAATGAACAGGAGAGATCAGAAGGTAACAGGGAAGACATCTGTAAGTTATGAACTGTGGCCTTGATAGAAGGGCGAAGATTTCAATGCCATTTCAAGGAGTACCAATGAAAAGTAAATGCTCTTAAACTGTCAGAGGGGTTATGGAAGAATGTGTCAAGAAGAATCCTTTAAAGGGTAAAGCAGGCTGATGAAAAAAGTGAAATGGAGAGCACAGCCACATAAATGGTTCTTTGCCAAAGCAAGTAAGAAGCTTGACTATCTGGGGAAGGAGAAGGATAAAGCAAAGGAGAGAAAATAAAGGAAACTGCAGATATGGAAAAGAAAGTGTGTATTCCCAACATCTGGTAAGGAGCAGAGTTATACTCAGAGCAGGAAGAAATTGACTGCATCTCTGGATGCCATTAGAGGCTTACACAGTCAGTGACTATGTAATGTGAAAGGAAGGAAAGATCTTTAAAGGACATAGTGTTATGATCAAAAAAGAGAAAAAGACTGGAAGTAGCCACTCTGCAGGAAGAGAAGAAAGAGCTAAAGAATGGTATGACATAGGGAAAGAAAATCTATTCATTACAGGAAACAAAGACCTTTTCTCCTTTTCTTTCAACTGTCTTCTCTTCATCTCTGTTTCTGACAGCATCCATCACTTTGATAGTCAATCACAGCATCCAGCAATCTAAATTTCCTCCCCATGGAGCTCCTTTTGTAATGTTTCCCTAATAAGATGCAAAGACTCTAAGCGCAAAGAGTGACAGTTTTGCAGCATGTATTTTCCTGCATGTGAAAAACACAGCAGATGCCAAAGTACAGTCTGATTTCCAGCACAAGGTAGCAGCATGAAGCTAGGAGTGTGAGACAAGAATTTCAGGTTTTTAAAGAAATCTGCTCTCTCCATTACTTTTTAAAGTATATATTTACATGGAAGATGCAGAAACGAAACACAAGGCTTGACAGAAGCACAAAATAATATATACACAAAAATACTTGCTCCCTGAATGTTAACCATAAAAACATGCATAGGTTTCCCAACGATGCATCTGCAGACATAGGCACACAGAGCAGGAAGATAAGGTGCTCTGGTCTAGAGACAGTATTTAAAGGCATTATACCTATAGCAGAAAAAAACCCCAAAAAAACCCTGTGTACCAGGCAAAAATCTGAACTAACTGCTGCAATTTGCAAAATTGACAAGATAGATGTAGGAGATGTTCCTCTTACATGGCTCTTGCTTTCAAGTGTGGTCTCCGTCTTTGCCAGGAACAAGCCAAAGAACAATCCTGGCCAGGAACAGCAGTAATCTCTCAGCTGTTTGTGTTCACCATGCAACATAATTTCCTTTCATTTGTTTCTCAGTTCTGACACCTGAATTACAGTTGACTCCTGCCTAGGCTTGATGAGTTTTGGAGTGGACCATATGGTGGAACAAAAAATGCTGTGTTCTGTATTGACCAAGAAATTTCAGTGGTGCAGCCAGAACTGTCATCTACCAGAAGAGAAATGAGCAGATGAATATAATGATGGATCTTTTCCTTGCTGACAGTATTAGGCTCTCATGTCAATAATGCAATAGCTTGGAAAATAAGTACACTTAAAGAGTAAAGGGTTTAGAAGAGTAAAGATTTGTGCAAGTTACTAAGTCATCTCTCTGGACAGAACATATCACAGTTACATTTGAATCTAAACAAACAAGAACTCCTCCTTGATTTTAAATATGCTGATACATATTGATCAGCTCCAGATACTACCATCTAGAAGTATCTGTGGTAAGGTTGGCTGAAGAGTTTACCAAGGCTGTATTTTTCTTAAGTGCTGCAACTTTCTTGGCTGAGCTATGGCCAAAAAAATGATTCTTAATAGTGGACGCGCAAATAAGCTTTAAGCATTTCCACCAAAATAGTGGAACACAGAGATGTAATACATATAAAATACAGGCTATAAACAAAAATCCCCAAAGAAAAAGCTCCTGAATGTTCTGTTAAGTGCTTTGAAAAAATATTTTGGAGTTAAACCCTCAGCTCTCAGTATAATGGAAGCTACATTTCGCTACAGGGTTTCTTGTTTTTCACCCAGCATAACTCAGCTAAGGTTGACAGCACAGCCAGTAATGGTCACTGGACTAGTCTAAATTACCAAAGAAGCACCACACCCTCAAACTCCCTGAACCTTCTTAACACTGATAGTACAATATGGTGGGGAGTAACAGCATAACATGATCCACACTTCATCCAGACCAAGGAGGTAACAAATTGCCTTAAGCTTTCATTAAGCACTCAAGTTCAAACTGAAGAGTTTCTGAAATGCCCACAGCACTTTGGTGCTTGCAAGTGCCTCTTTGTGAGCTGCAGTGATGAAAACTATCAGGAATTTAAGAATTACATCTTTCTCTTATCACAAACTCCACAATTTAAATATAATTGCTAATCATATAGCTCACATAAAATTAATTCTGAAGTGCAGATTCAAATGCAGCCTTTAAGCCTTTTGAAGTTCTGCTGTTAAGCACAATCTCTGAGAATGTGACTTTATATTTTGGTTGCACAATATCTCAGCATGTTTGATATAGAAGACCATCTGTCCTTATTGATGCTAACAGGATCTTAAAGGATTCACTGAGGGCCAGGGAGCACCAGGACTGCTGAATGATGAACATCCTGTCTGGGATGGAGCAAGAGTGTTTTGTGTCACTTCCTACCAGCTATGACACAACAGCCTCAGAAATTAAATCTAGCTTTGCCTGCGCATTTGAAAACAACAATTTGCCAAACATCATTTCAATGTATATTTGCTCATAAAATGCCTCCAGAAAAATATGTCTAGAAACAAGAAATCTGCCAATTTACCAGCTGACATCAGAAACACCAAAGGGCAGAATCAGGCAGGAGGGAGCTGTACTGACCTGTGTGCGGGTTGAGAAGGATACTGCCAGGAGGTATCCCTGCAGCTTCAAGTGGAAGAATGATATAGCTGGTGTTGCTGGGGGCCACCTGGCCGCTCATCCCATTCTCAGGGTAGGACACGCTGCCTGAAGAATTGGCCGTCACCCCAGGGATGAGAGATGCACTTTGGAGAGGCTGATGTATTCGTGACAGTGATCCTGAGGAGCCAGCACTGCTGGAAGACTCTGAGCCTAACAGGGGGACATAAGCACAGCAGAAAGGGGGGTTACAAGGGATGCCACTCCCCACCAGACAGAGCAAATACAAGGACAGCTTCATGGACTGCAAAGGCATGCACCACTCCATGCCCAGCTTGTAGGAGCAGGATTTTCACTCCCTACTGAAGCCAGTACCCAGTGGTAATTTTCACAATCAAAATCCCCTTTCCTCAACATCAGCTCCCCCCCCAGCCAATAAACAGATTTACCACAAAATCCTCAGCATGTATAACACCAAGGTATCAGTTAATAAGGCATAAAAACTAAACACAGTGTTTATAAATGAAAAAAAAACCAAACAAAATGAAATTAAAAAAAAAATCACCTAACATTCTCTGCAAAGCAACAGCAATTGAGTGATCAGTCCAGTCACAAGGTAGCTGTGTAATTTCCATATTAACTTAAAGCTACCTAGGATACCACCTAAGACATTTGCCACTTTATTAAAATTGATCAATCCAGATAAACCAATTGTGCTAAAGCACATTTGTGCCTGGAAGAATGAGAAGACACATTATTTTAACCCCCAAAAATAATATTAGAAATTCTGAGATACTACTTGATTAGGTTTTAATTTGCTTCATAGAAAAAAAGACAAGAATTTCTGAGAGCATAAGGCTCAGGTGATTAGCTTCCCTAAAGTAGGATGGTATGGATGCTTACTCCACAGAGCAAAGTATGTTTTAATTGCAACTTCTTTCATTTTACTTGAGTCCACTGTCTATGCTTCTAACTTCCACAGTGTCCATCTGCAGGTATAGACTAAAAGCAAGGACAGAATTCAGACTTCAGTTTAGCAAACCTCTTTGAGGCAAATTATATATTATCCTTTCAGATATGGGATACTGCAGGTGGACCCTGTAGTGGACTGCTCAGAGCCTCAAATTCATTTTCAGTCAAATGCATTTGAAATTCATTTATTTTCTCACACTCAGAGAAATAAGAGCAGAAGAGGTTTCTTCTGAAGAAATCACACCACCATCCTGTTACGTAACAAAGGATTTTTCCACAGATTATTGCAGATTCCTGTGTAACACACATTTTTTTATCCATCTTCTTCAAACTTTGGGATCATACTGCAATCACTACAGACACAGTCCTCTCTCTGAGCTGTGCACTATTTGCCATAAGTAGGACCCTACATCTGTTTCTCTGGTATCTAATCAAGAAAGAGATTTCCAAAGAATTTTTTCATTTCATTAAATAAGTCATATATAATAAAACATCAAAGTTGTGTTAGTTGCTATATTTTTCCTCTCCTAGCAGACTGAGGTTAGAAATTTAGATAATTTCAGATTCCTGTGTTTCTACAAATTGCAGAGTTATTCCTGGAGGCCACCCTCATCAAGCTGCAAGTAGCATTTGGCATCTTCCTTGCAACTGTAAATGCAACTGCTGAAGTTCAATTTTCCTTCTTCATCAGTTACAAGGTCCTTTGCTGTATTTCCCTGGCCTTTCTACATGCACTTCATGTTGTTCCATTGAATTCTATCTTTACTTTCTCCTCTTTTCCTTCACCTTTTGAATTCAACAGGTCAGGAAGCTGCCTGGAGATGGTAGTGGTGATGAGATTTCTTAAATCTCCCATTATTTCTAAGTGTGTGTGTGAGTAGTACCAAGCCTAAGTTCAGAATCTCTCCACTTTTTGTGCTATTCCAATGAAACGCTATTGGCACAAAAGAGGATTTTAGCTGACATTCAATTGTTTTGGTTTTTCTTTCCTCCCTTTCTGCTGTTCTTATGACAGAATTATGTATTGATCTACACCAGCTTCTGAATCATAAAAGCCAGAGGACTGCAATGAATTCAGGTGTACTCATCACATGGCATGGAGGCAGCAGAAAATACTTTGAGGCTATCCCCACACATTGGTCAAGCTGATAGCTTTGAAATGTCTGCTTTAAAAGATGTAAGATCTGTTCTCTCATGTTAGTAGATCAAGTTAGTGATTTTGAAATAACACAAATAAGTCAAAAAACCATAAAAAAAATTTTCTGAATTTAAAAAAGAAAAAAATTCCAGAAATTACTGCTGTACCAATTTTGCCCCCATTTATACCGTATAAGAATGATCTACTTTATTTAGTTCTATTATTGTAACTTATTTCCTATCATTTTAAGTCTAGACATATTAAGCCAAGTAAATTCCAACACTAATATTTGGAAATTAACACCAATTAATCTTGTCTTTGTAGCTCTGATTAGCTGTTTTCACGCTGCCTGATTTTGAAAGGGGAAATCACTTTATAATGAATTCAGTATTGTAAAAAAGGGGAAAAATAAACTATCTGACTTTATTCAGATTCACATTAAAAGATGTCTTGCAAACGACTTCTGAAAGGAACTTGGACTAAATGAGATTTTTGCCCCCATTACACAATCTAACCTCCTTTTTTCATCATGTAATGATGGATAGTTCTTCTAGATTATTCTGTAATTTTCCTGCTGCTTCACAGTTGAGATAGTAATAACCTTCACATTCTCATCACTTTCCATTAATATATTTTTTAACTATTCTGAGAGATACAGAAGTTCAAAGAGCTGTAAAGAAAAAGAGACAGAAAAACCACCAAAAATGCCTAATAGCTTGGAGGGTTTGCAGAGGGAGAGCATGGAAGTACCATTAATTTTCCAATATTCTAAGTAACAGTGAGTGATGCAACATGTCCTGCTATATTTTCCTTGGATCAGCATTCAGTATCTGATAACTTTCAACATCTCTGCCCATCTCACCTTTCAAGTCCAAGGCAAATTTCTCCTTTCTTATCAACTACACTCTCAAATCTATCCACTATCACTGCTTGCTCTAGACCATCATCATTTTCAGGAACAATAGAACTGGAATGGAATACTGGACGTATTTCTGTCTTGGATATAGATTCTTGGATTAGAAATATTTATTTGCTACTTCTGTAAGTCCCTTGCCTTTCTCTATGCAACAATATCTTTTGTGATCTTTTAATGAAATGGCACGTGCTCATGTGAACAGGATTATTTCTCTCTAAGCTGCACTTCTAAAAATAAAACTGATGTTTCAGCATAGTTGGTGGGAAGATTATGACTGGAAGCAGTTGGTTCGTGACCTGCTGCCCATACATCAATATTCTGATAGTTTTTGCTGGACTTACAAGATTCATCAAGCTAATGCCTAATTCAAGTAAATTATAAAGAAGGAAAAATCCAGTTCCAAAGCTCAGAGAAAAAATATAGTATACAGGACACTTTATTTAAGAAACCCCAAAACCTAAACAAGAAACCAAAAAAAACAGCAAAGGAAGGTTAATGTATTAAAATGCCAGCAGTAATGTATTGAAATGTCTTTCCCAACAGGAATGGCAATGAGCACCTAACAGGAGAGATTAGACTGGGTCTCTGATTACTTGGAGCCCTGCCAAGGAAGCTAATGATCTCTACAGATCTGTAACAACACAGTTAATACCCCAGTGCAACCAGCTTTTTGCAGCTAAGGGAGAAAGAAATATACTATGACAGATGTGCATTCCACTGAATGGAAAATGCATTAGGAGAAGCTAAAGGTGCAATAACTACAAATTTTAAGCCTCCCAACAATTATTTGGGATATGTAGAAACACATAGGACATTTATGTGAAAGACATCTTCTCTCATGATGTTAAAACCTGTTGCAATGTGTCAGTGACAATAACATGGTAGTTGATATGCTAGATTTTCTCTTTTTGGGTGTTACAGACTGAACACATGTATTATTGTGCACCTACAATGAAAACTGTTTCATTCACCACTCTTAGTCAACCCTGGAAAGTTTACTGTATTACTAGAAAGCTAAACAAACCAACATTTTGCATGATGTCCTAAGTAGTAGGAAGGCAATCCAACTGAAATTTGTTAAATTATTAACTCCCCATTTGATACTGAATTATAGCTTAGAACATATCTTTGTACCTAGTGAACTACAGAATAACAGAGAAGGAAATTTTACTTGCATTGTAGAATCTATGCTTTTCAGTAGAACAGGGTATTCTAAACAGTCAACAGGTGCATGAAAATAAACATCAGAACCAATAAAACAACTATATAATGGGTTTCAAACAGCCCCTTTTGTGAAGTTTGCAAAAATGAAGTAACATAATTCCTTTGCTAAGCTCCAATTCCTGTGCAGCTGAAAACAATAAAGTCTAAGACTAATTGACACAACTGGACTCTACTGCAGAGAACAGCATGTTCTGTGATCTCTCTGTGAGCCTAAAGGGAAGCTAACATCTTTCTGAGCTTCAGTTCCTGCTTGTTTGCTATGTATCATTAATTACTGATTTATCATAGGTCAGGGGCAGAACATTTAATTTTGGTGGCAATACGAAAAACTATCCAGAAAGGCTACAATGTTAAATCTGCATCACTGTATACCCTGTTGGAGGCAGCTGTAAGCCTTCTATAAAAATTCTGAAAATTTTAATACTCCTGTGCTCAGGAAGAATGTTTAACAATGCTTCTGGATGACTGCCATATATATAGAGAACAATTTTCACATTTAAAGATTCCATAAATATTTTCCGTCATTTAGCCAATGAAGAACATTTTGGCCACTTAATGAATGCACACTGATTCAATACAAATTTTATGCAAGACAAAAATATTTTAAATTTATTACTGTGAACCTTACAGCCCTTCAGAGAAAAGTCTAGGACAGAATTGGTGCCTAGCAGACTCTGGCATGCTACCAGGGCAGTATGTCTAACATGGGTAGCAACACCTCTGCAAATCTATTTCAACTACTGTAGTGAACACAAGGGAAAAAACCAAACCAAAATGAAATCATCCAAAATAAAAACATGATCAACCTTTAAATGTCTATTTGAATTACAGAACACCAGGGCTGCCTATGTGAAAAGTAGAAAGTAATGAATATAGTATGCAAAACATTCACTATCAAGTATCACTTGGTACCTAACGCACCTTAGAAAATGCAAATATCACATTGACTACTGTATGAATGCACTTAGCATTTTTTTAGTGAAGGGAAAACATTTTATCAAGACATATTTCCCCTTTGTTTTTGAATTGTTATTCTTTTCTGCTTTAATGCCATTCAATAGCATTTTAAAGAGAAGGATAGAAATAGTGATAAGGATACTAGCTCTTATTACTTTTTTCAGGCTGTTTGACTTTGTCTCCTGGCTCTGAAGGTGCCTGTTTGTTTTGATATCCAGTCTTGCTCTTCTTCCCCACTTCTTCCTTTTATCTTGCTTCTCTTTTATTCTTTTTGTGCCTTGGCTAGCTTTCCAGTTTAAACGCATTCCTTAAAAAAGTCAAAGCATTTAAAAAAACCCATGGATTTTTAATATCACTGATGTTTTAAAAATGTATTATAAGAGCTTACATTTGAAAGCAATTTGGGGTTTGGTGTCTACAGGGTGCAGATGAATTTACAAGTATTGGCATGCTTCACATGTCTCTTCTTTAATACATTTCCTAAGTGAATCCTTTTTACAATGCTTGATTTTAACACTAAAATGGCTTAAAAATATTGCCCTTGCAATTAGATGTCTCCTCCAAACTGGATTTCCCTGACACCATTTTAAATGCTCTGCACCTCTGCAACACAATGTTTCAAATACATTTACCCACACTCTACTTAAGGTAGAATGATATAAAAAAATAAAAGTACAGCAGGAGCCTGTGCCGCCTCCTTAATTCTTGCACATCAAATTCAGTTTTGATGCTATTCAAATATTCATGGGAGGAAAAGAAATCTGGAAGTGAAACCGTGCTCTATTCCATAATTCAAGCCCCACTGCATAGCCTATTTAGTCTATATTCAAATAAAAAATACACTAGAGTGTAGTTTCAGAACTATACACACACTGAAACTCCACCTCGCCTTCCGTGGGGTACATCCCATAGGTAGACAGTATACATGATAGGGAGGATTCTGTCATCTCTCCACCTGGCTGAACACAGGGATGAAGGGATGGGGGAAATGGCAACAAGCTCCGGCCCAGCACAGCAGGCAGGTCTCCTGTGTGATTATCTCACTGTCTCAGGGGCCCTGGGAAAACACGTGAGAGGCTCTGCAAGTGGAAACAAACAACAGCAAGGATGGTGGTTCACTTGGCTGGAGGTTAATTCAGACTGCTCCCTGCATCAAAATTGCTTCCATATAGAGAAAAGGATGGGTCATGATCATGGGAGACTTGCTTCTGAAGGGAAGAGAAGACCCAATATGCTGATTAGACTCACTTCTTAAGGTTGTCCGCTACCTCCTCAGTGCTGGAGCTAAAGATGGGAAAAGAAAACTTTTTACTCTGATACAGCTCTCAGTTCATTATCCATTACTGATTTTTCAGTTCGGCAGCAATAAAGTCCCAAAAGGAAGTCTGTGGGCAATCAAGAGACTTCAAGGCCTTGGGATGACTGATTAAAGGATCAGGAGAAAAAGTAGTGCTCTCCTCTGCCCTTCCAGTTGCAGGGACTGATGAGGGAAGAGCCAGCAGATTAAGAACAGACTCTGAGCCTGACAGAACTTTTGGGGTTTTAACCACTGGCTGGTTTATAGAACACCAAGCCTAGACAGACAGGTTGCACCTGTCCATCAAAGGGGTGGAGAGTATCTTTGCAGAGGAGTTATCAGTTTATCCTTAAACTAGAATTAAAAAGCAAAAGGGATGTTATGCAGCTGCCAGTGTTTAAGGGGTGGTGTGCTAGTGAGGTTCTTTGGTCTGACATTCCAGTGGAGGCGGGGGATTGAGATGTATGGAGCAGTAAAGACAAAAAGGTTACTGATGTGTTAGAAATGAAAGAAGTGCCTGAGAATGATCAGTAGGAATTACAGCTTCTTCCCACAAAAAGGGAGCAGGATCAGTAACTCAATTTAAGGCCATCTACAGCAATGCACACAGCATGGGTAACAAAACAGGAGGAGCTGGAAGTAACTGCACTACAGGGCAGCTGTGACACAGTTACCATCACATGGTGGGACAACTCACAAAAGGGGAGGGCTACAGTGATGGCTGGAAATGCCTCTGAAGGCATACACACAAGGAAGGATAGATGGTGGGATATGCCTTGTACATTAGAGAGTGTTTTGACTGTCTAGAGCTTGACAGTGGTGATGAAAGGGTTGTGTGTTTATGGGTAGAAATAAGAGAAAATGCCAAGAAAGCAGATGTCAGGGTGGGAGTTTGTTATAGACCACCCAAGCAAGATGAAGAAGCAGATGCAATATTCTAAAAGCAGATGAGAGAAGTCTCACAACCACTGGCCCTTGTTTTTGCACATGACTGACTTAACAGATAACTGCTGGAAATAAGTCACTGAAGTGAGGAAACAATTAACGAGGTTCCTGAAGTACATGGAAGATAACTTCCAGGCAGAGCTGGTGAGGGACCCAGCTAGGGAAGATGTGCTGCTGGACCTGCTTTTGTGAACAAAGAAGACTTGTGGGTGACATGATGGTTGGAGGTTTATTTGGTACAGTGATCACAAAACAGACAGTTTTCAATCTCAGAGAAGTAGGAAGAGGGGTCTTCAGATGGGCTACCTTGGACTCTGAGAGAGAGATTTTGGCCTTGGGAGGCAGTCCTGAAGGACAAAGGGGTACAGGAATTCTGCAAGAAGGACGTCTTAAAGGCACAGGAGCAGTTTGTAACCATGTGCTAAAAGACAAGCCAGCATGGAACACAGACACCACAGCTCAGGGTAAAAAATGGCTATGAAGGGAGAAAATTAGAAAGGTCAAATCTCAGCTAGAAATTAATCTGGCTACTGCTGTAAAAGACAACAAAAAATGTTTTTATAAACATATTAGCAACAAAAGGAAGGAACAAATATGATCTCCATCCTGCATCGGTTGGAGGGGAAAACTCAGACACAAAGATTAAGAAAAAGGCTAAGGTACTTAATGCCTTCTTTGCTTCAGTCTGTAATTTCCAGACCTGTTCTCTGGGTACCCAGTCCCCAAAGCCAGAAGACAGAGAGAGGGATTGAAACAAGGCCCCCAAAATTCAAGGACAAAGGTGGCGATGTGCTACACCACTTAGACTCACACAAGTCTGTGAGGTCAGATCGGATCTACCAAGGGCTCTGAGGGAGAGGGTAGAAGTGCTCACTGAGCCAATTTTTTATCACCTATCAGCAGTCCCAGTGGGATCTCCCAGCTGAGTGGAAGCTAGAAAATGTGACACCCACATTCAAGAAAAGCCACAAGGAGCATGTGGGGAACCAAAGTCCCATTAGTCTGACTTTGGTGTAAGAAAACCTACAGAGCAGATCCTCTTCAGTGCCATTACATGGCATGCACAGGACAATCAGGCAACAGGGCCCAGCCAGCATGAGTTTATGAAAAGCAGGTCCTACTTAACCAACCCAATCTCCTATGATAAGGTGATCCACTTAGTGGATGAAGGAAAAGTTATGATTGTTGTCTACCTGGACTTCAGAAAAGCCATTTTTCAACACTGTTTTTCACAACACTCTCCTGGAAAATCTAGCTGCTCATTGCCAGGATGGGTGTACAGTTCACCCTGGCTGATGGCCAGGTCCAGAGTGGTGGTGAATAGAGTTACACATAATTGGAAGCTGATCACAAGTGGTGTTCCCTAGGGTCCGTGCTATTTAATGTCTTTATCTGGACAAGGGGATCAAATGCATCCTCTCGGGAAGTTTGTAGATGATACACAGCTGGGGGGGAGTGTTGATCTGCTGGAGGGTAAAAAGGTTTTACAGAAGGATTTGGACAAGCTGGAGTGACGCGTTGAGGCTAATTTTGTCATTCCATGAGACCAAGAGCCAGATCCTGCTCTTGGGTCACAACAACCCCATGTAGTGCTACAGGCTTGGGCAAGAATGGCCAGTGGAAAAGGACCTGAGGGTGCTGGTCATTAGCCAGCTGGATATGGGCCAGCATAAGTCACCAAGAAGGACAATCCTGGCCTTTATCAGCAATAGCGTGGCCAGCAGGACCAGGGCAGTGATTGTCCCCCTGTACTCAGCACTGGTGAGGCCACACCTCAAATCCTGTGTCCCGTTCTGGATCCCTCAATACAAGAAGGACACTGATGTGTTTGGAGCACGTCCAAAGAAGGGCAGTGGAGTTGGTGATGGGTATGGAGCACAAGTCTGATGAGGAGTGGCTGAGAGAACTGGCTCAGAGGCTCAGTGTTCTTTTTGCTCTCTACAACTACCTTAGAAGAGGCTGTAGCAAGGTGGGGGTCATTCTCTTCTTCCAGGGAACAAATGACAGGATGAGAGGTAATGGCCTCAAGTTTCTAGAGGGGATGTTTAGGCTGGATACCAGGAAAAAATTTCTTCACTGAAAAAATTGTCAAGCACTGTAACAAACGGTCCAGGGAAGTGGCTGGGTCACCATTCCTGGAGGGATTTAAAACACATGTAAGTGTGACCCTTGGGAGCATGATTTAGGGGTGCACTTGACCATGTTATGTTAATGGTTGGACTTGATGACCTTAAAGGTCTTTTCAACTCAAATGACTTTATGACTGTTCAAAATTTTAAACTCTGTTCAACATCCAGAGATCTAAAATGTAATTACTATATCAATGGCTTTATTTATTTATTCTAAAAACTCCATTCTGTAGCATCCTGAACCACACAAAAGCTACTGCAAAATTTGGGGAATAGGAATGAAATCTGACCAAGTCAGGTTTGATAAACTGGGTGTAAATTAAGTACCATCCATAAAACACTCTCAAGCTGAAAGAGCACTAAGTGCTACATATTGATTACCATTTGTCTGTACTATAGGTATCAAATGAACCAATCTGATGGAATCATCTGATGGCTTTGTTATTTATTATGCACTTTCAACCTAAAGTATAATAGAATAGCTTAATGGCATAGCTTGAAATTACTTAGATGCAGACCCTGTGGCTCTCATATATATTAATGTACTTGTAAAGTTAATGCAAATAAATCCAGGATTCCCACCAGATTCATAGTCCCCTTAAAGGATGTTAAATGGCAACTAAACAAAAAAATGGAGAGATTGTGGGAGCTCTGTGAGTCCACCATGTCCTCAAATGCCACCGCCAAGGCAGAGGCTGAACTCCAAACTACAAATGGCATGTACTTCAGCAATGACAGCAAAATGTCTTCTCCTCAGATATCTGATATCTAACTATTCACAACTCAAAAATATTAAGGTTAATAAAAAGGTAAAATCTGTGCTTTCTCTGACATTTCAAGCTACAAGTGCAGCATGTGTATGGTGTGTACACACTATACTCCAGGGAAAGCCTACCTCTCCATGATTTGTAAACCTCATGCACTGTGTTTTTTCTTGATTCCTAAAATCTCAGGAGCAAGTACCCACATACTAGCATCCACAGAGGGACAAACACATCTCCTGTGTTCAGGAAACACAACTCTTAATGTATTTTGCCATCTAGTCCAACCACGAGGGTCAGACTACCTGGTCTCTAAAGGTCCATTCCAGCCCACACCATCATGTGACAGACCATACTCAGACAAGCACCAGCACAGCCATTTATCACCACACAACAAGATGCACTGTGAACCCAATACAGTACTAGCTACCTGTTTTAGACAGTTTCCCGGTACTTCTGTTGCTTGATGAGCTATCTCCTCTTGTCAGGACGGTTATCCCACCAAAACTGGCTGTCTTTGTTATGGCTGGCTTCAAATTTCGATTTGAGCTGTCCGAGTCTGTGCTGCTCCATGGCCTCTGGTGGTCTGTCCACTTCAGTTCGTTCTCTGTACTGCTCTGTCGGCTGCCAGATGTCTTCCCAATGCTGTCCCTGTTGCCCCTACAGATATCATGACACAAAGATTTATACGCAAATAAAACCATGTCAAGGCAAAGTCTATCTTCAGGTACCCTGCAGCAACCCAAATAAAGAAAAGGAGATACTCTGCCTTTACAAAAGCAGGTCTGAAATGGGATTTGACCCCCATACTTATCTGCCTTCAGCATGCAAACACAGCTATGCCCTTTTTACATGCATGGCACTTACCACCCTCCCCTTCTGGATACGTCCTCAGAGCACTTTACCAGATGGGGCTGACACAGCAGTGTTATGCAGCACTGATGCAGCTATTCTGTGCCCATTGAGTGTTCTCTTCCCTCAGCAAGACCCTCACCACTTCTCACTTTGCTGTCCATTCATTGTAATGTTTTTGTCATCAACTTCACCTGCACTCTTTGTCTTCATATCCTTATTTCTATAACAGCTTGCTCCCAGTCATTATCAGCTTTGTGAGCCCATCCAAAGCCTTGCCTAAACGTGTCTCCTCTCAGTGTGACCCCAATCTCTTCACTGTTAATGCTTCACTTAGAGACCCACAAGTCAGTTTACTCTGTTTCCACTCTGCACAGAATAATAATGAAATTTCCTGGGTAGAGGCTGCCTGTCCTTAAACAGTTGCAGAGCACCCAGTGTACTGTGAGTAATAACACAGTAAATCCTGTGATCAGAATTTGGCTTATTTATGGTAAACTACTTGCACTGTACTGCTAAAATGACAGAACCAAAATGCCTACCACGGCTTACTGCACCATGACTGTTATCCCAAGTGGTGCTTGTAACACTCTATTTGGAAGGATTTTAAAAGGCATTTTCCACTCCTCTGTCATATATTACAGCATAATAGCTTGCAGGCTCAAAACTCTTTCTAGAGATCAAAAGGATGGGACTGTATCAATTTAATTTTTTTTGGTCCCCTTTTTCCTTGTGGACTTGGTTCCTGCTTTTTATTTGGAGAACCTGCTGAGCTGTGTCACTTGGGACATGTAGGAGGCAGCGTGTCAAAGATGGAATCAGGCTGTTGCATTCCTCGCCTGTAACAGAGCCTCTCTCAGATGTGATCAGCAGTATAAACCTGTTGACCTTTCCTAGACCCACACAGGGGGAAAGCATGAAGAGAAACAGCAGAGAAGCAACAACACAAAAAAAAGGAAAAAGATTTTAAAAATAAATCATCCTTTAAGATTTAATCTGAAAGAAAAAACCCCAAAGTATATTATTTACAGAGTTTTTTGTGCTCTTGTGCTTAGAAATTAACAATTCTCTTCTATTTATATGCTAGAGAAAAAGTGGGAGAGAAACAGAATGCTATTGTATTCCCACTATCTGTGGCTTTGGGTTACAAAAAATTTCTTTAACTCCCCAGACTCAGACATTAACTATTAAGAGTGTGTGTACAGACACCTCCTAAGTCCTGTATGCCCAATCCAACACTCTCAGGTCATCAAAGCTAACCCAAAGCAAGGAGGAAGCTTTTTTTTGCCTGCTGCCAGTGGTCATGGGGCGCAGAAGCAGATGCTCCAGCACTGCTCCTTATCTGGTGCAATCTCTCCATCTCCTCTGTGGCTGCTGTGATGACATGCAGACTCAGCAACCACACATCAAATTTTCTCCTCACATATGCATTTCTCCTCGCAGTGAAAAATTATGTAATATATATGATACAGGTTTGAAGTGAAATACACAAACCCCAATGCACACAGACATATAGCGAATATCTGCTGTGCTGTCCATGTGCCTTAACAGATGAAGGCACATTTCTGAAAGCATCCATTCCTTTTGAAAGCCTCCTCTGCTTAAGACTTGTGGCAGCTGACTGACTTTTAAAGGACCCTGGTTGATGTGAATTGAATGTGTGAGCGCTCATGGTGGGGGAAGACACCATGAGTTTCTAAAACTCTCAGAAGAATACTGTCATGACCAGATTCAGACTTCCAGTGATTCGTGTGTCAATTGGTAGAACTGTTCTTCATTAAAATAGGAATGAATCTTAATTATTTCCTGTTGGCCTGGGATGCTCTTTGGGATATGGAATGCATCTGAATGTGTGGAAGGAATTGGAGTTGAGAAGACAAAGCTAACAGAAAAAAGTTTCAAAACACAGATACTTCAGATAAGGGAGCTTCAATCAGTTTTGCCTCAATGTACTTTTACTTCAGCTTTTAACAAACCAACAAAAGGAAAAAAGGTCAGTCTGGGCACTAGTCTATGAAACGTGCCTGTCATATATGCTCCAGGAAAAATGGAGCTTCTCCAGTCTCTCCCAAACAGCCACAGTCTGAGCAGCCAGGCAGCTGAAAATCTCATGTGGTTCCTGAGGCAGTGACCCAAAGAAAAGGGTCCTCTTGTTACCTCTTCATTCAGAGATAATGGGAAGAGTGGGGTAGAACTCTGTTCTCCATGCTCCTTTCCAAGCAGCAAACTGACATACCCACACATGTCGAGGTGCATCTCAGCAAGGACACAGACAGAATCACAAGTGGGATACACTGGGAAATAAATATTAAATAAAATTCATACAAACCTAAACAGCTGCCTTTTCTTATGCATATCATTGCATATGCTACTGTCTTCCAACAGCCTACTGAAAAAATGAAAAGAAAGATTATGCTAAAAAACATGGTAGTTCAAATTTTTTCTGTTCTGTAAAGTTTTATTTGATTTCTAGATACATTTTTCAATTTGTGCTAGATTCAGTTTAAAGAACCAAAGCTAAAAATGCCCCTTCCTCCCTCTCCCATAGTTGCACACAGTCAACTGAACATAAGAAACATCATCCAGCGAGGCTGAGGGCCAATTTAGCATTTCCTGTTACTGAGAAAGGTAATTCTCAGAAGCTAAGGAACCATTCCATCCAAAGAAAAATTCATTAAAATGTCATCTAATAAGAACATAAAAAATTGCAAGCCAGCAAAATACTGCATATGTAATCTTAAGTACTTGCTAAGTCGCTTGGAAGTCTTTGCAGCTAAGAGAAAGGCTCAGATCCTCTGACAAAAAAGAAAGGCAAAGCAGTTGAACACACACCTAACTTTCAACACAGCCAATCAACAGGATTGCTCATGTGCACGGAGCTAAGCACAAGTTTAAGTGCTTCACCTGATCAAAGGCTGTAGGGCATGCAGCAAGAAAAAGCAGTGTTCTGCAGAATGCAGCTGAAGTCTCCCTCAGGACAGCAACAGTGCAGGCAGGACAATTCCCAACCTGGCCTTTCAGTGGTCCCCACTTGGGTATGCATTCCTCACACTGGGCTGGTCAGTCAGCTCCCAGGTTCAAGGACAGCAAACCATGTGTAAATACCAGAACTGACCACATTCTCCTGCACACAGGTGTGGAACTGAATGCATAAACCAGGGGAAGCCGGGCTATGGAGTTCATGGTTTATCCCACAGAGGTACCCACCCTACCCTTGGCAGTGCAGCCTCTGAGTGCTTTCCATGCTGACTTGGAAGTGTGAACAACAACTGTGTGATCTTTGTCGCCCCAGTCTCCCCTGAGAGGGAAAAACAGATTTATGGGAGCATCTGCTTTTAGCTTTATGGGTTCCTCTGTCAGAATTTTGATTTATTTTGATAAAACATCTCCATAGTCAAAACACAGAAGTAGCAGCTGAGGAAATATCCTTGGCCCTCAGAATATGAGGTAGTTAGATGACAGTGGCCTTGAGCTCCTGAGGGCCTTCCCTCATTCCACTTACAGAAGTGTCCATCAGAAAAGCTGGTTTGTACCATTACTGTGGAGTCATTTTCTATGGGGACAGCTTCACCCATAAATGCATCTGACAGATGTAAGGGCGGACAGAGAACAAAATACTGTGAGAGAGAGCCTCTCCTTATTCAAGGGGAGGTGGTAAACAGTTTTTAAACTTGTGCAGGACAGACTTGGGTCAGCACTGCTCAAACACCCACCAATTATATTCCCCACTTTTGGTTAAAATCCTTATCTGCCATAAAGGTGCACAATTTTTAAGATTTTCAACACAGTTAAGCTAACTTACGTCTGTTACGGAGCCAACACTTCATATTCAACATTTCAAACACAGTTTACTCTTCCCTTTTGGCTTGAGTGGATAACAAAACATTCACAAGAACTATTATGCAGTAATGCAAAGTAACAGTGAGCTCAAACATCACCAATTCATTACTACAGCAGCAATAAAACAGGAACTTGTGTGGAACTTGTGAGTCTTCACAATCAACAAGTGATGTCAATGCTGCTGCTCAGTCCCACAGGAGAGCAGGTTAAACAACAGACACCCAAGTCTGGTGTGTCATAAATACTGTCATCCAGCCACTGCTAGAGGGCTTTTTAAAGATCAGTAAGTTAAATACTAATACTCTGGCACTCCAGAGACAGAATGGTCACTTGAAATGAAAGCTTAGGTGCCGCCCCCACCCTATCTCCCACAATCTGCTTTTTAAACTGAAATGCAAAAGCCTCAGGAAAGCAGCAGTAAAACTTTATCTGCTCAGGTACCATACTGCAAGGCAAGCTCTATTACACCCTCTTAAAGCACAAAACTACTGCAGATAATAGGGACTGCAAATTTGTTCAACAGTCTTCACATTAGGATAAATAACCATAGAACTACAGATAGACAAAAAAAAAATTAAGAGAAACAGCCAAGTTTAGCACACACACACAAAATAAAGCTATTTTTTACCTGTTTTCCACAAAAAGGTTTTCCTGGGAGCAAACTGACTGAAAAATAAAAAAGGCATTGTATCAGACGTTCTAGGTATGTTCTGCTGTTCCAATTTCTTCCTTGATTTTAGAATTACCTCCCCTGCTCAGGCCTAAGGGGATTTCAATTCATGCATCATTTGCATTTGCAGAAGACAAGAGGGGAAAAAAGGTCAAGAATAAGGTCAGGCCAGTAAAATTAATTCCATGCATTACAACACATTGCCAATGAGGTGTCTCTGTTTGGGAACAAACTGAAACTTCTCAGTTAAGAGATCTGAAGAAGGTACTATGTGCAAAATACTGGCAATTTGAAGGGAAAAAAATATTTTTCCTGCATAGTATAAGGTTCCACTGGTCTGGCCTACCACCTCAAAATAAAACTGCAGGATGGCACAGAGTTGTAGGTAGGAAGGACAAACAGAAGGAAAGCATGCAGAATTTACAAAGTTACTCAAAGGGAGAGAAGATACTGCAGTACTTAGAAATAGTGTGTGACTTCACATTTTACAGTTGGAGAGGGAACACTGAGATATAAATGATAAAAACCTTCTTAATGATAATATTAACAACAATCATAGCAAGAAGGCTCTCTGCTGGAGGACTTAGATCCCAAAACAGGTGAAGGGCTCAGAAGAAATAAATCCTATGGGCAAGTGTATATCTCTTTCAGAATTACTGATTTTTTTATGCAGAGAAATGAAGCTGTGTTCAATTTCCCATGAATAATTCTCCCTCTCTGATTTTTTCATTTCCCTCCTATTTCATGTTCGCTACACTAAAAGCCTCGTAGCTGTCACTGGGTTATATCTCGATGAGGTACAGAAGAAAGAATAGTCAGCACTTGCAATGAATTTAAACAAAAGGCAGGTAAAGGAAGGAGGACACCAGAGATCATGGCCATTAGTTTTGTAACAATAGGACTCAGTCCAAAGAATCATAAAATGCCATAATTAACTGTGTCAAATTTTACCAGAATGGAATAGGCACAGAGTTTGGATGTTTCTGTTTTGTAAAGGGTGAGCTAATGACCCACTCAAAAGAGTCTAAGCCAACACCCTGCTCATTCTTAATGCTCCAGCTGATGCCTGGACAAAGTTTTCCCTTGACAGCACAGCTAGCGTTGCCGCATCAATCTACAACAGGAAGAAATTTAGCCCTGAGATGGCACTACAATTTTGCATTAGAGTGTAATTCACCCACTCAGCATCTACATTAGGGAACACCTGACAGTTCTGTGGGCTTCCCAGGTGAGCTCCTACCCTGCACTCCTGCTAAATTTGCAAGGCACTGGGCTGCATCAGGGGCAATATGTTTCTCCTTAGCACAAAGCCTCAGGACATCAGAAACAAATTCTCCATTGCCAGGAACCAAATCCTACCAGCTACAGCAGACCTAGGGTTTCACTTCAGGCTAAGAGAAGATACAAACTGTTTCATCTAAACCAGTGGGATCCTTTGTACAACTACAACACTGTGTCTTCTCTCATTCCTTACTCAGGTACCAGGTTTCACTAACAAATGTGCAGAATTCAGCATAATCTAACTATGCTGAAGCAAAAAGCCCCAGAAAAGCATACTGAGATCACCTCACAACCTCAGCTGTGGGGTCATCATCCCGAGCTTCATGATGGACATCTGTGCATTGACTTCTGTGCAGTCACATTCCAAAGCACAGGATTACAGCTATTCCTACAGAAAAACCTTTGCTCAGACCAGAGTACTGGACTGTGTACCCACAAGTTACAAAAGCAAAGGGGCCTGTAATGCACTTGTCTGTATTTATTTCATTTTATTAAAGTTTTAAAGACTGGGGCATAAAGCAGAATAATTTTCTGGGATTTATATTTTATCAAACAAGCAGAAATGTCTGCTTCCTTCTCAGTGTCTTGATGGGAACCACTATCAAGAGTATTACAGACTTTAAACAGAGTCCAGAGTAATTCAATTTGTCTTCTTGGTTGATGATGTTGGCACAGTGCCACACTGTGCCAACACGTTTCAAATCCCTGGAAATTATTCTTCAGTAAAGTTTTGAGGCTAAGAGGCAGAGAAGACAGGCACTTTTTTATTATTTTATTCTTACTGTTAAAAATCAAGTGGCTAAGCAGCTCCGGATAGAAATTTAGCTACTACAAGGTCAGGACTCACCTTCCTGATGTATACCATGACAGTGCTCAATTTAAAGTACCAGGAAAGCTTAAATACCCAGCACAGTATTGTTGTCAAAACACTTGACTCTTGTTTACCCTTTTAACAGACTGGCAACACACCTATCAGATAAAAAATTATGTAAGATTACCTACAAGTTAGTGTCCTTGGAGATCTCTGCATGCAAGATTTCCATTAGGATGCTCTGTATGACTAATTGTTATTTATGAAATTAGTATTTCACTTTTCCAATTTCCAAGAACCTTTTAAAGTCTCATCTGGAAAATGTGCATCAGTTCTGCCAGTGCACTAGATATACTGGGAGTTGCTGCTCTTGTTTTTAATTACATTAGCAAACACAGATAACTATTAAGGTGCAGCAATATCCTTCAATGGATAGAAACAGGTAATAATTTTCATGTCAGTTAACAAGATGTGATCGATCTCAGGCTTCCAACTAATGCTTTAACAAGCATTTCATCCTCAGCCACAAAGAAAGTCTCTGTACACCAGTACAGGAGTTTTAGTACCTACAGGTTTTTATTAATTTTAAGCCCTCTTCTTCCTAATCTTTTCACACTAGAGGGACAGAACAGGCTGAAGCCATGTCTACAGGTATTTCTTTTGTTCCACTCTTTAATCAGAAACTGATAAAGATTCTCTGAGTTTTCTTAACTAGAGGAATCGTGACCAACTGTACCTAAAGCATCTGGTTCTTTAGAAAAACTCCTTGGTGAAAAATAGCCACTACAGTTGACAACAGAAAATAAAGAGCATGGTGTATTTCCTTTAATAAGTTCCATGTGTACCATGGGAAATTCTAGCATTTGTGTAAGTAAGAAAACACCTACATTTTTCAGTGACTACAGAATGATTCCCAAAGAATGCATTTATGAACACTAAATGGTCCTAGCGTGACTCTGGCCCATGAGGTTATTCACTGCACTAACCCTGAAGAATGAAAGTTTCCCCATGTAATTTGATTGCTAGTCTTTACAGTCAATTTTCTGCAGGCTTCAAAGCCAAACATCGTGTATCATTTATGCACACATTTGGGATTCTCTACATACAGGGAAATAATGTTTTTTATTCCTGTATGTTGTTCTTTGTCCTTCTTGGGCAATAACTTTTCAACTTCTCAAATGCAACTAAAGCAGTTCAAACAAGGAACTTCTCTGCAAGACCCAGACAGTGCAGGTCTTCTGCTCCAGTTTACTTGGCTGTAAAAGTCACAAATTGTTTTAAAACTAAGTTTTCAATAAAATAACTTTTGCAATTTAAAAAAACCCTTGAAAACAGTTTTGAGCATAACAGAGCTCAGCCTCCACTTTTTTTAGCAGCCTGAAAAATCTGAGGTGCACTTTGCAGTTCTTATTTCAGTGAGCTGGAATGATCATGTTTATTAGCCATTTATTTCTTCACCAATTCTTTTATTAAAATATCAAACTAACATGCTTCTCAGTCTTGCTGAGACAGGAGCAAGACTTCCAGCTCTCCTTGTTGAAATTTGTAATAGCCAACACAACAGATGGAAAACCTGCCAGAAAGCATAATTTAAACTGACTAATACTAGAGTAATCATCATAAAGACTATCACAGTGATGGCATTACTCATGAACATACTTATTTTGTTAAAACCTTCCCACTTTTAAATGAAGAGATCTGGTGCAACTAGAGTTCTGCAAGATCAAAAGAAGAATAGGCAAGCTTTATATTGTTATATGGGGTCCAGGTTAAGACATTTTTCATAGCACTCGAAACATGCATGGAATTTTTTGCCTCTGCAACCAGACTGCCTTTTCCTTATAAATTTTGTTTAAAGTTCTGACTTTTGGGCCATTATCTTAAGAGTTTTGGGTGTCTCAAACATCTTTTGGGGGGTTGCTGCTGGATGCAGCACGTTATGGCAGTACTCTTGACCTTCATCGCTGCACTTTGAAGACCTCCCATGCGAGCTCTTTTCATGCATACTCTAACTAGAAGTGATGTATCTGTGATCCACTTGCTAAGATTCACAAGCAAGGCATTGATAAAGGCTTGACTACAGCAGTGTAAACAGTATAGAGGTAACAAAAATACCACATGATTAATCCATCTTTGACTCTCTGTATCTGAAATTTGCAGAGTAACAAGGCTTATGTACCTACCTCACACAAACCTGGGGAGAATTGGATTAATTAATGACTGCAGAGGGCCTTAAAACTTCACAGTCTTACATGCAGTAAGTGACTATCTATAACAGGAAGCCATTTCTCTCTTTCCTAAAATTGAAAAAATACATTGTCCACCACCACAACCACTGGCATCATCCTAAAAACACCTTGTATCTGGCAAGGGGTGCTCCACTCAAAAAAGCTCACATAAAACGCAGATTGCCTTTGACATTAAAAATACAACTTGCTGAAATTCACTGCACTATGATGCTCACTAATACCTGCAATAGCAGAGAGAGAGAGCAAAGGAGTGGATATGAGAGAGAGAGGGAGAGAGATCTAACATTGCTGATCTTTAAAAATACTCCCTCCCAATTCTATTTAAAATGTCTGCCAAAAAGCACACTTTTACTTAGGTCCTGCCACTTGAAAATGCCAACCCAATGAACCACAACAGCCTCCTGCTGTGGGCAATTCAAACACTCTCCACTTGCCTGTTTTTAGAACTCAAATATCTAAAGGTAACAGCAGCAATATACTATGGAGCCACTTTCAGCACACTTTTCCAGCCACCTCTGTTTCCCAGCCTGGCATTTCTAGCTGCAACTTGTGATAGAAACTGGACTATTTTGGAAATAACTTTCCATTTGGTAATTTTTAGCATTTTGGCTCATCTGAATTCTGTATCAAAACCCAAAGATTTTTTTGTTTTGCAAAAGCTCTTTTGTAATGTGTCAAAACCTCTTATATTTCATATAAGAAACTTGTTGCAAAGTGGCTTTTGCAGCTCTTGAACAACTTGACAATTCCACCATGTATAGCCTGGGACAGTATTTATATCAGGCCAACATGCTGAAAGCAAAACAGAAACTGAAAGGCCTCTGCTTTTACTGGAATCATCTCAGCCAGGAAAAAGTGAGGCTAAAAACATTTAGATGTAGCTAGCTATTTACTAAGAAGCAAGTGAGACAACACACACCTTAAAACTACACAGTGTATTCTGCCAAAAAACCCAACTTGGACATGTACAATTCCTAATAGTATTATTAGCTCTGCAACATATGAACAGTTTTGATTTAAAAGGACACTGCCCAATATGATTTTCAAAAATAGTTTTAATTGGATTTATTCCCATATTCCTCCTAAATGGCAGAACTCCCACTGAGATATGAAATAAAACATTAAAATCTGACTTTTTTCTTTTTTTTTTCCTTTTATTACCTCATCATTACAGTATTATAGCAAATTGTGATTTTCTTCTTTTTTTCAGGAACATCAGGTATTGCGCACAGATGTTTCAGACTTAAGTATTTTCCTTAGCAATAGATCTTGTTGAGCAAGTTCTGATTTTTTGTTAAGGGCAAGAATTTTAATGTCTGCTTCATTTTATTCCTTTCAGAATATAATCATCAACAGCATGACTGACTCTTTCTGATGGTAGAAGTACAGTTCTTTAATCAGTCATTTCAAAATAATGATGAAACTCCATGTTTAACCTCTGCCCTTTTTTTGTTCTCAGTGTCTTGATGCAACAGCATTGGCCCAAAAAACCAAAACACATAGGGAGTCTCTGCAGAAGGACACTTATAAAGATTTGATTCACTTTGAAAGAAATATAAAATAACACAGCTATTTGAAATTATTGAGAGTGTCCACTTAAATCACTGCTCTTTGGCTAGCAGAAGGAAAAAGGAAATAAACCTAGGCCTTGTGAACATGAACATTCAAAGAAACAGGATAGGCACACCCCAGACAACATGCTGGGCCTAATCTCTCTTCTACCCTTCTCCCTGCAACTCTCATGACTTCACTCTCCAGAAGCCAACCTCCACACCTGTAAAACTCCTCTGAGACTCTCTTAGCCAATCTGCTTTCCCTGTCACCTCCAGCTCCACAGGGCAAGTCCAGCTGCAGTGTTGTTGGAGGAGGGGGGCAAAACTGTCTGACTACAGGCAAAGGTATGGCACTAAAGAGGCAATTAAAATAACTACTCACATCTTGTGCAAATATTCTCTCCCTCACTCTCTGATACTCCTCTTCTCTCTCTTCAATTGATTTACTTCGTCTGTCATCTCTAAATGGAAGAATTCTGTTTTGCTGAGCAGAAAGAAAACCAGGAGGGTTATATAAGTTGAGCTGTTAAAAACTGCCATTAAGTAACTGTCAGCTGAGAATAATAAATGTTCACTTAAACAAATGAAGCACGAAAATGATAGCTGTCACTCCTGCACAAAGAACCCTGTGAGACTGGGCGCTCAAGGATTCCCAGATAGATTCATCAAGCAGGTGGCCAAAATAAGGCTTTCTGTATAGCTTTTGTGGACCCACCATCCTAAATTTGGGCCTAAGCACTGTTGTTCTCAAATGCTAAGATTTCTTGGTTCTCCTACCAGCTGTGAGGAGCAGGAGGGCAGGCAGTGGTGGGCTACGTAAGAAATCAAGGAAGAAGGAGGGTAACAAGGCTGCTGGAGCTAAACTGTAAATCCTAGAAGAAACCCACGAAGTCTGTGTGTGCAAAAAGAAGTCCCAGATATATGGCACAACAGTTTTAACCATTTTCACACTGTATGGAACCCTCTACTGAAGTTTAGCTGGAAAAGGAAGGGCCATTTTTGCCTCTTGGTAAACCACAGTGTGGGAAACGGTTGTGCCATGGGAAGAAGGAGAGGAGATGAGCCCCATCGGGAAATGCTTCATTGAAAAATGGGTTTCAAGGACTGGTCCTTCTCCCCCTGCACCCCAGGACAGGGTGGGATAGGTCAAGCTGCTTTCCTTTGAGTGATCCCCACAGTCACCACACCCTGAAATTGCTCGGGGTTTGTTTTCAAAGCCAGCTTGTATGCAGCGCAACTGGCAAGGCTGCCATGTACAAGTGAAAGTCAAGGAAAAAAGGGTGAAAAAATGAAAGGAAGAAAAAAAAAAACCGGTCCTTTATGAAAACATGAAGGCAAGTGGAAACAAGAGAATCACTGGTTGGTTCCTGCACAAACGTAGCCCTAGCAAAGAAAGCATATGCTGTGAGAATTTTCTCATAAAAGCAAATCACATCAGAACCATTTCAGATTTTTTTTTTTGTTAATCTATTCCACATACACAGCTTGCACTGGATTGAAACAGCACAACACCCGCTTTTAAAGTCAGCACAAACACACACATTTCCCTGGCGCTCCCCTACTCATCAAGCTCACCTAAGTTAAGGTAGTGTTATGGTACAGGCAATACGGGGGGAACGTCTGCCACAGTACATGCACAAGCAAGTAAATTACACAGACAGTAAAAGGTGGTGAGGGCACAGGAGGAGGAAGGGAAGTAAAAGACTGACCTCACTTAATTTTGGTCAAAACATAATTTAGGATGGTTAAAAAAAAATCAACCTGGCCTCACCATCACATCTTGGGGCTTTTTTACTTTTTTTTTTTTACACTTTTTTTTCCCTCTTTCCTTTTTGGGCTGCATCAGTTCATCACTGGTCCATACTGAAATCCAACTCTGAATGGGTATAACAGAAGAAGGAAGCTACAGGGAGCGTAGCAACTGCCATAGTTAGGCAAGACATTGAGGAATGCGACTGACACAGCCTTCCACACAGCCCAGAGCCACTGGCATTCCCCCTCCCGTGGACATGCAGCAAGTCCTGCGCCAAGCAAACCACCCATGCAGATCCACACACTGCCACGGCTGAAGCAGCCACTCTGGGGCTCGGAGCCACCCACGGTGGTACGTGTGCCAAAGGAGGCGGGGAGGGGCAGGAGGGCAGGGGAGGAGGAGAGCAACAACAAAAGAACAACAATAACATCAGTCAGCCCACCTTCAAAAACAGAACAAATTTCAGCAACTCTCGAACCGAAAACCAACCTGATTGTCTTCTTTATCAATACTAGAGTTATCTCGCTTCAAGATAAATCGCTTCTGGGATTCTTCACCTTTTTCATCTTTTAAATGTTCAGAAAACCTTTGCTCTGGTCTGCCAGCAAAGTAAAACATAGCAATAAAAAAATCTTTCTTTTGGTTTTGCTTTGATCTTTATTTCTCAGTGCTCTTTGTTTTCACACAGGCATTTAGTGCAAAAGCAGTTAACATTTGTGAGATGCTGCCTATAGCTGTCTGAGGCTGCTGTATCGATGCTAACTGTTATTGCTATAAATAGCTTTTGTTGTTGTTGTGCGCAAGGAATGGGAATCCAAATTCTCAGTCACTGAAATATTTAGACTCTCCTCACTGTGACTGAAGGACAGGGAAAACAAATTACCATACTGTATGTTAATTTGCTTCCTTCAGTAGCTGGGATCTCTGGAAACACTGCCACTTAGTGAGGCCTATCTGTCTTGAAAAGCAAGGAAAAAACTGGTAGGAATCTTAAAAAACACAAAACCAAAACCAGACACCCAGGAGTTTCCTCATTCCTGGTAAGCCAAACCAGTAAAGGGAGGGACTGATGATGTTTTGCTTGAACAAAATTTTATCTCATCACCACTAAGTGGGAAAAATACTCTAGAACAATCATAGAGCATCAATTAGTTCACTGATTTAAACTCATTTACTTATTTAGTTATTTATTTATAAAGTCAAACCTCAGGGTTTTGGCTCAACATTTTCAGGTTTATGTCATGATGCCATTCCATGTTCTCACCTTGTGCAAAAAGCAGTATCTTATATCACCCCACCTTGTGCAAAAAGAGAACTTTAAGAAGCAACTTTTGTGGCCAAGTTGGTCACGGACAATGCCTCGCAGCTCCTCCAGCCTGCACCATTCCCAGAGTGGCGTTTGAGCCTGTTTTAAGCCTGCAGTGTTTAAACCCGCAGAGTCTTAAGCCCAACCTCATCAATAGGGTGACCAATGGTCTCAAGAACTGAGCTCACATTCATATGTTGCCATCACCCGACTGAGCGGCTATTACTGCACAAACTCTGTTTTAAAAGCAGCAATTTACTGTGAGATTTGTCAGGGAACGCAAGCCTTGTTCTCAGTGCTGAAAGAGCTGCCAGCTTCAGTGGTGGTAGGAGATGCTCATGTCTAGATACCTACACAAACAAGACATGAAGCTTCTGCTGACATCAACGCAAGCAACACTGAAGAAATCAAAAGGCAGAATTTAAAGAAGTGCTTTTGCAAATAAGAGTCCTCTACAACCTTTAAAAAAACCTCTCATCTTCATCTTATTTCAAAACAGAAAATTAAACCAGAAGCTTAAATCAGCAACCATTTTGTTGTTACAGTGTTATGGATTTCAAATCAAAATACAGCACACATTCACACCATAATTGCAGTCCATAATAATTCATTGTCAGATATACAGGAAACATTTGTAATAAACTGTAAGAAATTCAATAGTAAGGCACACCAGCTATCCTGCCTCTCTTTCTTTATGAATTTTCAGCACTTTCACTTCTGCACACAATTTGCATTTTTGTGACAAAGCAACAAAACACACTATATCCCAATTTCCACAGATTTTGACAATTCAAGAGCCTCTGGCCATCATCCATAGCTATAGAGCCCAGGTCACTAGATTATCTGGATGCCTTGCTAGCCTTCTTTAGGAAAAGCCCAGAGGACCATGGCTCTCTGCATAGTAGTTTCATAATCTAATGAGTCATTCATTATGTTTCCTCATAAACAGAAAGGCTACAAAGCCCCATTAGTGGATTGCTAGGTGGGTTGTTTTCCCTTTGCTCCCATTAATAAGCGTCATGCCCATACAGCCAGAAATAAAGATTCCTTCACTCAAATGTTGTGCTTTCACAGGACTATCTGAGAATTGTTATTTTTCTGGTTGTACATCCTAAAGCACAAACCAAATTTCTGTGGTTGTACCATCAGTGTAAAATTTAGGGCCGTAAACTATCAACTTAACATCTAATAAACCATTTGCAAAGAAAATAAATTAATTCGATTTTAAAATTCCAGGGAAAAGTCATTAGAAAGAAAAAATCAGAGAAAAAAAGCTTGAAAAAAGTTTGAAAAAATGTCTCCTCCAGTTACTAACTTATTTAAACAATAACATGATTTTCATATTTCATAGCATTATTTTAAATTTTAAATCCCATTTTCACTTCATTTATCATTTATAAAATATTTCTGTTTTTCATAAGAGAAAAATATAAGATCAAACTACAAGTCAAAATTAATGATTCTGTATGTATGTGCCTGTTAATAAAACTAATCTACAAGCCCAGTAGGTGATCAATCTCCAGTCATGAAAAGAAATTTACATGGGCAGAGAGACTCTGCAAATGTGCGGAGCACTCTGGAGCACTAGGGTACCTTCAGCACCATGAGAATATCTACCCCTCTCAGTCATCTCCGCAGCTCTGGGCCACGGCTACCAACAAGGCTCCAAAGAGCTGGACCAGCTCAGCGTAGCATTCACATTCTCTGCAAAAATCCTTTTGCCCAGGATTTTTCTTCTGGGAAGCTGAGAAGCCTCAGATAAAAGGAAAACAATTCTTATCTCATTTGCTTCTCCTCTGTTTTGCTCATGTGGAATGTGTTTGGGGATTGTTTACCCAAAGGTGATTGTTTCATTGGTGTGGCTCTTTGGCCAATCAGGGCCAAGATGTGTTGAGACTCTGGAAGGAGTCATGAGTTTTCATTATTAGCTTTTTAGCATTTAGGAAGTATCCTTTCTGTATTCTTTAGTTTAGTATAGTATTCTTTAACATATAATATAATCTTATAAATTAATAAATTAGCCTTCTGAGAACATGGTGTCAGATTCATCATCCCTGCCTTTGTTGGGCATTCCCAGCAAATACAATAGCTCAGTTCATAGGGAGGCAAAGCCTGAAGGAAGACTGTCATGTGACAGTCTTGGCCTCCCTCAAACACTGAAATTCATCAGTAGAAAGAGATGCAGACTATTTAAAGAAGATATTCACACATGTGCTTGTGTTTTTCTCTTTAATACTGTCAACTGCATTTTCTTTTTCAACATCTATTGTACAAATAAATTATTAGTAGATACAGATGACAAACAATATTTAAAACCAGTAAGTGAAACCAAATGCTCAGAATCCCTTGGGTAGAGAACAGGTTGACTTTGAAATGGTTTTGGTCTGTTCCATGGATGGAAGCCAGTGTAAACTCCACATTTCCAGCTATAAAGTTCACTGTAACAGCATAATGCATTTGCTGTAAGGAACCAGAGACATGGAGGTTATTCCAGGGAGATCTGTTACATTAGTTTATGAATTTGAAGGTGAATCAACTGATTAAAACAAGGAAAATAATGCACAGTTTTGTGTAAGATGTAGTGTAATGTCATACACTATATAATTACAATAATACAGCAGATTAAGTGAATTAATGTGAGTCCTAAATTAATAACAATCATTTTTAGCTTTTTTAGCTGATACTGCTACTAGTATTCAGCACAATTTATCAGATTGTGTTCATGCATTTAAGGGAGTGAATTTATCAAGATTATTTTTCGTATGGTGTGAACTAAGTTCCTACCGACATCAAAGCAAGGTTTACAATTATTATTATTACTACAAGCCCATAAAAAAAATCAGGAACTTTCTCAGTATTACCACACTGGACACCTAAATTTTGTCATCAAATCCTAAAAAAAAAAAAAAATGTGTAATTTTAAAAATGGGACTTGCACAGCCTTTTTGAAGAGACATTGAGAACTTTGGAAGGCATCATCACTAACTCTACTCATCACTGTTTAGGGATCTTCAAAAAAAATTAGAAATCACATAAAAAACAACCTACAATACCTGTACTATACAGGTGGGTTGACCAAGGATAATAGTACACCCATCTACTTAGTAAGAGCCATCTGCAAGACAAAAGATATGCAACCCCCACGGAATTCATGTACCACTTGAGAATCTGAAAACCTACTACTCCAGAAAAAGAAGTTTAAGGAGGAAGTACCTTTTAAATCAATGGGATTTTTTTGTAATTTGAGGACTCTACTGAGAAAGCCAAAAAGTATGACCCAGTTATACCTTAAAGGCTCAGAAACCAACATAAAGGGAGCGGAAAAGCACACAGGCTAAAAAGATGTTAAGCCTGGTGTGGTTTTTTCTTTGTTTTGGTTTTCTCTAATATAACCTTTTAATCATTCAAATTTTTACTACTTGACCATAGGGGTGGAAGCAAAACATCTGTGCCCTGAAAATACAACTTCACAAGACCACAACTGCATATGAATTCATTTCATATCTCCTTACAGTTGTCAGGTAGCTTAGTCACCTTTCTGGCAATGTGGTTCTGAACAAAATGTAGAACTATTTCTTGCTTCCCTGTAAAGTTTTTGATCAGACACTACGAATGTTTAACAAAGACTGGACCTGAGAGTAACTTAGTGAATCCTCAGCGAGCTGCACAGTCCCCTTGTCACTCCCAGACCTGCCAGAAAGCACAGGCCCTTTCAGCAGCCAAGACAGCCTCTCCTCTCCATCCTGCCCAGAAAGGTGGCACCATAATATTCAAGTAGGTGCCACCAGCATATCTCCAGGTAGCCAGCTTCAGTAGGTGTCCTGCAGCACCCGAACATTTCACTGTTAAAAGCTTCCCAAACTCTCTTGAACATCTGTCAACTTCTGCAAAGTCTGCTCCCATCACTTTACACTGTTTCCTAATCTCGTTTGTTTTTTTTTTCCCCCCACAGTAAAAAGAAATCACTTTTTGTCAAGTGATCAGTTTAACCAAAGGCCAGACACAGTATGTAACAGGCATCATTAACCCTACTATCCAGTGTTTTTCCCTGGCTCAGGAGCACTTCTACATACTGTGTGCAGTATCAGGTCCAGACCTGTGGGGAGTACCCAGGTAAAATCTCATGGCAAGACTGCATCCCCTTTTCTTGTGGCTGTGCTTCTTCCCAGGCAGCCAATGATCATGCCAAATCTTTCAGCCTCACTTTTGTGTTGGCAGAATACTGTAATGGTCACTTCAAGATAAGTTTCTTGTTTCTGTGCTTGGAATTATTTCATTGTGAGGGTGACCAAACACTGTCACAGGCTGGCCAGACAGGGGGTGGAGTCGCCATCCTGGGGATGGTCCAGGACATGGTCTTGGGCCACTGGGTCCAGGCAGTGCTGCTTGATTAGGAATTGGAAAAGAGGACTTCCAGAATCCTTCCATCCTTAACCATGATGTCATTTTGTGAAACAATCAGTTATACAGTAAAAAAGTCCATAGCAGAGCAAACCTCTATCAGTACCTTTTAGATGTTTTTTGTGTCTGTTGATTCTTTTATAGGTTAGCCATTTTCCCTTCTGATGTTATAGCTCCTTAAAAGCTATGGGCAGTCCTTACTTAAGCAAGGCCCCAAAGGTACTTTTCTGGACTCATTCCTTACAATTAACTTTGATTTTTGAAATGGTAAAGCTGGAGTAAGCAGCAAAGTATTTATGTGTGTCAGGAAGAGAAAAAAAAAAAGATTTTGATGGCATTCGATGATTTTTTTTTTCTATTCTATCATTATGGTGACTTCAATGTGAGCTACTTCCATTCACTTCAGTAGAAGAGTTCCTCTCAATTTATCTCTGGATGACAGAAAACAGAGCTCATCCCTCAAGCATATTTTTCACACGGACTCTTTAAGGAGAATTCCCCATTACATGCTCATTTAATGATTTTGATTCTGAGTCAGCCCTTGTAAGTGGTAATGAAAAAACCCCAAGCCCTAACTACCTTAACCTGGTATTCACTATTTAATCAAATTACAGATTTTAAAAACATATTGCAAAATGGTAATAGCTATTATGATACACAGACTAAGGAAGTAACAAGGCATTTCCTTGAATCTGCCAAGCAAACTAATGCAGTTCAATAGACCTCTATTTGCACAGGAGATAAGAAGTTAAATACTAGGGGGAAAAAAAAGCCTGCACTCATTTAAAATAAGTTAATTAGCTCTGAAATAACTGTCTAAGAGTCAGGAAGCACAGACTCCACACCAAAAGGACAAATGGAAAGAGACAAGCAAGAGTTTTGAATGTTACAATTCTGAAGGCTTAGTCACTGCATCAGCACAGCTCACAAACAGTCTGGTATTGTCAGGGCTGACTTCTATACAGCACATAAATCTTTATTATGAGGCATATGTTTCTGACAGCCCCACAGCACACAGGCTGTTGCAAGATGCCTTTCAAAAGAAGCACCAGCCTCACCAGGTGTGGAAAAGATGGGTTTGCCATTATAGTGCCTGATGCAGTTAAAAAATCTAGCAAGCACTTAGTGTATGTCATCTGCAAAAGCCTCACAGGTAATAGCCAGGCAGCTGTCTGAAAGAACTCCACATAGGAATGCAAGTTCAAAAGGGGAGATCACTGAGATGGGTAGGAGCTCAAAACACCTGAACTGTGCATTTGCAATGCAATGTTCATTTAATGCATGGTGCAGCAGGTTAATATTCCTCTCCTGAATAAATGGCAACAAGAAACAAAAAATAGGTAGGGTAATGGGGCTAGGAAAGGGAAAAACACTACATTGGGTACTGTCAGAATCACATCTGGCAAACAAAATGAAAAACTGACAAAAAGGATCTTACAGAAGGATGCCAGGAGGAAAGCCATGGAGTAGCAAGAGATGGAGAGAGTCATTGCTGTAGAGAGAATTCAAAGAAGTTGTGAAGATTTGGGCCACTCTTATGCAGGCACTCTGATGGTTCAACAGGGTTTTCCTGTTATTTACACTTGTCTTTAATTAAATGGATTGCTCAGCCCAACATCACGTTGGCTTCTATTTTGAAGGCATGCTGTGACACAGTATGGTGACCTTCCCTGCTGTGCTAATTTGTGAGTATTTTCTGTATCTGCCTGCTGTGTGTTTTTTTGGTTTTAGGCTGAAGGCTCTCCTTGGGTTCTGCATTACTACCCTACTAAAACCATGGAAGCATTAGTGTCTCTTTGCTTTACAGCTTGAGGGGCAAAACTCTATTCTACCTGCAGTACAAATGCCTGTTTTGATCCTGGAGGCACAAAAACATACTCTGGAAGTTAGAGAATTTACAGACCATGGAAACAAATATCATCACTGTCAAAAGGTTCATCACCCAACTTAGTGAAAAGGCACTCCAGTCTTTTCCAGCCCATCAGTTTAAACTAGCGGATTAAATTCTATCAGAACAACATCTTTCAAGAATGAGGGCCCAAAATTACACCCTTCAAATACGTTTCATGTATTTAGGGGCTGATGGATGCTAAAACATGGTTTCAAAAAGCTAGAATAGGAATTTAAATATAGATAATTGTTAAAGTACAGTGCAGTTATATTATCCCAACTTAATACTTAAAACCACTCAATATGGCATTGCAAGCATTTGAAGGTAAATGCCTCATTAACAGATTGCTGCTTTTATCATATGAGTCACTAAGAACTTCTGTTAAGATGGTAAAAGCACACTGAAAGCTATAAAAGAAAAATCAGTCCTGTACTAGATGGTTCTTTAAGGTGCTGCCTTCTCGGTAGAACAAGGCGGGGAGGGGGAATCTACAAAAACCAAATGCTACATTTTCTCCAGTATAAGACCATACATTCTTTATAATTTTTTTCAGAACAGCAGCTGGCCTCTAAACATGTTCAGCAATTATTAAACAGGGATGTAGAAAACAGCAGGTTAATTTCACAGGCATTCTTCCCCTCTAATTGGGGTTGCTAATAAGTCCGGAAAGACTGAAGAAAAGAGGCAGGAATGCTTCATGGAAGCATTTTTCCTTCAGTGACTATGAGGTTTTATTATGTCACCTTTGCCCATTCATCAAGATGCAACAGAAATCTTTTTCATGCCAAATTATGCTGCATGTGGACCAAGCAGGGGACCAGATCCTGAGGGATTTCAAAGATACAGTACTTAAAAACCTCTATCTAATGTTGCAGTATCACTGCACAATTCATGACCCTCATAAGCTTTCCTAAAACTTATTTCCAGAAAATCAACCTGTTTTAAGATACAGATGCAAAAACAGTACTTGGCTCCCTGAGCATTGGCTTGAGTACAAACGTCAACATTTTCCCAGTATCCCTGGGCCAGAACACAGGCTTTGAACACAGGGGAGAAGCCTGCAGGCCAAGGGCACATGAAAATACCAGCTCTTCTGATAGATGGGGCAGAAGCACAATGTCCTCTCTCAGACAGAGACCATTTTAGGAGCTTCAAAATGCTCTGCTGTCCTCCTGTGATCAAACTAAGATTATTTCTTTACTGAGGGACCGGCTTCTTCTGCTTTCTCCCCTGTTGGATTTAATTCTTGATATTCAGGGTGTCTATTGAGACTGAACATCTTGCCCAGTGCCAATTTATTTCCAGCTAATAGAGGCTCAAAAGAGGTAGCACAGTTTATTATGGAATTCATTACTGTCTGATTTAAAGGATGTGGCATATTCTGTAAGTGGCTGAAAATTACAGTGTTACGTAACGGCTGTGATCTATCTAAAATTACACTTTTCTATTTCAGAAGTCCAAAAATTAACATGCAAGAGATAGAGAAAAAGGAAGCAAAAATCAAGATTTGAAGACTGCTGAAGATTTGAAGTTCACCAAAAACCAGCAGGCTAACAAAGAAATTATCAGTCATTTTGAAATGCCTCACGTATACACATTATTACCATAACAAATTCTTGTTCTGACTTCTGCTCCACGCCACGAACATTTTTGCCAACTCTAGCAGGAAGACTCATGCATCAGAAGGCATACTCTGAACAATCACTGGCCTGAAGAAGAGGGCCTCTTTCTAATAAACTGTCAGACACAGCCTCACAAGGCTACCCTGGAAACAGCAAGCTGAAACAATGGACAAAGACTTTTCCAAACTCATAATACTTTTTAGATTTCTATGAGTCCTCTTTCCTGTCTTAAAAATGTGGCAGGCTACAGAATATTGCAAAAGACAATTATATAACCAATCTAAACCACTTCTAAAATTTACTTGCTCAAATTTCAATACCTTTTTCCTGAAATGCTCAGACATAAAACCATTACTTCACCTGCTATGACTGCACTGTTGACTCTGAGGAAAGCACAGAGGTCATCTCAGATTTGCAGATCTCTCCCTCTCAATATGAAAGCATAAGTGACCAAACAGCACCTTGATTAATGAGCACTTTCTTACTACAGCTTGAACAAGCATAAGGATTAATTACTCATGCAAGAAAGAGCTTCCTTCAACCAAATTACCTACTTGCTATTCCACAGCACTCCCTTCCTGGGCAACCTTCCATCTACCCACACAGAGCAGGTGACAGTAACCTTCTAGGTTTCATAAAACTTATACTATTAAGTGGTGTGGATTAACAAGATTAAAAAGAAAACAAATAGAAGAAGATATACCATAGATATCTTCTGATTAGCACTTAACTGGTATTTCATCACAGTATAGAACAGATTTAAAAAGCACATGTCCACCTTCACTATAAACAATTTAGTTTTAATAAATTACATTAGATGAAAATGTAATATGAGAGCTATTAGAACTGGTTCATTAACCCTAACATCTCATTTATAGAATAAGTAATATCTTATGGGTCCAGTATACAGTTTACACTGAAGAAAGAATGAAGGCAGTATTTAAGGGTCAAATTCAACTCAACTTCAAGTGTACCATGTATCTATATTTTTTCATGTGACTCTTTCATGCAAAAGAAAAATATTACTAAAATTACAGAATGGTTGCTGAAAATAAAAGGCTGTCCTAATTCAACTATCATTAACAAAATAAACATTTTTTTCTAATCATGTCAATAATTGAATTAATAATTGAACTGACTGAATTAAACTGATTATTTTCATATGAAAAAACCCTAAAATCCAGGAAAACCAATGTAATCTGTTACTTAAATGTACATGTTACAATGTAGCTACATAACCTTGAAGTTTTTATTATATATTATTCTTTTATTGATGTTCTTACTAAATTATTAGTCACATTACATATTAGTTCATCTTAAACCAAAATGTGTCAGCCAATTACAGTGTTATTTCTCAGCTACACAGTTTCTTTGTTTCAGTTGCATACATCTACTGCGCACTCTTTTATTTCTCTACACGTTTGTAGCAGAGAATGCCACAATATTGACTGAGCAGCAGCACTTGTAAACCAGAGGAGTCATCTGGCTACATCCAGTTTCTGTTTTTTTCTTAGTAGTCAAGGAGTAACCATTCTGCAGCAAAGATGGAAACGAGGTAAGTACAACAGGAAAACAATGTCCTCTGACTCCATAGCCCCTTGAAGAAAAAAATGCAATGCCAGACTCCAATGAAAATAATGAAACCAGAAATAAGGGTGTTCATGTATGTTTTCATGCATCATGCGGCTCATAAAAGCAATTCTGATCTCATGAGATCATTCCTCTCAGTGTATATATATGATTATATAGAATAGCATAAGGTGCTTAAATGCAGATGGGATTTAATCAAACCATTTGCATGATAACTATTCTGGTTTACAACAAGAAGGGTAATAAAACTACACTTTCAGGTATACATTTGTCACTACTGCTGTATTGCTAAAATGTCCCATCCAAACAATAGCTTAAAGAAATTAAAGTCATTTACATTGAATACCTTATTAAGTCAAGGGGAAAGGCATATGTTTCTGCATACTCCAAAAGCTGTAACACTTGGTATCCCAAGGAGGTCTTCTTGGCACTTCAGCCTTGGGTAAAATCAATCCTAGAATTGATTCTGCATTGAAATTGCCATGTTCAGTGAATGCCATTTTATTGACATGCCTGTAGGATCCTGTACAAAAGTTCAGACTCTGAAGATGGTGAAATTGTTACAGTGCACGTCTACTAATATAGATGTTATCTACAGCAACATCGCTCAGTGAATACACAACAGAAACTAAACAAGAACTTTTCTTCTTTGTTTTTGATTCAAACCACTCTTACACAGAGGAGGCAGAATAACACAGATTGTACGACAAACTACAAAAGCCTTGCAGGTTATTAAAAGTACAACTTGAACATTATGTCTCCTTCTGCTGATACAGTTCATTTCTAGATTTTAAGGAACCCCTGTAATGCACATAACAGCTAATATTTCTTCAAGTTTTTGAAGCATCTCAAAGGCAACAAAACACAGCCCAACTGAGCCAGCATAATATTAACAGAGGGAAAAAACCCATGCATCACAAGGATCATAACTCACAATACTCCTGAAAAACAAAACAGTCAGAACTGAGGATGTGAGAATCGGTATGAAGTTCATAATAGCTATGTTACACCCTCAGAATATATGAAAATGTCTAAACACAGCATTATAGATCATAAGCATCCTACCTTATCGATTCTGATGAGCCCTGCCACTCACATTTATATAAAACAAGTACATGAATGCATGTGTGGGCTGTGGTACACATATGTTTGTCACATGGCTGATGATCTCAACCAAATGAAAACCCTTTCAATTTACCAAGCACCCCAAACATGTTTCCCCTACATTTCTCCACCTAGCTACAGATAACCAAATCAATGAATCTGACCGAACTGATACAGTTCACAATGTTAATGGGTCTGCAAGAAACCTTTAAGTACTTCCAGTTGTTTGACAGGAATTATGCGAAATATGCAGAACAGAAGGGGCATGTACACATTTTTTGCCTCAAAAAAGGGAGGCCGTGTCTAACATATGGCGTCAATTCCAAACTTCTCTTTATATCAAATTTCACTTTCCTAAGTTCCCCCTACATTTCTGTGTATCTTTAGATAGATGACAGGCAGACACAGATGACAGACAAATATACATTAGAATGGTGACACAAGAGCACTTTCATACCAAGCAAGGCAGACTTCCCATTTTAAGTAGTATTTGAGTTCTTTAACTATAAAAACAATATAACAACAAAATCCTCCTTCATTTTCTAATCAATTTTTCTCATATATACTGCTGAGAATAAGATTTCAAAAATTGGATGATTTAGTTAGGCAGGACTTTGTAAGCACTTTTAATTTCAAAAATCATATAAAAAGAAAATTGGTTTTGAAAATCCACTATTCTCTAATGAAAGCTAGAATACAGAGACTTAACTTTATAAAGGTCAATAAACACTTAGGTGGTTGAGGTCCTCACTGTATTTTAAAATTTAATTCCTTAAAAAAAGCATTGGAAACAGCAGGCTTTATTCACATTCCAATAAAATTAAAGAAAAAAAAAGCATTTTAGATTCTTAGAGTAAGCTCTTCATTATAAATACTCTTCAGCCTGAAAAACTGCCAATATTGTCTGACTGTATTTTTAAGAGATATTTATTTAATATTTATTTTCACTGAGAGTTCATGGAAGCTGCAAGATTGCACTCACAGAGATTCAGATCCTAATGAATTTTTACCACCTTTTTTCCCCTCTATGTAAAGCAGCATGGATTAACAGGAGAAGTTGCAGCCCTCCCTCCAGCTACAACTTCTTCAATAAACACTTTCTCACATTCCAAACCTCCACAAAGTAGGTACTTTGCAGGCATAGGTACATAAAAGTGGATCCACATTGCCCTAAGACAGCCAATTGCTGAAAGCCAGGAAATGCCCTGATCTGCTTCATTCATATGCTCATCCCCTGTCACACACTAGTCCTTTCCGAGCCACCCATAAGGAACACTGATACCAGGGTTTCAAAACAGCTCTTTCATCTCATAACCATTAACTCTTTTGACACTTGCACCTCCAAGCACCTGCAGGCAGTGAGCATGGGAGGTCTCTGCTGAACAGGAATAATGCACCTCACTGCCTGGGGCCAGGGAAGAACTCATCACCTGTAGCCAGGGAAGAACTCATTTCCGGCAAGCGGGAGCATAGATGCGACATGAACCCTCACTCAGTCAAAGAAATAAACACAAGGTGCTTATGCAAGCCCACAGGGCGACACTGCAGAGTCATATGTTCCTCTCAAACAAGCACATGTACACAGAAGTCACAGCCAGTGCAGAATTTATGAATTCCTGAGTATGCAAGAATATTCTTCTCTCTCCACAGTAGTAGCTAAAGTAGTTTGGAAACAACATGCCATAAAGAGCTAATTTAGTGCCAAAATGCAAATCTTTAGAACATCTGTCTGTGGGGCCCTCTCCATAAATTCACATGAAGCCATCAAGCCTTAGGCTTACAACACAACATAACCACGCTGAACAGCGTTTCAGACACTCTTCAGATTCTCCGGTATTCTGGATACTGTCCAAGTAGTAATTAATAGAGTCAACACATTCCCAGTATTTGGTGTTGACTTGAAACTGCACAAAACTGTCTCCTCTGAGAGCAGTGAAATTCAGAACATATGAAATCACATTAGACGCTTTCAGATGTGGAACATCCACAATATTTGCTGAGGATAATAAAATCTCATCAGCCCTTATTCATGCCAGATAATAACAAACTATTTTCTGTCAGAGCCAGGGACGTTTTAAAAAAACATGTCATCTCCTCCAGTTATGAAAAGAAACAGCCACTTCACAAAAGCTTTATTTTATGGTAATATCAAAATAATGTAAATAACACACTGGTGAACCACAAGGCAATACAAACTTCATATAATCCAGTTACCTACTACCAAGTCACTGAAGAGGGAAGAAAGCAGCAGTTTGTGGCTTGTGTGGTGCTTACAAAACAGCTGTACTTACAGTCAACAGAGGGGCAAAACCCTGTGTTTATTTCTGGAATATCTAGACAGGAATGGTGTCAGCAAAAATTTTTAATGGCCTCACCTCCAGTCTGCAAGAGAAGCTGAAGAGGCCATTCGATCTGTTATATCCCTACAAGATCCTGCCTGCTGAGCTTGCAAGAAGGTCAGTTCATACCTAGCAAACGGCCTTGCTTGCTCACTCCCACCATGCATGAAGCCACAGCTTCACCAGAGCGCTCAGATAAAACTCTGACTGTTGAAGAAGGCTTCAGTGTCCTCTCCAGAAGCACAATGTAAGCATTTCCAACAGTACTTCCAGTGCTACCCATCTGTGAGATGAAGGCCCCACAACAGAGCAAAGCATTTACAGATATTAATGTGTTAGTATTATTCTACTACCAAATCAACTAGGAGAAGGAAACGCTGCAAGGAAAGATGTGTAGCAGTTGGTGCACTACACCAGTGACATAGATGGGAAGGGAAAAGGGAGGACTACAAAAGAGAGAGGAATGCCTAAAAGCATTCAAATATGATTGATTGTGCTCTGTTTAAGAGGGGACTCATTTTCAGCTCTAAACTGAACACCAGATTGCTGCATACCAAGCTTTTTCTTATTCCAAACCTAAGATAGCCCTTGTAGGGGGCAGGTATTATCAGACCCTGAGGCTAAGCCTTTGCAGCCTGAGTGTTTTATCGAGCTACTGTAATTCTCTTGACTTCTGAAAATTGAACTGTTAGTGCATGCTTTACTCAAACCTTTAAAAACATTAATGCCCAAGTGCTGTTTCACAGATATCCAAGTATCCCAGGGACAGCCCAGGAAAAGGATCTAAAATAAATTTCCATTATCTTAAATTTACTATATTCACATAGTAGTAGACTTTTACGGCTGAGCAAAAAAGCAAATACCAATGTGTATTTATCTTGAAGAATTTGGTAGTGACAGAATCACAATAAGCTGAGTTGGCTCTCTGCAACTGGATATAAGTAATCACCTAGCTACTGGATATTTAAATGAAACAAATGTTTAGATTTCTACTAATTGAATACAGGAAGTACACAATTTTCAAATGGTGCTTTCCTTTTCCAATACCAGATAACAAAACTTCATTACCCAGCTGTAATTACTTCCTCTTCATTATGTAGCTCATAGGTAGAGAGGGACAGGAAGTCTATGTTTAACACATGTGGCACTTGGCAGGAAAAGTGATGATGATTAGGCATGGGCACATCACTGCAGCTCATATCAAGTTTTGGTTAGCTCAATAGTTTTGCCTTACAGAGCTTTAACCAGTTAATGGAGAGGCACAGAACTTATGCCAGAACAGGTTTAACCTGACAGGAATTTTGCAATGTATTTGCACCATCAGAAGGAACTTTTATTTCACAGAAACACTGTAGTCAAACAGTGAGATTTGAAGGGAAAATAAAGTGGAACTAAGATTGGAGAAGGAAAAAAAGGGAATGAATGGTGGCAGGCGGCGGAGGGAAACCAAATTATAAATTATCAGGCTGGGCAGAAAATGACTCTTGAAGCAGGCAGAGCCAGAACAAGGAAAGAGGCAATCTTCCAAATATGTTTGGGCTCTTTGGGATGTAGCTGTATGGTATCAGGTGACTTGCAAAGCAAAGAGCTCACTTCTGTGGCAAAGTGGTAGCACTAAGGAATCAGGAAAAGTGACATTCCAAGATACTGTGTTTTCTTGCAAGAAAACAGTTAGGTTGATTTCTCCTCATGTATCTTTATAGCCTTAGATAACGTCACCATAAGAGCCCTGTCCTCCCTTCCCAACCTGGAAAACAATAAACAGCACTCACTGCTGCCATAAAAACAAACAAAAATTTATATAAATATAAAAATTACACCACGCAGTCATGGTACAAACCAGCTCCTGTCTTGAGAAAAGGAACAAGGGAAAACACAACAGCGCTGTTACTTACATTCTTGTATTGCTGGTCTTGTTGATAATTACAGATTTTCCAGTCTGATCCACATTGTGATCCATTCCAAAATAAGCTGCCACTCTGTGCACTAGCATCCTCTGATACGATGACATCTGAGGGAACTTTTTATAGTGATTACTAAAAACAAAAGAAATGAATAGCATTGATAATTAAACTTCCCTCTAAGCCATAAATAAATGCAAACAGCAATACATTTGACTGTTCAGTGGACAGAAATCTCACTGAAAACTTCTCCATTACGCATTTACATATAAATGTTTTCTACAGAAAGGCTGAAAGAAAAATAAAAAGAATTAATTTTAGAATTTCTAATAAGTACATTTCCATGTGCAATCCTAGGACAAACAAAGCTCATGCTTCACGGTATATAGTTAGTGTTCTGAGTGCTGGGAAGAACACATCCCCCAGTCCCCCACACACACTCATGCTCCCTGCACAACCAATCCTACAGATTTGCTGAGACACTAGCAACAGCTTTCTGCCTTTCTCCCAAAGGTCAGATGTAGGGCAATTCTGGAAAGATCTAGTTTTGGTAAACACTTATTTTCCCCTCTATTACTGACAAAATGGTTATTTCCCGTCAGCATAATTTTTTTCCTCTGCTGCTATTCTGCCTCTCTAATTTTAAAGCTGCAGGAATATTTTATTATAAAGACCACATAGTAGCAAGAATCCCTCCATCTAAGCTCAGTTTTATTTTCCAATGCATTAGAATAACACAGCACAAAGGAAAAGCCATGAGATAACATATTTGATTATCCTCTACATTCAAAACTTTAATTACATTTTTGGATCTAAATGAGCAGAGCCAGTGCAATTACAACACAATGAAAAGGAAAAGGTTTTCATTTACATCGACTTTGTTTTAAGCTGTTCCACCATGTGGCAGGAAATAGAAGCCTGCTCTTGCAGAGTGCCAGCAACAGCCCTCAGGTGCACTGTAGTCCTTATAAGCATATCCCTCGCACAACCCATGCTGCAGCACATGCACATGACTTAATAAACCATGTGTGGAACGCAACTTACTTGTTGTCACTAATAAAATCAATAATTTCCTGTTCCATTTTCAAGAGGATCATTCTGTCCCTGTCAAAAAGAAACGCAAGGATTTGCACCATCAACCACGAGTAGACATTTTGGAGGAAAATATTCATATAACAGTGTTCGCAAGGCTATTTTGCAAGCATTGTAAGTCATCTCGATTAAAAATCAAACATGCTTTTTTTTTTTTTACCCTGGATCATCTGCAAAAGACTAAAGCCTGCTTTTCTGCACTTTCACTGATGTACAGATTTCACTCTTCTATGAGCTCAACTATGGTTTGAGGGCACTTTCAGCCACCACTGGAATCAATGTGTTGTATAGAAAGACTCACTGCTATGGATAGCTTTGGTCTTTTTTCTACCTTTTTTGAGGGAAAATGAGATTTCCACCTAAGCCAGATCTTTTACAAGAAGAGCTGCTAACAACAGAAATTTTAAACATTTTTTCTGAGACATACTGGAATTCCGTAAGGCATTGATTTGCTGCAAAAAAGCTGGACACATCTAGTTAGAGAGCACAATGAAGAACACCACCTTTGAGCTATGGCTCCCAGGAGGCAATGCCACAGCATTTCTCAGGCAAAATGCTCTGGTTTTCACTGGAAGGTCTCAGATATTCCTTTTCCCTCCCATCCCTTGTCAAAAACATTCAAAAGTTTCCCCAGTATGTTTCCACACATTTCTATACTGGACAGAGTCCCATCATTCCTTAATTCTTTTGAGCTTTCTCATTTTGCACAGATAAAGCAATTCAAGGACCTTCCATCATCTGTACAAGGGGTTATGCGAGCTGTTAGGTACCCAGTTATTACCAGTTCTCCTGGGAATAATTGCAGAATTACATGGTACCTATTTAACATGTCCAGCTGAAATGAGCATTGAAAATCACAATGTATAAAAATGTAACAGATCTTTCCTTGGATGTTTAGAGGGAAATTTAACGATGAGATGGGCTTGTAGCTCCAAATGAAAGCTGTGGCACTGAGAGCAGAATTTGGCACTGAACACAGGATTTTAATTGTGTGCAGCATTGCTAGAAGAAAGCATTTATTTTCATTCACTTTACATTCATATACAAATCTCTAACTGCAATAGTTATAATATATTATTGCAATCACCACGTAGAGCTGTATAAAAGAAGGTAAGGACAAAGACCAGATGTTACTGAAAGTGAAATTAAGCAATAGGTGATTGGATGGGGGAGAAGTAGTTGAGGACTCTTTATACCATTTTTCTCAGTTAAAAGCCTACCTCCTTTACATTTTTCCTCATAACTATCTCCAGATAGTTATAAAATACAGTGTACAGTTATGAGAAGTCAAAGACTGTCAACTACAATTTCAGGAATATCAGCTCTAACACAGGAAATACCTACCTGGGGTTATTCTTTAATGTGTTAATGAGAAACTCATGCAAATCTATGCCTGTTGAGTCTGTATACTCTTGACTGCAATCTGCAAAATAAAAACAAACAGCCTCCACTCATTTATTTCATTTCCACAGTTCCGAATAACTATGCTATAAATCAAAACCCATTTTTCAGCAACAATCTGAAAGAATATGCTCTGAAAGAAAAGAGTCATTTGAAGTTCAGCCAAGAAAGATATACATTCTGAAGCATCAGGTGGATACTCATTGTTCCTCTGTACAATTCCAATGAGAATACTGCATCAAAACTAAATATTGACAGAAATTGCGGGTCATTTATTAACACAGAAAATCTTCAATGCCATTCAAGACCCTTCCAAGTTCTTCCTCTAAACCATTAAAAAAAAACATTTTAAAGTGAGGAAAGAAAAGTTTTATTCATCAGTGTCTCTTTGCATCACTTAATAAACGCTGTACACTCAGCAAATGAGGAATCATGCCAGTGGGAACCCTACTTGCATTAAAAGCCTGAAAACCAATGACACCTGGGAGTAGGCAGGTAATAAGGATGCGTGACAGTAGCCAGAATTAATTTTTCAGCATTATCTCCTGACTCAAATGTACACACAGATCCTCAAGTTGATGTGAAATGTGAGAACTCCATTGAAGCCAAATGACAATTCACTCCAGCTGCAGATCCACACCCAGGTAGGCAATGATTATTTTTGGGAGATTACAATGCAACTTTATACCATGGATTAATAAAAGAATTTTAAAAAGCAATGCCAAATTTATCTAAAACATCTTTCCTGAAGAAGTCTTGGTAGGTGGTAACAGAAGATGGCAATGCAAGTTAAATGTCATGGATTAATTTCCTTAAGCATTCAAAAAAAATTCTCCATGAGAGAGAAACAATAATGAAGAGGATTACCCTCTACTGCCTACACTGAACAAGTTACGTGCCACTATATTATCATTAATCTAGATAAAAGAGTATTAATGGCTTATGACTATATACACTTATTATGCAATCACACACATATTTGTATATTTATTTATGTGTTCATACCAACATGGTTAAGCATTCAAAAGATTGATTTTACATTAGAAAATAAATAAAATCTAATAAAAGACCTCAGTTTGGAAGGTTTCTTCACTTAAAAGCCTGATGTTTGTATGAAAAACATTCTTACACATATACATTCTAGGTTCTGAATTTTCTCAAGTGTGTGAAAACACTTGTACTGTGTACATATACAAAAATAAAGAAATACATCCTTGCAAAAAAGTACAATCCTTTCTGCAATGGTAATTTTAATAATTCAAATATTTTCAAGATCACCTTTTGATAACATTCTGATCTTGCTTTTTTCACTGGTTTTATCTTTATTTTTATCCTTCTCTTTTTCTTTCTCGGAGTCATCTTTACTAGATTTATCTTCTTCTTGCAAGCTAGGAAAACTTGAAAGCTGGAGTTGGATTGACTCCTGTTGGGAAAAAAAGACAGATAAATTACGGGCAAGATTCAGTATGCTTCCCATGGCTTCCAACCTGCAGATATCATCATTAAACTATGTGTAGCTAGAAAAGTTGAAGCCAGGTACATTTCTTTCCTATTTGAAACATTGCATTTTTTTGCCAGGTGAATGACAATATCTTAGAGGCCAAATTCTAGTGTTAAGTAGGTACTACTTCTCTAATATTTTGAGTATTATAAAATTTAGGCTACTTCTGTTAAGGGGGACTATATTATTCTACACTTCAGTAGTTCTCCCTTATGACTTTTCAGAATAATGAAATACATTTCATATGGCCTTTTTTAACTATATCATTTAATGCTACATATGTTCTGTGATGATCAACAGATAGATATGTAAAAAAATAAAACTTTTTTCTTTTCACTAGAAAGTCTGCAGTTTGATATGAATTGTTTTGCACACATAAGGGCAGTATCAGGTAGATGGAGTTTTTTGGCTCTAATAGTAGAAGAGTGCCACCAAATTCCATACTCCATTGTATACAAGCGGGCTTGCTAACTTATCAGGTAATTCATATTTAAAGATATATGCAGATGTGTCTTTTGCAAAAGGGGGAAAATGTGCCCTGTGATCTTTCAAGGACATTTTAGTAAGTGAACTTCTTTAAGGCACCACAAATTCAGTATTTCAGAGACTGTGAATCCCTCTGAAACATGCTTCAGCTTTAAAAAGTTAGCTTTTAAGCAGTTTGTGAATTCAAGCTGGTTTGCATTTTCTAGTTTCTTTAAAGAATTTGCTTTCCCTGCTCACAACATTACTTTATACTGGTTTTGTTTTAACAAAACACAAATTTTTTTCTTTTTAAGTTACAATGGCATAATTTATGTATTTCAAGAAATCCTATTGTGGTTGGACAAAATTGAAGGAAGCATACTTCTTTGTTTTATTCTTTTAAAATAAAAAAAAAAAACCACCCCAGAAAACTACATGCTTAAGTAGTGTAAAAAAGCAAATTTGAAGAAAACTGTCATTAAACTACCTGGTAAAGCAGTTTTCTTTAATAGAAGAGAATCATGCATCAATTTTCATCATCATCATCAATTTTTTGACATCATGTCAACGAAAACCTAATTCATCTCAGTACTGGAGATTTTCAGAGTTTCTTGAATGCTAGTGAATTCCCTTCCTTCACTATTTTTCTAAGAATACTAGCATACCAAAAGATCAATAGAAAACTTTAAAGTAAGGGGTGTGCTTTTAAGGAACCATTACAAATTCAAAAGATGTTTCCATTAATTATTACAAATTTTAGGTTTCTTTAATTCTTTAAAGAACTACGAATCAGCCATCACAAGACATGTAAGACAAGATCCTAACAAAACAAGGCATCAGCATAAACATGCCACAGTAAGACAGAAATTGGTAACTTCTCAGCTTAATCATTATTGACTTTTTTGTGAAATTTGAATGGGGTACAAAAGACTTGAGATGAAAAGCATTGGAAAAGAGCAACAAAGACCTGGACCCAAAATTTAACCTGACCTACTACCCTTCATTCCTACTTTTGTTAGTTATGTCTTACACAAAATCTGAGCCTACAGAGGCAAAGAGTGGGAATTCCTAGTCATTTGAGATAAGGATACATTGAGAAATGTTTTCTGAATTGCTCACTTGTGCTCAGAGAACTAATGCTGTGCCTGCTTTCTTTCACTTCAAATGGCAGTTTGATTTCTCATTCAAACAAACTTTGGATCAACTATTTCCAAATAACCCCAAAGGATAACTTGATTCCCTGCCCTGCCCAGAGCAGAGTGACTGTGGTGCTGACTTTTCAACAGGAGAAAAATGTAACTGGCCACGTTGTTCCCAGGATATTAATCCTAAACTTCACAGTGGTTCTTAAAAATGCACTGATGAAAATGACAGACTTTACAGAAAAGCACATATATGAACATACACTAAATACTATTTTACATGTAACGTAATACTGAGGTATTTGCACTAGAAAAAACACACAAAAGGGCTGTAGAGTCGTGAAAGCAAGCTACTCTGTATTTTCTTAGATTTTTATTGATTTTTCTCAATAATAAAATACAATGTTAATAAATACATTGATACAAGTATAGTGAACAACAAAATAGATTTTCAAATTGCAATAATAATACACTTCTTGGTCTATAGGCATTAACATTAAAGGCAACATTTCTTTTAAATAAGGACATAGTGAACCATTGGATAAGCACTCAAGATCAAGTAATACAGGTAACCAAGTTTTTCCTTATACAGGAAAATGAAGGCAAGTATTCAAATATAAGTACAAACATCAAGTCTGCAGTACAATCCATACTCAGTAGTTCTGGCAAGGTACCGTACATTCTCTGATAATTAATTCCCTGTGGTTTATAAACCATTAAGATAAAATAAAAATAAATAAAAAATAATTCCAAACCAAAAATAAGCTATTTCTCCTCTTAAAGTAAAAGCAAAACAATTTGGTTGGTACAAAACTTCCTGTATCCTTCAGCCAGCCCAGGGAGGAGCCTGCAGGTCCAGCTTTCCATGGCAAAGTTGAGCCAAATTCATCAGTAAAAGGTCAGCAGGAGCAAAAGGGCAATTCCTATCAAATTAATGACACCAAGCCAATTGCTTCCTTAGAAAACACGATGGGGTCAAGGGAGATATTTTATCTCATAAATATTTTAAGATGGTCAAAGAAATCTTTGCTGCGGCTGGTCAGTCAGGTAAGACCAAAGGCTATGTGAAACAGGAAGCCCCCCGCTGCCTGGTGTAAGGATAGGGATTTTGCCTCAAAACCTGCCAGTCTCTCTGTAGTTTAGTACAGGTCCTGTGCAGTACATTGTAAACTACCATTAATGCCTAATACAATCTCTTTATACTGCTCTCCTTCTCGTTCTCCATTAAACAATAGAAAATACAAACAAAATTGGAACAAAAGCCACGCATTTTAAGTAATGCAAGTCAAGCGAAAAGCATCTACCTACAACAGAACAACTGATAAAATAACCTGCCCATCTACTGCATAAGCATCATTGTAGAGCAGCAGAACATGCAAATGTCCTGCTGCTAAACAACTTGGTTTTTGGTCTTTCAATAAAATTAAAAAAATAGAAAAACCTCTCCTTACTTATGAGCTAAGAGGAGAGACAGATTTGTTTCATTTCAAGTCAATAGAGGAAACAGTGAGAAAGTACACTTAAATGTCATTTTTATTTTTGTGCTAAGCTCACAAGAAGCCACTTACTCAAGCTCTCTCGATGGCTGATTTCAGTTGCACATAAACATCTCATAAATTTTAGGCAGTGTTCATCATATTTTGGGTTATAGTTAGCTGGGTTTTTTTAAGCCTTGCTCTCACCAGGCAAGCAAAGAGGAGTAACTGAGGCTTTACTTTTGCTTTTTGGAGTACTTTTTGAAGTTAGTCTGCTAAGACTGCCACCAGTGTTTATTGTCTGAGGTAAGGAATGCAGAGGACAGAACTCTACCAGCTGCTGGGAATACAACACCACCAGTACAGATAAACTCAAATACACGCTTTTTGATATAGTTTAATTTACACCAAGAGTTTAAAAAATGAATGCCATTCAGTAGGAGGCATCCTTGGCTCTACCAAGGTATTTTAGAGAATGAAAGATCTTTGAATTTTATGTGAAGGGGGGACACTGATATGAACTGAAGTCTTAGAAGAACCACAAATCAGAGCATATTCATAACTGTATTTGGTGCAGCCTCGAAAGAGATAGCCTTAGAGAAAAGAACATATTAATATTCTTTTTGATTGTTACTATTTATTTAAATTTTAAAATCTGAATTCTTTTGAATTCTTTTCCATTTGCTGAAATTTTCAGGGGGTCTGGAAAAAAAAGCAAACAACACCCTGTGATATAGTATAAAACTAGTATTTCAAATTAAAGTTCACGCTAAACCAGTAAGAACCATAAAAACATGTTCATTGTCCGATGTAATTTTTTCCCCCAAGAAAGACATTGTAAAATGCCCAATTAAGTAACAAAGTCATGCAACTGGAGATGGAGGTCAACCATGCAGCTAACAGCAATGACTGCAAGTGTACCTGGTTGTCATGAAGATTTTCTGCTCCCGGGCGAGGGGATGACTCTTCACACACAGCAAGACTCCGCACGAGTTTTCCCTTAGCTCCTGACTGAATAAGAGAGAGAGAGAACAAAACAGGAAGCACTCCTACTGACCCCAAGTCACATAAGCTGCCCACATCAGCTGTTCCCAAATATCCCAGATAACTATTTCCCACCCAGTCTAAAAAAAAAATGCAATTGCCTGGATATAACATGGATAAAAAAGGGTTCTAAGCAGCAAGACATTTGCCACACAGGGAAGGTGGTGGGTTTCTTTTTGCTTTTATCATTTCAGCTACAGTTCACTCACTTCCACCAAAAATTGTTACAACAAAGAACACACAGTCCAAGTAATTTAACATAAACTCAAGGGCTCCTTTAGTCATTTGGTTTGTGGTTTTTTTTTTCCTTTGTTCTGGGAGTCCTTCCCCTTCTTCTAGTAGTATATATCCAAGAAACATGGACAATAAAATATGCGTCTATTACAGACTTGCACTTCAAAAAACATAAAAGAAGTTTTTTAGGGTTCTATTTGTTTCTAGAAGCTCCTTTCCACACCTGCCCCCACCCATCCCCCCCCTTAGGGAGCTAGTCAATCTCTGTTTCTTTATGTCAAGATTATTCCATTAAAATAAAATTCCAACAGAAACATTAATTACTAAAGCAAAAGAAGAATGCTTTCTTTTTCCAGTGGTGCATAGAAGCACCCATGCTGTCTAACACAAGGACACAGCAAGCTCAGCAGCATAAAATTAGAATAGATAAAGGGAAGCCTGACACATTCTATCTGGAAGCAGTTCTTTGCCTTTATGTAAAAAGATACAGGGTAGGGGGCATGAAAAAACCTGCAACACTAACAAAAAACTCAACCAGACAAGTTACGGAAAAAAGCAATTTTGACTGTAGAAAGACATTTAACTGAAATCCTTCATCCTACTCCAAACAGAGATGGACCCTTACCTTGGATCTCTTTTTCTGATTTGCCCCTCGTTTCTGGGTATAGCAAAAAAAAAAGAGAAGCAGTTATCACTTCAGTGGACAGTGAGCATGATGAAAGCATTACCAGTAAACAGACTAAATCACTTCTATCTGATGTTTTAAATCAGTTGCTGACTGCAAAAGCAACTTTCCCAAACCGAGTTTGGAAAGCAGGGAAAACCAAGAATCATCTCCGTTCATTTTCATTCATTTTACAAACAGGTATAAACAAGAAAAAAAAACACTACACAGTGTTCTGTAATTTTGCATATAATAAAAATGTAAGAAAAGGTATACTTAAGTAAATGCTCCCCCTCTCCAAATTCCTCTTAAATTGTCGTCTCCCCCTTTATTTTTTATTCGATTGAGCAAAAAGGATTAAAAACCCCTCATCCGATAAAGTCTTCTTATCAAATTACCTTCTTAGGCTTTGCATAACAACTTTTTGTTGGCAGTAACACCTACAAACCAAACCACACATTAAGTAATTATTTATTAGTATTACCTGTAAGTTCATGAGATCAAGGTAGTTTTCTAAATCCCCAAAGAGGGAAAACATTCAAATGTCTCACCAAGCTTTAAAACAGATGTCTAGAAATTAACTTTGCAGAAAAAGTAATAACATGGACAGCAGCCGAAAGAGCTTGAAAGGTATAACAAATAACAGCATTTATTTTATATTGAAATAAAAGAACCCCAAATAAATAAATAAATAAATAATTTTAAAAGGAAAAATAGAAACAGTCGCAAAATCATAAGAAAAATGGGGGAAGCGTAGGCAATAAAAGAAATCACAGAAATGGAAAAGCAATGGTAACACATTGATATCTAACATGCCCATTCACTATTCCTCTCTTACCTGCAGCTCTGTCTTGGAATCACTGAGCTTCTCCTCCTCTACTTCTGAGCTTTCAGATTTATTAAGAACACAGTTGTCCGGGTTGGCTTCAGAGATGGCAGTCTCCTGCTCTTTTGCAGCTTCTTCTGCTGTCTCCTGGTTCAATTTACCTTGCTCAGACATTCTTCCAGACAGAAATTAAAATAACAAGATTTGGTGACCTAAAAGGTCAAGATACCACGACACAAACACACACACAAAAAAATTTGGGATGAAATTTATTTTTTTCTTTTAATTCCAAATTTCAGTTCCTTTGATAAACAAACCAAAATGTGGAGTTCAGGAGTGGAAAACTATGTATGTCTCAGCTGAAGAGATGTACTGAATCAACAACATTGGCAGGTTAAGCAAGCAGATCTGAACAGTCTTTGTGGAGGGCAGATTTAAGGTAATGTGCTGTGACTCCCCAGCCCCACCCAAGGACTGCCAAGGTTCAGGCAGGGACAGTGAAGGATTCTTTACCACAAAGCTCAATGGTACCAGGCATAAAGGACCCATTCTAGGTCTCTGACATCTTGATGTTCTCCTCCTCTATTTTTTTTTTTCAATTTTCTTTTTAATAAAAATAATAGCCAAGCAAACAGAAATAAGAACCAAGCATGAGCACTGTTTTTAGTATTCAGCCGTGGGTTTTATGCATAGCAGAAGCCATGGTGCCCACTACCACTATAAATATATATTTCTCTTTTTTTTAAGGTAATAATTCAAGATAAGTATGAACTCTAAATTTGGCAATAAAGCTATCAGGGTCAACATTTTCAGGGATCAAACCAACAGCTCCATTATTAAAACCTTAAGCCCCTTCCCAAAACCTGTGTCACTCTTCAGTACTAGGAAAATTGTACAGAAAGCCCTTGGCAGGTACTTCTAATGAAGAAATCTCAACTGAACTGCATTTACTCTCAGCTTACAATGGGGCTGTTGTACAGAAGCTTTAAAGGCTTTTCAGAGTTAAAGCCTATTATTTTCTCTCTCTTTCTCTGCCCCCAGATCCCTCCTGAAGACTCCCCCACTGATCAATTGTCAAAGAAGACTCATGAATAATTTAACTTTTCTTTCCCCATCCACTTCACTTAGGAAGCATCTTCAAGAAAAACAACTGTATTTGAAATATAAGGTTATTTCAGGAAGGGCCTTTTGCAACATATTGCCATTTCTCGACAGTGAAATGGCAGCTATGAAGCAAAATCACACTTTGCCATCTTTCTTCCTAAAGTTTGAAATTAAAAATTCAACAGAACCAGTATAGCTTACCTTAATTTTTTAAGCCATGTTTTAAGTGAAAAAACCTAAAGCATACTGAGTTATAAGCACTTACTTCTCCCACTTTTTGCTTCTGTTTTCACATTGCAAGCAAATAAATTTCCTGTATAATCTTCCAGTTTGAGAAGGACTGTGAACTTCACAAGTAATCAAGCTCTAAGTTTCATAAACAAATTTAATGGAATATGAAACTAACCTGAAGCTTGACTTGCCTTACTGTGAGCTAATTTGTGATTTTCCTTTCTCCTACCACTATCCCCAAGAAGGCCGATGATTTTGGCTATTCTACAGTTACGACTGAAACTTAAATTGCTTTGATGAAAATTCAAAACATGAGTGGCAAGACCTTCAACTGGTCTGTTAAATAACCCTTAATTTGATCAGGACTTTCATCAAGAAATGCACATGCACGCACAAGCTCCTCATGAGAAGATTCACTGGCAGCTCATCTACATGCTTTACACAGTGCTCACAAAAACAATGACACTGGGATCAGCTGCACCAAAGAAGCCGTTTACCTGAAAAACTGCTATAATTCCAACTGCCTTTCTAGCGTCTTCTGTTGGTCTTTGCTGTTTAAGTCCACACAAATGATCAACGGCAACGTGAGTCCCATGTCCCCATTAACAGCTCAGAGTGCCAATCTCCATGCTGGTCCTTCGGAGAGCTTGACGCACCATAGTCAACCTGGAAAAGACGAAAAATAAATAACACCGACAGTGATCATGGCACAAGGGAGGGGTGCAAAGGACAGGACCAGATTTCTAACACTAATGACCAGTTTCCAGCAAGTCACTTTCACAGCTTGATCCAGCTCCACCTGTCTCAAAACTGCCTGCTTCTTCTCTAATGAAGGCTAGAGCCGGCTGTTCAAGTCATAACAGCTCCTACGCAAGAAGCTAAAATTAACAATTGCATTATGCTCTGAAGATTACTCATTTCAATTCTAACCTTTTTTAGCGAATTCCAGCACTTTTCATTAAAAAAAAAAAATACATATTTATATATAAGCTCATCTGTTTGCTTCAACAGAAATCAATGAGGAATGAGGAGAAAAGATGTGCTGGCTTTTTAACTATGGCTTCTGCTCCAATTAAAACTTCAACAGTCAAACACTTTTGAAAAAATAGCTAGGTGAGTGCTTTTAGAAAGCGATCTGCTTTACCAGGGTAGTGAATTGAGATGTTCATTTAATAAGCTGAATAATATTTGACATTATCCAGAATGGGAGGAGGACGAGGAGGAGAAGGAAGAAATCCTATGCCCTGAACAACATCCGCTGAAAAAAATTCTTCAGAAGCATTTTGTGAGGAGGAAAAATGAGATTTCCAGGTTTTGGTTTGAGAAATAAGCCTAAAGAAAGAGTTGCCTCAGCAATGCAACTTTTATTTTTCATCGGGATTGGGTTTGCCAGCTGAATAGCTGATTTAACAGAAAAACAAGCATTTTAGGATGAGTCAGACTGATTTACAGGCCATGGCCAAGTGCTGAACTGCCTTGATACAACAGGCAGCTCTTCTCAAGACTTGTATGTGAGTCATGGTTGAAGCAGTCAGTGCAGACACACAAAACCAGCAAATAGAAAGCACATATCATTCTACTGGGGAGGGGGGAGGAAGCCAAGCAAGAATAATGGGAGATGATTTTCTGGTTTTTTGATTTTACCAGACTCCTAGTTTCTTCAGTACATTTTACATTGTGCACAGCTGCAGTTGCCACACAGCACGTGTGTACACACTGCAACTTGCCATGTGAAAAGAGCTGAATTTGCTGCACCAGAAGTGGAGTTTAGCCTTTCACAATATTCCAGTCTTGCTCTCTCTGGGAGCTCTGGCACACAGAGGAGACCAGCAGGCAGTTCTGTAAACTATCACTGCCATCCTGCAAATTTATAAACACAATTATTTCTTTTCCTCAAACTATTCCATAATTTGTAGAGAGTAATATAAGTATTCCTACTAGGTTTTCAGCATTTCTTGCAGGATATTTTTGGAAATTCTAGCTCATTTGAAATGTAGGTTCACAATGGGAGTGAAAGAACACCATGGAAAACTATGCCTAAATACTCAGGCACATGCAAAAGTATCCCATGGAGCCAATACTTAGCAAGCAAAGAGTGAATAAACCACTGACTCAAAATCATTTGCTCATACTCATCCTCCAATGACTGTTTCCCCCACACTTCCAAAAGAGAGATGGGAGAGGGGTAAGGAGAGGGAATCAACCAAAATCAATCACAAACCAAAAATCCCAAAGAAGTGCAGTGCAGCAAGGTTTCACCTGGAAAACAGCCATCCAGGAAATAGACTGCTGTAATCAAAAGCCTCCAAAACCAACAGAGACACAGATATCTGTACCAAAATCAGAACACACACGAAATTTATTGCAGAACTCTCCAGTGTGACCATAAGACAAACAAACAGAGCAAAGCAAACACCAGACAACAAATCAGTCAACCAAAGGTTATCATATGCAGCAGGCGAAGAGATCTGCCAAGACATGGTCTTGTGCTCAGATACTCAACATCATCTTATCATTCTTTATCCAAAGCAAATTTCATTATAAAATGCGTTCCCCATATTGCTACACTTAAGACTTCTGAAGACAAATAATTTTTCACTGGCAATGTACAAGAAGACCACAGAATCTTAAATTAAAACAAAAAAGTTGTCCATAAATTTTTCCAGGAAAACACAAGCAAGTGGGAAATAATCTTACAGTGTACAGCTACCATCCTCAAACCCAGAAAAACAATGTCCATCAGGATGATTTTTTTAAAGAAATCCTTCATAATTATCTTCTGGGAAACAAAAAGAAGGCAAGAAGAAGTGAGACACATAGCAATCAATTCCAGCTCTTCACCTTCCCTTAATATAGATTTCCTCCTCTTTTATTAAGCAATTTAGAAATGATGACTAATCATTTACATACTACAATACGTAAAATACACTACTGGTTGTTTGGGTGGGTTTTCAGAGGGACTCAGGTTTCCATAAAATATTTCAAATATAAATAACAAAAAAGAATCAGTAAGAAAATAGCCGTTAAAAGTGAGACATTTTTGTTGGAAGTGTGTCTCTGCTTCTCGTATATTTCCAGGATATCTCTCTATTCAGTGATGAGTGTACTTTTTACTATTGTCAGTGCTGGAATGACAGCACTGCTATGGAAAAACACACTGGATTATTCTCTTTCTTGCGCATCAACAGAAATGTCAGGGATGATTTGACTGTCAAAACCTTCAGTACCGAAGTGACGCAAAAGGCTGAACAAATGCACTTCTGTTTTTGATCCTCAGGTAGAAACCACAGAGCTTGTTGCTAGGCAAAATCCACCCTCTTGATATGCAAGGGAGCAAAATTTCATCGGGTGTTGGGATCTTAGCAGTCTACAGGAGCTTGTGGCAAAATTTGAGCCCCTAATTCCTTAAAGCAACTTGAGTATTGCATACAGCAATACGACAGAAAATACAGGGACCCACCAAGTCACTTGTAGGTCCACTTTAATGGAAATATGATCTGTTTGTATGGAATTTATAAGCATCAGCTGCTCAGCATATACTGTGGGATGGGAATGCTGACTTTTTTTTTCTCAAATTCTTTTACTTTTAACAGGATTTTCATTTTAGAAGCTGAAGGTACTACTGAGCTTGAACAACTACAGTCAGAGCTTGAAAAGAAATGGATGGAAGAAGGCGTGGATGGTCACATACATTCATACAACACATACCACGCAAATTCCAAGAAAAGTCTGTGGGAAGGAATACAATTAATTTAATGCAAGAGTTTAAAAACTATACCCAGAGGAAGAACTGTCAAAAAAAAAAAAAAAAAAAAAAACAGAAGAGAAAAGCAAGCAAAGGTGTTAGAAAGCCCTATGCAACGAGCACCTGAGAGCTCACCATCAACTGAAATTCAAGAGAGACATCTGACAAAGCCCTCAGAGGCCACTACAGGTGAGCAAGCCCCTTCTGTATAATGTATGAGGTGTTTTGAGGGCCTCAAAGTTACACATGGTGAAGCAGGCATTTCAAGATCATTATGCTCCCAGTGTCACACATTTCCTCTCTCAGGGAGATAAGCAGGCTTTAAGGCCAAAGAGCATTCTCTTAACCACGAGCAGGGAGCAGCAAGCAGGACAGAACTCAGAGTGAATTTCAAGGGCTTTTCTTCAAGCAAATCTGACAAGCACAGAGGTTAAAGACATTCCAAAGTCCAAATAGATCCTGCTACTGAAAACTTGCTGACGCTGCCCGTATCTGTAAGCCAGGGTCCTTCTCATCCCATCATGATTCTCTATTCTCAAGAATGGTTTGCAGGTATGACTCCTCGGGCTGGGAACAGAGCTGTCAGTTGGGCTTTCCACTACGCAATATAAACCTCACCCATACATATCAAGAAAGGTTTGACTCATTATTGCTAAATCACTCATCAGACTCCTGGAAGCCACTGGAAATGGACTCCAGCATTATCTTAAGATTATCAGTAAGCACAACCCTCAATTTTGCCAAATTTTTATGTCTTAAACCATAAACTTCCTGTTATTTGACACTTACTTAAATATTCTTGTTTCTACCATTAGGAAAATCAAAGAAAATCTCAGGTTTAATAATGAAAACAAAAGCTTCAACTCTTTGGTGTCTTCAAAGAAAATATTCATGATATAAAATGTATCATTAAAAAAAAAAACCCTACAAAAAACAAACCCCCAAACAACACCCCCACCAAGCACAAAAAAAAAAGGCAAGTAAAATAAATCCTGCAGTTTTAGATTAAACACACTACTACTCAGGTGTCCAACTCCCTTTAGGACTAGTCTGCATGCTTCTTTCATTGTTTTCCCATATTTCCCAAAGAAATACACAAATGCACTTGGAAGCCAGTGTATTAGCATAGCAGAATAATAATCCATACCAGCTCTCATATCAAAATGCTTTAGTATGAAAAAAGCCCACTAAGCTTAAAGCTGTGAAATGCATGGAATCCTACAAGTCCACTGATTGTTAAAAGACTGAAGACTAAACCTTAAAAAAACAGTGCAAAAATATTTGTAATTGAAGTGTTTGATGTCGTATTTTATTTCCCACCTCCTTCTCCTCCTCACATTGTCCCTCCCTTCTTCATCATCACTAAAAAACTAAATAGTGTGATTGCCTATATTTTCTGCTCCTGCATGCCACAGACCTCTATAAATAAAAGGGTATTTAGACTCATTTACTGATGGCACTTTACCAGAGACTGTCAGCAGATGCTATTTTTTCCTATGAGTTAAAAAAACATGAGCATCTGCATACAAGCAACAGTGCAGAGCCCCCTGACCCAGCTTCAACAGGCCAGAAATCAACCATCAGTGGCAGTGGCAGCCAAATCTTGATGAAAACAGGGCAGACTGAAACACACTGAACTAGACTTCAAATCCTATACAAAAACCAGTTGTCTCTGAAAAGAGCCAACTGGATAATATCGAGCAGCCTCCCAGCTGAAATGTCTGTCTTAGAATGGCACTGGCTCTCATCCCAATCTGCATGTGAAACCCAGTATTTACAAATAATAGCAAGGATTCTCAAGAACAGCTTAACAACCAAAGAAAAATCCCAGAAGCAAATCAACTTTTTGTGGTATACACCTGATTCCTTTTTTCAAAGAGATCCTCTTGTTACTAACAGATTGCCACCAATATTTTTCCACTTTAATCCCCTGTCAGACGACCTCATGTCAATGCCATCATCTTCAGACAAGTAATAATGATGTTCCCTCCAGCTTGTTATATTTCTGCAAAGCTAGAAGTTTTACCCAGAAAAATAAATATAGATGGCCTATAGGGAGAGTCTGCTTTGTTTTAATACTTAAGATAAGGCTTGGGAAAAAGAAAAAAAAAGCTCTTTTATCTGTCACCATGATCATTTGAAGTCTTCCAGGATCAGCATGAAAAGATATGAGGCTGAGTGATCTGGCTAATAAATGTCAATCACACAACTTTTGTAGGAACTGAGTAACACCCAAACTTTTAACAAGCTAATCAGATGTACAAATCAGCACTCTTGGAATGAGTTGTTTGCTTTAGAACAGCCTTCAACACCACCTCATGCATTTCAAACACACACACCAAATTTTCTCTCATTCCCTTACAAAACCTGACAAATTTCCCTAAAATTAAAGTCATTACATTAACTGATCTCACTGTTGGGTGGTGGAAAACAGCACAAGACTCATGAGTTCAAAGAGAGAGACAGTGAGGTTCCAAGCCATCCTCAATGCACACACATCTTGAAACACACAAAAGTCATTTTCCTTAAAACCCGTAATGGAAACAATAGCCAGCATGGGCAAATACACAATTCAAATGGAAAGAGGGACCAAAACTCATCTTCCCAGACAATTAGGTCTATTTCTCAGCTACTGAAGATAATTATATCACAAAGTCCTCTTTAGAGACCAATATCTTTATTTTATGACTAGAGGACATCCAGGGAGGATGCTTTACTAATTTTGCTGTAAAAATGTTCAAGAGTCTCACTGTTTTTTCAGGACATCATCTCCATTACCCCATCGTACACATCAAATACATCATATGTTTTTCTTACTGTGCCAGTAACTGCCCACCAGTTTAATTAGCTTTCTTGATTTCACAAAGGTTTTGTCTTCCTGTAGGAATTAACTGCATATCACCTCATAATTTGTTGTTAGGTTTAAAGAAGACCATTCCTTTTAGTTGCTAGCTAAACAGGTCTGCATTGTTTCCATTGCTATCCACCTCTAGTCTGGTTGGTTTTTTTTGTTTGTTTTTTTTTTTGGCAATTAACATTCTGCTCCATCATTTCCTCACTTGTCACCAAGACTACACTCTGGACACATGTTCCTCCACCCATCAATACATAGTGGTGAGCACACCAGAGGAGCTCTGTTTCCACAAAATCTAAAACCAGTTTAAAGACAATGAATAACACAAGGAGATCCCAGAAGGAACACTATCATTTCAATATGAAACCCTCATCAAAAGCACAGCCTAAATGAACCTGGGCTCCTTACAGAGTGGTCTCAGCAATGCTGAGGGCAAATCAGAGCTACTGTAAACAGCCAGAGTGTGGGAGCCACCACTGAATTGAACTGAACTGATGAGGCGACAGGTACCCAGCACAAGCTCAGTGAGATAATTAAAGCTGCTGGTGTGATGTCATGATACACTTCTATGCATAATGAAATCTGGTGGAATATACAGTTTACACTAATTTTGATTTTTATAGAATAGATGCATATAGTTGAGTTTAATGCAGAAGCTCTTGAAACGTTTCTTGTTTCTCTAAGTCAAGCCATCCCTACTCTTTCTTCTTTCAATGCCTTCTCTTCGCCATTTCAATCAGGTAGCTACACATTATGTCCATTTTGCTTTACACAGAACTACAAGATCAACTTATTTCTTTACTCAGCTCCTTCTAAAGCTTAAGGATTTCACTAGAAAACCTAAGCACCCCGCATCTGCATTTTGAGCATATATGCCTTTGAAGAATTCAGTCTAAGTATACTGCAGGTAATGAACGAGCAGCCAGCTGAGCCATTCTTCAACATTCACTAATAACCAAATACAAAGCAATTCAGTCCAAGGGGAGGAAAAAAAGCCAACATCCCTAAACAAAAGAAGCAAAACAACTTTGTACACTACTAGCACAGTATTTTAAAACACATAAAAGTAAATAGATGGTCCATAACTTATGAGCAATTGCTTTACACTTCTTCCAACATCGCCAGGGGATGGAAGCATAAACTGATGAAAATACATCAGGAACTGACCAAGTATCACCGAGTTTCACATGTGCTTGTCCTGATCTCTTTCTTTCCCAATTTATATAATAGCTCCTATATTTCATCCTGCCATTTCTTGACAAATTAGGTGCATTTTCACTAGATCTAGCTTAATTGGCAAATCCTGAAAGAAAATAATTGCTAAGAGCAAAGCAGCATTACACTGATGAAACAGACCTGAGCTTAACAACCAGAACTGCCTTGGCAGACAAACACTGACTGCAAAACAGCAAAAAGCTTTCATATAAGAATTGACAGGAAAAATTTACTTTATTTTCCTTCAAAAGTCTCTTCTGGTTACCAGAATTAAACATAGCAGCTAATCCTGCTTTCCTAAAGCCATTTTCTGAAACAAAACCAGGCTGCAGCTGAAGTAAAATTCTTCATTCCAGAAAAAAACCCCAACAAAAACAAAAGCAATAAAGATTAAAAAACAAAATGAAAAAAGCACCATCATACACTATGAGACATCCCCTCATGTACTCTGCTGCTCAGAAAGTGCAATTATACTTTTAAAATTCAAAGACAACTCATATCAAGCTTGTTTCAATGCTTGCTAAGTTTTCTAAGCTCTTATTTCAGCCAAGTCTTCTCTATCAAAACCCACAAAGACTAGATAGATCCTTTGAGAGTTCCCAGTACCAGATGTTTTTATACTTTTTAATATATAATTTTATTAGTTTTTCTTTATCAACAAGGGAACAGTCCTAAAATTTCTTTAGATTGTGTTTAACAGAAAATATACCGGAATACTAATGCTTTGTTGATAACTTCTTTTGTGCGTTCTGTAGACTAAGGAGAGCAACATCAACTAAGAACAGTTTACAACATGGACAAAGTCTTATCAAGTACACTCATTCTGCTATAAACCGCTCTTCTGTATGATGAACATACAGATGTATGAACAAGATTTTCACAGTTTTCAATCAAGTCTGGAGATGGCCTGTTTTTAACTCTGACTCTCTAAAGAAGGCTCTTTTTTTTAATGTCAGATCCACATGCCTTTTTTCTCATTATTTGAATATTTCTCGTTATTGTTGTTGTTTTTATTCTGAAGAGCACGAAAATTAAATCAGAGGCATTATCTTTCTGCCTTAATACTACAGAGAAACTATAAACAGATATAATAGATATAAATAGTTATAGGAAAATATATTTTAATGTATTTAATCTATATATATTTACATTTTAATATAGGCTATTGGTACTTTATGAAAACACATGAATCCCATTTTGTTGGTTGCAATTTTGTCTGGTCTAAGGCAACACATATTAAGTAATAAATACAATACATTACAAAAAGAAGCCTTAAGTATGCAATGGATTGTATTCAATACAATCCATGTTGCCATGGTTTCAAAAGGAAATTAAGAAAACTGCCAATTATAAGTAAAAATTAGAAGTCAAAAGGCCTAATGATTAACTGCATGTTACAAAAGCCAATGAAAGCATTAGGCATTTTTGAATAATGCTCCAAAGCACTGGAGTGCCAAATAACCTCAACTTATGCTCACTTGTAGAAATGAAAAACAAGTTGAGCTTTATAACTTTTGTCACTTCCCTTGTCATGTGAAAAAGAGATTAAAACCCATCCTAAAATATATATTGTTATACACCACATTTCCTCCTTAGCATCTTCAAAACAATGTGTTACACGTTCTAATCATCTTCTGAAGAAACAAAGGAAGACATTCAACTATGAAATACCAGTCAGGGATTTTCAATGTCACCCCCATGGCCCGCAAGAGGAAGAAATCCTCTTCAGAAACAGTTACAATAGTTGAGAGAAAAAAGGCAGAAGCTCAGGTTCACAGAACAGGCAATGCCAGTTCACAGGATCTGCAGCTTTGGCTTCTGAAAAGATCTTGCCAGAAACCCTGAGGTTTCAACATTATGTTTGCCTTTTCCAGTGGCTAATTCCAGGCTCCCTGTGATGTTGTGAACAAAAGAAAAAGCAGAAAAAGTGTTTCAATGTCTGATTGTGTTTTTCAGGACAGAAATTATGATATATTTATGAGAGAGATAAGCAGTTTTGTAAAAAGCGTAATTGGCCACCGCACATACACCCAGCCAGAAAGCTTCATGACACATGAACTAATAAAAGAGCAATGAATACCCAGAAGAAATCAAATATTCAAGCAAATGTCTCCAAGGAATATGTTCTATTAAATTTAAGCTGGAAAAATATATATATTTAATCCAAAAGGACATTCAAAAAACAATCAGAAAAACAGTGAGCTTTTCCAGTACTTTAAATCTTGTTATACAGATTGAAGCCTCCAGAAGTTCAAATATGATTTAAAAAAAACTCCTATAATATCAAAAATTGTGTTTACCTGCAGTGAAACAATCTGTCTTATTTGGCACTAGAAACCACTAACTACATCAATGATCTAAAAATACTGAGATTTAAATTACAGGAGAGAGGTGTGGGACCAAAGCTCCACAGCCTGCAATACATTTGATTTCCACTGACGAATGGCCATATCATCACATTTTTTTCATTGCTGTGCTCAGTAACAGGGAAAACAAAAATATAATTATCAAGCACAACACCAAAATCACAGGGGAGAATATACTGCATGAAATTTGAAGAAGAAAAATGTAGGTGGTAGGAATTTATTATAATATGTATTAGAGATAGATCTATGCTAAAAATTGTTTAAAGTAAAGATGTATGTCCAGGCTTGAGTTCCAGTCTGGCCCTTAAATGAGACTGTTAAATGGGGCTCTCATTTCAAAGTTTTTTAGAAAAAAAAAAATTTTCATAATATTTCATGAAGGTATCACTTAGATTTCAGAATTTAATGAGTACTTTGAAACTTCAGTTGCCTCAAATTATATAGCTAGAATTTCATATTGGCTGCTTATGGATATTTTTGTGGAATTCAGCATAATACGGTCACTCTCTTGTTTCTACCTTTAAACTTTTTATAAAATTCACCTGTGAATTTATGTTTTTTCACCTATGTACCCAAATTTAGAGTCTAGGCTGACCTTGCCCTTCCAAGAACTGAACCCATCCTGTTGTGTAGAACACACAGTCTGTTTGGTTAATTAGCTCTTCTCATGTAACACCATGACATTTGAGCCTCAGGATTTATTTTGATACATTCAAGATTTTCAAAGGCTGACGAAACATGACACAACTATGAGAAAGGGCAAGTCAATAACCACTTCTGTCACTGTAATCTCAGTTCCCCTCAGATCCTTCTTGCAAATCAATCTTCCTAAAGGAAAAAAAAAAAGACCTTATCCTTTGTATCATTTATTGTAACATGTCAAAGTGCAATGGCAAGGATTTATGACTTTTGATTCTGATGTTAAAACTTATGTGCCTGAGAACTTTATGCAAAAGACAATATAAGTAATCTACTGTATGCTTCGCTTAACTTATGACACACTCTACAGCAAAAAAAAATCTTCTGAACAAATACTGATTAAAACCCATTATATGCTGTACAATTTGAGACACTGAGAGGAGGGAAAGAGAACTGCAGTTTCATACAGAAACTGACTGTCACAATATCTCAAAATCACACAAATATGACATCCAGTTTATAAGTATTTTCTTCAATAAATAAATAAATAGAAGACACACTCTCTCCTTCCCCCTCTGTCCCAAATCCCAAGTAAATATGCTGTTTCAAAATGGTGTTAAAAAACCCAGTGGCTTGTTATGTATAGGTGCTGACTATAAGTAAGCTCACCAATATTCCAAATTTTAGCAGATGCAATTTTACACTTGCCACCATGAGGAGCATGTGTAAATAACCACAAACTAGCAACTCTGCTAGAGAATCACTGAACTTTCAATAATGCATGACTTAAAAAATAAAATCCATACAACTGAGTAAAAGAAATTTTTAAAAATCCCAGTCTAAAATATCAAAACATTTATTGCCATAATAAATACCTTTTTTGACTAAATGAGTAATCACCTGACAGTACAAGTTATGGCCATATTGTAAAAAAACTTGAGAGGATTTGAAAAACTAATTTTACAACAAAATATTTGTTTGACATTAACTTCAGCTGCTAGGTAATTTAGCTATTCTCCAAAAAAACTAAATTAAAATACTGTATCTTTGAGCAACCTTCTCTCTCTTCTCCTTAAAACCTCATACTTCAACTGTCAGCTGATTTTCTGTATGCTGATCAGATTTACCTAGGCTGAAGTTTTTTCCTTTTGCTATTTGCCTAGCCTTCTATGCTGCACAGGTGATTTTTCACTGCTCTCACAGATGAGCATTGGCTTTTATACACAGGTACCATATACACACAATAATCTGACTAGTTTCATTTTCTTCCCCTAGAAATCCAACAGAAAAGAAAATTAATAAAACTGCTGCATACCTTAAAATTAAAGTATCTAGCAGTAGGTTCAGTTCTTTTAATTAAATCCATAGCTATCTCTAGTCTGAGAAGTTGTGGGCACACTACAGGCTGTCTTCTAAATAGCGAAGTAATATCTTCAGAAAATATTCATTACTTAGGAAGGACCAAGCATAGGTCCATCAGCAACTCCTACAACTGCCCATGCAGACCAATATGTTAAAGGCTCAACAGCACCCAAAAAACTAGGTTGGATTCAAGTTGAGAAGTGGGCCACAAAAGCCCTGATCCTCAGAAGCTCCTACATGCATAGAGACCTGAACCAACCTCAAGCCTGTGATTTCATTCTTACATCTAAGGGATACTGCTTGCATCAGAGAAAAATGAAATGGATAAGCCCCCAATGAACAGCAATATTTATCTCTTCTTTCTACCCTTCTTCTCAATCTTGGTTCTCCTAAAGTACCTCCTGTACTAGCATGGAGGTACTAACATGGACATTTGGAAAACAAATGTCCATGTTAGTACCTCCATGCTAGTACAGGACCATAAAAATAGTTGGGTTTACCAATAGTAAACCCCACCTTCACCTATAAACAAGGAGTCTTGAAGCTGTGTGAGTCAGAGCTACTCACACAGTACACCTTCCAACACTAATTCAAGACTGTCAGCAACTGCAAAGGTAACACCTGTGAAGCCACATAAAGCTGTAACTGTTTTTAAAGGATTTCAGATAGCACTGTGCTTTTAAAGTTAAAATTGCCACTTTAACTAGAATTAACAAGTTAAATAGATTGCATCCTGTTTGATGAGGGAAATACTTTTTCAACTGTGTTTATCCAGAATCCTCCACATTTTGACAGGAGCTCCTCGGGCTACCATAATACATGAAGCAAATCCACCAAAATGAGACAAGAATGTGGTAAGGACGTTTAGGGAGGAAGCCCAATCTTGACTAAAAACATAAAACACCTATCATGATTCTGTTCATCAGAATATAGAATAAAGAATAACAATAAATATAAGGACACTTAAACATTCATAAACCTCCAAGGACAGCTGGACACCAAAATATCACAGACTCTTGCAGAAATTCAAGTTTCCTATCACAATAGGATAAAACCAAACAGAATTTCTGCACGTGAACTCCAATTATAGCAAGTTAAACAAAATCATTGTAAATACAATACCCAGCTGTCAGTTATAAATGATCCTGCTGCTCCACACAAACTCCTCTTGATTTAAATGGGACTCATAAGAGGAGGAGGATGGTGGAACACCTGAAGAACAACAGTAACGTTGACACTGAAAATGGATCTATCTTTTTGAACTAAACCAAAATAATCAGACTCATATGACCAGTATCAGACCAGTCTTCCTGGTCCTGCAAGTTACATATGAAACCTTCATTGTCTGAAAGCTAAAACATTCAAATATTAGAATCAAATCAAGCAGATTAAAGGAAGGATGACACTGAAAGCAGACTAAAAGGAGATGACCACAGCTCAGGAGTCCCAGCACTAGTGAACAGAGCCAGACTTGCTGTGTTCCCATAGCAGCTTGCAGAGGTTACCTTCAGCAACCCCTGAGAGTTCACTTCTGCTCAGCTCAGGGCTTTAGAAACATTCCTGTAGGCTGCACCTATATGGTGCAGCCTTGGCACAGGAACTGTTAATTGTACAGCAGTAGAAAAGCCAAGGGCTTGCCAGATTGCAAAATGGCATGACACAAATCAACAGAATACAAATGCAATTTAGGTAACCCTTTAGTTGTCTGTAAGCCAAGGAAGTAATATTTCAACCTGTTTTTCTAAAACATTTATCCAAGATCATTTAAAAGAATGTACTGAGATGCAATGTGGCTGTAATGGAGCCCACTGTTTAGCCTTCTCACTTTGCTGCATAATGTAATTTATTTCTCCTTGTAATAGTTTTCATTAAATAAAGAAAAAGGCCTGGTTGCTATGCATTTTTCACAGGAATATCAGAGTGGCATTCATGAGCTGATTTTTATCACTAGTGGACACAGAAAAAAATGTTCATGCAAAAGGAAAAAAATAAAGAAACATTAATGTTAAATTTCAAATGATATTTTATAAACACAGAAGTCAAGATTTTCAAAGTGATGGCTCCCACAGCATACATAATGTGTCATAAGAAATATTCCATATTTCTATATTCTATGTTTTATGCAATTTAGCCTAGCTATTACGGTTGTGGGAACCATAAGCAGCCATCCTGACAATTTCATTCTCAACTGCAACGTTGCACTAAGGGAGTTTTGGTACTTAATTTCCCTGTTTGTTTCAAAAATGAGGGAGGAAAAGATACAAGGAATAGCACAAGAAAAAGGAGGAAGAACATTTTAATTTCTTTGTGTTCTAATTATTTAACTCCGTGGTGAATTTGGTACTTAAAAAGAGCTGAGAGCATGGCGTATTAGGAAAACCAGTGCTTACACTAATCCACTTTTAACACACCCTGCAGGCAAATCTGTTAACCCTGGAATGCGACACCAACACCCTTAGATTCCCCTTTTTCCATCCCCTTTTAGAAATGAAGCCAGCCAAGATAAAGCCTGTGTCTCCTGGACAACTGAAGGACCTTGTATTTCCCATGAACAGCCTCCAGATCTTCTCTAGTTCGGAAATTCTTCCGTCTACAACTGTATGATCCCCCCAAAAAAACACCAAGCGACGATGGGGTCTGAAGATGGAAAAGTCCTGTGCATGGCCAGGAGCTGGGCTCAATGATCCTTGTGCGTCCCTTCTAACCCAGCTTATTCTGTGATTCTGTGAAATTCAATACAAAGGGAAGCAATGCTCCCTCTTTATCCCCAGGAGAGAGATAAGAGCTCTCTGGCCTAACCCACCTTCCTAAAACATACAAAACTACATTATCTTGTAATTCTTACAACATTTGCTGTTGTGTGTTATTTTTTCAGTTTGTATGTTTATTACTTCCCCATTCCCATTTCATCTTCTCAATATAGACAAAGCCTGAGACACTACACCACAATTAAACCAGAAGGACTAGACCAATACTTTAAATATTACTACAACCCTGAATACTAATCATTGTAACTTCTAGCTTTGGAGATCGTTCTCATAAAAAAAAAAGCAAGCAAATCCCACAAACCCACCTCTGCCCACACACTTCTTGTTTAAAGAGCTTTGTATTTACGTATTTAATTTTATCTCCTAACCCTGAGTTTCCCACCCATTTAGAGACGGAGCAGTTATTAAAAAGCAAAGAATTCTTGCCACTGGACAAGTCTTTTTTTGCCTGTTTTCTCCTGCAAAAATATCCAGACACGCTATTGCTCCTGAAAATTCAAAGTTCAAAGCCACAAGAGGATAAATAAAACTCCAATTTTCTTTTAGAAGTGTAATTGAAGAACAAGGAATAGAGAGAGAGTTTACTGCTCTTTCATATTTTTTCCTTAATCTGTTTTTTTTCAATCCTTGTCTGAACCATTACCACCTTAAAGTCAGACAAATTTTAGTCTGCTTCTAGATATAGAGGAATAAAAAGTCTGAGACTGTTTACATTTGTATATGACTGTAGCCAAAGACAGGTGCAATTCTGCCAACTGTAATTGCTCACATATTACCTTATGCACAATGTTGATTTTTTTTTTAATTCAACCAGATGTTAGAATTTCAAAGATTAATGGTCTTCTAAATGGTATTATCTGAAAGAACTGCCCAAATTTCAACTGCTAGGTTCAACAGAGGGTCTCGTTTCTTGGAAATCTTTGTTCTGGGAAACATTTAGACCTCACAAAATCAAAATACCAAGGCACTGTCAGAATTGAAAAATACTGAGAAAAACAAGCAGCCTCCAGCATTCATATTGGTGGCTTGACAACTCAGAATGGAACAATGGGGCAGGACTTGAGTGCCAGCTGAATGAAACCTGCACCATCTCCCTGAAACATACTTCCTTTGACTAATAAAACTTCCACTTATAGAAAAGCAACATGACCCAAAATATTTCTACCTAACCAAAAATATTCACAGAATCAAACTTCACTGCAAGAGGCTTTTGACCAATTCTAAAATATCAAAGGAAGAATAGCTACAGCAGAAGAAAGTCAGTAATGGATCTTTTCAACAATGGCTTTAACACCAACAGTGAATGAGAAGCCCAACACTTGTAATATTTTGTCTGCTGTGTGGAAATCTGCTCTACACTCCTACAAGTTGTGGAGAGCAGAAGGTCACAAAGAAAATTTCCATGTGTTTTCAGGACTGGCCTGATTCTCAGCTATCTCATCTACCCAAAAATCTTTCATCTCTCATGTTCTGGCTATAATCAGAGCAAGACAAGAATATTACTGATTTGAAGGCTCTGGCATACACATATTTTCATACTTAGGACAGCCTAAGAAATTACGTATGTTGACATTCCAGTACACTGAAGATGCGTGAACAGGACACATCAGTTTGATATTCATACAGCTGCCTAAAAACACTCATGATAGGGACAACTAAGAGTACTGACAAGAATACTGGGAAGTATTAAAAACACAAACCAGGAAAGAAAACACAAAGTAAAACAGGCATTTGAAAGGTATTCTTATCCTGTAACTTTCTGAAAAACCAATGAACTACATTTAGGTTTATCAATATCATAACAATGGTATGAATATCCTTATAACTGTATGTGGGAATTCTTTCTCACACACTGTTAGGAAGAATATCACTTACCTTCTTGAAACAATAAAACCCTGAAGATACAAAGGCATGTCTCACATTCTGTTTGGCTGCATGAATGTGGATCTCTGCCTCTATTACTCCATTTGCCTCCCACCTATGCCTGTTCAATGCAAAGGACTCTTTTTTCAGTGTGTGGGACTAAGAAGGGAAGAGCTGCATCTTTGTGTAAACTCTAAGCACAACTGCAAAATATAACTCTTATGGGTATTTCATAAGGGAGACTAGAATAAGTATTTTAAAACAATTTGTAACACTTGTTCTCCTCCTCAAGAGGCTTTTCAGCATAAAAAAGCTTTTGAAGCATGAAGTCAAAGAGCAGGGATAACGAAGACAGTCAGTTCCCCTATTTTTGGCGAGTACCACCACTAGCATCCAAACAACTAATAGGCTAATCCCTGGCAAATGACAATGCATTGGCTATCCAAGCATCGTTCACAGAGCACTGCAAAATAACTTTCATGCCATTGGTAAAAAACAAGCTTCTAGAAGACCTCCTCTAGAGGATATTCTTTCCCTCCCATTCATTATCAACATGCCTCACGATTATCCTCTGAGCTGTAAAAAATATATCCGAAGTGTTTAACTTCTGGATAGTCACTTCTTTTAGGGATTGCCAAGGTTTCAAATGCAATAGGAGAAACTTGCTTCAATTTCAGTGGAAGTAATTTCCTCAGTATGCGAACATTTAGTATCTTGCAACAACTGATTCAAATATCAGACTGCACTGACTCCTTGCCACAGCAGAATTAACAGTATTCCAGCTGAAGCTTTGATTGGAAAAGCTACTGAAGCACCCCCCCCACTCCACAGTGCTGTGTGGCCGCAGGTTGTAATTCCACCCATGTATTAAACACATTGTTTTAGGGGCCTCGAGATCAGCTTACCTCCTTCTGTTCTGAAAATGCTCTGCCTTTTTCTACTGAAATCAAAGCTCTTCTCATTTCAATACAAACACTGAAGATTTTGCATGAGTGACCTGATAAAACTAACCAAAGTACTTAAACAACTTTTTTGAATTCTCTCAGAGTAAAAATGTATGCATAATTTTCCATGGCATCTACTTCTTCAGCTTTTATAATCCCTTATGAAAAAGGCTTGTTGACTTCATATAGTAAATAGTTGTATCAGTCCAAGCACGTGAACCAGTACAAGAACAAATTTCACATACTTTGTTGGAATCTCTGGCAATTCACAATAGGGAGGGAAAAAAAATTACATAGTAATACAGACCTTGAGGTCTGAAGGGATAATTTAAGTACATTAAATTTATTTCTGTTTCAAGAGACACAACATAAAACTTCTTTCAATGGTCTTTAGTTCTTCTGCCAAGCACTTCTCTGAGCATGTTCCAAACTCAAAATTACCTCCCAGGAGAGTATCTCAGGTTGGAGCTTTCTTTCATTGTTTCTGGGTTTGCTCCTATGTTATAGATTATAGGTTCCAGATGTGAACTGGGAATGGTAAAAAAACCTTACAACCACCACATTTTTGTTTTCTTGGTCCTTTAGAAGTTTCTATAGAAACTGAAGAGAGTTAATTAGTTTTTCCTCTATACACTGTCTCCTGAGGAAGCCTGATCACAAAGATGTACCATAAAACTTATGGATCTCTTTCTCTCTCAAAATGTGGACACTTGTAACTGTACCAGCTTCGTGAAATCACTAAATGTTTACAAAAGAACTGATGGGGCCCTTCTTTTTAAATGAAAAATGGTATTTCAACACTCACTTTTTTGGGGGGTTGTTTTTTTCAATAAACACCAATATTACATGTGTGCAACTGGTGCATACACAAATTTTTTAAGAAACAGAAATCCTATTAGTTTACTTGGTTAAATTTAACCTAAACAGCAGAATGGCTGTTTAAATTATTTATGGCTTCCTTTTCTCTTCACTATTTTACTACTTGTGACCACAGAGAATGCAAAAATTTAATTGCAGGAAAGTACAGCTAAGCTTGCTTGTGTATATATACTCATTTATCTATACAAGAAACCTGAGTATGAGTAAAACAAGGTAAAACAACTTTTATTTTTTCTTAGACTGCAGTTGCATCTATTTTCACATGGTTTTATGGAAGCTAAGGTCAGCTGAGTATCATCCTACTGGGGCAGATGGGTAGTGACATCCTCTAGGCACTGACAAACACTTGTAATTCAACACTTAAACTTTCACAGCTGTTTTAACAAATCAGACTGATTTTTTTTTTTTGCAGTGTGAAGTCCCAAAGAAACACTTGTGCTGACTGCTAGTGACACACATGGAAGTGTGTTTATGCTTCTGACACACTACTCTATGGATAAATTTACTGAATGCACATTAAGTTTCAATTCCTCAGACAATGGATATATGTTCTTGTCAGACAATGAGAAATCCAACACAACAGTCTGTAGCTCAATCTATACTTTACCATAGTAGGGAAAGAATTGTATTTCAGCTCTTCTGGCTCATGTAAAAGGTTTTATCACTAATTCTTCCCTCTCAAAAAACAAAATAATGGTAAATACATTAATGTTTTACTGCTGCCACTGGCTTATTTTATTAAAAAATCTTTGCAATTCATGCTTCTAGTCAGTCTGTTTTTTCAAAATTCAAAATGCACTACACATTTTCCACAACATAAGGAACTACTAAAGATGTGAACAAAGAAATCTGTATAACCAGAAAGCTGCTCTTGTGCAGACAGGGAAGCCAAAAACAGGTATAGGGATGTTCCCTGGTTCACAAAGGTATGAGAAATGGGTAATCTCATGATATCAGAATTATCAGAAAATTCAAAGAGACTCAGGAACAGATAAACAGGGCATTACTGAAAACAAGGAAGAGAAAGACCGGCTGGAGCTAGCTGCAGCTAGAAGAAAGCAAAAAGTTTCCAGTAGTAAAAGAAAATTTGGAGATCAGAGAAGCACAATGCTCCAGGGGAACTGGAAAACAAAAAGGACAATTGCTGTTTTAAATTAAACTCTTCTTTTATGCTGAGCACAAAATTGGAAAAAAAAAAAAACCTAACACACTTGTCCCAGCCATTCATCCATGGCTGGTATCTCCTTGGATAGGCAGGAAAATGGGATGCAAACTCTGGCACAAAGGAAATACCTGTTGTACAGGTACTCCTCAAAATGAACCTAGACCAGCACTGAGAAAAACTGTAAAAAAGACTGCAACTTACAGCATGGAGCAATTATAGAAAAACCAGTTATAGCAGTTAGAGAAATGCTTTAGTAAGGAGAAAGTAAAGTTAAATTTCTATCTAAAAGCAACTGATTTAAGCAAAAGCTACATATACATGTACATGAATACCTGGTCGTTTCAGTCACAAACTTCAGTGATGTTTAGACAACACCCAAGAGTGAAACTGTCATGCCACAGTGGAAGCCGGTGGAAGGCTGAAAAGCAAAAGCCAGGACCTCTCACACATACAGAGCCCAGCAAACCAGACAACACCTGGTTTTCAATCACTTCTGTATTCCAGCCTCGGGAAAAACCTGGTCTTGTGAAAAATAATAGCTTCTAATGCAAAGAATTAGTCTCAAAACAAAAGTTACAAAGTCTACAGATTCCGAAGGCAATTAAATCCTTATACATGCATACACAATCATTACAATATCCATTTTCATGATATTCTGAAAAAGCTGTTGCGAAAAATATTTACAATCCAAAAATAAAACAGATAAATAAAGACTCCAATTTAAATACTGATTATTTTAGAATCACAGCTGTATCAGAAGAGCTAGGGGTTTATAAAGATTGAAAGGAACTTAGGATAGAGTATTATAAATAATTATTCCTTAATAAAAGGGGATGACCTAATATACTTTCTACACAAAATAAAAAAAAAAAGGCACTAGAGGGGGATTCACATGCCTAGAACAAAACAGGTCATACCTACTTCATAACATTTTCAAAACCTTCCCCCTCAAAATGTTTTGCCTATTGAACTTTCACTTGCAAAATAAAAAGCTGCCTACATAAGTGACAGATGTCTTAAATACTTAAATCTGCAATACTTAAATCTGGTGGTTTTGGATGTGTTCTAATTACTCATACTTATCATCATTGTTCAAACAATGGTGGGTATTGTTTTTTTCTGTTTTTTTATTTTAAATCTATCCTGGCTAGAGCTAACCCTAAAAAAATGCTAAATATAAACACGTTTCTAGACTTAAAATATGAAATCAACCAGCTGAAAGAAACCTCTTAATTTTTTCAAGTTCTGTCTCTTAAATTTTCACATAGATGAGACTTTATTTTTCAAATTATCTTTATTTGTACCTGTTTAAATTCTTCAACATTATCACCTGCTGAAACAGAAACATGCTATCAAATCATTTGTCTGGAAAACAGCCAGTAAGTAAAGTCTGTAATATCCAACAGTGACAGCAGAGAGTAACTGCAGCCAAAGCAAAGTGGGAGTCTTCAAATTTGCTGCAGATTGTGGAGCTGCACACAAATAACTGTGACTGAGCTAACTTGTGAAGGTATCATGACTTGACTGTATACGCCAATATAAGCCCAACAGAGGCACAGTGAATATTCCTACGGTGCCTCTTTATGATAAAAGACTCTAAAATGCCATCATCTCTAATTAATGGGGGAAAAAAACAAGATTCAAAGGAAAATAGGCACAAAAAGTGAGTATTTCCTTCCAGGTGAGGACACTGAGGAATACAGAAGCTAAATAAGCAATAAAGTTGGTCAAAATAAAGAGCTAGATGGGCAACCAGCGCTCCCTTTCCCAGACACATGGCCATTATTCTCCAGTTCCTTGCATTCTCCAGTGCCCCCTTTGTAACAGACAATTCTGTGGCAGGCAGTGAATGCTTGTGCAGGAAAATGAGCCACCAACAAAACTGAAGGATGTTTTAAAAAATTATTTTGCCTATATACATAAAGATGCAGGGCACATAATAAGAAACCTTGAGCATCAGCATTTTAAAGAGTAATAACAACTAAGAAAAACTTTCTATGCTTCTTTCATATTGACCTCCTGAAGCATATTAGAATTATCCGCAGATGAAATTGTTTCAGAAACTACTACTACAAGATAGTAGGTAGGAAAGTGAAAGAACAATGAAAGACAAATGCTTTTATTTATGCAAAACTCTGTCTATAGGATCCATTTTGTTTTAAAACTAACTAGACTGAGACAGCACTTACAAGCCATTTATAATAATGGCTCAGACTCACTACCTCCTTAAGAGAAATGAACTAGGAAATAGCAGCATGCAAGCCTGCATAATAAAACTGGCCATAAAGACGGGGAAAACCAGGTAACTACATCACCATGTAAATAGTAAATTGATGGCATTTTAGTTATTTACAACAAATGCACCATTAAAAGTGGACTGCTATTTTTCACATTTCTTTTACCAGCCTGATTAGCAGTGGCTACACACCTGAAGCCATCTCTTCATGTCTCACTTACAAGGAGGAGCATTTCTCTGGAGTCCCTTGAGGCTTGAGGACCTCAGCCACAGCCCCACTGTGTTATGGGCTATCAATGGGGATGTTACAGGGCACAAATGCAAGCTGAACACAGCAATCAGGAAGGGCAAGCAGTTCAATTTCCCTCCAAGCCGGCTTCCATTACCCAACTTAGAATTCACTCCAAGTGCTTTCCAAAGCCTTGCTGGGACTATTAATTTATAACTTGGGTTTTACCTTCACTGACTACCACATATACAGCTGCCAGCATACCGTACAGACATATTTTGGGTCACCACAGTTAAAGGTGGGACAGCTTAGTTGTCATTGAGCAGTGCAAATGGTGACAAAAATGTATCTTTTGTTTAAAAGCAGTTCCTTTTGTACTGTTTTCTTCCTCTAGTCACTTCCCAAATTCATCTCTTACAAAGTTTCACAGTGATGAGAAACAGCCAGCTGCCTATTCTCCTTCCAGAAGGACATTCATGCTTTCTAAAGCTGAACGTGAGGAAGGGAAATTCAGTGCTGGATTGCTGGACTAAGTTTGGAAGAAAACAAAGCAAAAACAAAAACAAGCTCAAAAAAACCCAACCAACTAAAAAAATCCACAAACAAAATCCCAAAACACCAAACCCTTGAACAGTGGGAATTTTCATTATTCTCATATCTTTCTCCAACTTACTGTCTCATGGCAGACCACTCTCCTCTTGGAAAACCTTCATGCTTCTCATTCACAATCCCCCCCATTTATCTGCTTTTACTACTGGAAAATGTATTTTTGGAGAAAGCTGCTGGGTTTTATGACGACATTAGTATGCTGTTGAACTTGTCAACTTATATTACCTGTAGCACTTGAATTTGTAGCTATTCCCACTATTAGGCCTCTTTTAAAGACAAAGATTATTAAAAGCCTTCACTGAAAAAGAATAACCTTAAATTATCCAAATAACCTCAGAAAAGCATTTGGAAGTACTGAAAATCGGTTCCTTCCTGAAATAAAACCCAACAAAACACCACCAAACATGTCATAGTATTTCACTGACACTACCACAAAATACTTCAAAAGGCAGCAGCCCTGTTTTTCCACTTGGAACTCAGTGAACACATCCTCTCTTGGCAGACTAGTGAGCCAGTTTATAAAAGGGTCTCCTTCTGCTTCTTGAAAAACAGGCATTTTATGACCATCACACCAATCACCAACAGCACATGCAGGGCTGAGAGGAACAGGCCTCCAGCGGCACATGACCACTCCCAGCCCATTTCCACATGCACAAACTTCACAGCCAGGCACCAGCAGCAGCCCTGTGTCATCCTCCTCATCTTAAGCTTGAGAATTTACTTGTTGGTTTTTCCCATTTCTTGCTTTTACAGGAAAAAAAAAAATGTTAATCATAAAGTTCAGCTTCACTGACACTAGTGAGCACAAGAGCGGGGTCAAGACTGCATGTTGCACCTACCGTCATTCTACTGGCTAAAGAACATAAACTTTAAATACAATTAACATTACTTTTATAGCAACTTCCTGTACTATATATCAGAATTTCGCCCGTTTCAATGTCTGAATTTAGCAGAAAGATGAAAACAAGTAATATTCCTCTCTGTCTTCCAAATGCAATCCTGTTGTTTCCTATCCACTGCACTGGAAGGGCAGTTGAGCAGCAGACTGATAATGCAGTCGTTTGGGGAAAATTCCAACTTATTTTGCTCAGTAATACAAATGCTAGATCTTGAACTTTTGAGCCCACAAAACACGTAGATACACATTTTGGAAGAATCTTCCCCCATACCAGCTTGCTGCTACAGAAACAGGATCCTGCTGCATATTTGACAGAGTTGCAACAATAGGGTTATATGGGCTAATATTTTCATGCATTTTTTTACAAGGATTAATATTTGAAATCAAGTCAATAAAAACAAGAGTCAGTCAAATTATACCTAGGCTATGTGAAAAAAAGAAGTCCCTCTCACTGCATTCCAAATCTGTGTTACTATAGACATTTGCACGCATACATTTAAAAAATCACAAATCATCTCCTTGGCAAATAATTGAATTCAAGAATTAAATTAACACCAAGGACATTGAGAAAAGCATAAGCACCATTATTTGCGGAATAAACAGCTTATTAACATGACATCCCTCTTAAAAATGGAAGGACTCCATACAACACAATTCTGTGTTTGAAAAGTAAGAGATTTCTTCAATACATGCTACTTGAGAGATAACTCAGTTGACTGTCCACCAGTCTGGAGATTAACCCACTAAAAAAACCAAAAAATCAGTTCAAAACTTCTGTACATCATCTGGTCAGAGTGCTGCCATCATTTCTTTATTTGGTTTCATTTCAGAATGTTACTTGCATAATAAACTGACAAAGTACTGTGAGCAAATAGTGAACTAGGCACTAATGGCAATCAGATTACTGAAAAACAAGTAACTGAATTAAATCCATAATTGGCAGCTGAATACAGGCAATTCTCCTGCTATATCTCAGCAGCAAGAAAAAAGAAACAAAATATGAGAAAATAAATTTCAGCTTTCAGATGATGGCAGCAAACCATGTTCCTTCAAACACATGAGTGAGAAATTTCAGCCAACAGTTCCTTTATTTCTGTCTTTAGAAGGAGCTACTATATATGCATTTCATAAAAATATATATGGATCATGTGTTTAGTATAGGTCCTCAAATGTGGGCAGCTAGTTGCCTCAGTTGGTAACAATCTCTACAATCAATCAGTTTCCTCCAGTTTTGACCAGGATCCATGGCCATGACATCATGATAATCAGAGGTACAAGAAGAATATATACCCTTTGGTGAAGTTTCCAAGCTCATTCAACAATTCTACAGACATGAAATACAAATAATTCTCCATATGTAAGAACTCTGGTAATTTTCTCCTTCTTTCATTTTACAACCCACAGGAACAGAGTAAACTGCATCCAACATACTGTTCTAGGTGCTATGGTGCTCACAACATAGAGAGAAGTCCATCTGAAAGGTCGGAGAGCCAACACATAAGTCTTTGACAACAAAAACACTTAAAGGTATTTACTCTGGGTCATTCCCACCACACTTTATTTTCTAGGTAACAGAGAAAAATTTATTGAAAATACTGCTAATCCCAGAAAACCAAAATAATCTAAATAAATAGATAGAGAGTACAGGACACAACATTTTCCAGGAGCATGAAACACACACAATTCTATGGAGCTTACTGAATTTGGATGGAGGCCCAAAGGGACTCAAATATACCAACAGAGGCTCCATACATGAAGCTCAAAAGCACAGGGTCTATTGGCTTTTACCATAAAACTTTTTGTTTCACAAATGCACTCAGACCTGGTGGCACTCTTGCCTAAAGAGAGACCAGAACAAAATCCAGGAGATTTGGGAACTGGTATATTCTTAATAATGATAGCATGTTTTATATAATATGCTTATTATAAACTAAATGTCTAAAAATCTACCAAGAAAGGCTGTTTTAAAAACTTCAGTACTATATGACTATTAAATCAAAGGTTTCAACTCTTTCAATCAGGGGCAAATACCTGACATAGAACAAGGCAAGCAAAAAAAAAAAAAAAAAAGCTGGAAAATGTGAATAAATGATGAAAACCCAAGAAAAGACAGACGGGTCAGTTTAACAAAGTTTTCATAAGGGGCAAAGTACGAAGAATGGCCAGAGAGTATATGGAGGAGAACAGAGACAACTGATGAAAGTGTCAAAACAGCCAAAAAAGAGGCAGAAACATCCGTGACAGCGATTGCTTGAAATTCATGCGTCAAGAAGCAGAACAAGAAAAGAGTTTACATTGGGACTGTGGTTAATTCCTCCAATATTTATCTTCCTGCACTTCCAGCAAGCTTCAAATCAGGGCTATGGACCAATTTTTAGGAAAATCCCTTGTTTATGTTACACCTAGGGACATAGTAAGTCTCCTAACTTCATTATGCTTTACTTCACACACTCAGCTTTGACAAAAGAATATAACATTAGCTACCCTCCATATTTTTTATTTTCTCTGCTGAGGTGGCAAAGCTACTTGAAATTATCTCAATTTTTTTGGATTTTATAACACAATAATATGTCAATTTACTGGTTCCAAAATAAACCATCTTAGGTCAGGAATGGAGCCCCTGAATTTCTTTTACTAAAATCATCTGTCTGGAAGTGAATAGACATTGAAATTGCTCATACATGCAGCTCATGTTCCAAGGACCACTGGTATGTTATATCATATGCCAGCCTCATTCCAACTATGGAGTATGGGTAATAAATGACAGATTCCAGGAGAATATTTAACTATGCACCAGATATATGAGGGTCACTTATGATCCTCTTTTGTTATGATCTCAGTCAATGCAAAACTAGCAAACGCATTCCCATGCCATAGAATTTTCTCATAATATACCACTAAATTGCTCAGTCTGCTGTCATTTTATAGGCAAGCCAAAGACTCAGGACTCACTGGAGTTGCTCTCAAAGTCCTGAAATAATTAGAACTGATTTCATTTTTCCACATATTGAAATTGTGCTGTTTAATCAATTAAAAAGTTTCATTTAGAAGCATCAATATTTTACTGTCACATTTTCTGACATGCTTTTCTCCTGATGCAGTTTTATTACAGATGGCTTTGACGTGCCTGACAACATTAATAAAGACACAAGTGTACGACAAGCATGAACAGGAACAGGTGCCAAAAGTACCTACATTTCGGCACTCACTGCCTGGACATTGAGCATAACTGTAGCACAGAAAATAGTTAGCAGCAGTTCTTTGAACACACAGCTCTCCAAGATATGTAAGGGAAAAATTGTAATTAGCCTTCATGAGTACAAATTATGTTCTCTGGTCTACTTCCTGGAAAGAAAAAAAACCAAAAAACAACAAACCCTGAGGAGTAACAAACACATCAAAGAAATACATGGGCTTTGAGAGAGGAAGGTGCCTGCCGCATCTTCCTCCCGCATTGCGGAAACCCAAACAACCAAGAGCGAGTGGACATGGTGTCTGTGGAACCACAGACCATGCCTACACAGCTACCGGCAGCACGCCCACAGGAGTGCTGCATCAAGATCTGTCTCTCAATTTGCTCTTTCCTACCAATCCTCCCCCATCAACAGAAAGCCCTTTATGGAAAGGTGGGGATTTATGTAGTCACAGGGCACATTACACTATTTCAGCAAATACCTGACTAACTTAGGAGGTACTGCCATGCCAAGAGAAGAGGTACCAAGGATAGAAACCAAATTGTTTTCAAAGAACTGGCTACATACCACAGAATCCATGATCTTGCATATCTCCCGAAGACTCACCCACCAATTTCTTTCACTGACATTAAGCCAAGCTATGAAGTCCCATTTTAGCCCACACTACCACGGAGCTGCCCTCAGACCTTGGCAACAATTCTGTTATCTTCCTTTCTCTCCTGCCAGATAGGTGGCAGAGAGAAGCAATTCTGAAACAGCAAAAATCAGGAGACGTACCATTTACAACCCCTGTAACCTCAGATTTAGTGATATTAGGTGTGATTGCAGAGGAATAGTCCTGATCCTCTACACAAAGATAGGCATGACAAAACAAGCATAAGTAGTTTTATTTTTTAAAAAATCAGAAGACAAATTATACTGAAAAGAAGCTACGCATCTATGTATTTGCTCTGTATTATCCAAAATTCCAGTTACTTAATCTTCAGGGAATATGTCCTGAAAGTTCTATTTCCTTTTGCTGTCATCCTACTTCTGATGCCCCTTAAACTGACTTCACATCAAAAGCAATACTACTAGCACTAATCCTCCACTACACCCTCACCCCACCACTCCCTTATCTCAGCCACCAATTTTGAGAGGGCTACTTTAAGAAGCAGGTCATTCAAGGACTTCTTTCAGATGCAGTCATTTTCAACAGTACAAAGATTAAACAAAAGTTGCATTATCCCTCAGTAATAATTCATTGTCTTCCGTACCTAACAGGATTCTTATGCTGCTTGACATAGCTCTTGTCACTAGAGTTCACTCCATTTTGCAGCTCAGTTGCAGAACAGACTGCTACACGGTAGCGGAAAAGAGTATTGAGACACACAAAGCTAGTAAATACATTATGTTTTTCAACTGAAGCTCATTTTTGATGAGTTAAAGCTTACCCAGAAATCATACATAGATCAAACATAGTTTCATTAGCATTTCCAGATACTAACAGTAGCACGCATTATGAAATATGGCACTTTAGGGTGCCCTGAGTCACTCATTAGGCTTTTTTTATAGATCAATAGTCAGAATTTCCCTTTTTTTATATATTTTGTAGAAGAAAACTCTGAATTTTTCCTAAAGGAACAAAACCTGAAAGCATGAAATTCAGACCTTCTCACTTCGGATTTCATGGATTATAAAGTACACAAATTATAAAGCTATCAGACATTTCCTGAGCTTACATTAAAATCTGTAGTGAGCCTTTAGTGTGGACCAATTCATTTGATGTGTTTCCCTAAAAGATTTTATGACACCATAAACATTTCTGACTCCATGACAAATACTTTACAATGTATTAAGCAGCCTCATTTAAACTGTTCTAGATGTTATGCCAATGGCAATGTATTTAGAAACAGAACAGTCACTTGAAAATGGAAAAACCTCAAGGTATAGTTTGTACTACCACAATTTATGATTTACTTTCAGGCACTTCAAATAAAGTTCAATGGCACAAACACCCAAAAAGCAGAAAGTAGGGATAATCTTCAGAAGAACATCATGCTGTACCTGTGTCACATGAAGTTTCACCACTGAAGTTTGCTCCTCAGCAAAACTTCTCAAAGTTGAATCAAATTGAATCAAATATTTAGTGGAACACTTCACACTAATGAATAATAATTTAATTGTATTTCTAAAATGCTTCTAATCACTGCAGTTTATCTTCATTTGCTTTAATCTACTGAGAAGCCCTGCCATCCCTCTTTACACAGGAGCAAATTGTGATAACTCTCTTCACAATAAAAAAAGCATTACACCACAAGAAGCTCTGCAGGTCACCAAACCCAAGATGCATGCACTCCCTGTGAAGAAAAGCAGCACATTCTGATTGATATTTAATAATGAAAACTTAACAAAATATTTTCGATATTGAAAGCCCAGAAAACTTCAATTCATGAGGCAATAAAAATACAAATACTGCAACAGGATTCATTATTCACGAAATTATTAGCTGTTCAGGCATGCATTTCATGACAGAGTTCAAATCAAACATAAAACTGGCTCTGATGATTTTATGAATCCAATAACAATTATTGCAGCATGGCTGTAAAAATTGGGATAAACACAAGCTTCAAAGGAGGCGATTTGTATATATTTACTTTTCATGTTTTAGCATAGATTGCAAACAGAAGACAAAAACTTTGAGAAATCAAAACCCAGAGCATTTAATTGTGGGGCAGAAGGTGTGGGAGTATTTGTTGGGGTTTTTCTTAATCGCTATTTTTTGTCACTCCATCCTGCCAACCATTTAAGTTTTCCCTTGACTTGAAGGCATCCAGTTTTGGAAAAAGGCAGTTTTATCAACTGGAAGTTGTTACCAAGCTTCTAGAATTTTAACACAAGCGCTGTATAAACAGCTCATAAATAAATTATAGTATTGTCCAAGACAAAATTATGAACATTTCAGAAATCATTTAATTACAAAAACACTTTTATAGGACTTTGCTTTCTCATGGTCCTACTCTTTGTAATCTGCGACATCTGACCTGATCCCTAAGTGTCCTAATTTCCCCGTGAAAATTTTCTCTCTCTTATAAAAATGCACTGCTCACCTTACATACTTCAGCATATGCTATGTGAATGTCTGCCCTAAAAACAGCCTTACATGGTTACTGCCTCCACACACTGCCAGTAACTAGAAAGTACTCTAAAACCCCTGCTTCATAAAGTCATTGGATATCCAAATCACAAATTTCAAATTTCCAGCTGTCACTGCCTAACTATGCCTTCTGCATTTCAGCTTAGTCATGATATATGACATTATCACTCTCTCACACTTCGCATCTTCCTTCAGCACCAACCCAACAACCTACTTAGGGTTTCTTTTGACCATGTTTACCACAGCTGCAGTTAGTTCATGTAAACTGTCATCATGAACCCAGTCTTGTAAAAAGCAATTTTGTTTACTTCTTGTTTATGTATTTCTCTCTGTATTTAGTCTGCTTTTTCCTCTCAGTAACAGGGAATATACGTGAAATAGCCGGGGAAAAAAAGAACAAAAAAAGTGATGCATCATTTTCATGTAACAGCTCATTACCTATTTAGGACTCTTGAATGATCAAACACACTTTAAAGATCCCACCACATAACTAAAAAATTGTACATTTGAATGAAAGGAGACCATTTCCACAACAACTTTTTCCAAGGAACCAAAAAGAAGTGTACTGGTGGTGGATTACCTGAAAGCCTGGAAACAACCACAGTGAAAAAGGAAGAAGTAGTAAATACCAGCAAGATTACTACCAGGCAGAAAAGGGCAGCTGTGGCAGGACATTATGGAAGTGTTTGTTTGGGGTATTTTCCTGAAAGGTGACAGAGAGCTCCAGGGCTCCTCCCCTGGAATCAATCCAATTCCTAACTTTCGATTGTCTATGTCACACATTAAGCATTAATGAAGATTATTTATGTGTTCTCATAAACTAAGAAAAGCTAAGGAAATTCAATTTACCCAATCATACAACTGCCTACTGTAAAACCAACATGTGAGAAAACATGAAGCCTAAAACTAGAGTCACTTCAAACATCTAAGCAGCTGTGGACCTAAGCAATCTGGACCTTCAGTGACAAATAAGGAATTAACTAGAATCCATCACAGATGTTACTTACTAAAAAAAATCGTTTTAATTAAAACTGAAAGTATTGTAGCTTTGTAGTGTATTGTCTTTTTCATTTCTCTAATAAACTGTGTGTGTGAGAACATCAGCATACTCATGCAAGCCATAGCAGCTGTTCCTCTGATTTGGTTTTAAGCCTCCTTCTTAAGAAAAACTTATTCTGTCCAAGATCAGCAAGCAGTACGTCTACACAAATTTATAGGCAGATTAAATTTATTTTTTAAAAAAAACCAAAACAAACAAACCAGAGAGGAGTCATTATTTGCCCTTGTTCTGAAATTACTTCCTTGTTAGAAGGGCTTAACATTAAATTGCTCTGTAAAAATAAATACTTTGATAGTTACAAACAAACATATAAGCTTATTTACATCTACATGTTTTTGAAAATCAGTATTTCATGTATCAAGTAGAAAAATTAGAAAACAAAACAAACACCAGCAATTAATCAGGGAAACTTACAATCGAGGGGTGACCCAGTTACAAGCCTGGAGACCAGAATAGGTCTCACTTGATGACTGTCAAGAACTAGATGCATGACCTCACATGGTTTGCATAATTTATCTGCAATTCCATTCACCCAACTTGAATTAGGGAAAATCTAACTTACCTGGATTGCAATTTGTCATCAAAATAGAATGTATCCTAGAAATGCATGTTACCACACAGATAATCATACACACTATTTTAAATCTTCAGAACCAAGTGCTCTCGATTGGAACGTACAGAGTCTTTGCCACGTATTACTTGTTTGATGAATGTTTCAATCTTCTAGAAGAAAAGGGGACCCATTTCCTTGACTTACTACCTGCTAAGAACATTAATACAGAACTTCAAATCTAATAAATGAACAAGCAGGGGACAACTGGAGTTTGCAACTTTATTGCATGGTAGTTACATTACTTCTCAAATGCCCAATCTGTAAAGATATTTTTGAAAAGCCATTACTTAACATGAATAGTATTTCCTTTAAATAATCATGTAGCTTACACACATGTAGCTTTAAAACTTGGCAAGGAAATTAGGCTGGGAGCACTCACAGGATCAAGCCGCTCATTCGTAAGTAGTCCCTATAAACAAGCATTTGCCAGTCTGCCAAAATAATTTTTCTACTCTGAAATTCATGCCAACAAAATTGGTAATACCATTCAATGCAAGTTACAGATCTTGTATGTTATAAGCAGAGAGATGTTACCATCAGCTGGTGCAAGTCTACACTGTTCTTAAGACCAAAGAAACTACATCAATTTACAGCTGCTGAAAATTTGTCCCAGTGTCCGTCTTCAGCACTGATTAAACCATGGAGCCAATTTTAAAGCTCCCACTGACTGCAGTGAGACCAATGCCTACAGGACACAAGACAGACTGTAAGTAAGCCATCCTAGAATTAGTACACTTTTCCTCCCCCCTATTCATTCCAAGTTTAAAGTTACTTATTCAAAATCATGACCTGTGAGGAAGTCAAGAACACAGCAGATTTTAAAACTTCTTAGGTTTCTTTCATGTACTCCCTGAAATTCTGTTAAATAACAGGGATTTCTCAAGCCAAAGCTAGTTACTGTAATCATGCAAATAACCCTAGTAAAGTCCACAAGAAAAGCAGCATCATCAGGAAAACATAATTTGGCCCCCAGTTTTCCTTCGACAGAATGAAGTTTCGAAGTTACTTTTGCACTGTTTTCTCCCTCTCTGAGAACTACAATTACACCTGTGTTAAAAACCTCTTTGCATTTCCTCTATCACCATTATGTAATTTTTCCTTCATGGGTACGATGTGGTGCAACACTCGTCTGAGCAATCCTCTCTTGCACACTTAGCCCAGGGGCAGTCAAAATGTCTAGCACATAGCAGAGAGAAATAATTGCTTGGAAAAAGGATTTTGCAGGAGGGGTACTCAGCTGTTTCTTAGACCACCATCCTGTAAAACTGCAGACAACAGAGAGAAAATAAAATTGTTTTACAGACGTCATCTTTAATCGAGGCGAGTTTCTCTACATTATTCTAAGTGTGTGTATTCTTTCAAATAGCTAATAAACACATTTCTGACTACAAGTACACTAAACATAACAGGGCAGTTTTCAAAAGTATCTCCATGGTTCTTGCCAAGTGGTATACTCTGTAGTTATCTACAGGTATTTTCCTTTATACTTCACAGGAGATTTACAGCCGCTTGCATTCTGTGAACATTGCATGCAACAATGATTTTTAATATCAACTGAATTAACTTTCAACTGCAAGGAATAAAAACTCAAAACTCGCGCTTTAGGAGGCTACCAATAAGCATGTAAATACAGCTAATATTCAAACTGGTTATCACAAGATAAAAATTAAATATTTACGATGTTCCTTAGCACTCCTCAACTTTAAGATACTTCACTATTAAAAAAAAAATACGTAAAATGGCATATTCTTCAACTTAAACATGGCCACATAGAATAAGATTTACCAATAGCACAAAATAATCTATCCAGTTTGCTCCATGCAACTTTTTAAAAGAACTTAAAAAAAAAAAAAGCATCCTAGACACCACAAAACTCTTCAGCTTAAAATGAGCTAATCAATCCCCTTTCTGCACAGCTGCATTTTCTTTCATTAATGTAATAGAAATATTTGAGGGATTTCCGTTTTTACCTTTGCATTTTTCCTTTTCCAGTATCCATAACCAATCATCGCTCTGCTCTTCCATTATGCTTCGTATATTGCAGAGTGAGAAGCATCTTCATTAAATAGTATTAAAAATAGAACACACCCGATCTCCCCACCGGAGCATGCTCTGACAGTGCTGATACCACAGCTCTCAAGGTAACCATGCCCAGCTGGGAGCTGAGAGGCAAAGTCAGTGCGAGATTAGCAATTTGCAAGCCCAATTGCGCACACAAACTTGCCTCGATCCGTGACGACGACTGCTAAAACAAAATCAGCGTGCAGTTAAATTATGCGATTGAAAAAGTTGCAGATCAGTTTACAGTACGGTTTTGGTTCGGTTGTTTTTTTTTTTTTACCCCCTCCCCATCACCCTCAGCTTCAATTGTTTGTACTTGCCTAAAATGTGCATGTGCCATTTAGAAGAACGCGCACCGGGCATGCATCTGGCTCAGCATTGCAACGGCAGAGAAGTCAAACAGGTGATACGCAGACACTTGTGTGGCTCTCTAATGCTTTTGTTTCCCCCTCCCGGCACATTTACAGCGATGTCACAGGGCGGCGGGATGAGTTTTAAGCAAAACCGCACACACCTGGAAGCGCAGAGACACACCTAGCACGTAAAAAGGCACCCGGAATCCGAGCGTGTTCCCCCCGCTGGCTGAGGCGGTGAATGAAGGCAAAATAAATAACAGCAATTAAACAAGGCTGCGCAATGGCTGCGCTAGATGAGCAAGCCGGGGTTAGATGTACAAACGATATCGTTTGAGACGCACAGACAAGTAGGCAGAATACAACAAGCGGAGCAACATGAACTGCTTTTTGTGAAAACGGGACACCTAACAATACGGCTGTAACACCTGGACTGTGATCCTCCTCCACTGCAGGCAAAAAGAGATGCCGAGGAAGCATCAAGTAAATCTGTTGCCCTCACATCGCCACCCTTAAGAACAATGCTAGTCCAAGCAGCCCAGGTTTGCCCTCCAGCAGACACGGCTTTGAAAGCGGATCCCGCGATGCCGTTCACAAATCAGAGAGTAAAAGTTGAGATTTTCTTAAGAGTTTGATCCATTTTAGCTAAAATGACGGCTAGGAGGAGGGCGATCACCCCCCGCAGACACCCCTCTCCCTGGCGCTCGTCCCCCCTGCCCCAGCCCGGCCCCCGGCCACCTCACCTCCGCGCCCGACCCCGACCCGCCTGCGCTCCCACCGGCAGCGCCTCTGGCGATGACCGCCGGGCGGCCGAAACTTTGGGAAGCCGCCGCCCTCCGCGGGGCAGGCGGCCCCGCCACCGCGCCGAGCCCTTCCCGCCCTACCTGGCTGTCACCACCGCTACGCTGCCGCTCCGCAGTCCCGTGCGAGGCTCCGGCTCCAGTACCGATAGCATCCTGCCCCATCGCGCTACAAGCGACACCCTTTTTTCCTTTTCTCTTCCCTCCCCCTCTAGTAAATACCACATCTTAGAGCCGGAATCCTGCAGCCGCTATTAATAATTGCCCCTCGCACGCAATAAAGGCAAGCCTCGGTTCCATACACAGCTCCTGTTTCCCTCTCTCCACTCCACATGCTCCAGCCGCCCTGACCTCAAAAATTAAAAGATCACGGGGAGGGGTGGCGGGGGGGTGGAGGGGGGATGGGGCGAATGACTCCAACGAAATGACAGAAAACACATGCTAGAAGAAAAAAAAAATAGACAAGAAAAAAATCGTGACAACAAAGAACATCACGCCACACAAATGTCGACAGATTCTGCTTTGGCTTCCTTGGGCTTTGTTTTTGGTTTTTTTCGTTCCTTTTTTTTTTTCTTTCTTTCTTTTTTTTTTTTTTTTTTTTTTTTTTTTTTACCTTGCCTGCAAACGGGATCTGCCCCCAGCGTCTTGGCGGCTCGGGCTATTTTTGTTTGTTTGGTATTTTTGGTTGGCCGGTTTGTTTATTTTGCTGCAGATACGCTGCTGTTACAGTACAGTGACTGTCTTCCTGAAAGACATGGTCTCTTCCTCCGCCTCCGCCGCGGGAGGAGATCCGCCGCCGCGCCGCGCTGCTGGCCGAGCGCGGTGGCCGCGGCAGCACCGCCCGACCCGCCGGCCGCCTCCTGTCCTGTCCTGTCCTGGCCCGGTCCGCCGCTCCGCCCGCCTCTGCCCGTCCGCTCTCGGCGCCTGCCTGGATCCCCTTCTGGCTCGCTCCTCTCTCCCTCTCCTCCGTCCTTTATCTGCCGCGCTCCCGGGCTGTACTGTCTGTCTGCGAGTCTCTCCCTCTGTCTTTCTCTCTCTCCCCGCCCACGCAGCGTGGTGCGCCCCGGACCGCAGGCAGCGCCGCGCTTCGGCTCCGCCGCTCGCCGGCTCCGCGCTCGTTGCGCTCAGCGCCGCTGCCCCGGCTGCCGCTGCCCCGGCTGCCGCACAGCATCCGCTGGCCCCGGCGCCATTGCGCTGCTCCCCCTCGTCCCACCCAGCCCCGCGCACGGCCCGAGATGCCCGCCCGGGCCGCTCTGTCTGTCTCTGTGTGGGGCGGCTCTGTCTGTCCGCCCGTCCGCCGCCTGTGGCTTCCCGCACGCCGACCCCTCCAGTCACATTGTTTCCCCCCCTCCCTCAAGCCCTCCCCCGTCAGCCCATCCTCAGCCAGGAGCAGAGAGACAAAGCACCCGAGCGGGGCTAATAAGGAGAAAGCTCGTTAATCACCTCCGATTCCTTGTTATTTGCTCCCACCCACTCCCTGTCGCCCGCGACACACGACCCCCCAAGAAATATAAAGAAGGAAGGAAATGGGCCTTGGCTCCAGAGGACATCTTTAAGTGAAAGCTCTGGGGGGGTGGTTTTAATTATTATTTTTGCTGGTGCAACCTGACAGCCTTCAGGCTGATCAGCCGAGCTCCTGAAAGGGGAAAAAAAATTGAAAAAAAAAAAAAAAAAAAAAAAGACTGCAGCAAATTTTGGGTGGTAGCAATGAGCCACTAAAAATGGGGCACATGATCCTCTCCCCCTCCCCTGCCCAGCATGTCTCTATCTAGGATCTGGCTTGATGATGTTTCCTTCAGTGCCTTGCTGCACACCATCAAGGCAGAGGGAAACAGGCAATTCACCAGCACACGCGTTTCCGATACATGATACATGAAACCGCTGCTATGCATTTAAAACCCGGGCCTCGTTTTACCCAATTGAATACATCCAGGCATTCATCCTGCACCCAGCCGAGAAAAGGGCATTTACCTCTTTGCTAGGTGGCTATTAAAATATGCAGTAAAATTATAGCTTTACAATGCCAAATGTAATTTCCATAGATCATTTAGAGCAGATCCAGCAATTCAGCTGCTGGAAATGCATGTCTGTGAACAACCATGCATCTGGGACAATGCCCTCTACTACAATAACCTGAAAGGAGACAGAAGCATCTGGTACTAGCTGCAATTAGTAATCCTATGGATGAAAAATAAACAAGTCAATAAGTACAAAGCAGCAAGGTCCTATGAAATATAGACATAATTTCCGTCTATGGTGATACAAATGACCCAACTCCCACAGACAGACAATTCTTATTTAAAATACACAGTTAAAAATGCACTCCTTTCATGATGTGCTTTCAGAAAGCCCTAGTTAGAGAAGACAGTTTGCCATGGTTAATGAATGTAGCAGAACTTGCATACCAGAAAATAGGGACAAATATACAGAAGGCCGGGGGAGTGTTGCAGGAAAATGTTTGCTGTAGTAGGTATTATCCTTACACCCCTGGAACCCCTCTTTCCCCTTAGAAGCAAACACCTGCTTTTACTAGGGACTGCTGAATGGAATCAGACTGGAAAAATACAGTGAGTGATGCCTCTGATCACTTGGTGCACACTTCAAGTGATCAGAGGCATTCAGCCAGGCCCACCAAAAACTGTTCTGCTAATGCACCTCCTGATGTGGTTTCCTCCTAGGATGGTTGTGTGTGGCTCCATCTACTTTTAATTTCATTCTTTAGCATATTCCCTTTAATGCTGCGCTACAGGTTCCAGTTGAAAGCAAAGAGACCAGCCGAGAGGCTATAAATGGCACTCCTGTGCTACACCTGGTAACAGGGAAAGGACCAGTTCTTTGCTTTTTGCCATTTGATGTTGCAGCCATCTCAACAATGGTCCAAAGTTAATTTTCCAAGGTGGTTATCAAAACTATTCTGAACCTACAGTGAAATGGAGAGGGCCTCACCTGGCTGCTGCCCATCGAATGATTACTCCCAAGCAGGGTATCCAGGGAAGGGAGAAAATGCACTCTGCACCAGGACACAAAAGCAGTACTCACTCATGCCTTCACTGAATGCTTAGCAACTCACCTCCAGAAGGGAAAGGGACGAGAGTAGTGAACGTTTTAGAACTTTGCTCCAGTCACTAGACACCATGTACACGTAAAACAGCCACGTGTCCACAGCTTGTCTCCCAGCACTGAGATACTGGAGTGTCTTCACAGTGGGAAGAGCCAAAACTTATACATCAGATCTGCAAGAAGATAAAAATTAATCCAAGCTGTAGTCTGGCAGTTCATTCCACCCTCTCCTACGAGGCTTGATGTGCCTGGAGCAAGTTACCGAATGCTAAAAGATGCCAGCTACAGCAACACCAGTGGAAATAATCCGGAAAAAAAACCCCAGTATCACTCCAGTATCACATATTGCAATTTTTAAACTCAGAATGTTGAGTAGCACCAAACACAGCATGTGAAAATAAGTGAAATTGCCTTCCTTTGTTAAGAAGTTACCTCAGACCTTCTCATTCAGATAATAATTTGACAGAATAGGCAGCCTACATCCCTTTCTTCAGGACTTTGTAGAAAGAAAAATCATAATCATTGCACAAACATAATATTGAAGAGGTGACAAACCATGGCAATGACTTGCTGCTGCCTGTTCTGATCTGTAAGCATGGACAGGGATAATTGTCCATTTAATCTTCATGAAAGTCAGCACTTTCATGAGCACAGCAGAAGCTGTGTTTTTAAGCAAAAACAGACCTAGATCAACTCTTCAGATTTCTGAGACTTTTTTCTGTCTTACATGACCAAACTTCGAGGGTAATGGCAAAAAAAAAAAGACACAAGACCTATTTCACCAAGTACTTTCTTGAGCAAAACATCTAACCAATTAACCAGCAGCCCATGCTTTCCTGGATTCTGGAATTGCCAAGTGCCCTTGTGCAATAGAAGCAACGTATAGAGGTGAAGCACACGTGAATGTGCACTCAAAAATGCCTCAGCTCAAAATGACAACAGATTATATTACTTGTTCACTGCAAGCATACTTTTTAGATATGATATTTGAATTTCACTTAGAAATCAAAAAAAATCCTTACTGGGCTCTCAAAACCCAGTATCAGACTGGAAGTATGAGATGTCAGAAAAATAAACAGAGCTTCTTGCAGTTCTGCAATCACGGATTCCTGGGAGAGAAGGCACATGGTGTTACTAAATACCTTAATAAAATCTTGCACAACTGGTTGCACATTTCTGCTGCTTCTAGTCATTTCTTAGTGGAAAAAGCCCCTCTAACATATAAAGTCTGTTGTGTTTTGGAGTTATGGAATGGTTCAGTTTGTGGCACAACAGTATGATAAGCTAACTGTTGATGTATTTTATCATAATCTTATGTGAAAGAGATCAGTTTTAGGGGGTTTCATTTATTTTTAAACTATTTTCCACTTTTATTTTCTTACATGTTACAAACAAATTAATCATGCATAATTTGCAGACAGACTTAAAAATATAGCACGTCTGTTTAAAATTGCACTTTACAATAAGTAAATATAGCCAAATTGCTCCAGTTTTTCTCAGGAAGAGCTAAAATATTTTTTCAGCTACATCTCAAGTAAGGGAAAATTACCCAAGCAATTTGTGTAAAGCATATAGTGGTATCTCAGACTTCACAAAAATAATGAAGCTTTATGCTCTTTCTAATGAACTCAGTTAGAATTTTGCAATGGATGTCATTAGGATTAAGATCAGGTACCTAAATCTCAGATTCTTTCTTTGGAGAAAGATCAATGAACAACCCTTTAAAAATATAATCTGTTGCTAGAGGGGCTGAGGCAGCTTTTTTTTCCCCCACTGAAAACAAAGAATCATTTCTTTGTATCTGACATTTCAAATCCCCTCTCAGTTTCTTTTGGAAATCCCGTCATGTTTGATGTGCCATATCTGTGTATCTTGAAAAGGAGATTACAGTGTGGAGTTCCTCACCCCACACACAAAAAAAGTTGCCTGATCTCCCCCTAAGACTGGAAACGGTAGCTTCTGCAGCACTGTTCAGCTGTGACTTTCAGAAGAAGATGAGCAGGAATTTGAACTCTGTCTTTGACAGCTAGCATTTGTGCACATTGTCTCTCCTGGTGTAGCCTTTACTTCAATTTATATTTACAGCCAGGAGGACTAGTGAACTTTCAGGTCAGAGTGTAGGAGGGCCAGTGTCCTGTTTCATGGGCTGATGAGTGGCTGGCAGCTCAAGAAAGGATGTTCTAAAGTGACCACAGAAAGGGCTCATCAACCAGCTCTCAGTTGCACTGGACAGAAACACATCTCTGATATAGGAACTTAGCATAGTAGTCCTTTTTATAATATGTATGTGTGGCATGCATGATAGGGCAAAGCTACAAAACATGCAGTGGTGAGTAAGGGAAAAAGTAGTAAGAAGAGAGTCAGCTAGAGTGTTGTGAACTGTGGTGTTAGAATGGGCCAGAGAGAAAACAGTGAGAAAAAGAGGAGGAGGGAAAGTCCCAGGCAGAGAATGCAGTGAGCTGGTTATCTTGAGATCTGTGATTCATTGTGGAGAATGTGCACTACCTCCACATATTAGAGTAGGAAAGAAATCAGGCTGAGGAAATTCCAAACACTTTCAATAGGATTTATGAGATTTAATAATCCAACAGCTCGGGGTCACCTAAGAGCCCAGGAACTGCTTGGCTCACAAATATGAGTGGCTCTAAGGAGACATAGGACAAACACAGCATCTGTAAGAGAGAGTTGTTGCAGCCCTTGGTGTAGGAACCATAAGAGTAACAAACAACTTCTACTGGCAAAAACCATCTTCCCATCTAGATTTTACCAATAAAATCTTTATTGCTGCCCTTTGTCTAAAACAAAGTGTAAAAGCATAGGTTACCTCCCAGCACACCTGGCCAGCAGACAAACTTTGGTGGCAATTCTCAACTACCATAATAAGATGTGTGTAATAGAGGCTTTCAACAGGTGCATGGTGTCTTTCTCACTGCTAAAACATTACACACCTACATCTGCCCTTAAGGTGCCCTGGAAGAAGGGAAGCTGAGGGACCAGGGAACTTCATGGGAGAGCAAGTGGATCTAGTAATGACAAGAGGGAGAAAGAAGAAAAAACCAATTTTGACAGGAGTCCCCACTTACCTTACAGAAATCCTACCAGAGCAACATTAAGAATAAACATGCTTATGGAGTTGTAGGTTTGCTTTAACTCTCAAAACCATGTATATTTTAGAGAAGACCATCACCCCAGCTGTAGATTGGATACCGTATGAAAACCTAGACCATGAAGTTGGCAAATGATTTGGAGGTGGAAAAAGAAAGATTTGCTGTGCCAATCAGCCCATGTAACTCTGAGTACTCACTAACACCAACTTCTCAATTTGAAATTCCCCTGAACATGGTGCCCTCTTAACCTTTCCTTCTAGAAGGTCTAGTCTTCTCTTAAATGCCTGTTTTAAATGTAAGTTTAACAGAAGGGTCCCAATTCACATGAGGCCTGGACTTACCTTGCAGGTACTTTTCATAAGTACTCTTCAACCAGACACCATTTCTCAGTTTTCCTTTAAAATTTTTAAGAATAACGTTTATCTTCTCCCATCAGAATCTCTAGAAAGAATCCTGGCCACAGGGTCTGTGTAACCTGGATGTGTTGGTTTCCTACTGCCCACCCTACCTCACTGCAATGTATGCTCTGAGGCTCACACTCACTTTACTAACTCAGCCAGTGGGAGCAAACAGCAAACATTGGCCATGAACCTTTTTCAAGAGGAGGTGAGGGTGCCCTCCACAATAGAGTCAAGAGAGCAACAGAATTTTCTGGCAGATCAATTCACAATAGAATTAAGTACTTGCCCCCTTTAAGGCCATGTTGTGCTTTACATGCAAAATTGTGTACAGATGTGCCAAAGAACAGGCACAACCAAGATAAAAACCTAAACAAAATGAATCAAACTGAACAAAAAAGCCTAACCAGCCACACTTTCCAAAAACAGCCCTTTACAAACTACTGGAGGCAACCTCTCTTCACAGCTTGTGAGGATGAACAAAACCATCACGCTGGTTTTGTTCATCCTCAGTAGAAATGACCAGAAAAGGCAGATAGGTAACCACAATTTGGTACAGTCACTACTTTGAACCATCCTACTCAAAGATCCCAAAACTAGTAGCAGCCCCACAATATGCTGAGAATAATTCTTGCTATGCCATCTAAAAAACTTTCAAGTTCTGTCAGTGGTGAAAAAAATAGCCTTTTTCATACAGTTAGAAGTCTTAAAGGTTTTTCAAAGAGCATGGGTTTAAATCCTACTGAAGTAATCACCCTCACCTCTCCACTTTCACTCATTTGGATCAGTGTTCCTTTCCTTAAAACTGTCAACCAAATATGAGATTAATTAGCATTAATTTAGCAATTTTCACAACACTTGGAATTAATTTTTGTGTTGACTGCTGGGCTGCAGAAAAGAGACAGTGAAGAATGAATGGCTGCTTACATAAAAATTAGGTCTTTTTGACACAAAGTGATGGGGGCAGTAAGAAATCCCCCACCAGTGTACTGCATGGACAGAAAACAAAGACAGATATTTAACATTTCAGCATTTTGTGGTCTTGGACCTTCCAGGTCTTGGAGTCTTAAGCATAGTTATTTCTAAGTCACTTCACTTAAAATAATACTGTTCCCTCAAGTTTTCTCCAGCTGCCTTCTTTTTGTTTCGCCTTGCCTTATCCACTAGACATATTTAAATTTTCCATTGTTTGGAATCTACATTTTTTCACACCCTAAAATTATAGCCTTTGCAATGTGCAATAACTGTAGAAAGTCCCTTCACTGAAAGAGCAGTACATGGTACAATTTTAGCATCTTATAATTTCCTGCATAATTGTTAAATCATTTTCTTCTTTTTCTCCCTCCCCCTCTCTTTTTCTTTTTTTTTTCTTTTTTTTTAATATAAAGGAGAGAAAGATTCAATGTGCATATCCAAAGAGACAGATAGAAAACTTCATGCCACAAAATAATGTGCTACACTGCAACTCAACTTTATTGCAACAGCAACAAAGTCTTGTCAGTGACAAGATTTTCCCTATATATTGATTCAGCATTGAACTCGGTACTCAAAGGCACTATTGGTTCACAAATGTAAACCTCCTTGTGTGTTTGTGACATTGTATCCCCAAATATCACATCATAAAAATATTAAAACAAAACTGTTCATAACATTTTCTTATGCACCATCTGGGCCTAACAAGAAAGCTGACATTATCTGTCAAACTAAAGATAACCACATTTTCTCTCTTTTGTATCGTTAATGTTTGTCATCGCAAATTTCACTTTAATGCTCCAATTACATTATGACATTCTTAGAAACTGAATGGCACTAATGACTTTCATTATTATTTACACACTTCCTTAATTATAAGGCTCTCCCTCTCATTCACAACATGTTCTCCCTCATAACACTCGCTCCGATATAAAGCTAATGAATTTTAAACTTTCTATTACATAAAAGCCCATGATTAATTACTCAGCTTCCCAATCTCTTTATGATGCACAATGCAGAGCTCTCCTGCAGTGATTCAGGAAAGGGGGGGGGAGTGTGGAACTTTTATTTCCTCCTTAGTAAAAGCAAATAGAGAGATAAATAAAGTATCTTTCGCTTTAAAATGGCATATGCAAATTTAATTGAAAACAAATATACATCCAACCATTCCTCAGGAGAAAACTAAATATCTCTACATCAGTTGCATGTAGTAAACAGGATAATAATGTCTATTCTTATAATCTTTAATTTTTCATGACGAGAATTTTTTAACATAGTTCAAGTAAATGAGAGGGTAGAAGTAAAAATATATGGTTTTTACATAAGTCATTTAGTGTCGTATGCTGTATCAGCAAGATCAACTACATATGGGGTTTTAATTATTCACAATACTGGACTCCCTCATTGATAAAAAATAGACAAGACAAAAAAAGCCCAAGGTTTTACCAGCACCACACCCGTTGAAGGGTAGTTGTGACAAATATAAATTACTGCACTTCAGACTGCCAAAGGTAATACAATAAACCAGAGCCTAGAAGACTTTGAAAGACATTGTGCGGGCACTTAACAGTCTAGCAATGAAATTCAGAGCTCACTAAGTACTGACATGGGCTGCAGTCTGCACAAGCTGTACATGTCTCAATGCCTATGCTGCCAACAGAAATTGGATTCTGGCAGCAAAAGGTAAATTTACTGACAGCCACGGGAGTAAGAATGGGTTACTTAAAAGGTGTGGCAACTCTTACTCCATTTGCTGGCTGGTAAACCTGACCTTAAGTTTGGGGGGAACCTATACATATAAAAAATTTATTTCTTGCCATTCCAAGGAAGTTCCCTTTTCTGCCTCTCCCAAGTTAGTGAAGCAGTCACTTGGGAGTCAGTATTGATGTAAGTACATACAAGGAATATAGTTCCTCATGGGGCAAAAGCCCATCCTATCATGAATTAATTGATGGATATCCAGCTATGAATGACATATTCATTTAAAGCAAGAATGAGACACCTAGAGTGATGAAGATTAACTTGTCAGAGCCCTTTACCTATGTGTTGTCTTTATATTAACTCCTACTGCTGATCTGCTGCAGATAAGGAAATTTGCTTTGTTGTGAGAAAAGCCTTTTCCTTTCCAAATTTGGATTGTTTTCTTTTTAGTACCATTATACTTTAAATTTCTAGTTTCCAGTGTCATGGAAAATGCAGGAAGCATATTGCATTAAATAATTCCATGGAAGTTCAGTACAACGCAACCATAAAATGTTGCATTGAACTTCAGCCTTGTGAAAACTCTGAGGTATGGTAACTATAATTTGGTCTGTATGGTCCTACACAGCAAATAACTTGAAATTTTCTCGGGGCCTGATCCAAGGTCCACAGAGTAAGCTACATAATCATCCTACTATCTTCATTTGAGCTCTCATTTCAAGACTGCTACTCATCAGCAATTTGAATTATGAAGCTCTCTAACGTCAGAAAATGTTCTATAGTTTAAAAACAAAAAACAAACTCACATTAATTGAAAATCAGTTCTTCTATTCTCTTTAATGTTGTTTTGCATGCTGTGTATGTTACAAAAAAAAAATATTAGGAGTACATCATGAAGCAAAAAGTATAAAACACTCCTATTATTTCTTTAAATCCATAGCCAGAAGCCGAGCTTTAGCGGGCAGGCAGGCTGCTGGCAGATATTTAACAAATATCAGATGTGGAAGAAAGAGACACAGATGCAGAAGGAGAGTAGTTCTCAAAATAAAATTAGTTTTCTCACTCTAATAAAATTACTTTGTGTAGCAATCAGAAAAAAGGCAACTATTCCAGCTTTAATCAATATGTAATTTGGGGATTCACCATTTTTTCTCAGATATTGTACAGCTGCTCTGTGTAAATAGATAGAGTCCTCCTGAAATCTGTTTTTCTCAAGATTCACCTACTTTCTGTGGCTATTGCAGTTCATCTTCTTTTGCTGACTCTGGGGTCAAGAGCCCTGGACTAAGATATCTATAGGATATGTCTTTTATTTTCAAAGCCTCCTGATATTTTGAGCAGAGAATGTGAGGCTGTCCCAAAGGCCCAGATTATGATCCTCAGTCACCTTTACATGCCCACAAAAAAATTTCAGAATGCACTCAAAAAGTCTTTGATTGGCATAAGAGATGTCCTATATACTCTTGAAAAATTGGACTGTGACCTTAACTTGTGGTTTATTTGTTGGTGTTTTATATTGCAGATAATTTTCCTTAAATTTTAGTGATTGATGAACTTCAGTAGCTACTAATCTTGATGACTGTTTCCATGTAAAATAGTTTCCATGTTCACCTTCATAATTTTCCAATGGTTTACAGGAATAATTGGACTCTAAAGAAAAGAGTGTAGTCCTTGGACTCCTTCATGTACAGAGTATTACTAATAGCAGTGAGACAAAAGAAATGAGACATCATAGAGTAAGACTCAAACATAATAAAACAGCTAGGCTAATCTTTATACAAAGATATTAAAACAAGTGCATAATGTTCATAATCATGTCAGAACAGGTGAAATTAGTCACAACTGTGACTAATGGGACACCTAATTTTACCTATTAAGTGGCACGAGGATTTGCAGTTATAATCTTATGATCCATTGTTAATGCAGACCAGACTTGTGATAAATTTACAGCCCACATGATCTACCCATTAATATAACAATTAAGATAAATATATTTTAATGGCATATGGCATTATCCTTATGCTGTGTAGCTTTCAACAGTATTTCTCTTGTAATATTTGTGTCATGAAATTCTAGCTGTTTAAGATAATTAGATGTGTTTATATCACCATATTCCCCCAAAGATGAATTAGACAGTGGCCCTCAAGATTTCTTGTGAAGAAGAAAAGATTTATTAAATAATTTGAAAGTGAGACAGGCATGGCAAACAGAAATGTTTTTTTAAATCTGTAACTGTGTTACCTGGCCCTGTGATCTTCTGCTTATATAAGTATGTGAGGCATTTGCCTTTTCTGTCTAAGGAGAGTTTCACGGCTTACAGAAGCCAGTGACAGAGAGAAAAGTGGTTCAGAAGAGAGGGGATAGGGCAGAGAGAAAGGCAAGATGCCACTATGAAGCTGATTAGTGGTGGTGGGGAGTAATCTGCTGAAGCTTGTTCTTACAATTGATTTTGTTGTTGCATGCTGTATAAGATCTCCCTCTCTATGAGCCCACAAAAGATGAGCTGTGCATCACCTGGGAAAGCTGCATGTGAAGCAATGTCATTAGGCAGAAACCAGGTCTTTACTTCAAATATCAGGGCTCTGAGCCTGATTCTACCTTTTGCTGAATTGATCATTTTGAGAAATTCAAGCCGTTTCCTGCCTTTGTTTGTTCTTCACAGCTGCTTCTTCTGATCTTTCTTCTGGCTGTTGTAATTCTGGGGAAAGCACTATCTGTCATGATGAACTTCTGTCATGGCAGTCTGCAAAAATGTAACCTCCTACATCCCAGTCTGAAAACAGTCTCATTGAAGATGATGGGAGTTTTGCATTGATCTTGGCAGCAATCTTGTTTGCCAATAATATCATCTGTATGTATTCTTTTGAAATGTTTTGTATTGATTAAGACAGTTTTTAAAAGCACAAACAATAAATTATTCATTTTGATTTATAAAGTAGTTTTAGTAAGTGTTTATTTCAGGGAGAGTATTTTCATACAAATCAGAATACTTAGAAAATAAGCCAAAAAACCCCCCAATAAATAAGAATTTTCCTGTAATATAAATGTAATATCTTTTCTATAATCATAAACAAAACTAAAAAGCTCTTTCCTGAAATGCCTCAGAAAGGAATTAGCCCAGCAAGGCAGGAAAGCCAGTGAACATCATAAAAGACTGTGCCTTTATGGAGAACATGTTACTATCAGCTCCCTGTCATTGAAGGCACAAGCGCCTCTGACTTTTCATCATATGAGTATATTGAACAAATTGTACTACATCTGCAGCAGTAAAATTACAAAGCTCACCAATTTTTGATAGAATTGCACATCACTTGAGGACCTAGATTAATTTGATACAGGACAAAACCAAGACAGACCCAGTCATTTGGAAATACTGCAAATCATGCCCTACAATGGAGAACAGCACACATTAGGGACATGAATTTAAAAAAAAAAAAAAAAAGTGCTGCAGTAAAAGCTTAGCTGCACTTAGGTGCATCTCTCATTCTTATTGTTTGTACAATAGTTGGTACAGTAAACGGTATTTTCTGCGTAGTGCCTGCCTCCTACTAGGAGCTGGCAGCTTTTAAGCTTGACTGCAAGGATGGGGCAGGTACTCAGCCTTGCATACTTGAGTAGCACAGCCAAAAGTGGTGTGCTAATTTCCAAAACAGCGGCAGGGGAGTCATAGTAGGGCCACCAGTAAAAGCATCACAAACTCCTAAATAGCAGAGATCTTTCCTTTTAATTGCAGTGCCTAGCAATTTTTTCAATAGTGAGCATTTGTCCAGTGTTCCCTGTAGGCCTTTTGTCGGCTTCTGTGCACTGTTTATTTTGCTGATGCTCCTTAGCACACATGTTGATAGCTGGTAAAACCATATGCATCTACACATCCATTTGAGAAAACGTGCAGAATTAAAAGCAGAGAGCATTTCAATGCCAGTCTTCTCCAAGATTTTAGAGAACACCTGTAAGGGAGGTAGCCAACAGCTGCCTCATGTCTAGGACAAGATGTCATGTCAGGAGTGTAAGAAAAATTAGATTTTCCAGTGATACAGGACTTCACTCACAAAGTATAACAGTAGTACACCTTGTGGGTCCCCAAGATCCATGATTTTTTCTGTTTTCCCCTTCTCCATTACCCTTTACCTCTAAAAAATAAACTGTTTCAGACTTTCTTTGCCCTTCTGTTCCTCCGTGTTCTTACTGTTCTGTGTCCCATGCACTCTCCTTTCTCATTTTCCTTTCCCTCTCTCCATATTCATGCCGGAGGGTATATCATGATGAGGTTCTCTAATCAATCGTCTGACTCATTGCCTTATGGCAGAATATTGCCATGGCTAATGACTAATATGACTGCAGGATTTCCAAATGTCATCTTATAAGATTTTACAGACTGCCTATTAACTATTTTTTAGCCTTGCCAGGATTAGCTATGTAGCAAAATAAAATGGAATGATTTAGCATAGGAAACTCATTTCTCAGCAGCTGATTTCTATATATAGGTATAGCCTAAAAAAACCAGTATAGGACAAAGTATTTCTAAACTGAGAAATGCTCCATTTATGAACAGCTTTTCCTATGATAATCAAAGTGTTTATTTGCACAGTGAGTGACCAAAAATAGTGGCTGAAACTTTCTACTTTTTGGATGATTGCAATTTATTTTTACATTCAAGTTATGATTCATTATAAAAGAAGAAATATGTGAAACTTCCTAGACAAATAGTTTGATGTACTGTGTTTGTTGATTTTTATTTATGCATACAAAATACTTTTTCCTCCACATTATAATTTTGCGGTGAGCTAAAGAATGGAACAGTGCATTTTCTCTCTGCAACTCCCATGTCCCTGAAAATTATATTTGTCCTTTCAGTTAAATAGAGTTATTCTATAATAGCAAATTAGTTTTATTTTAAATTGGTTTTTAAACAACACATTTATTTTTAATAAGAGGATTTTTTTAACACTGATAAGAATTATAACAAAAAGCAGCAAGAATGTAGGATGTACAAGGAGAATTATCGATGATTTTAATGTCTGACAAGATACAGAGGATGCTTTGCTGCGAGCCTAATGATGCTAGTCCAGTATTATTTAAAGACACATATGTTTGTTCTATTTTTCTCTTCTTGCCATGCTCATGGAACTACAAACAATCTCACCCCTTTGCCTTTTTCAAATTCCTGCACTGGCATGAACAAATAACTAGCTAATCACGGGAGGTTGATACTTCCTCTGAGCAATCAGCTATTACACTCCCACAGTTTGGCCATTCCTAAAAACATAATAGTAGTATTCAACCATCTCTCCTGCACAAAACTAATTTCAGCACTGACAAATTTCATAGATATCCATCTATAAATACTTACTGGCACCTTCTTGATCAACTCATCTGGTCACCTTGCCACTGATGGTAAATGACATTGATGTGAAACAAACATCCTCAGCGATACTGTGACAATGCTGAAGTGTGGGGGACTGATAATTCTTTGCTGGTGATTGTCAATGAATTAGCAAGAAGCATTATCTTGGGTATAAAAGAACAGAGCCTATAGCTGCAGAAGGAGATAAAATATCAAATTGGGAAGCGTACTGTAAATATTGGTGTTAGAAAACTACTGAATAACATCACAAGTCCTTAAACTAGCTATTCTCATTGAGAGATCTTGTTAGATCATCAGATTGCTTAGATGAGAAACCTGCTCCCATTGCTTGCATGTGTGTGGTATTAAACCCAAATAGTATTTCTCCAGATGAATTTTCATTCATTAGAGTTGGAGAGCCAAGTAGAAAAAAACACAGTGGAAGTGAATTTGTTTCCTCTTCACAAGCAGAGTTTTCTCTGCACGTAGGTGTCACAAGTATGACAAGCACACACTGAGATTGGCTCTAGTGGCTGTCACAGCTCTGTCCCTTCCCCAGAGCCCTGCAAGCTTTGCTTCCTCAAACACCCAGCCTCCAGCACAGAAACAGTAAGGACTTCCACCATATTAACCTGCAAAATCCAACACAGCAGGAAAAACTCCACCTACCTACTCAACAAGTGCTAATTTGCTGACAGCCTTCATGTCAGCCAAAACAGGGTATGTCCTCCATCAGTCTGCCCATGTTTCTTATTCATTCTGTGTATGTGGCATTTTTTTCCCTCAGACCTCAATATGCAAAGTTAAACCACTGCTGACTCAATCCCTTGATTCCACTTCATCATGTTCACATCAAGTTATCCTATCTTATAGTACAATTAGAGTCACATCCCTTCTAATAATTCCTCTAAGCCCAGGATCTCATTGAAGAAAGTAGAATTTTGGAAGCAGGGATGAAATCAATGCTCTGCTGAATTCATGCCACTGATTTCACCTGAGCCTAATTTTTACAACTCCTCTTTATAATAATGAGGGTTATACATCAGTGGCTAAATTTTAAAGTTGCTTATTTCCTGTTATGTACTGTCAAAACCTCATGCAGTGTACCTAACACACTGCCTTAGAAAACTGTTGAAATATTAAGGCCATGTGGTTGTCTCAGTTTTTAAGGGTAAATATTGCAGGGTTTTTTTGTTTTTTTTTTTTAATCAAGTGCAAAACTTTCAAGGTGTTGAATTTGTAGTGACATTTGCAATGTTCCTGAGGCATCATAAGGGGAATCTGTGAATTTTAAGTAAAGATGATAGATAAGGTTTGAGAAATATTATATTAAAATTTATATCCCAAGCCCATGATCCTGACAAAGCTGACAGTTTATACATGCTCAGTCATCATAAGTGTTATCATTTTTCTTATTTTGTGAAAATACTATTGATCTTATTTTGACCATCAACTATAAAAGCAAACTATTAAACTCCTCATTTAATAAGATAGTAATTTTACAATGGGATTAAAACTCTAGATGCAATGAGGTCTACATCAAACACCGGCTTAAATCCCTTGCACTAGAATTCATATTTGTCATCAGAAGGGGATAAAAGTTGTTTTTTTTTTATTATTTTTAAAGCATCCGTGGCTCACAATAGCAAATGTTGTCTATTCAGGAATATGCTTTAAATAAACTTGGGGTGCTGTTAAAGAAACCTACTCCCCACAGCTGAACTGAAATTAGGTTGCTTTCTTTCAGCTTTTTGAGCAGACAGATAATCTAAATGTTCAGTTTTGCATCTGCATTATACAATTGCTTTTTTATTCTGAGTCATTTGGTAACCTCCAAAAATAGTTCACTCATCTTGAATTAGGTGCAGTGTTATAGATCATGTAGACAGGAAAGCCCATCTTGCTCCTGCCCAGCCAGAGTGCTCCAGGGCTCCTGGATCTGCTGGGTGGCTGCAGTGTATCTTAACTCTAGCAGATGTCTCTGCCGCCCTCACTCAGAGCCAGAAGGGAAAATAAAAGAGAGAGAAGCAATGGATCACAGGCGAAAACAATTGCTCAGTTCCAAAAATAAAACACTATGTCCATGGAGGTGGGCAGGGAGAAAAGAAAATATTTGTTTTTTTCAGATCAGTACCCAACAGGGTACCCTCAATAGGGGGTGATATCATTTTTGCAATAGAGGAACCATCTGTTTTGCACACAAACCCCAGACTTTGATGGAGTCAGAAATGTTGAGTCCCAGCTGTCCCAGTGATGTCCTGCAAATAGGAGTCCAGGAATGAAGAAGTTAATTTGTTTTCTTTTTCTGAAGTACTATTATATTCTTCCAGGATTATTTACTCAGGTGAATTAGATTCTCTTTTGCTTTGCTTTTCAACTATGTGATAGGTGTTGAGAGAATTAATTTCCAATAAAAAAAAGCCTCAGCTGCCTGGTGAGACAAGAATGGCTGTTGTAAAAATTAAGGAAGTCCAAATGAAAGTATATTTTAAAACACAACTGAATCAATCATATAATTTAATCAAAGACAAAAAAAAAATCAATCATGAAATTCGAAAGGACTTTCAGGTGAATGAAAAGTTACTATTGTCAATCCCAAATTTGCTGAGGAAAAAAATCAATTTGAGAACAAAAATAAGAACAATGTGTTAAATTTCATGTATACCCTATAAGCACTCCATGCAATCAACGTAACAAAGGTGAAAAAATAATACTTTTTGTTGCTGCAACTTGTGGAAAATCCTAGCATTTTCCATGTAGTTCTGCAGAAAAAAGAAATATATGTGTCTCAACTTCTTCTTTCTGATGTTCTAAGAGGGTCACAATATTAATGGGATATAATACTATACATTTTTTGTTAAGAAGAAATACAGGTTATTTTCCTCATGTAAAATGAGATCTTTCAGAAGGTATTTGTTGTTCTTGTTTGATATCAGTTGCCTTAAGAAAGCTTTCCCCTATCTGTTAATTTTTGCAAGGACCCTTCCATCAACTTTCATCTCCTTTTTTTCCTATTTATCTCTCCAAAGGAACTGGGAAATAGAAGGAACCTTACTCCACTTCCATCACTAAAACCAGGATACCCTTTTCTGCTGGGCTGGAAGCAAGGATGGCTTTATCCTGGAGTGAATTAACTGCTTCCCTCCAGTACAAAGCTCAGCTATGCATTCCCTGAGAAGTTTCTTCTCCCACAAGATAAAAGCCTACAAAAATAAGGTGCCTCCTGGGGCTTGCTCTGTGAGGGTTGAGGTGCTGGAATTTTTTTTTCATTTTACTGCACTTGAATTTTCTGTGAGTGTGGGGCCATTTGAGAAATGTGCACACACATGTAGAAGTCAGTGGGGTGGATCTGCTTCTACCAGAAGCCCATTTCTGATCCTCAAGTGCACTAAATAAATACTGAAATAATTCTTTATAAGCCTCTTCCTAGCACTAAACTGGAGATATTTTTCTTTATCCATACCAATGACCAAGATTCCGATGTATGAATTTTGCTAACAATGTGCCATAGAATTTTGATGCCATGGTGCAGAGTATTCATTTTCTAATCTTAAACATCCCCATTTGAATTCCACCATCGTTGCAATAAAGGCTCTTTGCCACCACTCAGTGCTTTTTGTACTTTTATGTCAACTCTGAATCTTCTTATTTCTAAGATAATCACTTTCCACTTCATATGAGAGCTATCTTTTGCTTTTATTCACTGTCATAATTCTTTTCAGAAATACCATCTAAACCCATAGAAACCTTTCTAAAAAAAACTGACCTACAGTTCTATACAGGTCACTCCAGATGAAAAAGTATTTGTAAGTCACATAGAAACATGTCAACACTTGTCTGTACTGTTCACAAGCACCTAATGATTCCTAATTCATGGCATTCATAATTAATATTTTTAGCCACAAATGCACCTTGTCTGCATAATAATAATAATAATAAGAAGAAACCTTCATGCTGATGTCCCTTTTGCCATCTTACTGGTTGTAATGCAAAAATCCTCTGAGGTCTGTCTAGGAAGCAAGAGACATTTTTTAAAAGAATGCCAAGATTTCAACATTCTACTTTAAAACAAGATTCTCAACTATTTCAAGAAGAAGGAAAAACAGACATGAGAGAAGGTGTGCACAAACCACATCAAAAAAACCTTGACTGCTTTCCCTGGGACCTTCACAGTCTCCCAGTGGCACGTAGCTTACTTGTGGAGAATCATAACCTGAATCTAGCAAAGCCCTCTGATTTCCTCTCCCTCCCTCTTCTGTAATAAAGACTAGCAGATAATCAAGATGAAATTTTATTTTTCAAAAACAGTTGAACTCCTTTTGCAGACCTTCTACTATTATGAGGGATATGTAATGTAATTTCAACACAAACATTTGGAACAAATGTTTTCTTTGTCTATATAACCATGTGTATACATTAATATCAAACACGGGAAAGTCCATAATGCAGTAAGATTTGAAAAAAACCACAAAACACAATTTTAAGGGAAAAAGACAAAATGGCCTTTTCTTGGAACAGTTTGTTTTGAATATCCAAAAATCAGTGACATTCTTAACCTGAAATCAACACTCTTTTCCATAATCTGGCTGTATGCTCTGTTCTTCACTTTGTAACTTTTTCACATTACAGTTTTCTATATTTTTCAACTTTTTGTTTCATTCTGTAGAGCAAAAGATGTAAAGAAAATGAACTCATGGCAAAGACTGAGCTTTAGTGAAGCAGTTGATTGTTTCTGGAGAGTGTTGGTGAGAAAGATCTGCTAGCTTTCAATTGTTTTGCGAAAACTAATTGTTGTTAAATGACACTTTGAAATCTTGCATGTGCAATCATATGTATTAGGTAACCTTGATTTAAGGCTGGAGGAACATGAGAAACAGTGCAGGAGAAAAACTTGGCATTGATCTCTACTCATTTATATGATCAATTTTATAATTTGCTGTAACATATTCTTCAGCTAAGGCAGTTGGTAATACAAGTAGGAACTCAGTGAAGCTCTTATAGATACATCTAAATATGGGCTCCTTCTAAAAGGATGCTGAGAGCACCAGAATGAGAGCATTTCAAACAACCTCATCATGTTGTGATAAAGGAATGCCTCTTAGTTTACTTTCTGATTTTCATGCTTTTTTGGCACATTGAAAGGCCTATATATATATATAAGTCTGCATATGTACCTGCAAACACAGGCACGAACATGGGTTAAATCTCCCCCTTCTTTTCTTGCTTAATCATATAATTCCATGTAGACCTTTGGCAGCACAGCACAGCACATAATACAGGAGTGATGTTATCTTTTCCATCCAGAAAGAAGCCCTGGCTCCGTGATCCCAAAGCACAGTGAGCACAGAACTGCAACTCCTGTTCATGGCTGGTACTTCCAACACTGGGCTGTGCAATATCTGTGAGACACAAAACACACTGTACTGAGTGGTGCTAATAGGCAGGCAGTCCTCCTAAACTCTCTGTAAATCTCTGCTAACACTGTCAGCCCGAGATCTTGTCATACATGTCGCGAAATCTGGTCTTCTATCCCCCGCCTGGAACATCTTATTTCCTTTTTCAATGGAAAGTAATCCACAGGGTAGCACATGTTGATGTATCAGACACAGAATGAGATTTAGGAGCATGAGTCATGCTGATGGGAATTATATCTGGGCCTGCTTTTTGCAAGCCTCCTCTTTTATTATCAATCTTTTAAAGAAAAATTTGCCATTTGTGAAACTTTACAAGAGCTTTAGTTTTCAAAATTTGTAAGAAGTCCAACTAATCAGAAATGTTAAAGGTAATGACAACAGGTTTTCATTTCTTTTAAATTAGCTTCTTTGTCTTGAAACAATTTTAAGTCAAAAAACATTTCCTGTACTTTCCAGAATTAAAATGTTTTCCGGATTTCTGAAATAAAAGTATGCAATCTTGAAGCTTTGATTTTTTTGTAAGTTATATGCAGCTATAATTGATAGCCATATGCATATATTTTCAGTTAAATTCCAATTTTTTTTTTTAACAATTGTGAAAAGATGGAAATTTTTTTTCATACCCAAATCTGCCACAAAGCATGGCAGAGCCAGGAGTTGATTAGATGATGAGATATTCTATATTTTAAACTTATAACATATTTCTCTGAGTTATTTCCTGAAAAATGCAGAAAAGCTCTCTGAAACTGTGCATCTCAGCTGGGTTTTTCCCCTCTTCTGTTTTGCTTTGTGAGAGAAAAACAATATAAAGAAGCTACATTCAAAGATGTTATTGAACTGTCAGTTAACTTGTATAACACATAACCTTAGAAAATAAATCTATCAATATTTTGGCCTGTAGTAGTCAGTGTGTAAGGCTGAAGTGCATCCAGCATTGTATCATAATGACTGATTGATGATTTCTTTAACAACAAAACTGTAGATGTCATACACAGTTGGCCACAGAGATACATAAAGAATAGACTTCTTCAAAAAAATGATGCAATGTTCTTCAATTTCCACTTCTTATGTCAAATAAAACCTTAATTTAAAACAGAATATAAAACCAGACACCTGTCCTAATAATTTCCATTACCTTACTGATAACATATAAAAATTTGTAATTGCTTCTGATATCAGGATTTCTCTTCAGGCATTTTATTCAGGAATTACTATGTCCACTATTTAGTTTTATTATTTACCTAAGTCTCCCTGGAAAGTTGGCTACTTTCTTTTCTTTTTTCCCAGCTGGACAAATTTCCTTGCAAGCCTTTACTATCCATTTTTTTTCAATTGCTCATTGTTACTGATGTTTTCTTAGTCACAGCTTTTTTTCAGTTTTTGCCAAATCCCTTTTATTTGCCTAAGTGGGTTTATTACACTAGTCAGATGCTAAAACATCAACACCCTCAATTAGGAACACCTACAAAATATTTTTTAATGTAGGAAATCACTGTCCTGGCATAATGAAAAGCAAGCTTAGGGCTCAAAGGCACAGAGATGCACAGAAAAGGATGCATACAAATAAATGTATTGGTGAGATGGTAACTGTACATTGAAGGGTAATCAGGTTTTTTAAAGATTCCATGGTTTATTGCCATCACAGAAACACCTCTTCATCTGTCCACAACCTTTTCAGAAAATTGGTGTTGCATCTAGAAGAGACCTATGAAGCAAGACACCAGTGAGCATGAGCAGCTCTATGAGCCCTGCTGTTGTGTAGGTGCCATGTGTTGGGGGGAGGCACTAGAAAGAGGAATCACAACTCAGAGGGGCTGAGGTTGTCATCCCTGGCTATGCAGTTGGGATATGGTGGAACAATGCGTGAAAGTCACCAGCAACGAACAAAGCTATAAAGATTTGTCTGAGGGAGGCTTCACGAGAATCCTGAAGTCCCTGTGCTGAAGGAGGAGCCCCGCTGTGTGTCTGTCAGGTTAGGGGGAAAGGGCCAGGCAACTTTTCTTGGCATCCTCCATGCATTTGAAGTGGAGGAGGGACAGCTTGATCGCCAGAGACACAGAGAAGTGATTAGCAACAGAAGGAGAGAGCAAGATGCACGTACACCTCATAGTTTTCCTTGATGTTTTTAGTGCTAGGTTTTTGCCAAAACACCCAAATTCGTAATTTGATAGTAAAAACATGTTTTTCACCTTTCTATTGTACCACATAAGTAAAATATTAATCCTCAGAAAGTGACCGCTTTTTATTTATTTCTATCTTTTTTGGTGAAATGACACCTCCCACACAAACACAAACACACAGAGTCTCTTGCTTTAGATATAGCATGCCCTAAAATGTTAATTATTACTGCAAAACTGGTTTGCCTCTCTGAACAACTGAAAAGCATCTTAAGCTCTGATACTCTCTTTTTCTTACTTTCTTGTTCTTACTTGTAAGAATGTCTTTTCATTTGTGACTAACTTAAGCTTGCAACTCCATTACATGACCTATCCAGTTAAACTCCTAATTGATGGAGGTGGCTTTCAAAACATTATACACAAGAAAAATGAAGCAGAGAGAATACTGTGAATAGCAGTAGTAGCATACAACTTCAGCACTTAATTTCCAGCTTACCAACCAAGTATATCCATATATTTTTACTTCTCGTCATTGCCTCTCAATTTCCAGTGTATTTTTTTTTTTTTTTTTACTGATCAGTACTTCATGCCATATTGTAGCACAATGACAATGAGAAATTCCACTTGTTACATGAATTATGTAGGCTGGTTTCAAAACCCCAATGAAAAAGACAGAAACAGCAAAAAATGTGCCCCCAGTGGTGATCTAAAGGTTGCTTGATGTAGCTCACCAGTCCTACCACGAAAAGTAAGCCCCATGGGAAAGGAGTATTGGTACCAATGGACAGAAAGCATTAAAGATGGTCTGGAACAGAACAGCCTCCCTGAATGCTGTTCCAGCACAAAAGGGGGGGGAAACTTGCTAGACATGAATTGCACTGCCAAGTGTCAGAGGGTGTCCAAGAAAGTTACAAATTATCTGAATTGTGAAAAAAGAAAGAGTGAAAGGTGATTTCACATAAATTGTTGCTCTAAACTGGCTAACTGGCTCAGTGCATTGCAGAACACCCTTGACTGCCAAAATACAATCAGCAGTTGACAAGCAAGGCCTACAAAAACTAACAGATCATAATTGCTTGCTCTGTCTCACACTACTACTTTGGGAAGCCATAGCTGTCTTCCATACAGGCTGGATTTTCCAGTGGAGCTCCCAAGTAATGCCATACAGAGACCTAATCTGGGGCTGGCAGAGAAGGGTGGGGCAACTCAAAAGGAGTGGGAAGGAGCCAAATTTTGTGGTTTGCTATTGATAGCATTCTCTATGGCTGTGAAGTCAGAGAAATGAGAGATCCTAGACTATTCTGAAATTGTGATAAGGACTTATTGCTAAAGGCCAGTTTTTAAAGATATTTAACAGAAAATCCAAATCCTATTACATCCTTTGCAGTATGAGATTCCCGCTGTTAAAAAGCACTGCTTCCAATCACACAAAGAGTCTCAAAGTGACTCCCTGATGAGAGATGCTGGATTCTGTCATGATGGTAAACAATTCAGGTCCACTGAAAGTAGGACTTGTTGTCTAAATTACTCAAAGATTTAACTAGAATAGAAAAGTAACTGGTTGTTTTTTTCCTGTTTTTATTTTACTCGTATTAATATCATTAACATACAAAAATACACTAGAAAAAACAAGAAGTGTATCTTATAAACTGGCCAGTTTCAATCTTTTGCATGCATTCTCCCTTAGTTTCAAGATAAATGAGTACTAGAGAGTTCAAGTAGCATCTGGAGGTTGCTCTTTGTGATATGGTTTAGTTTCAGGTAGTCCTTCAAGGAGAAGGGCATTGGACTCAATGATCCTTGTGGGTCCTTTCCAACTCAGGATAGTCTATAATCACAATGTGATTGCAATCAAATTTTAAACATAATTAAAATGCAACCATATTAATGAAAAATTGTGCTATGAGCAATAGCAGACCACCAGAGAGAGTGTAAGATAGCTGAACCTTCTACACTACCAGATCTTATGCAAAAAAAATAGTTTCTCAGAAGAGAAACTAATTTAAAATAAAACAACTTAATTTTAACAAGTACTTTTTAAATATATGCTCTTTGTGAAACCCTTTTTTCCCTTAAGTGTTTTCAGTTGCCAGAAAAATTCATTGCAAAACCCTGGCTCTGCCTTTCTTTGGCTTGGCTTCTCAAACATTCTCTCATTCATATGAGCAAAGATAGCTTTCTGTATCATGAGAAAAGACAGTTATTGCGGGGGGCAAACCACCTAGAGGCAGCTTTGGCTTACCAGTGATACCCATATAATTCCTGCTGTTTCTTGTTGACTGGTTTGTTTTTCCCTGTTATCACTAGACCTAGTGGCAGAAAATACTCAAGTGGTCCTGTCTGGGAATTAAACTTATATCTCACCTGCAGGATAATACCCCTCGAGGCTCTTTCACTAAAAGGGACAGGCTGACACATCAACCTCTGCTTTTCTTGTCTCCCCAGATCACAAACAAACTTGGAATGCTACTAGCCTTTTTATTATGTTTGGACACATTTCCACAAAAGAAATTAGAGAGCATTCAGAAACTTCATGTGAAAATGCAGAATAACTTTGTTTGCTGATTTATATTGTGTTTGGATTCACTGTTTGCTGGGAAAAACAAAAACCTTAGATTACTCAATAACTAGAGTAATCTAGACACATCTGGTTATATGAACTCAGCATTCTGAGTACCAATATGCTTTTTGTTGTTTAATAAAAGCAGAGGGCCCTTCAGAGTTCAAAGGGGCTAAACAAGATTTTGAGATTTTACTGAGAGACAAGCTGTCATGATTTCAGCCAGCAACCTAGCCCCACACTACCCAGTCACACACTCTCCTTTCCCAACCACAGGGTAAGGGAGAGGATCAGAAGAGTAAAATCCAGAAAACTCATGGATTGAAATAAAGAAATTTTTATAATGAAAGAAAAAAGCTGCAGGCACAAGCAAAGCAAAACAAGGGATTAATTCAGTGCTTCCCACTGAAGGCACGTGTACAGCCAGCTCCAGGAGAGCAGGGCCCCATCACACATAGTGACTTGGGAAGAGAAACACCATCACTCCAAACATTCCCCTCTTGCTCCTTCTTCCCTCCAGTTAATATAGTGAGCATGATGTCAAATGGTCTGGAATGTCCCTTTGGTCACTATGGGTCACCTGTCCTGGTTCCTTCTCTACCCAATCTCCCATGCACTTCCTGGCCACTGTGCAGTAGGAAAAGCAGAAAAGCTCAGCTCAGCAATAACAAAACCTCTCTATATTATCAACTCTGTGTTCAGCACAAATCCAAAACACAGCCCCACACCAGCCACTGTGAAGAAAATTAATTCTACCTCAGCTTAAGCACTTCATAAATTTATTAATCTATTTTTCTGGCTACTCTCCAGCCAGTAGCAGACCCTCCAAAACTGTCTCCTTAATTCTGACTTGACATAGGAGATAAGTGAGAACCTCCACTTTGCACATTTGTTCCATTTTATGCCTTTTAGTTTACATCATGAATTCTTCTTTCCCCAACATGCCACATGTTCTTTGTGTTGCCCCCCAAACTGAACTCCAAAATCAAATTAACAATCCCACTCCATAGATAAATTACTTAGCTATTTCTAATGAGTACCAGCTGATCCAAGTAACTAAATGAAAGTAAATATGGTGTTTTTGCCAACAGTGTGGTTCAGGGAAGGACAAAATAAGGGAAAGAAAAAGGCAGAGGTATCAATCACGGCTCACAGTACAGAATGATTATGCACTTTTATCATGGACAGCAAGACTACTTGTAATTAAAACACTTTATTACAAAACTGCTTCCAGCAGAGATGGAACAGATCCTAGTCTTCATGTTTAGAAGAAAGGTAAATTTGTAATATTTCTCTTCCAAATAGAACAGTAAATTTCATTTAGAAAAAAATGAGTGATGCTGAGAAGAAACACATTAAAAACTCTCCATTAAGAGTCACAATCAACAAAACACCAATAAACAAGACAAAATGTGGTCATTCTTATAAGAAAGGAAACTTGGTCTTATGGAAAACTGTTCTGCAATTACAGAAAATTCTGCATGATGAAAGCCATGCAATAAACTTCATTGTGTTGTATATAGCATGCTCAACTCCACCCTAGTGCTCACTTCACTTTCAAGGCTACTCCTAAACTCCTGCTTCTTGGCCTGTGCAGCTGCAATTTACTCCCTTGATGAGGATGCATTAGCATAGGATTTTTTAAGCACGTGGTCTGCTTAGCAGATTCCTCAAAGCATAGAGCCCCAGGGATGGATGGTACCCATACTATGAGAAGCTGCTCAGTGTTTCATTTCTCATCAGTGCTAATGGTTTGGCTTCACGCTTTACACCTTGCTCTGAACAATTTACATACAGACATTTTGGCACATATCAGTAAAGCACTCAAGCAGTTATTGAAATGCTACTTTTTATTTTTAAATATCTACAGGGTTAAAAAGCAATACTAACTCAATTTTAAATTACAGGAATTGAGACTCAGATTTGAAAAAATCATAGGCTAAAGAGACATTCTACTTGCTTGGAGAGTTGAAATGTACCTGGTGTTCAATGGCATCATTTATGTCCAAAGTACCTCTCTCACAGATTTCATTTGATGCTGAGTCCTTCAAATGCTCACAGAGATCAGACCCTCAAATTTCTGGTGATATGAACATTCACTCCCAGTTGAAAGAATGGTTTTAGGTGCTGCTGCAGTTGAATTTGACAGTCTTTCTGCTTCTCCCCTCCCAGTTACTGCAGCTGACATGGAAGTCACTGCACCTTCAGAGGAGAGGGAGTAAGTGACCACATGAGTATTATGGTTCCTGTTCAGTGCAAGGTAGAAAAGGCTCTCTGAATCCATTACTGAGGCAACCAGTGTCACAGTACTGTAACTTTCACACGGTCAGTGACTGAATCTGTTAAGGGGACATTTAGTGCAACATTTTATGGAGCTGTTCAGGTAGGACTTGTAAAATTGTCACTGCCTTTCTCTGGTTTTGATATTGCATCAAAACAACATGGCAGGAGTAAGGAAAAAAATCCTTCAGGAAAACATTTCACTATGATAATTTTCTATCTCTATTTTCAGTTCTTCTGTAAAATCCCTAATTTCCCAGCTGGTGAGGGAGGACATCTTTAGATATACAGCATCCTTAACTGCTCAGTTTGTATTTGTTGCTGTATCGGAACTGTTCTTTGCAATGAACAAAGCATGAGTCCAGAGGGAAAAAATTCATCATGCAGTTAAAGTCTCTTTTGCAAAGAGTAAATTATTTATGTGCAGAGCAGGGAGAGGCTAATTAAAGTGACACAGGCAAAACTAATTCTGTCACTTCCTAGTGTAGGTCTCGTAGGTTACTATTGTTAAGGTGCAACAACGCTAAAAGGGATTAAACACATACTTGGCTGGAATGGGAGAAACTTCACAGAAGTTTCAAAAAAGTAAAGCTTGTATCTAAAGTCCTTTAAGAGCCTCTTCAGGTTTTGGAAATAGTGCATGAATTCAAGTGTCATGCATTGTTGAAAGGTCCTGATTGTGATCTTGACTTCCTTCTCATCCAGTTGGACTCCTCGTTCCATGTTTGTTCTCCCAGCTAATCACAGCCTCCAAACCTGAGACTTATCACCGATCCACTGCTCTTCCTTAGTATCCTAATGTTCATCATAACCCAAGTGTAGCAAGCTTATTCTGACAACCCTTAAGGTACACACGCCAATATCGTTAATATAGTTATTTATGGCCTTTTCCTGTTTTCTCTATATCTCCTTTTCAAGTTTGCCTGGAGCCTGATTTCTCATCATCCAGACTGTTCCCTCACTGTCTCTGCTTTTGTCACTGCTGTTGATTCAGAGAATCCCACTCCTCCCCTCACACCTTTACTAGGGTGGAACTGAAACCCACCTTCCATCACTGCCTGAAGAAGCAGAACTGCAGTTAGGGCAGAGGCCATCAGACTCATTTTCTGCTGAGCCAACACCAGAATAAATGGCTTTTTCTTTAATAAAGGGATCAAAGTAAATTGGTCAAACAAAGTACCAGCAGAAGTAAACAGAGCTTTTTGCTTGTCAGTGACTTGACTGATCAACCATTTCAACTAAGAACAACTGTAAATCTCTGCAGATAATTAAATATGTTATAGCCAGCACCATATGCTAAAGAGCTGATAAAACACACATATCATGCTCTCAAGAAAGCTCTGACCTGTAAAAGGAACTCATGAGAAGTGAGGCACATATGATCTGTGCATGTCAGATAGTGTCAGATATTAATATTTTGAGCCAAAACCTCTGCGCTGCATATTATGACATTAAAAAAAAACCCAAAAAAACAACAAAAAAACAAAACCAAAAAAAAAACCAAACCAGACTGCAAGGGGCAGAAAATCAATAGTCCATTGGTATTTCCTAAACAGATCCACAACACTGCCAGGACTGGCTGCTTGAACTTACTGTACAGCTGCAGGTTTAGACAATTAAATTTTTTAGAGAATTTGAAAAATATTGTGAAAGCATGAGAAAAATTATTAAAAAAACTCCTGCTAAAATTAAAGGAAATCTCTTCTGCACATGTCTGGAGCAGTAGTTCCAAAATATGTAATTTTAATGGAGGCTCATGGGAAGAATAAAAATACACATCTCTAAAACAATGGTATTTTCAAAGATCTGATTCAGGTCTTCAGGGAAATGAGTCTTTAAAGGAAAGTCTGTCAGAATGGTTCTTCTACTTGCTTGGTTTTGGTAAGGGAAAGCCAGACAATACTATTGCCTAGATTTGTTCTTAGAAACAGCTGAATGGCACTGAATGAAATTTCAATGAAATTTTGCCCAAAGCATAGACTTTGGAAAGTCCCTAGAGAGAATGGCAGACGATTAGGCAGAACTATAAATTACTGAAATAAGAGTGGGTTTTATTCATAGTTGCTGTTGCTCTTTAAAGGGTAGTGCCTGGCTGTGCTACCTGCTCCACCTACAGCAGTCTCTGACTAGATGCCAGCGGCCATGCATCTGCTTTAGGGATTGTCTTCCTCATGGTGAAGGAAATCTCTGAAGAAAAGCTGTGACCATTTTAGGCTGGTGCTTTGAAACCTGTACTAGGGAAGGTACTGCAGATATTAAAAGTTCAATTTCTGCTCTCTTTCTGTTTGCTGATTAAGGTGATGCAAATACAGACACATTCACCCCTTACATTCCATGAATTTGTGTATAAACAACAATCTTGTGCAGAGATGTAGAAGTCTTTCTACTAGCCTTGCTTCCATCCTACCATATTCTTGATCTATCTCAAGCACTGTCTAAAGATGCATTTTTTTCAAAAAGGCAGTGAAATCCAAAGCCTCGTATTCTGCAAACTTCCGGAATTTGCTGAATTAGAAAGCATGTGCACCTGAATACTTAATTAGATATTTGAAACTTAATAATTTAGCATTGTTCTTCAGCCTAGAGGGTTGCAAACAGGTGCTTTTAATCTTAACAGAATGAAACATCAGTAGCCCTTGTGTTCTGTGATTGCACACTCCTCCCTCCTCCCCAGGCTGGATGGTGATGCTGCTGGTCAGTGTGATGGGGTGGCATACTGGGTCCGGTCCCATTAACTGGTTTTCTCATCAGAATAGTTAATGAAGCAAGATATTTTCCCCTGCAGCTTTGCTGTCTGACTGAACTACAGAACTGCAGTCTAGCTTCATTTGAGAAGTCAGCCTAAACATCAAATATTTTTGAAAATTTGGCTCACAGCATATTAGCACTGTAACATGCCAACACTGGATATTTACAGTGCTCTTAAAACCTTTATTTTCGTTCCTGTTTGAAGTAATGATAGTAAACCATACAGGATCTGTATGTATTAATGAGTAAATGTTGTAAAATAGCTGCTCATACCTACCAGGAAACTCCATTTAACTTCAGAAGCCATAACAGTGCCAGGTTAGCACTTTACCTTGAATGCTGCAGTGATAGCATAAAGCTTTTCTAACCAGTTATCTAAGGTCAGCCTTAATTGTACCATAAAATTTCTTCAACACAAGGCAATTTTTGCTTCCTGAGGGCTTTGTAAGTTTGCTGTAAGTGCATTTATACATCTGAGTATCTAATGAAAATAAATTAGAAATACATCCTTGCCCAAATGTAATGCAAAGCCTTAAATTACTTATTAGTCTAATAAAACACTCTCAATTCAAATAAACGTTTTAGAATAGAGGAATGAATGTATGAAATACCAGAATAGACCACTAATATACATTCAGCAGATATATATTTATATGTATAGATTATGTATATGTCCCCTTGAACTGACTGAGCATACAGTTTGAACAGTTTGAACTGTTTTGGCTCTTGCTCCTCCAGCCAGACTTAATTACATTGCCATGTAAGAAGGACAGTGCTTGGCCTCTTAATGTTGATGCACTTAAACTTTCAGAACATAATTGGTATTTCCATGTGTTTACAAGTAAATTTTTAAATTAGTTTCTAAATGAGTATAAAATTTGAAATGGATCCTTCAGTTAACTTAGCATCCAACAATTGCCTGTTGCCTTGTCCCAAGTGATTTTTATAATATAACAATGGACAGGTTTTGTATTTCCTACATAATTAATACCCAGATGCCTTCTGCTGTGTCTATCTGAATAGTATGCAATGGTCATTTTCTTTCCATTACTCTCCATTTCTAAGGGTTTATTTTTCACCATGAGACTACTAAAAGGCACACTAACAGTTATTTCAGTCTCACTAGATTGACACAGAAAGCAATGGCCATTTTGTAATGGGTATCTTAATAAAGGATAATGATAGCATGTTAGCTGAGGACAATCTGGTTAAGAACAATGGCAGGAATATGCTATGGTGAAAACAGGAGCTTCTCTCAAGCTTTCAGAGGAGAGAGAAACACAAGATAGATATTTAGCTGCCTGTGGAAAAAAAATTTAAAATATTTTATTGTTAAACCATTTTTATAAAAATAAAACTGCTGATGACAAGATTTTATAATTCTGTAGAAATTATATACAAGGACACCCTTGCACTGTTCTGCAGTCTAGTGTCCATTAATATAGGAGTCTTTAATATCTTCATCTATCTCCCTTTCAGCATTTCCTTAAATGAACTTGTCTTTTATCAAGTGGATTGATGGTGCAATGAGTCTGTGACCAGAGCTCTGCTTTGATACAATTGCTGGCAGTCACAATTTAAAAACCTACCAGTACATCAAGTAATCCTAGAAACTTGTAAAAGCTCTTTTTCTCTCTAGAACAGTATCCTTTGCTACCTGCACAAAGATCTCAGTAGGAGGAGGGCTAGACTTTCACTTTTAAGAAAATCACTGAAGACCAAATTAAATTATTCCTCTGTCACTTGTCTCTCTAAACAAATGCACATTGAGAAGTTCATTCCATTTTAATGGCTGAACATTGAGGAGATGAGAATGCACACACAGTAAAAAGAAATGGGTGCCTTCCCACCAGTAGGTATCTTTTGTTTCTGTTACCAATACAGGTGTTTCAGCCACCGCAGTTCTTATTGAAGATATGGCCTCACTTTAATCTCCATAATGCTGGGACACTTGTATGTAACAAAAACAGGAACTATTATTTTAGGAATCTATGGTAGAAGATGTCTTTGTTTTTATACAGAGAATACTGGAGATGCTAACAAGGCGAAGCATGAAAGATTTTCCAGATAATTGACTATTAGCTCTGTCTCTTTCTTTGGTTAAAAAAAAAATAAATAAAGTTGTGAGTAATTAAATTTTAAATTCCTCTTTTTTCTCCCACCACTGAAAAATTATTAAATTAAACACAAATTCCCATTACTCATAATTCAGGAAAAAAAAAGAAGGTTAAGAGGAACAGAAGTAGAGTTACAAGCTTACATGAACAGTTAGGACTCATGGGCTTTCCAGCTGACATATAATCCACCTAAATACCCTCAAATACTAAGTAGCTTCCAATGAGTCAGGGTTGAGCTGAGAGCTCACAACATTTAAGCCACAAAGCCATCTCTGGGACCACAGGTCCGCTTGATGCTCTCCAGCACACTGCAAATTCCATCAAATGAAGTTTCCAACTAGAATTTCTGAGGTTGGATTGAGATAATTCAGAGAGGCCAAGTTCACCACTCTGTGGATGCTCTTTGTAGCTCTAATCTCTTCAAACCAATCTGAGCTCATTTTAAATTTCATGGATCCAATTGGCTCATGAAGCTGAGCTTTAGGAAAGGCTGTGAAGTTGAAAATTGCCATTCTGCTGAATGCCTGCAAGTATAATGATACATGTATATTCCTGCCTTTCTGCAGAGAGATGTTACTCACACATAATCTTTGCATATCCGCCAACCTCTAAATCATAAACAATGAATTTTTTTGTTCCAAGGAATTCATGTTTCTGGGTTTGTGGGTATTTTTTTTTTGTTTGATTTTTGTTTTTTTAAAATTTTCTATTTCATATTTAGATATAACTCCAACATTAAGTTCCACAATAAACAGAAGCCAACACTCAGTAAACATATAATCAAATATGAGGCTGAAAAGAAAACAATATAAATAATTTTTTATTGCTTATTCATATCTCTATCCCTCTGTTATTCCACCACTAACTTTTTCTTATCAGTTGATAATCTCCAAATAAAAGTTTACTTCTTCTTTTATTCATATAAAAGCCCACTGACTGGCAATGATATTTCCCTCTGTTTAGCATTTAGATAGTGCTATAAACATTCTGTTACATATGACATTAACAAATTTAAAATAGCTTTTCAAACTGAAGACCAAACTTCTCTTTCAGTGTACTTGTGAGACCAGCTCGATAAAGTGATGGTACTGCCGACATGCTACCTAGTGACATTCCCTTTCTTCTCTTTACTCCCCCTTAATTGAGGAATTCCTCCTGGCCACTGGAACAGAGAGCTCTCATGAGGACTTTTTGGGTCCTACAAATTTTATAGACAAGGGCAGATAGGCAGATCCCAAGACACTGCTTTTATTGAGGTAAACGCAGGTAAAAGTTGTCTGTTGCCAGTTCTTTTGGGTAGTGGCCAAGCAGCCAAGCTGTGTGTGCAAGCTCGCAGCTAGCCCCAAGCACATCTTTCTTCTGTGTTGGGAGAGCACAGAGGGAGGACAGAGCAAGCACTTCGGGAACAGGGCAAGCAGAGGATCAAAGAAGAAATCCAGAGCAAAGACATTTTGCTCTTCAGGGACTAAGGAATTTGCTGTGATACTGGACACTTTAGGCTCAATCTTTCTATTTTTGATTAGTACAGGTGCTGTTTGAGAGAAATTTGTGCATTTTTTCCTGGGTGGGGGTGTAATGTAGACTAAATCTGTCCCTATCTGTCCTCCCAGGGAGGGAGATCAGAGTACGGGCCCCAAGCACTTCTGCCCTTTTCCCCCTTGCTGTCCCACCATGGCTGCAGTCACCAGTCCTTGGACATCTATCATGTACAGCCCACAGCCCTCCTGGGCTTTCTCTGTGTGGACCCTTTAGGCTGCAGCAGACCGTCCTAAGCATTTTCCACATCTCATCTTGCTCACACCCTTCCTCCTGACACCAACGGGACTCACAAGTTTCTCAGGCAGATCTTCCCATGATGACAGGTCAGAAAAGTATGGATCATAGCCTTAACAAAGACTCCCTCAGTCACATCTCAGTCCCAAAGCCACCACTTATAGACAACTGGAATATATATAATCTGCCTTCAGGTACACATTGGCCTAATTTCTGTACTTCTTCCTGCCATGCCATAGCCCAGGCAAGCCTGCACTAGTTGCTCCAGTGATCACAGTCTCAGCCTAGTCTTCAAACTACCAGTTTTTGACACAGTAAGCATGCCAGGATTTCTTCATTATTTATTATGTGATATTCTTATTTTAATTTTAAAATTAGCTTCCCTGCAGACAGGCAATACACACTTCGGTGCTAACAATTTGGATCTATTTATCTACACATTTATTGAAGAATAACTTACCCTGGGAAATAAACTTCCATACTTTTTGTTCTGCTTGACAGCTCCCAGGTTAAGCTGAGTGTAAGCTTAGCTTACAATTCATGAGTGAGGATACAAAAATTCATATTTGGTAAAAACTCAGGGGCTTAAAATTTAGTTGTAAGTGAAACAAGTAAATATCTTTAAAAATTAGTCTTATTACAACCAAAGCAAAAAAAAAAAAAACAAAAAGCTTTTTTTAAAAGGAAATAAAAGCCCAACTAATAAAGACAACAGAGAGAAGTGAATTACTTTAATACTCTTCTTGAATTTCAAAGGGAAATCTTTTCAAGTTAGGTCAGAACAGGAGAGAAGGCCAATGTCTTGTGTGATACTTCTAGTATTTTAGTGGATCTTTATGACTTAGGCTATGATAATTGCTTTTGAAAAGCATCTTTTCACTCTGACAGAAAAGTTAAAACTTGAAGGGAAGCCAATAACTTTGACACCAGCTTATCGCAGGATATCTTTCATATCACACTGTCAATATTATTATTTTATAGAAACTGTCACAGAAGTGGAAGAAGAAGGTCATATGAGAGAAGAATATGAGTTGAAATATTAAAGAATAAACTCCAGTAGTTTTAAAAGGTTTGAATAAAAAAATGCTGAGGAGAATCTTCTATGCGCTGATAGGAAAATTAAACTTTCTAAGAGGCAAATACAGCTTCTTTATAGTCATAATCTATAACAGCCTTACACCCACTCCCAGTGGATTATTGTGTATTTTTAAGTTTGCACATAGTTTGCAGACAAGCAGAGCAGAACAGGTCAACTCTCAGAGTCTTTTGTTGGTAAAAATTCTCAATGTCTTTCAGTCTTCTTAAGAGGAAGATATTTTGTGTTAAAATAAAAATTCTAGGGAATAGAAGCTTGAACCTTGTAATTTAATTTCTGAAATTATTAATTTGTTACCAATTCCCATGGGTTTATTCAAAAATCGCTTCTTGTTATTACTGTGTTGTAATATTACACTGTGAGACGATAACAGATTTTTTTTTTTCTATTTTTGAATCTTTAAAGCCAGTCAGCACTTAGTGCCAATCCCAATACATCATATTCTTTTTCTGTTTCAAAATGTTTTCAGTCTGTATATTAATGAAACATGGAATCTACAACAGAGGAACCAACATGGAACTGCAAGTTAAATGTCTGAAATTCTTAAAGAGGACTCAACCTTGTCATCAGGCCTGGACATACCATAAAAAACATTATCACAATGGAATGAAAAACAAAACTATGATAAAATGGTATTTGAACTAGCAGTAATAGAATGGACAGAGTTCACAAAAAATCAGAGGGTGTGGTAATAACCTACAAATTGCCATATGTGCTGCTGTCTCTGTATTTTCAAGAGAGGTTAGTGATTCATTGATTATAGATTTACTGTCCACACCTCAGCCATCTTCCTGTGGGAACCCCAGGTTTGCTGCTTTTAAGAAGAGGTGTTAGGGACAATACTTTGCAGTCAGGATGGGAAAATCAGCCTGTATGAGGCAGTTGGTAGGAATACAGTGGGCACCCAGCTCTATGTCAGGACTGCCACTGACCTGGCTGTACAGCCAGGCAAAAAACAAATGTACCAAACAGTGACAATGCCACTGGAACTTCCTGCATGACACTGGACTGCTTTTTTGTGCCTCTTTCAGAGTAGTTTGAAAAATGTTTTTCCTCCGTGACAATCCTCTCCTTGCAAGTTAGAGGCATGCTGTTTCTCTCCTAATTCACTGATGACAGTGGGAACTTGAGGCACTCAACTCATAAACCACCTATCACAGCAATTCATTAACAGCTGACCAGATCACCTCTTCCTGTGCTCCACCTCTAAAACATAAACTCTCTTGATAGGTTTTATTACATGTTGTAAACTTGACCAATTTTCATTTTTCCCCTGTGCTCAGTGTTCTGCAGCATTTCACCTTTCAAGGGGAGGGAAGAACAGGGAGCACAGTCTAATGTGGTTTGATTTAAATTATTACCCTGGTGCATACTTTCTTTGAGATGCTATTTTCCCTGTCTGTTCTAACTGCTGAGCACAATCACGAGAGCTCAATTATTAAAGAGATTCTAAAAATAGTGCCATGCAAGGCTGTCTACAAAGAAAAATCATTCAAACACAAAAAGAGACATGTCCTGGGCAGTGAGCGTTCACTGTTATTAGCGTCTTAATTCTTTCTTTCTTTCTTTCTTTCTTTTTTCCCTTCCATCTTTTGCTCTCTTGCTTCTTCCTTTCCATTCTTTCCTTCAGTAGCAATAATGAAGAGGCACTTTCAGGACATTCTCTCCATTACCCTAGAAAACTGCATTAGCTCATGCACACATTGGCACAAGAAAACATTTCCTTTTTAGTAAATGCCAACATTCTCCAACTTTCCTTTCAAGAGGATCATGAACTTGTGTTCATGGGAATATAACCAAAATAAAATAAATAAATAAATGTAAGCCCTAGTATTTCTAGCTGTGAGTCTTTTTGTGCACTCTTCAGTGGAGTTGAAAACAAGGGCATAGTTAACCATCTGGAAGCCTCAAAACTAATGTTTCCCTGCCAGGGATTTTTACAAGTCTGTGATTCACTTGATGATTCCTGTTTGGAAAAGCTTTTAAGGCTATGGTTAAATCTCTAATTAGGTGTAGGTAAGCTCTTGCCTCGAGAAAGGTCTCTCCTATTTTGAGACACTAGTTAGAAGGGGAGCTAGGAGGAAAGGTGACTAGGATATCTGAGAAGATTCACCTTATAGTCAGTTTGGGCATCCTAAATCCTGGCTACTCTTTCTAAAAGATATCTTTAAGGATAAATAAGGAAAATAAGGCTGATGCAAGATAGCAGTATGCTAAGTTTCTTTTTTTAAGTTTCCCAAATGATTTCAAAACAAACAGAAGCATTACATCTAGATCTAGAGCTGCAGGAGGGAAGAAAGACACAAGAGGCGGGAGAAATAGGAGGGAAAAAGCTAAAGTCTTTTTGCCCCCACTGCAAAGCCTGGATGAATACACACGTGTACATGTGTCTCTTGCTCCGAAGCAGGGATCACATCACTGTTTCTGGCAGCCCCAGCAAGAGCCTTTTAAGCAGGAGACCGATGGGATCACACCAATTTCACCTGGCTACAGGCATGTCTGTTTGGAAAGAAAATTTCTTCCTCCCCCTCCCCTCCTACATAAGTTCCACATCCATTAACGTTCAGACTAAATCTGCAGTTACAATCCCTTGATCAGGCTACAGCTTGCAGGAACAGCTCCGCCACCAAAGCTGTGAGGACTGCAAAAGTGTCAAGGGACTTAGCCTGAAAATTAAAATCAGGGGACTATCAGCTTAGAGGCTGCATGGTCTGTGCAGGACATGACAGCAAGGAATTAATATAAATCTTGTAGAACTGACAGATCTGAACCATTTTACTCTGCTTTTCACAGAGAGCTTAGGTGACCACACACCTCTTTCACATGGCCTATCATACACAAGAAAGGTGTTAACTGCTAATGCCAGCAGTGAGAAGCTGTTCAGGAATTTTTCTGCCAGCTTTTGCAACACAGCAACACAGTAATTGTATGCAAGGAGCATACAATCCTGGAGACTGTGCCTCTTGGTGTCACACAAACTGATGAATGGTCCTATGCATCTTGTAGGAAATTAATGTCCATGGTCATTGTCAGCTAGACACTTAGAACTGAATGCATACATCTTTAAAGCAAAATACAGAGAAATATGAGCCATTTGGAAGTTTCTCAGGTACCATCCGTGGTCTTTACTAGGTTTTAATACCAATTTCAGCTATCCAGACTAAGATAAAAACCACACGCAGAACAATGATTGACAAGAACAAAATCTATTTCACAGTCAAACTGGACATTTGAGATACACATCTTGCTGACATTAAGAATGTCTCAGTTCACCAGCTAAATTTTAGAAATAAAAAGAATAACTGAAAAGTATTTTTTTCCTATGGTCAGTGATACAACTTATTTTTATCTAAATACTATATAATGCCACCTAACCACTCAGTTAATAAAAAAGACCACTAATGAGAAAAGAAGCTGGGTAGTAACCTAAGTTTCTAAATTCCCTACATGATTTAAGTTCAGCAGGTAACTTATACAACAGAAGAAGCAAAACATTGAAACTAAAGCCCAAGAACTTAAATTTACATTCTCTGAAGAGTTTCTGGAGTACCTTGTACAACACTGTCACAAGCACTAGGTATGACATGAACAGAGTGTCCCTGTCAGTCTGACTGAGTTTTAAAGCCTGATGAAAATATTTCACTCAATTAGTGCACCTTGAAGTAGGGAAAAAAATATTCAGAAGAGCAGTAAGAACAATTCAGAATATAACATCTGTGAAGTACCGCTGATTAGTAAAAACAATAAAAGTCAGATATAAAGTACGACATCCCTTTGTTAATTATAGATTGCTCTCTTTAATTAAAACACCATAACTAATTATTGGCACTTCCTTTAAAAAGGCAGAGTTTGCCAGAGGCACAATAAATGCTAACAATTCACTCCACAATTACTAATAATTCCCTTCTATGGAGCTATTTATCCATCTAATCCACACAAAAATAGAAAAAAGGGTTGGGAGTACAATTTGGTGCTTGCTGCAAGCAGAGAGAAGGAGCTGATTTGACCAAGGCTGCAAGGAGAGCTGGTGTCAGGCAAGGATGGGTTATTCCTAGTCACCAAGAGTGAGGAGACATTGATGTTTGTTGTACTGCAGATACACAAAGAGTCATACACATTTTCAGCCTGAATGGCTTCAGTGACATCAGGGAAGAGGAAAATGCTCCACAAAGCGGGAATGTGGTGGGTACAGGAGTCAGCTCCAAGCACTTGCTGCCAACCTCTTCAGAGATACTGAAGCTCCATGGCATTTGAAAGGTTCAGGGCAGGCAGCAGAATTGGGTGACATCTCCCTTGTATTTCCATAGATAATACATGGCTGAATAGCCCCAGCTTCCCTCTTCTTGCCTGCCACTCAAGACCGGCCATTAAACGTTGAATGAACAAAGAGCCACTAATCTGCAGAAATTTTCACGTGCCATAATTTAGTATGAGCTATTGGAAGTGGCCTTCTTTGACAGCCTCATTTACTGCAGAGCCATAGTGCCTTTTAAATATTTATTGTGAGTGATGGAGCAGCAAGGAGCATCAGCCTTTGCTGATTTTATTATTGCACTGCCGGAGGAACACAGATGTATCCTTCATGATTTAGGAAACCTACAACGTTCTTCACAGTTTAAGAATGAAAGACCTAAACCAGTGTCATGCCACCTGGGCACTTTATATGTGATCTATTCCATTTCTCATACTTTCTTTGGAGGCTAAGTTTGAAAATAAAACAAACCTGGGAATCACTCTCAGAGGCAAAAGCTATCACGGTAAATGCACACACACAACATAGATACTGATGTTCTTCCCCCATCCCTGTCCACAGCCATGACAAACTCCACCCCAAATTCTCAGTGGTTGGTTTTCAGGGCTGGGTTTTTGGAGGCCATTTTCTATGGGTTTTTTGTTCTTTTTTTTACAGTGATCATTAAAGGAAAATTAGCTATGAAAAGGTTTTTTTTGACAGTTACTCTGAGGAAGGCAGAGCATGAGGAGACAAACATGAAGTTTGTTGCCTGCACCTGGAAACAGTTTAGCCACAGAGAGCTGGATTCTTCTCCTGATCAAGTGTGAAACACCTGCATGGGACCCCTGATGGAAAAGAGGAACTTTGCCAGTAAGAAACTTTAGGCTGCCGGGAGTCACACTTTACCTGCCAAAATCTAAGAGAGTTGTGCCTGCTCCCCAGGCAGTGTGGAGGTGGGAGCATCAGCCTCCACACCTGCCTTTCCTGAAATCCACTGCAGTTCCCAGGATGTTTCCTATACAGCTTGAGTAATCCCTTAAGAAACAATACAGAGAAAGACACCCACAAAATACTTTTTTTTTTCAATAGCTCATACTTCCAGTTTACAGCCTTATAGGTCATTCTCACAATACAGTCAGCAGAGGAATTTCAAACTGTAGGTTCACTGGATAAGGGAGTAAAATCCCCCATCCCCTAAAACAAACTGAAAAAAATGTCCCTCAAACTTGTCACTATTAGCTAATGGCTGTGGTATTTTAGGGTGAACAAACTGTGTTGGCTGCTCATGCATGCAATGTCACTGAAACTATTTGACAACAATGAGGGCACTAGGGGCAATTCAGACAAAAAAGTATAACCACAGCCTCAATGCTTCAAGTATCTAATATAACATGTCTGAGAACATGGCTGGTCTCTGTCAAAACAGGCAATTAAAGTCTTCTATATAGATCTTGGAATGAATTCATCCTGGCTGCAACATCAGGGATTAATTATTTATGTGGATTTTGCACATATTTGGTAAACTGGAACTCCAAAGTCTCTACTTGCATTTAATATAATACATTTAATATAATGCATGTTCTCAGTTCCCTAGACTGTTTATGTCAAAAGGGAAAAAAAATTAAAAGCATACAAACAACTTAAAGTGTGAATTTGCCTCTCTTTCACCTTCTCCTTTATTTTTTTTTTCAATAGATAACATCTTGTTTAAAATATCTATTCCAAAACTATGATCAGTAAACACAATTAAACTCTGACTCAGACAGACTCATGCCAAATGGCAATCTGCCCCATAAAAAGGTACTTTTGGTCTCTTTCTATTTATCTCCCCCTGCCTTGAAGTATTCAGTATTAGAGAGCAGAGAGATTTTGGGACAGCTGAGTAGCATGCTGGGAAAAAGGAGCAAAAGGACCATTTCATTTTCTTGGCATATCCTAGCTACAAACAGGTTTCCTACAATAGAAGAACAAATGAGCAACTTTAGAAGAAAAGGGGTAGCTAAAGTCTTATATAATGGACTATTTCAGACTATGGTCTGAAAAAGCTTCAAACCAATGTAAAAGCATCATCTGAAATAAAAAAGTAAGGGGAATTTAAGACAAAAAAAAAAAAAAAAAGACTTTCTGGTGTTAATACTTACCATGTCACTCAGACCAAGTTGCTTTCTGGTGGTATTTTACTGCAATATTCCCAGCTATGGAAAAACCATTGTTTCATTTTAATGATGATTGCTGATTCTTTTCTTTATAATGCTACACCTGCCAGCTGAGTGCTGGGTAAACTCAGGTTAGGATTCTAAGCTTACGAAACAAAATGAGATTTTTACCAGCAGATCTTTTCCCATGAGGTGGAGACACCTTACACCTTCTGGTCATGGGGATGTTGGTGGTCTCACCAACGTCCCTTCCTCCAGACTCCAGAGATCACTTCTGACTCCAGTGATTGTTGCTTGGTCTGACATACAGGCATGGGCTGAATTGCAGGGTGAGAGGTCACCAGAGTATTACTTGCCTGAGGATACTGGGGTTTGTCGCCATTGGGTCATCTGATGCTTCTTTCTTACTGTAGCTGGCATGCCTTCACATGGGACTCTTTCCCCCACCAAACATGCATTTAATATAATGCATGTTCTCATTCATGCCCTCTTGAGTCAGGACAAAGGATGGAGACTGTTAGAAATCTTCAGTTTCTTTTGCTACAATATCCTTTTGCTGTTATGGAAACCGTGGCTTTTTCAGACATCCAGCCTCCTGCTGCAGGGGGAACTGCTGCCTTTAACCATGAAGCTTTAGTGACTATGGTGACAGCTCATGACCACAGTCGTGCCAGCTTCAGTGCCTCCTGCAGGGCTCCAAGCACCACATTCGCTACAGTCTCATAAACCCCATACGGCTCTTTTTCAAACCATGTGTTTATCAATGCCTAGAAATGTCCCTCTTAGGCTGAGAAGGATCCCAACAGTTGGCCTCTTTCCTTCTCTGTCAGAGAGATTTTTGGTTTTATGCTGAGTTTAGTCCTATTTGTATCCAGCAGTGAAAGTACTCTTGCCCTTCAGCTGTGATAATCTCCAAATAATCCAAACTATCCTGTGGTTTTATCATCTGTCTGCATATGCCCATTTGCCTCAGAGTGATTGTCTTGACCATTACAAGTATCTAGTAGCTCTTCTACATTACCCAGAGCTGCTCCAGGCAGTGTTTGGTTTGCCCATCAGTGACACTGCCCCCTTTCCTTGGGATCACACCCGCCAGCCCAAAATACTGTGCGCCTCATGTATCCCATAAACAAATACAGCTTGACGAGACTCAACATCTCTCAAACCAAACGGTTTCCCAGAGTCTTCTTCAAACTCTGAGATCCTTTTACCAAGATCAACATATGCTATGCTCACTTCCCAGCTGTAAAAGTTGGTTTTTTTGGAATCTGTCATGTTCTTAAACTTTTCAAGTCTCCAGACTGCCCATGATCACAGATTAATGAAGGAGAAGCAGGGACCTGGAGGCTGGAAGGTAGTTCTTGGATTTCATTTGACTGTGCTTTGTAACTAATCATGAAAATATGTCATAAGGGTGCTGGAAAAACACATTTTTCTTTGCATAACATATGTTACTTAGATAAAATAAATAGATAACAACCCCCATGTTGCTGCATACCAACAACTCCCGTTATATGAATGTGACTCAGGGAGCCAAATGTTTAAAGCTAATATGCCAGTAAAGAACATCAATCCAGAGTGAAGGGAAGCTGCTGGCTGGATGATAAAACCAAGCACGACCCTTTCTTCAAACTCAGCGTGGCCCTTGAGTGTTGCAGTGAAATCTTTGCCTTCACATGATGAAATCCTGAGCCTGGGTGGGCAGGAAGGGGGAGGTGGAAGGGGGAAGGGATCTGGAGGAACCACAGTGCCCTGGAGTACTGCTAAAGACATTAAAGGGCCATCAGCAGCTCACCAGCAGAACTCTGCATTTATTACAGCATAGAAAATTTTCAGAGATGAGCTCCTTTCATTTAGGTCTGCAGCTGCTTCTGACATCTCCCAGCAGAAAAGGGCTGAGCATTCTCACCATATTAAAAACTCAGCTTCTTTTTCTCTTGAAACTGTAGAGGGAAAGAGCACTAAAAAAAAAAAAAAAAAAAAAAATAAAATAAATAGTCTGCTGTATCCTGCCTGTTTACTTTCAGGCATAGGAGGACTGTATTAAATTTAACACGACTGAAAAACTGGAGCCAAAAGACTTGTTTTTGGAATCTGTGCCCTAGATAAGAGTATGTAAGCTGTATAAAATTGAATGTGTGACTCTGATCTTTACAGTAATGCTGTGAGTCATCAGCTAATGGTCAGTCTCCCCTGGCTAGAACTCATTACGGGTTGAAAGTCATTACAAATAAATCCTTTTATCAGAAGAATTTAAATTCCCACTGCTTGTTCCAGGTGCCTAAACAACCAGAGTCTAATTAACTAATGATGCTGACCAAACTGCAAATACCATTTGTTTACCAGATGATGATACCATACATATATGCAACATTCTCTGGCAGCAAACTGGGCAGTATGTATACACAAGATCATAGCTTTAAAAGCTCATTTTCCTTAGGCACAGGTCAGAGATGACAAGGGCCCCTCATATGTCATATAGCCAGTGAGTAAATGACAGCACTGTACAGCAACCTAGATGTGCACACCAAGTATATATTAGTGGATCAAAAGATGGCTCTTGCCTCTAATTCATGTCACTCTGCTTTCACTGAGGTGGGTTTGCTGTTTGGCTCTTTGAGCGCCTTGTTTACCAACACTTGTTGCCTTTACAGTGTTAATGCCACAGAAGGATGAAACTGAAGGAAGCAACAACACTTTATCACACAGAAACATTAATATCTCTCAACTGGAAACAAACTGCTCAAGGGTTCTGCCTGATGCCTCCAAGCTTAACGAAATTAGGCAAGATATGTGTCTAAATAAATGTTTGATGCTGGATTATATGGTCTAACATAACAACACCATGCAAATTGAGAAAAAAGAGTCTGCTTTATTTTTAAAAAATAATAATTCAAAAGTACGGTATCTAGATACCTACAAAAAAGATCAGGCCAAGTGAAAAACACTTTCAACTAGAATTTGAAAAAGAAACCCTGTGATCTACAAGCACTGTTTAGATGTGCTAGTCAACACTGAGTAGCAGCTGCTCTTAATGTTTAAAAAAAGAATCGATTAAAATAAGTATTTCAGCTATTGCAAACAAGACCAAATGAAAGATGAAAACCAGCACTGCGCGCTATTGACATACCAGAGGAAAACAGACAACTGAAAAGCCAGTAAAATAGGACATTAAGTGAATTTTTAGAACTCTATGCCTTGAGAAAGTCAAGAGCATTTTAGCACCCATTTCAGAATCAAAACAATACTTCAGCATTTTCTCTAAGATAAATGTAAAATTGTTACCCCCCCCCGAAAATCTGGCATTGAGGTTAAGAAAGGGGAAAGGACTAGAACAGACCTGAGGAAACAAAAAAATTTCTTCTCTTCTGCTTAGAGGAGGCAGAGAGGAAAACCCAAAAAGTTTTTCTGGTCCTTGCTACACCTGACCCATACCTGGGTGAGCCCAGAGAGGCACTGTGCCCCCATTCCTGCTGGGGATGGTGAGGGAACAGGCTTTCTGGGAGAGAGCAGTGAGGATGAGTGGCAGGTTACAGAGATATTACTGCAGTTACACTCCCTTTCACAAACCTGGTGTCCCCTGCTCTGGTAATTCCTCCACTGCATGGAGGTTTGTGGGTGAACGGAAAGAGCATCTGAGTCTTTGGCATCAGTCTCTCCTTCAACGCAAGAACTGAGTGACACAAACTAACCAGGCAGGGAAGATCCTGACACCGGTGTCTTAAAAGCCACCCTCCTTCTGGAAGCTGAATCAAAATGTATTTATTATATATATAATCATGCAAGTTTTAGGAAGGAGCCATGAAAAGAAGAAAAGCATGCCACAATCTTCCTGGTTCAGCACTGACCAAAAGAAACAGACTCCCAACTCAAAGAGGTGTCTTGACAACACGTCTCACTAAAGCTGTGCTGAAGTTACAAGTGGTTTTGCAAAGAAGCAAGATAAGTGTTGGTGTTTCCCAGTCATCTTCATATACTCCTCTTTAAGAGTAGCTTTTTAAAGGAATAAAAGAATTTTTTTTTAACAAAGCAACTGAACTTTGCAACTGCAGCTTGTCTTTCTCTCAACTCTTTAGTTGATTAAAAGAGAAAAATCAGAAAAAAATATTTTGACTTTCTCATCTGTTTAAAACTCTTCCTTACTGACATGCTATTCAAGTTCTGAAACATTTAAACCACAATAAAACATAGTTTTTCCCATTGAAACAACAAATACAGGATTTTTTATCACCAAATTATTTTGACACCTAACTATAGCACATTCACAGCCATTTTATCTCTGCGACCACACAGTGAATTTCAATATCATTTCTCATGTCAAAAAAATTTCCTTAATATTAATGAATTATCTGGCTGAAATTGCAGTTTTTCATGATATGCCCTTTCTGTTTTAACACCAGAACTCCTACTGCTATAGATAATATCTCTGTGATGAGAAGAGCTGGCACACACTGGCTCAAGCCACTCGAAGCATTTTTTGAGAGGATTTGGCATTGGTTTAGGCAATTTTCAGTGAACATTCAACATAATATAAAATGTCTAACTGAAATTCACTTTTAATTTCAAAGCTTTATTTTCCAAATAAAAATGACTTTTCATTTCAAAATGGATGCTAATGGGTAGCAAAAATAAATTTTCCTGGAGTAAAATGTAAACTAGAATCCCTTACTTGACCTCACACAGGTTTCTTCCTCTCCCACCTGTAGCTTTTGTAAATTTTTGGTCCACAAAATTATTCAAGTGATGCAATACTTGAAAAAATAGTGGAAAAAATATTGGAAAAAATTTGAATTATAAATATCAACATATCTATCATTTGAATTATAAATATCAACATATGTATGTTAACTATTAACTCTCAATTTTTGTAAACTGAGAGTTTGTAATTTTTGTAAACATGACCCAATTTTTCCTGCCTGCTTCATGGGCCAGCACAGCCACGCCTCTTGCCAAGCAGAAGAGGATCTTCTTGGACTTAGAAACATCTTGCCTGTTTGCACTACCAAAGAGAATGAAAGCCCCAGTACTTTTTTTTTTCTTGTTTGTTTCAAAGCAGATCAAAACCATTCAGATCTCCTAAACAGATGGCATGATTTTAAATCAGAACCACATGGACCATGTGTGTCCTGTACACTGTGTGGATTATTCCACAGAAGCTCTTGCTGGTGATGGACCTAGCAGTACATTGGGCCTTTGTTGTTCACTCCTTGGCACTTCCATAAATGCTCCCCCTTTGGAGTAGTAAAAGCTTTCTGTTGCATCTATGTCAGTGGCAAGTATGAAGCCCTGACATGTTTTAATGATATAATAATGGAGAAAGAGCATAGCAAAGCGAATAATTAACAAGGACATGCTTTCTCTCTGTTGCCACTGCTATAGCACTTTTTATTCTAACCTAGGAGCACCTGCTAGAAAGGTTATCTGAGGCATGGGGGATTTGAAATTATTATTTTTATTATTATTTTAAGGCATTGCTTATACCCAGCATATGTTTTGGGAAGCAGATGTTTCACACTGTGGGATCCCTGCCCACCCACTGTAATATCTGACTGGAGTTCACATCAAGGCAACACCACGAACCAGGTCCTCCACGGTGACTGAGTGGGCACAGTTTCCAAAAGCTAAACTAAAGGGATGCAGTCCATCCAAAATAATACTCTTGGTGTGTGTTTTTTGATCTCTAAGTGTGATTTGGGCTAATTGCAAATAGCAGCTTTGATGCTCCTATAATCTGTTTTCTGTTTTTCTTTTTGTGAGTGTTCATGAAAGTTAAATAAATTCTGGGGAACTCTGTCCACTTTTGTCTCTGAATGAGCAAAGGTACTCCTGCCTGCAGGTAGGAGACTGTCCTTCTTCCTTGGAAGTGGCCTGTCTCTGATTGTAGGGTGACAGTCATCTGGCAGCAAGGACAACATTGCAACTTGAGGAATTAAATTTACCTCCCTATTTTATAACCCAGTGACACAAAATGAAGAATAAAATCCTTTATGAACCAAAAGCTTTCTGGATGAGTGTTTTGCAAGCAGAAATTGTCAGATAAATTGTTTGAGTAGTTCAGCCAGTGCCTTTCCCTGGCTCCATAGCTCTCCTTAGAGAAAAATGCTAAGATTAAGTTATTAAGGGTAGATTACCATTGACTTTATCAACCATGTCTGAATCATACTATCACCTCCACAGCACTAAAGTAACTCAGAGCACTGCAGTCAATGGAGGTTGGTTGCTTTACACCAGCAGAGGAGTCTTCCTATGCTTCACCAACAGCTATGGGAAAAAAAAGCCTTAAGTGGATTTATTCATGGGTGAGGGAATGAGGGTGGAAACAGTTTCTCGGAAAATCTGAAATCCTGGCCAAGGATCCAGAAGAGGATTATAATTACAGTATCCCTCTTTATGAGCTGTGCTGAGCTGAGCTTGTTAGAAAGGTGTTAACTTTCCTCTGCCAAGAGCACTTTGCAGTAATCAGTTTATGAAAAATTCAATTTGGCAGCAAACTCTTGGCAGTCTCAAATCAACTGCACCTATTATACCCCAGTCACAAGTGGATGGGCAAAGGTGTCTCAGTGCATCAGTCTCTCCTCCCCCTTCTCCGCAGCCTTGAAATTTGCTCAGCGATTCTGGAGGAGGAAAAAACAGTGTTGTGTAACTCATCTACAAAGGACAAGGAGGAGGGGGGAAAAAAAGAAGTCAGAAAAAAAAAAAAAAGGCATCCAGCTGCAAAGCTTCTGGCAAGAGCTTACAGGTAGAAATTCTGTTTGTGTGGGCTTCCCAGGACAAAGAAAACAGCCTGTGACCTGTGACTACAAATATTCACCCAGACTGGGAAAAATGTAAATGATGCTGAAGTGATAATGAGTACTCAAGTGGATTTCTTCCTGAAATGACTCACAGCTGCTGTCAAAGCTCCATCAGTTTGCTGTAGCAAATGAGGAGAAAACTCTTCGGAATGCCACCTGAAAGCCTTTGCTGTGGAAGAGGAATGCCACCCAGCCCAGGCAGGAGCCCAGCAGCACAGAGCACTATGAACATCTTCCCCATCCAGCTGGGAACAGGGCTTCCAGCTGCCTCCTCTAGTGAGGAACCCTACACACAAAGAAACCATTGCATTATGGTGCATTGCTGTGTGTCCTGTTGTTAGCTTCATGACTGTTTTTCCATGAGAAGATATCGCTGGAACTGGGGGAAGTAGGCTGTAGAGGAAACAGATGGTATTTTCTCTCTAATTTTGGTGTTTGAGAACAGAATTTGCACAGTTTGTTCCTCGGTCAAACCTTACTTTCAGGATAAAAAACTGTTACCTACCAGAATATGAATGGTTTTGAAATGTGCAATAAAAAAAAAATTTAAAAAGCATGTGGAGGGGGAGCTTTCATTTTAAAGAGCTACCAAATTTTGCATTCCTGAGATCTGATGCAATGATTATCAATCAGATGCTTTGGGGATAGTAAAGACACTCACTAATATCAAAAGTGAACACCCTTTCTTCCTCAAGATTTCCCAACAGATCTTTAAAGTCTTGATGTTCCTCTTACTCTTAATACTCACTGTGATTATGTTGTATCTGCAGAAGTCTTCTTTATACTTAGAGTTTAATATTTTCCACTCTCCAACAGATCTCCTTTTAGCTCGGGTCCGTTTCAGGTAACTGCTATCTAAAAGCTAATATGCCCATTTATATTTATACATGCCCTCAAAAGAATAGGACTTGGAGGCTCAGTCTGATACACGCTGTGCCCCGGCCTGGTAACTTACATGGCATTATCCTGTCATGGGAACCTTCAGCCTAGGTAAATGCCCCAGCTGCAATAAATGAAATCTCCTGTTGCATCTTATATGTCCAAATGACTTCACATTTCTCTTTCCCATCTTCCCATCTGTACTGAGAAATAGGCAAGGAGCAGATGAGTGTTGTGAGGTGCATGAGCAAGCCTTGTGCAGAATGAGACTCATTTTCCTTCCTTCCTTGGTAGAACAAGCTGATTCCCATCCACCAGGGCCTTTTCAAGAAAGAATGCTGTAGAGACAGCGTGAAGTATTTTGCTGGCAAAGTGACAGAAGAAGGAATTTCCATAAGATGTTTGGAAATTGTGGGTGTCCTTTTGTGTATGCAGAGCAGAGGCTCTGGGTAAATCATGTTTCCTCAAGGTGGATTTGATGCCACAGCTGCAGTGGAGCAGGAACCCTTGGGTCTGCTTGGGCCATGTTCCTCTGAGCACACATGCACATGCATCCATCTTAATTAAAAGTCGCCAAAATCCAAATTCAAAGCATTCCCCTTTTCCCACCTCTCTTCCGCCAGCCACACTCACTCTGCTGAAGGTGTAAATAGGTCAGATGTTTCCATGGCCACAGTGAAATAAGCAGCTGGGGTTCAGTGTGTGATGTGGGTTTTTTAATTGTTCCAGCTCTGGGGAATGTGAGGTGTGTGACACCACGCTGGCACTACCTGACTTTCTCCTCTGGCTCATTGTTGACACACCTGCTGGCACTGGTCCCTTCTCCCCCTGAAACAGTTATCTCCTGTGAGCTTCAACAGGCAGCTCCTCTCATGGGGTAGCACTGATGAAAAGTACATTTCACACAGAAAATGTCTCTTTGAGAGTACTAATTGCTGGTTCCAGTGAGGCATTGAACCTATTCACACAAGGTGTAATTAAACTGTGACTCACTGCCACAGGATGCTGCAGAGGCCAGAAAGAATAAAATAAACCTGTGCCAGGACCAGACAAATTTATGAGGGATGTGTCTAACAAACAGGATGGTTGGGATGCCACACCATTCAGGAAGTCCCTCCTAAACTTCTTAATGCCTGAAGGCAAAGAGCTGTAGAAGAGAAAGGAGGGTTTGGTCCTTACTGTTCTGCAGGATCCCAAGCTAGATGAATATGTAGTCTCCCACCTCTTCCCCATAACAAACAGAAAAATTGATATGAACTGTGGACCTGGTGGTTCTGAGTCTGAGCAGTGCAGAGGTGCCTCTGATCACAGTTAACCATCTTGAGAAGAATACCCAGGACACCAATGGGATCAGCCCCGTGCTGCATTTGGCCATTTGTCACAAGACATTTTCCCACCCCTGTGTGGTGAGTCATCCATCCAGCTGCTATGGTACAGATCAGTTTTCACTCAGTGAAAAGCACCACATCCTTTCACACGTCACACATTGAGGTATTTGTCAATAAAATTGCTCATTTAAGACTTATTTATCACCCCTTCTGAGACCCAAATCTGGAGATGTCCACTTTGGCTTATGCTGTTCATGAAAGCAAGAGTAGACATCTCCAGATTTCATAGACATCTCTGAAAAATAAAAGCCTTCTCTGGCTGGAAGATTTTGTCCCATAATCTGCCATTCAAAACCATCTTTGTCTCAGCTGTGATGTTCACTGAAGCCTCCTTGCAATGCAGAAGAAGGCTTTATGAGGAGGAGTCAGATTAAAACTGCCTCGGTGATCAGCCTGCCTGGGGAAGTTTTATATCCATCTTGTAAAACGGCAAACCAATCTCTTCTGCAACTTGTAAAGAATATGGTGCAAATAATGCCACAAAAGTAAAAATAGTAATGGAAGAATTATTAATCCAAATATGCTGCATGATCCTGGAATTTCAGTTCAGGCTCTAACAGCCTGTGGTTGAAACACTGCAGTTTCTCAGGGCCCGTCCTCATCTCCTGGGCTAGCAAAGGAAAAGAAGGGTCCATGCCGAGATCTCCTCTCGCTCCTGCAATCAAATACAGCTCAAACATTCGCAGAGGACCCCTGAGCTTTCCTGGCAGACTTCTAGTATAAGCTTACTCAGACATATCCTTCTCTAAAACCTCATTTCAGCTATGTTTCCCAACTTTCGGCAGCCAGGCTTACCAAAGGACAATGGTTGTATTTGCCTGGGTCACAAGGAAACCAGTGATGGTGTCCATGCCTGTTTTCTCATCTCAGCAAGATGGGGCCTGAAACCTTTGGCATTGTTTCTTGCCAACACCATCATCACAACCAACCAATGCCAACCAAAGCAACAGCTTTTGCCCCTCCACATGTTGTCTTCTCACACAACCACTGGGGCTTTAAATTCAGGGTGTTGTTGAGGCCTTGGCAAGCATTTGGGAAGGTAATGAGCAGCTCAGTTCCCTGCCCTTCTGAAGCTTACTGACTTGACTTTGCTTTTACAATCCCAGCGTCTGGAAGTGTGAAAAGGAAAACAGATTCTAACTTCAAGGAAAAATTCCTCAACCTTAGTTACTATGTGAGACTTTGTATTTTTTCCAGAGTCTCTCTCAGAAACTTGATAAACATACATTCCTAGCTTGAAAATATTTCTTTTTTCCTCTTCAGTATTTATTTTCTATGTGAAATGAAAATCAGTAGAGGTTTTCTTGTTTACCAACCTAAGATCTAGTGTAATATACAAGTATCACCTTGTCACACAAATAAGTTTTACTCAGTCAGTGGCATTAGCAATGTCCACACAGCCCTGGGAATAACGGCTTGTTTCAGCTCATTACTGCAGTGTCAGCAAAAAGAGAGCAGTGAAGCTGAAATCCAACACCCAGATGTGTATGTGCTGCTTGGAGCCTGCAATGGGTGGCTGTAAAAATGTTCTTCAGAAAGTCAAAGAGGACACAGCATGGCTGGCAACTGGTGCTGCCCTCTAACTCTTTCTCATTTTCAAGAAATTTTAAATTTCTTTCTCATCTGTAAAGTGGGGATAACCATATAGACAACTATTCTGTAAAGCAAATGAAATATACAAATAAAAAGAGCAGCCAGCTAAAACCACTGCTGTTAGCTGACTGTCTTCTAGGGAAACTTTTTCTCTCAAACGTATTCTTATAATTAAGATAAATATGATGTTGGAACCAATCTGTGTTGTATATAATTATCACCTCCCCACATGCATATTTCCTCCACCCCTATTTTTCACCTATGTAAAACCATATAGTCTTTTTTACCAAATAGGTGTGACCCTATTAGAGTTATCTGTAATAGAACAATTATTTGTTCATTAAAAATGCAGGGTTTAGGGAACATTGGATTAATGAGGAGAGATTGTAATGCAATACTATGGAAACTATATTGAGGATTAATGTTGTATACTCCAGTGGCTAGAAAGTTCTGCCTTATAATTCTGTGGTGTCAATACTGTACTGAACAGCAGGTAATCCTAAAATCCAGTTAACATGGGCTTAGGGTACTGCAGAAGCACAAGAAAGAGCAAGAATCTATCCAATCACTGAGTTACCATAGTTAAGGGATGGGTTTGGGAAAAAATGCTTTATTTTGTTTTGCAGATCTCACTTTCCAATGCTGGCACTCACTAGGTCTATACAGCAACTGTGGGGTCTTTGCCAGATATTCTAAGTCAGATCATAGGTCACATGCCCATTCCAAAATAGTTCTCCCTCCCTGCCAATTCCTAAGTCCCAGAAATCCTTATCACAGATGAGAAAAACAGGAGATATGCAATCAGGTGCACAGGAAGGCACTGAAATGACAAAGCTTCCAAAATTTTAAATACATGAAAAAAAACCACACAAACTATATCATTTAACTTTAGTGCTGATTTTCTAAACTCTCACTCTCTTGAACAGTCCTAGAAGACCCACTGGAGACACCAGCACCATATCTGGGAGGGGACCTCAAATGCTCTTCTGGTCCTTATTCACTAACTAATTACCAGTGGCCCACAAAAACTCATACTTTCAGCAGGATAATCTCTGGAAACTAGAACTCAGTGGCATAAAATGGAATTTTTAGTGAGTTTATTTTTTCCTGCAGCATGGTTGTCCAGCAAACATGGATAGCAGGATAGCTGACATTGCATGAAGTAAGATTCTTGAGGGGGAGAAAGCCACCAAAAATTCCCCACAGAAAGTATTTTGAAAGGCATTGTACAAGACCCTAAACATTGCAGCTAGGCAGGTAATTTCAGTACTCTCATTCCCTTGCTCCTCACTAACCCTCAGACACATACTAAGAGAAAAGAAAACTTCAACATAAAATTTCTTATGTGCTTCTTAGGTGTTTATAAGGAAAAATAAAAGAGTCGGAATTTTGTTTCACTGGTTTCAGGGAGCTGAGGCCAAGACTGTTGAAACTAGCTCAAAATGTCAAAAATATACTCAGTGTAGTACCCCATTCCTGTTTTTTTTTAAAAAAAACCCAAGAGATGTTCCTTGAATAATCCCTTTCAGGCAGTTAAGCAATGAATAGATTTCATAATCAAATTATTTATTAATTGGCAATGCTGTATCCAGGTAGTATTTATCTATCTAGAAAAAAACAGCATTAGTAGAACTTACTTAATGGACAGCTGCAGCAGCAGTAATAGAGGTCTATTTTTGCTATTCAAATAAAAATGAACAAGAGAGGAAAATGCATACCAAAAAATCTGCCAACCAAACAAACAAAACCCAAACAACAAAGTTCCCAGAGGAAAAAAAAAAAAAAAAGCTATTGTAAATAATAAGCCACAACACCTGGAAATTTCAGGGGATTTCAGTGGAGAAGTTGAGTCTGCATCCCTCTATGTATTATCATGTATCACATATAATGAGCCAATGCCTAGGGCAAACTGTCTGATTGTTCCAGTCTTAGTGGCAGCCCTGATAACAAGTGCAAGAAAAGACAATGTTTTAACCATGGGTACAGTAGTGGGGTCTCAGCTCCAGACAGTGACATTAGACAAGCTGTGAGGGAAGTTGTTTTGTAACCTTAACTATGACAACTGAAAACCTACAGCAATACTTGGCTTGGATCTGCATCAGCTTTAGATTACACTGACTATATGCAGCAAACACAGCTTTGTTCATGCCTGGCTATTACAAATAGGAGTCCTTGCCTCTGTACCTTTTTTTCCTTAGAGAAAAGAAAATCAGAAACTATTTTTGCTCCAGAATTGCCTGTAGGACCTGCAGCAACATAATCTTATTTATAAACCATCACTTCACTATGCAAACATTTCCTACTGTGTCAGACCAACCATTTATGATATCATTTACCTCTGAGGTCTCAACATCATCCATCACTGGTAGTCACCTGCCCTGCTCCTGCTCTGGGCCTTTGCACTGCACAGGGATCCACCATTTCAGGGGCTAGGGGCCTGGGCTGCTGCCATTTTCCATTTTGTCATTCTTCCATTAACACTTGACGTGCCTGGAGCAGCCAGCATGTTGATAAGGATTGAGTGGGCACCTTCTTTATGAGCCTTTCCTATAACCTCCTCCTAATATAGGAGAAGCCAACCTGCCTGCATGCTTCATGAACAACTCACCTCCTTCTTTGAAGGAGAAATGGATGGAGATTTCCTTCCCTGTGAATAACTGCGGTGTCTGCCTGCTCTCTCCTGCATGTTCACGAATGGATGTCTTTAGCCTAGGGATACACAAATTTTCACCTAACCTTTCTTAATTGCTGCAGGGAAGAGATGAAGGAGTAAATAAGGATGCAGTTCCCATCATAGCAACAAGGGAGAAATGGCTGAATTTACCAGGAAAGTACCAGGGAAAAACCATAATTAGATAGATCTGAGATCTAGATTCAAGACAATGACATCTAAATGTAATCATGATTAGTGAGAACATGTTAACATTACCCTAGTTTTCTAGTGGAGTTTTTCAATAACAAGTCAGGCAAGAACAGGACAGCAACAGACTCAGCTCCACAGGGGTATGTCCTCCTCAGACCTTCCCAAGAGATGGGTCATGTAGTCCCGCTGATGTACCCCTGCCGCCTCCAGTAAGATTGTTCATCCTTTTTCTGTATTTCCAGTAATTTCCCTCCTCTATTTTGATTTTTAGAAGGTGAGATTTCTCAATGATACACAATTCTAGCTGTGGGCAAACCTGTCTGCATATTGCCTTTGCTCTGGAGAGTATCATCTAGTAGAAATTGTCCCATTCTTCTCTTCCCAATTACTGTGCCAAACATCCTTTCTCCCTTGCTCTTTTTCTCTAGACCTGAATGAGGAGGGAATAGGCCGTCATCACATTTTCTGCGCTAGAAGTAGAAGAGAGCATTACTTGCATGCTTGGCTATCATCAGCTCACCAACAGTGCTGTAATGACCCTAAAAAGGTCAATTTTTTGAGTATTTATCACAGGTTCTTTATATGATAGAAATTATATTCTCAAATGCATATATGTATGTACACTCCTAGGGCATAGGAAAAGGCAGATGTTTGGGGTAGTTGAGAAAGTAAAAGGGATTGCTTTTCTCACTACCTAGATTTGTATGCCATTAGAGTATATTTTTCTATTTTCTTAACAGAAAATTAAAATAAATCTGACCAGGTAACCAGTTACCTTTAGAAGCTTCTGTGTTTACAGAACAAGAGAGGATTCTCACAATGCTTCTAAAGGTAACTGCGTTTTCTTGAAATATGTTGTAGTGAAATTACAAGCTAAATTTCCAAGAAATTAGTAGAATGATAGGAGGGTAAGTTATGATAATAATGTACTACATAATGTAATACAGGAGCTCATAAACCCATAATGTCAGTTTCCTTTGAAAATGATGCATAATTTTAATGAAAAATATATAAACAATTTCTAGATGCAGTAATGACTTCATGACCTCCTTGGTTATAAAAGATTATTTGTAAAATTTACTTGGATATGCCCTCTAACTTTTCTCCAAGATCACCAATTTGTGTACAAAATAGGATAAACATTTTATTCTTCTCAAACTCTTGTAACTCTGAGAATTTTATCATAGTGGTTAAAAAACAAATAAAACTTTTAGTAACATGCTGTTTTGTACCCAGCACTGCTGGAGATCCACATATCTGTTTATGCTTTCCTACCTGGATACAAGGTCTTTAGTGGGGTGACAGATCTGGCTCTCCAGTGATGCAGGCTTCTGCACCTCTCCTAAGAGACTTGGGGCTGCCAATTTTAGTGGCAGCAAAATCCACTTTCATCTTGCACTTAAAAACTGGCATCAAATTTGCAAATGGCTTCTCTGTGAGCTGCTTATAGAGGCCCTTTCAAAGTCACAAATCAATGCTTTTTAAAGGGAGATAGTCATGCATCTTCCCTGTGCCTCAGCACATGTCCCTTCAGCACAACATCAACCCTCGGCGCTGGCCCATCCCTGCGGGAGCTCCTGCTCAGGCATGGCTGAAGCACCAGCTTGAGGTACAGCAGATTCTGCTTCACGTATCAAGATAAGAGGAATAGAAACCAGTGTCAGTGGGTGGTGGGAAATAGAGAGGGAGCTAGAGAAAGGTTTCTCTGGAAGCAGGACTCAAGGCACTGCGAGATGTGTGGGATTGTCATAGTTTACATAGTGTCCTCATTGCCAAACTACCATGCCAAACCCCAGCGCAGTGCTGCCTATGCAGAGGCCAGGAGCTGCAGGACAGTAGTAGTGTTACAGTAGTAGTGTCCTCAGCCAGAGACAATGGCCCAGAAAGGATCTCACAATCCCATCAGACATTATGGTTCCCACAGCAAAGAGCCTCCTCTTTGTGGTACAACCCCACAGGAAGCACTGAGAAAAGGTATTTTCTCACTTTCATGTCAAAACAATGCCTAAATTTTAATGGCTTCAATCATAAACCTCTCCTGGAAAGAACTTAAACCCAAACTATGCATAGACACACCTGACACTTATGAAGTTGGACCTTTCTCATCAGTTCCCTATTGTACTTATTTGGCCCAGATAGCGCTTATTTATTCCACAACTCCCAAAAAAAGCTACACATAGAAATAATGAGGACTGTGCTCACCCAAAACCTACCATAGTTAAGGGAGAGATTCCCACTTATTTCAGTCCCTTGCATCAATCTAACTCTCCAGGAGCATTACTTCAGGCTAACCTACTGCCCCAGGTTGTGACTAATTCAGAGCAGAAATCAGTGAATGAAGAGATGAGTCCCTCTTTTATTTTTTTCTTTTTTCTTTAATTTAGAAGCGGCAGCAGCAACAGTACTTGTTTTCCAGAACAGAGCAGACTGCCACACTGGAGCCAGAGCCCGCTCAAGTCCCTGAGCAAGCTTGCCTGGCTCCATCCCTGAGGATGCATGTAGGCAGAGCACCAGCACACACAAGTCACACTGTGGCACACAGATCCCTTCTGACCTGCCTTACAGCCCTGCCTTTTTTCACACAGTCAACAAAGAGGGGTCACATTAAGGGAACAGGACACTAGAAGTGATCCTGTAAAACCTTACAAGCCTTTCGTCTCCTCCTTCCTCTAACATTTAGGCTATGTAAACACCACCTAGATATTTTGTTGTTCTTACCAAAAGATGCTATAATGGTTTAAGAAAATGAAAGAAAAAAAAAAAAATAGAAATTATAAAAAAAGAGATGGGAGACCTTAAGATATCATGCCAGAGCAGACAGATCAGATAATTTTAGAGGACAGCAATAGCACTTCTTCCCCTCCCCAGAAGTGCAGCCAGCACACTTGATTTCTTTTTCAGTATCTGCCCCATGTTTATTATTAAAAATCACGTCATCACCGTGTAATCATGGAATTGACAGTAACTTTTCACAGGAGCATTCTAAACTCAGAGAGTGCCAATTAAAATTATTGCAAACTCAAAGTACTGTGCTGTAAAGAAACTACGGCCACAGGATAAGCAAACACAACCCGCATTTGCTCATTTCAGAGTGCTGATACTTGACTTTTAGTACTTATTTGTTTGTGTTTCCCTCCTCTAGTAGCAATGCCGCAAAACCACGGGTCTGGGGCTCTGCAGAAACCTTCTCCTTACCCACAGCCACAGTTGTAGGTGCCGTCCAGAAACGTCCCGTCTTCCCGCTCCAGAGGAATCCCGGTGCGCTTCTTCCCGCAGCAGCCTTCCTGGGTGCTTGTCGCCCGGCTCCACGTCCCGCAGACAGCTGGGGCCAGCCTGGGGTGCCGGGGCATCGTGGCGACGGGACATGGCCCTTCCTGACATAATGGGAAGGCTTGTGCCAGCGCCGGCATCGGGCCGGGCGGGATTCCAGCACGGCGGCCGTGCCGCACCTGTTGCAGGGCGGGCACCAAGCGGGACCATCAGCTGCGCCGCTAATATTAACCAGCCGTGCCGCCAGCACCGGGGACTGCAGCGGGGACGGGAGCATGATTCAGGGTCAGAGCAGCTCTCAGGGAAATAGTTGTTCCCCTTTGCCTTTAGTTAATAGGAAAACAAACCAAAAAGAGCAGTGAATATCCCACCAGACAGATAACCTACGCAGAAATCCCGTTCATTACATTAGCCTGCTTTTGTCTCCAGCAGTGGTTTAGGTCCTTTCAGCAGGAAAAGGTACATTCGTATTTATTGTCTCTGCTACCTTGGCACTGATAACCTCAGATCCTCCAACAGCCGGAGGAGTTACACCAAGCTAAGGCTCAGCTGTACTGAGGGTGACAGTCACACAATCACTCTGCTTAGTGTCACGCTTTGATTTGTGGCTACTGGGAAAGCACCATGACAGACAGTGCTGTTGCACACAGCATGAAGATAAAATGAACTATGCTGCAAGTGACTTATAAAAATCAAAATTTAAAACAAAACCTTCCTGCCCAGCATAACGTTCAATGATAACATAGCATGTTAATGCCCTGCTTAAAATAAAACACCTACAGAATGGGGCCACTTTTTTTTTCTTTTTTTTTAAGATGATTTTTGCAATGCTTGATTCCCTCTTCTCCCTGGATATTGCAGATGTCTCCAGGCACCAGGGGACACAATAAAGGCATGCACTGCAGAAGTAGTAAGCACCAGAGGGCAGCTTAAATGCCGACATGAGCTCCAACTACAAATTCTCTGACTGAGCTGTTTACAGCAGACCACCCCCATTCCTAGCTGTAAGCTTCTCTAGTGCATCCATTTTGTGTCCATGAAATGACTATGTTCAAGATTAAAAGGATGGAAAGCAAGAGCTGTAAGACCTTGTTTTCTGCAAGACCTCTCTGGAGGGAACAGGATCTGATGGTTACAGTGTCTGTGGAAAAATATAGGTGGGTAAGCTCTCATACTGGGTTGTGAAAAGTGTAAAGTCCTTCTGCTGGTTGTGTCCTGAATAGATTGTTATTTTAAACTATATCAGGGACCAGATGGTGCCTTAAAAAAAAAAAGGAAATAGTGATTATAAGCTAAAATTTAAAAATACACCAGAAGCATTTGTGAAACTGTAGAAGAATTAAAGGGACAAACACCAAAAGTAAATGCAGTGTGACCTTGGCTTCCAAAGAAGAGAACTGCTGCAGTGTGAGAAAGATAAAATGAAACTGGATGTTTCCACTTCTGCAAAATGTCGGAGGCTCCCTAGACAGCTCAATTAGAGACCAAATGTGACACAGCTGAATCCCTACATTTTTCCTGCATCCTCTGAGTAACCTCTTTGGTCCCTGGAGAAAAGAAACTTGATTAATTTCCAAAGCAAACTCTCTCTTGTGATAGTAATATATAAACCTGGCCAAGAGCTGGGCAGGTTCCTTCTTCCCTATTAACTGTTTTTTTCACTGCTAGCTGACTAAATCAGGATGGGCTCGCCAAATTGCAATAGTCAAATAATGTCTATTCATTCCCTGACTAATCATTCAAGTAGCTCAGTTTAAACATATTTCAATTTAAGAAGAAAATCTATCTTTAAATCTTACAAAACAATTAAAAATAAAATTTACATTTACATCTTTCAAATAGAATTATTGCTAGATTTGGAAATTTTTCTTGGTATTTTACAGCCTTTCAGAGAAAAGATGTCAGGTGATGAAAGCTACATAATCCAGCCTGCTAGAGAAAGAAACATTTCTCTTAAGGAATGTGGATTCAGATCCATGTCTTCCAATCCTTATAATGCATGCCAAACTGGAACACGGGAAGACTGCTTTGTCTTTATCTGACACAAGCTGTTAAGTGACTATATGCAGCCACTTTAATATAAACAAATTACTTATATTGGTCTTTGCTTTGTTCAGTTTCTGTCAAAGGCATTAAGCTTACTATGGAAGAAAATTACAGCTTTCCTTAAGAGAGGAAGGTAGCAGATATCTGTTTAGTGAGGAATCTTTGTGGCTGAGGCTTGTGTTGTATATACTTTTCAGGAAACGTGTGTCCTCAGCCAGAATTCTCATGACAGATAATTCAAGCCAAATGAAAGCCAAATCTAGCTGCAAAGCTTGAGTGCAGGTAGGAGACTATCTCACCTCTGAGAGCACTGGGATGTGACTGCCTCCTTCAAGCCTCTATTGCATATGGGACAACCTGCCAGCACATACCACTAGAACGTAAGCATATCAGAACAAAAACTTGACATGCAAAGCCATATTCTCCAAGAGAGTTATAGTGAAAACCAGAGAGACTCAGGAAACTACTTATTTCTTTCTCAGCCTCAGCTCCCAACCCTCTGCTTTGCAGTCTAGCAGCAAGCCAATCATTCCTGCAGGCCCTTTGTGTCCCCTGATGGCCACCATCCTTGGAGCTGTAATTCAAGAACCTGAGTACAGCTGGTGTCATCACTCAATATTGTGCAAGCCCTTCAAACACAAAACAAGCTGTTCAGGTGCTGGCAGGAGGCTAGTGTTGGAGCTGGATATGCCTTCATGCAATTCCCACAAGAGATTTTACCCTACTATCGAGTTTTCTCATGTATATGTTGATTTTGTTTCATATGGTGCTGTAGAATTTCTAGAGTGTATGGTCTCCCATGATGTTGTTGACTTAGCTTGCTATGGTTATCAGAAGAATCAAAATTACAATACTGAAAAGAAAAGCATTTTTTAGTCCAACCCCTCTACCCATGTTTTTAAATGTACTCCCAAGGATATTAGAGGACAAAAATAGATACAATCAGATCCACAAGAGCTGGGTGCTCAAAAGTAACACTTGGCTTCTGCCTTGTGGAAATGCCTCTAGTTTTCAATGCAACTGTTCCAAATATCTGCAACTGAGTCAACTCGTTTGTACTTTGTCACAGCAAAACTGAAGAGCTTAATCTGTAGGTTATATTGAAGATAAGGCCAATCAAAGTCATACCTTTTTTATTTCTCCAAAACACCTGGTGGTTAGAGCTGTGGCAGGGTATATGAAAGAAATAAATTGTTCCTTTCCCCATCTACAAGAAACTACCTACCCAGTTAAAGATACAAAACTCTGAGGGAGACCTCTGCAACTTAAAACTGTTTCTATTTTAGTTGATTAGTTTGAATAAATTCTTATAAGATAAAAGCAATATCCAAGTTTCCAGCTAGTCTGATATACAAGGGAACATTCCCATATTTCTGCAACAGGACTTTAACTTGGCAGAATGCCTTGATCTCTAGACTAGAGTCTTATTTTTGAACTCTGTCAACCACCCTTTCATTAACCAAACAAAAATTTGAATGTTTTGATGGACATGGATCTGTATCTACTCTTATCTTTGGTTACTAATAATCATTAAATTTTCATTCTGTTTTGGTTTTTTAAGTATATCAGTTCATCTGAAGAATAGCAATACACATCCAGTGTGCAGAATAGTCTGTGTGATGTGCAGGGCTGTGCTGTGGGAGATAAGGAGGAACAGCAGCTCCTCTGCACTGCTCCTGAGGTGGGATTTCCAGAACATCCTAGCTCTATTCCTACAGAAGTCTGTAATTATGCAGTCTCTACCACGCTGGGGAAGGTTGATTGATCATCAGGTTACTCCAAGATTAATTCCAGGCCAAGCGACATGTGACAGATTGGCTTAATTTTTTTCCAAAATAACTTCTGAGGACTTTTTTGCACCTACTCAAAGAGAAGCAGTCCCCCTCACCATATCAGAGTGCAGTGCTGCACCAGGTGTAGGACTGTGAACACACAAAAGCAGGGATCTGTCAGCATCCTCCTACTCCCTTCATGTAGATTTGGGACTCAACATCTACAGCAGTAGAGGTCAAGGCAGGAAGTTAATCCACACAGTTACATGGACCTGTCACTGAGATACCTTAAAGAAATTCTGATACCACGAAGTGAAGCAACTGACAGAGTCACGGAAGGAAGTCAATCATACCCAAAGCTACACTGTATTTACCTGCAGATGAAAGCACGTCTCCCAAACAGCACAGACGTAAAAAGCTCCAATGCTTTTTGCTTGCAAGCACAAATAGAAAAGGCATCTCTGAGTCATGCAAAAATACAGTGAAAAAAATAATTTAACTCAGAAAATGAGTTTAGGACAGTGTGAGGCATCTCATCAAAGGAAATCTGTGTCATGCTATGCCGACTATATTCAGCTCCTAGACCAGGAACATAATACACTTTCAATTTTTATATACTTCTTGACAGGCCATCAGTAGCACATCAGTGGCAGCAGCAATATTGGAAAAAACAACCCCTGATTCAGCCCTATACTGGGTACTGCTTTGCAGCAGCTTGTGTAACTCCCTCAGTACATGCATCATCTCTTAGAAATCCCTGGGCTTGACAAAATCTTTCCTGGGCACAAGCTTGTGCTGACCACAATAAATTCTCTAAAACTTCCTAGCCATTCATAGGATCCAAATTAACAGAACTGTTGATACATAAAGACAGGGAAATGAAGATACAGAGGCAAAGAATAGATATCAGAACTCACATAAAATTTGGGGCACACAAGACAGGAAAGGGAATAGGAGTAGAGGAGGTAATGCTGGATTATGAGTTAATTTGTCAACTGTGCTGCAGCGTGAGGGAGAAAATGATCCTGTGACCTCACATCTTTGCTTTTCCAGACTAGCACAGCTTCACCAATTGCATCTCAGCCACCAGGGACTTGGGCAACTTCTGCTGTTTGACAGGAATCTAGCTGTGCCGATGAGCTGACAAATCCAAAATGCCTCCCGCCCCCAGTCCCTGCTGTGTGCCAAATTGCTATGTGTGTGCTTGTGTGCCACTTAGAATCCATCTTCAGTGGTTGCCAAGAATGACTCCCTCCCAGTCTCTCCTGCAGAAACAAACCCGAAGAGGGAAGTGGGGGGAGATGGAGAGGCAGAGAGAGGGAGTATGCTGTGCACTTAGAAAGCCAACTTTTATTTTTAGAGATGTGAAGTAGTGCTCAAACACAGCTTGCTTTTCCCCCAAACAGAAAAAATTAAAAATCAGACAAAAAAAAATCAGATGGCAGCTTGGCATTAAGCAGGTACCCAAAAATGCCCCTGGATGATGCAAGAGCCTGGCTGAAGCAAGAAGCAGAATTAAAAATTTCTAATGAGCAGGGATCAGGACACACAAGTCCCCTTGCAGGTGCCTAAATGGATGTTGCTGTGCGCGCGCACACACACACACACTCCCCACCAACATCCAAGCTGCCTGCTCTGCACCAGCCCATTCACAAAGCAGCTCACCCAACAAACAGGCAGGCTGGCTGCTGTGGCAGAGGTTTTAGGAAAGACCACTTGGTTTTGGCTCCTACAGGCACCATGATGCTATCCCAGATTGTCATTTGGACCAGGATTTAGTGAATGCTGCAGCCCTACGAGAAGGAGGAAGAGGTGTATTAACTGCACCATCTGAGGAGAAGAGAAAGCAGAGATGAGCAAGAAGAACAAGCTCAGTGCAAGATGCTGGCCTCAACACTTGACCGATACAAGCGGCTAGCAAAGCCAGATTGTCAAAGGATGGGACACTAATGATTAGAGATTACCTAGAAAAAGTATATCTGAAACATGCCTGGTAGGAAACAAGATTGTGTCATCATTGTCTGAGTACACTTACTTGTCTATATTTTGCTTTTACTTACACATATTCTTGACACAAGGGAACATGCAAAAAAAGCTATTCTAACTTAGATAAAAAATACTTCAAGCCAAGAGTAGTTCAACCCTAGTTAATTCTCCATCTCTCGGAAAAACATATTTGAGTGGTTTCAAAGATGATTTGGGGGAATGTTGAGACTTTATTGTCTCACCCTAAAAGAACATGGTCTGAGAAACAACACTAAAAAAAGGAATACATATATCTCCAATTGCTCTTCAGATGTCACATACTGCAATAGCCTCCAGTTTTCATAGAAAACTTTTCATTTTACAGAATGATTTTCTGTAAATCATGAGGGGCAAGGTGACACTGAAGTCTAGCAGGATAGCTAAAACAAGGTTCCACTGCAGAGGTGGTGCCCGTGCACACCATGGATCATTTGGCAGAACGTGCAGGTGAAATGGCATCCATCTCTGGCTTGGGGGTGCAGCTCTGAAAGACAACTTTAATTTCCAACACCCACCTTGAATTGCTGGCTGGCACAAATGATCTAGGGCATCAGGAACTTATTAAAGGTGGCTGACTAGATGCCTCATTATAGCTAATACAGCAATTCCTGTCTTTATATGATGTATTTTCCTGAAATATTCTTCTCTTTTTTTTTTTTTTTTTTTTTTTTTTTTTTAATCCTCAATTCTAAGCAGAAGAAAAGGAAGATCTGAAACAAAATTAACAAGTCCATGTTTGGATGGCAAGTCAGACCGGGCTAAACTTCAAGACTTTTTCACTGACAAGAACCTTAAAAAGACCCTGGGTTCATGTTTCAAGGAATCTGTCAGAATTTTAACCTCTCATTTGTGAAATGACACTGCTCACAAGTTTATCACTGTCAGAAGTGATACAAGAAAGCACAAATATCCTCCTGATGAAAAGCCTTTATATTTTCTCTTAACAAATGCCAATGGTTTTATATTAGTAGTGTTCACATTTGTGTGTTGATTAGCAACACATTTCCAGCTGCACTGAAAATGTCTTCACAATACAGGGAGGAGGGTAACTTCAAGGCAGCATTACCAGCTAGGAAAGCATAATTATATTTCACTCACTCAGGCTCCCCCTTCCACCCCCAAATTATGTGAGGCTCATCCCATTCTGTTGCCAATTCCTTCCTTAGCATCACTTACCAAGGCCAACTCACATTCTACCACTGAGTTCCCCTCTTAGAAAGCTTCCTACTTGCAAGGAAAAACCAGAGCAAAGATTAGTACTAACTCCAATCCCCGTTTCTGATATATCACAATCATCTCCCACTCATTAGCGTGACTGCCTCCAGTTTTGGATGAAATAAGACATTCTTATCTTTCTGAAAAAAACCCCAGTTTCCCCTATTCATGGTGTTTATTCTGTCATATGTTTATTTTTAGACGTATTTGGATAACAAATCATTGCCCTATCCCAAACCATATCTGTCACTAATCAGCCTAACTTGCAAGACTAACACCTAAATGGACAAACATGTATTATTCTCCTGATTAGTCTCCAGCCTGGAATACATCACTACTGTCACTCTGGTATTCATTTCTCATGGCCAGTGATTCCTTACATGGAATCAGACCATCTATTCAAATAGTCCTGTATTCTCCTGGAAGCTGACAGCATAAATATAATAAAGGTTATTGTCATCCTCCTGCTGAAGCTGGTTTTCTAAGTGACTATTTCTATGAAAAACCTGCCTGAAGATTTAACCACTGAAATCACAACAAAAAAGAGAAATGTGAAGAGTAGTTTACTGACCATGCTCTCTCTCAGATGTTATTAGTTTCTAATAACATCTAGATCTTCTGAACTTTCTCAACAGCACTGCATAATATTTTGAGATTGGCACTGCACAAAAGACTACCCCAGAATATTGGTTCAAGTATGGAAATGCCTTTTTTAAATTTTTTTTTTTTAAATACTGACTGTCAAAAACACAGTTCTAAAGATTTTCAGAAGAGTGAGAAAGACAGGGAGGTTGCACTTTTGGTCTCTATCCCCAGAGTTCCAAAAATCAGACACAAGAGCTGCATTGTCTGCTCTCAACAGCAGAAATTCATCTGGCAAGTCAGCCTGATTTGTTACAACAAAATCATGGACTATATTGTGTCATTGCTTTTTATGCAAACCTCCCTCCCCACCCCATCTAAATTTCTGCGGCAATGGGAGGGGAGTTCAGCTCTAAAACTGATAGCAGGTTACAGCCTGTGGGGTTCTCCATAACATCTGAAGATAATACAGAATGGGAAGCATTCAGACAAATTGATGAGGAAACTGGCAACACAGATAAGGTTTTATTTCCTAGTGCATGACTAGATATTTTAGAAAGTGCTAGGGATTAAAAAAAGTAAATAAAATACCCAAGTAAACACAAAAACAAAAATGTAATCTCCACCCACCTTCTCCCCCAAAGGGTCCTTCCCCTACAAACTTGGTCACTGGTATAGTTGATGAGTCAGGGAAAGGGACCCTTTAAGGCCATCAGCATGTACTGACCCACTTGTTGTCTTATTGAGATATGAATGAGATATGCCCATGATAGTCTGGACAGGAGTGTATATTGCTCTGCCTTTTTCTTTTGAGAATTCTCTGAGCTGAACTGAGGCACACCATTGCATGTTTTAATAAATATAGGCAAAAACTTAGGGCTGACATAAAGAACTGGAGTAGTCTTTTTTGCATGCACATGACAGGCTGGAGCAGTGTGCCCCTGAGAAGTCACAATCCCCACAATCTCCTCACAGCCCCAGTGGAGGCAATAAGCTCTAGGTATTATGTAAGTACTTTTCTGCAACTCAGACACGATCCTTGCACACTGCACAACAGCTGAGCCATGTTTAAGAAAGTAACTGCAATGCAAACCAGCTTACACTTGTTATGGTGCCACTAGAAATACAGCAAAGCACCAGCCAGAGAGGAGTGGAATAGAGTGAGGCAGCCTGAAATGTCATGATGAAAACACTCAAAGGGGTAGCCAGGCTCCCCTAGAATGCTGCCCCCATCGGCTGCCTCGAGTACCTGGCCAACACTGAGCCTTGAGTTTCTGGCTGAGCATTCAGGAAAGAAAGAGGCCATATCCCATTTAGATTTCTGACAGTGACTGCTTAGCAGAACCACCATGAAGACCTGGGATGGACAACATATTGATGTGTTAGAAGCAAATAGCAAACTCTTTGTTAGAGGAACACTTCCTGTGTAAGGGAAACAGAGGACTAATAGATCATGGGCCTACTGGCGACCAAAACCAGCTCAACTTTTAAGTTAGACACTGTGAGACATAATCACTCTTCCCTATATTAGATCTTACTTCCCTTGGTCTTTAAATGTCAATAATAAAGTACTACAGTGGTAATTGCTGAGCATTATCAATGTATCCATATATATTTGTATTATTTAATATATATTTGAATACTACAATATCAATTTACTTAATATCTTCTCATGGCAGAACCACAAATGAATGAACATTTAGTTCAAAATGGATGATAATGGGGGAAGAGAACAGAATGCAAAACATGAGGCAATTGTGTAGCCTGACAATTTATAACACTACCTGCCTTCTTCTGCCTGGTTATTTATGTCTGGGTGGGGAGATAAAGAAAAGAAAGATAGTTGCAGGGAGGACAGCTTAATTTGAAACACTGTCGCTTGCACCAGCTAAAAGTCAGGAGTCAGGTTCTTAATATATGTAACAGGTACACTGCTGCTGAGCAGATCCACTAATAACAAAATCAAGTTAAAATAAAGTCATCCTAAAACAAAGATGAATGAAAAGGGAACAAAAAAGCCTCAAATCAGAATGCTTTTTAAGTGTAGGCTGTGACATTTCAGCTGTTTTCTACTGGCCATCAAGACAGAACATCCCCAGTTTCCAGTCTATGGCAGAGCCGTGGTTTTGTATCTGGGCTCTCCTAAGTGTCCTTGCATAGTAAACACGTCTTCTAACTTCCCATGTCAAAAGTATGTGCCCAGCATTATGGGTTCATATTCCATACTTGGAGTCTGATCTAGGCTTCAGCCTGCTGGGTCTGCTTCAAAAACTGTCCACCAACAGAAGCAAGAGCAGCTGGAGGCAGAAGGATGCTTCTAGCATCACCCAGCAGACAGGCAGCATAGCCAGTTAAAGATCATCTCTCCCTGAGATTTACAACACACCAAGCCAAAATGCCTCCAGTGACAGAAAGCAATTACACCTGAAACCCAGGGGTTAGAGAGAATAAAGGCATATCATTGTTTGGATTAAATTATATGAAATACAGATCTCCCAGGCTGGCTTTTTTATCTTTCTCTGTCCTTTTCTCTCCACACCCACTCAATGATTCTTACACAAGGCAAGTAGGTGTCACATTGCCCTTGGCTGTAATAGTTTGTAAAGTGTTTTAATGCTCTAAGTATGAATCTTTAAGTATCATCCACCCACAAATGCACAGAAGCAGATCCAAACTGACATTTATTATGAACCTAACATGGGAAAAATCATAATTTTCATTTCAGACAAAAATGCAGTACCTTCCCTGGCTATGTGCTGTCTTCATGAATAAGAACTCACAAAATCTGCTTACACTAACATTAAAAAAAAAATAAAAAGAGGATGTAGAAGAAATACATGAAACATCTACTGAAAGCAGGCAGATTTTGCTTAATTCTTCATTGGCATTAATATCAGTCAGGTTCAGCTGGGCTGAAGCAAGCAGAATTGCACAAATGTAAAAAGAAAAGCAGTCCTCCCACTTTTAACTAGTCACACAGCCATCTATCTATTGGGAAGAAAAAGGAATGGGCACTAAGTCACAGTCCAGACTGTTATAAAGGTAACAAAAGTTCTGCAAGCTCAAAACTAGAATTCATAAATCCACCATGCATGTACGTTTGGAGCTTTCAGTTTCACATCAAATCTCAACAAAAATGGAGAATGCCAGAGCATCAGTACGATATGCCATGGGAACAGAAATCTTCTAAAAATCCCGAAGTGTTCCTATCAAGCACATTGTCACGACACTGAGCAGCAATAAGACACCAAGTATCCACTGTCATCAAAAATGTTCTCATCAAAAATAAAGCATAGCAACAGATTAATTTGCAGGTCAAAGATTATCATTAGATTGGGTAACGTTACTGCGTGACTCTCTCCTGATGACAAGGATTAAAAAGAGAACAGAAAATTATGTGGATGATACCCACAAGAACAGCATCAACAGCTGAAGAAAGAATCATTTCTGCAACTGGGGAAAGCCAGTAAAGCACCATTTTGCTGATTTATTAAAGCAGAGCAATAATGGGATAGTACTCTTATCCTATGAGATCCTTATTATAATAGTGACAGATCTTTTGCTGACCAAAAAGCATTTTGATAGGACATGAAAACTTTCAACATTCTTGGACTGTTGTTTTTTTATAATTTTTTGTTCCTCTATTTTTCACCACACTAAATAAAAAAAAAGCATAATTGATATAATTTTACTTTTGTCTTCATTTCTATTGCCTATTTAAACACTTGCTTCCTATCCTTTCTCTCAAATTTTATTAGAACTGGTTTTGCAGAGGAATCTTTTTCTCTCTGGGACTGGAGTTACTAACATCCTGTTTGCAGTAACTCACCCAAAGCAGCACAGCCCTTTTCAGAGGGCTCTGGAGCTGATTCATTTTGCTGTCAGCTACCACCCATGCCTTACTATGCACATGCAACCAAAGGAGGCTGCAGGCAAGCTGTATATGCTACAGGACCCTGAAACTCTTCTTTCTATATTGACTATGAATTGAAATAAACAGAGATGCCTCTCTTCTCTAAATTAAAGCCATCTTTTACTTCTGCCATGCTCTCCTCTCTGTCTCTGCCCGCTCCTCTTTTTTTGGAATAATTTTCTTTCTCACTAAATGTCTCCTCTACCACTCTGTTCAACAGTACCACTCAACACATTTTCAGGATCTCACTTCAATTTTACAACAGTACTCTTGACAGGATAGTCCCAAATTATGTTGCTAGATGGTAGTCCAAACACCTTGTAAATGTGGCAAATCCATCCATCTGCAAACCAGGGATCCAGGACCCAAAATGCCCTTGTCAACATTTAAGCAAGAAAACCACCATAGACATAGTGGAATAGAGTGTCAGATGGGAACCCAAGGGGTTAAAAGAAGAAAATCTCAACTATTTCAGTACATCTTCCTATAAACTGCATGAACACCTTCCCTTTTTTTTTTTTTTTGACACTTGTCTTTTAAAAATATATTTCTGTTTTGACATCCAGTTCTGAACATATTTCACTCCTGCCAACCCACTGTTTGTGTTTTGAATAACTTGGAACAGATTAAGTGCTGGTCCAGAGACAAGAAATCCTCTGAACATCTGTCAACCGCTTCAGCACCAACAGCTGAAAGCAAACTCTGCCAGTAGCTCTGCCCGTCCTGCTGCACTCAGAGGCTGTGGGAGTTGTTAGGATGCCTTCACAGCCAGGCAGGCAGCATAGGATGAAGGAAGCAGCATGACTCAAACCTGCAGTGCTATAGCGGTGGTCTGAAGCTCCCTGGGATGTGTGGAATGAGGTAGGGGGAATGTTATGAATAAGGAAAAAAACCCTACAGTGCCACTGAAAAGCAGGAGTAGTGCCTCCTTTGTCACAGGCAGAGAAAGGAGAAAAGAAGGAAAACTCATTCTCTCACAGAAAGCACTCCTGTGATTTTAATGAGATGAAAAGCTTTATGCTGGCAAACTGCAGAGATCCTTTACCATGTCCCTTCAAGGGTCTTAATCCCTTCTAAACAAGACCTAAGCCCTCATGGAACAATAAAATAGCAGCTAAAGAACTAATGAGGAAAGAGAAAGTTTTCAACACTAGATTCTATCTGGGTGATGGGGAGAGCACCCTGGCATGTCCCATGCTCATCTTCAGAGAGTTGGTGGACTCTGACCGGCAGCGGCTGTGCCTGGAAGAGGGAGTGAGGAGGAAGTGAAAGCAGGGCTCATGCTGCTTGGTGTCTCCTCTCAGGCTGCCTCCTCCTGGTGCCCTGGATAGGCAGTGTGGGCAGGGCCAGGAGGAGCTGGAGAGGGAGGTACTGTGACTTGATGAGCCCATGAGCACACTGTTTCACAAGAACAAGCTCCTGAGCTGTGAAACTGCAGGCAGGGATGTTTCCCTCACGTTTAGGGATCTGAACATGGCACCACAACCAAAGATAATGCCCATTCAACTGTTTTTTGTATCCATTTCTGTAGCCCAAGATCCTGCATATTTTCTGAGGTTATGCTCAAAGACAGAACCCTACTGCAGGGCTGACAGGGCAGATGTGCAACTCAGGTGCTCTCTCATTCTTAGATGTGCAAAATCACCAGTTACATCTGGAGCCCCTCATTTCCAAAAAGCCAAGAAGCAATGCTCAGTGTCAACTGGATATCTCTCAAGTTTTGTCATACTCTTCATTTAAATCAGCCCTGTGAAGCAGCAAATCTGTTTAGCATCTAAAACTCATGGATATCAGCTTAAAAATCACAACTAAGCTCAGTTTTTTTGGTTACTTAATGGTGAGAGCTAAGGTGTCTCACTGAGTGAAACACATTTTGTCCCTGAAAATAGTGGCACTATCTGATCCCTGTTGCTTAAGAAGTGAGACAGCAGAGAGCAGCAGGAGACACAGATAAAATCATACTTAAATTCATCAGAAATCTGAGATTAATGAGTAATGCTCCAACCACATTAGGCTTGGAAAGAAGAGACAGACTTTGACTTTTATCATCTCTAACTAACTGTTTTATCTGCATCTTAGTTATCATAGAACCTTTCCCAAAATCTTCACAGACATTACCCAATTAAATGGTATTTCTGTGTGCAAAATAGTTCAGTTAGTTAGGACAATTAAAATAACTTGAAAGGCAAGTAGCACAGCTTCATACCTTCATGAAGGCAAAAGCCTAAACTTTGATAAAAGTTACTAGAACATTCTTAAACATTCCCTTAGTTTAACTTCATAGTAGTGAAGTTAAACTAAGGGAAACACAAACAATTAAAACCCGAAAAGAGATCCTTAGATTTAATGCCTATTTAAAAAGGTAACAATAGTTAGAAGGCTGCTTTGCTTGGTTTCTTAAATTAAATAAACACGTCTCAATCTCAGTGAAAAAAAAAAATCTAAATAATACGTAGCTATCCCCTAGTTTAAATAATGTAACAATTAAAAATAAAGAAAGGCCTGGGGTGTCAGCATGACTCTGAACCAGATGCATTTTGGGAAGAAGCAATAATCTAATGTAAAGAATCATGAAGGCTGGAAAAGGCCTCCAAGATCATTGAGTCCAACCATTAACCCAGCAGACCATATTCACCATTAAACCAGATGCTACACTCACACACCTTTTGAACACTTCCAGGGATTGCTATTCCACTACTTCCCTGAGAGGCTTGTTCCAATGCCTGACTACTCTTTCAGCGAGGAAAATTTTCCTAATATCTAATCTAAACCTTCCCTGAAACAACTTGAGGCAATTTCCTCTCATCCTGTCACTTGTTACTTGGGAGATCAGCCCCCACCTCACTACAACTTCCTTCTAGGAAGATGTAGAGATCAATAAGGTCCCACTTCAACTTCCTTTTCTCCAGGATAAACAACTCCAGCTCACTCAGCTGCTCCTCATCACCTGCAGGGTGCTATTGACCCTAGATCATGACAAGGAAGGAAGTGAATGCTACTCTTGACTCTATCACACACTCACAGTTAGTCCTTAAATAGGACTTATTTTTTGTGTTTCAGTTTCCCCAGCTGTAGGAAATATTGACCTATTCTTTAAAGGGTCCAAGCTTAAGAATGCATTTTTTAATGTTAAGCTCAGGACTTCCTAAACCCAAACAACTTCTGCTCTCCAAAGTGTTGGCATGTGGAAGAGCACAGCACTGGGCTCTGAAAGAGCAGTGTGAGCTCCCATTCAGTTTCCATGCAGACCCTCTGCTCCAGTAACCAGTGTGCAAGCTCCTCAAATCCATATTTCATGAACAGAGATTACTATTACTATAGTAATAGTAATCTCTGTTCATGAAAAATATTACTATTTTTCAAGTAATATTTTTCTTCTCACTGAAAGAGCCAGTGACTTTTCCTTTTAAGTACCAGCTCTTTGGTCCTCTTCTGCTTTGGAGATTTAGCTTGCTATATGTGGTGTGAATTCAAAGCTGTGGTCTAGAGGAGCAAACTGTACTTATACAAGTGGTTTGACTGCTGTAGCTTGTGGAGGAACTGAAATGCAGATCAACCACATGGCTTATCACAGCTTGCAATGCTCTCTGGTATTAAAGACATAACAGGAGAGTTGTTCAAAGTGTTGTTTGAGGATGTGGCTGAGTAATTCCCTTCATCCTTGCAGATGTCATTGGGTATGTGACACTAGACAGACATATAGACCAGAGGACATTTAGATGTTACTTTTTTAATGCATACGAGATGACTTAAAATATTCCTAAATTCCAGGCCTCTCACAGGCACAGATCTCAATTTTGATCACCAGGAAAGTGGAGGACAAATTGTGTACCTGCACAATATCCTCTCTCTTTACCCTGGGAAGGAAGCTACACTGAACTGATCTCCTTGGGTGGAGCTGATTGGGTCCCTGCAACAGAATGACACGTTTTGCACAAAATGTTTAATTTACCAAAACCCACAGATTTAAGCATGAGAAGCCAGGACCTATGTTGCAAGAGACCGCCCAGCAGGCAACAACGCTGCAGAAATTCTTATTTTTAAACACTCTGTATCTTTCCAGTCCCCACTGATGTTGCACAACAACTCACCAGCGTAATAGTTATTTCCAAGTTTTTTTGTTGTCCCTGCTTTTTCTTGCCCAGTTACTACTTTGCTTTCATCAGCTGAAGTGTTTGAGACCTCTCAGAGGCTCACTGCTGCATGCGCCTGTCAGCTCTCTAAACTGTCATTGTTTTGACATATTCTAAGAGAGACTTTATGTGGGCATCTGGATGAATATAATTCTTTCCACACCTCTGGGAAAATGGGAGTCTTCTTTGGGCTATCTGTGGGAAATGAAGGGTGCATGGGTTTTCAAGCAGAAGTGGAGTGTATGTGTGAAGAACAGTGCCCCAGGAAGTGGGAAGGCTAGAAACTATTCTTCCAGTGACACTAGAAGTGCATACATTTATGCATACAATCAGTTTGCAGGAACATGAAATTATTCACTGCATTATTTTTTATGTGAAATTTCTGTGTTACATAATATACTCTATATTCCTGAAAGTAGTTTATGATAGGACAAAAATTACTTTAGGCAAACACACAGCAGGAAAGCAGAAAACATACCATTGTTTCCGATCTTGATTATGTAGATTGGCTTCTCTAGTAAGGAAATTAACTCTATGCCACAGCTGTGGGGGCTAAAATTACAGAACAATCGATATTTTGAAAACTTTGAAAATCTGCCAAAGGAGAAAATTACACGATTGAACAACAGCTTCTAAGGAATCAAAATTAAATATTTCACTAATGAATTTGTTCAGTGTTCTGTTTAAAAATTTAGACATTGAATTTGTGATAAACCCAACAATTTGTCCAACCATATATAATTTAGAAATTCCTCTTAAAAACAAAAAGAAACAAAAAGTCATTCTTCACTTTCTAGACCTGATACACAAAGCAACTTTTTACTGCATAACTTAAAATGTTCTTTTGAATCCTTTCCTGACCATTTTAAGTTCGATAATACATTTTTATCTGGGGAAAAAAAAACAAAAAACAAAAAACAAAACATAAACACAAGACCAGACACAAGGAGGAAATGGAGGAACCTTAGCAAAAATTAGAACCAAAAGTGTAAAAAAAGGTACTTTGAAAATTTTTGAAGTATTTGGGATCCTTACAGATTCCATCTATTATAAAAATGACTGTTACTAATAGCCCCAGGATTTTACCTTGGCATGGTAAGAAATTCATATGCTTCAAATCTTGAAAAGGATGGCAGCAAGATGGGATGACTAACGGTGAGCAGTTAGAGCAGAGCAGGCAGATGAAAAGCGGCCTGTAAGCCCATCCCCAGACACCCTGGGGACTGAGCAAACACCAACAACCCAAAAGCTACAGAGACACAACTTGATAAAGAGTTTCGGTAAAGTGGCTTCCAAATATCAAATCTGCTGATGTGGGTATGATTCACAACCACTATACTTGAATTATTCTGAGCCCCTCCAAACTGCAGTCTCAAGTGTCATTTCTGTCAGCTTGGTCACTCATTTTTAGCATTATTCCTTCCCTTCCTCCGAGCCCAACAACACAATGAAATAAATGTGCTGCATCCTACATATTCAGGTTACAAAAGTAACTGACGCCAGCAAGGTCAGTCACATAAATTCACTGCAAGATTGCTTTGAAAGAGACTCATGCTAAAGGATTCAATAGCTAGATAATCACCTTGTGCCAGTAAATGAAAAAGAGAAGGAAATAATTCTTTCATTTTCCATCACCACTTCTCTCTTATTTGTGGGAGGAAGATAGGAAGTTTTTGCTGTTCAGAGTAACACAGAAATTAAGTAAAAATAGTGTTATGTTTTATAAAGCAGAGCAGTTGTCAACTCATATCATTTATTCATTCATTACTGCAGCTACCATAACCAGAAATCAGCACTATACAATCTAGGACAGCTGTGCTCTCCTTGCTGCTAATACTACAGGCAGTGCCTCATACCATAAACCCATCATTCATTACAGGGAACAACTGACAGATTCTTCCCCTAAGGAGGCCAAGATTACTTAAATCTGAAATGCCATACCCTGTCAACACAGGTGTACAAGAGAGAAGCTCATTTACTGGCAGACTGGGTAATACATAAAAATAGTCACTACCCAAAGTTGATAATCAGTTAAATAATACAAACACAAAAAACAACAAATGAGGTTTGGTGCTCAGTTGATAAAAAATTAAATAACAATTGTGACGGCAGGTGTCCGAGGATGAGGTAAGAGACAAGAAAGTTGACCCCATGTTTCAGAAGGCTTGATTTATTATTTTATGATATATATTATATTAAAAACTAAAATAAATAATAGAAGAAAGGATTTCATCAGAAGGCTTGCTAAGAATAGAAAAGGAATGAATAACAAAGGCTTGTCTCTGACCAAGACAGTCTGGACAGCTGGACTGTGATTGGCCATTAATTAGAAACAACCAGATGAGACCAATCACAGATCCACCCGTTGCATTCCACAGCAGCAGATAATCATTGTTTACATTTTGTTCCTGAGGCCTCTCAGCTTCTCAGTAGGAAAAATCCTAAGGAAAGGATTTTTCATAAAACATGTCGGTGACAAACAATTCTCCATTTGTTTCATGAAGGCTATGCTATTTAAATCCTTCAGAAGATAAATTTCCTTGTGCATAGCTTGCAGACCATTTAGCATGTGGGCTCTACAGCCACAGAAAAGCATTTGTAGGAGGCTCTTGCTGTGCTGTTGCCAGTCTCTCCTCCACTGAATGAAATACAGCAATTGGCACAGAGATGCAGGGAGGCAGGAGGTCCAACATACAGCAAGCATCTGGAATGACTGACTTCTGTTGGACAGAGGTTTCACCTACCACTGAACTCAGACTAATTGCGTACATTTATTCTTCATACTAACAGATCCCTTTAGCATTGAACCTTTCAAGTGTTGGTGTCAAGCGCATCATTTAAGACAGAATTTGCTGAAAGGCAAGAAGGTTTATTTTAATATGCCTCTCTGTACAAGGAAGAAATGAGGCTGGAACTGGAAATACCTGCAGTACAGTACACTGCATTTTTTTCCTGATTCAAGTGCTTCATTCTTTTTTTTACCCCTCTTTTTCCCACTCAGAGAAATATAAAAAAAATACAGGAGACCTGTTTAGTTACTTGCACTTTGTCCATTTTAAGTCAAAGCAGAAAAACACTTGCTGACCCAGACATATAAATTACACCATTATCTAATGAACTGTTGCAGAACTCATTTGAATGTAGCTGACTTTGTGAGAAGCATGAAACTTCCAGTCATTTAGACAAGAGTTGTTCAGGATAGACAATATTAATTTAGGAATGAGTCATTATGTTCAGTACCAGTCTGATGGTACTGAACTAATGATTTGATTCAAATTAATTCAAATCACTAGGGAGAAAAAAAATTACTGAAATTATACATATAGAAGAATATCAAAACAATCTTTCCCAAGATCCATAGCATTTATGGGCTGTCATTGCTAGGCTGAAATTTCCTTTTTCACATCACAATGTATGTACACAACCTTGCTCAAGTGCAGTGGTGCAAAATTCATTGGCTAGAGCATCCCCATAGCTCCTCTGAGACAGAGAGGTCTGGGGTTCAGAAAGCTTTAAAGCTGTATAGAGAAAGATTTCTGCCACTCCCTGATGCAGGTGATATTTTAGAGTAGGCAAAAAGAAGGAAAGGATTGGCAGGGAGTCAAATGTCTCGCTGAGCCCTGATATTAGAGAATGGAGGATTGAAGGGAATAAAAAAAGGATAAGAGGTTGTTTTGGTTGGGGTTTTTTGGGTTGTTTTGGTTTTTTTTTTTTGTTGTTTGGCTAACATGACAGAGAATTTCTTCTAACATTTCACCACAGAAACATGATACCCTTGGATTGTCTTCACATCCATCAGGCCAAACAGAGCTGGAATTTGCTACTCAGATATATTTGCTCCATTTACACATTTGTGGAGAACTCATTAGGAAGCCTGAAAGGGAGGTAAAACTTTCCATGCTTGAAAGCTGAACTAAAATCAGAAGATTATTTATTTCCAGAGGTAGCTCTGTAGTGGGTAAAAGGAAAGAAAATACTGGGTTATACGTCTTTGTATTTTTTTTTCACTGTATTTTTGCTTGTGGTATTAGGGCAGTCAGTCATATATTGGCATCCAGCAAACCAAGGAGCAGAGCAGAATCAAAGCAGGGCATTGGGTTTATACAAAATTATGGGCAAGGGTTGATCTAACCCTTCTGAAACAACTACAAGGAGCCACATCATGGGATGCTCACCTATAGTAAATGTTCAGTAACATAGCCTATTTTTGAAAAGCTGTCTCATGGATGCTTTGAGCCTAAGCTGCCGAAGAACACTTTATTCTCCTCTCCTTCAGAATACATTGAGAAAGGATTACTTCTCTGTTTAGCTCTTAAGAGATCATTGATAATAATTTAGATGGAGGTGCAAGACAGAAATTCTTTATGGTTCTGCTTTTGCAAATTATAAAGGAGCCTTTAATTACAAGCTTGCTCACTTGCATTTTAACTACGGAATTAAATTAACTCAGTGAACTTTGCATGCTGAGCCCCATGGACTGCCACACTCCTGGATTCTTGAGTGACTGGTGACCTGTTGATACAGGAGATAAAGCCTTTATTCTCCATGCTATAGCAAACTGGACTCAAACACCAAAATAACAAAATTAGGGGACTAAAATTACCTGTAGCTATATAAACTGGACTGTAGAAAGCAACACAGGATTGTGATCGACAGATTTCCTTTTGTTGCTGATTCTGTCAGCTGGTTGGGAAGTGAGGGCAATTACTAACTCAGTCACTTTCCTGCATCTCTGCTTGACTCTGTGTAAACTGGAGTTCATGATATTAATTTATTTGCAAAACACTGATAAGAAATGTCATGTAAAATCTTCTCTGGCTACATGTAAAGAAGAGACATAATTTAAGATTAGCCTACATTCAAATTTACTGGTGACCAAATACAGTATTTTAACAAAAGTCTCCAAAGATAAACATCCAAAAAAAAAAAACTTACTGCAGCACATATTCCCCTACAAAAAGTTGATTTTGAAATGCTTGCTTACACTTCACTGACTGCACTGGCTCCTTCACTTGAGAAATTTGATTTTTGACACTAGCTCCACTGCAGGACTTTCAACCCTTCAGGTTCCTCCTTTGCTGCAAGTTGATCATCACATCCAGCCTTAGCTTGTGCAATGTACAAACAGTTTGCATGCCTCACTGTGCTCACTGGGGTTTCACAGCTCTGATTGCAACAATTTCCCAGAAAAAGAAGAACTGCCTAAGCCTGAAACTCTGAGTCTGTCCACCTCCTCAGAAAAAATGTTGCTGCACAAACACTGTTGGTGGCTGCATGATCCATGGCAGTCAGTGCAAGAGATTTCAAAACCATTTGACTTCTGTTTTTAGTAGCCTATATCCAATTCATTAGAAGAAGCTGGTAAATGTCAGCTCCACAAACAGGACAAAAAAAAATGATTCAGTCTTCTCTATATAATCTGTCTAATAAATTCAATAGGTGTCACTTTTGTGGAAGGGTCTATATACCTCAGCAGTAATTTGTCACCATGAAACAGTTTCAGGGCGTTTCACAGTTGTGTGTCAGTGTTCATTTCAGGCCTTATCTTCAATGAACATTTCTTGCTAAGAGCAATTAATTCCTTGCATCTGTCACTATAGGAACAAAGAAAATGCACTTTTATGCAGAAGGCCCATTATTCAGTACATTAGGCACTGATATGACAGTTCTCCTCATCCCACAGTCACATACAATAATAAGTCACCTTACTTATCACTAAGATTTTCAACATTTCATATTATGAAGATATGTATTTTCTTTCTTTTTTAAATTTTAGTTTTGGTATATTAAAAAAAATTAAATATTATAACCCTAATTAAATAAAGCAAAAAACCACCACCCCAAAACAAAAAAAAAATTCCACTCCTTCAGTAAACGCTGCATTACCATTTAAATTCAGGCAAATTTGAAGGTGAGATAAAAAATAAAAATAACTAACTAAATAAAAGCACATAAGGGGAGAAGGAGAGAAAACTTCTAAACTACACTGAAGTGTACTGGAAATTATTTGAAATTAGCAGATCTGTCTGCAGCATGACTTTTGCTCCACTCTGACCCCTCATCCTAGCCTGCCCTCAAATATAATGGCCTAAATATATTCCAAAATCAATATAGGTAGTTGTGGACTTATCAAATAAATGAGTTAATATTAAAAGTTCAGTTATAACACCTTAAGATATCATTCAGAAGAGAGGAAAGAAAGGAAATGCTAGAAATGCCGTGTAAGAAAAGCAGAAAATTATTTGCCCATTTGATGTTTGCTGCAATGAGGAAGAACCAGGGAGCTTCACATACAAAATACTTTCAATCAACTGGAGGAAAATGAAAAAAGGAAGAGAAAAAAGATTATATTTATTCTTTGTGATGTGAGTTACTGGTTTCCTGAAATATTTTACAAACTGCTAGGGGATGAAATTAAACAACCACAATAGCTACATTATGCACCCTGGATATTTGGATATTTGGGCAAAAATATGTAAGCACAGAGCAACCACTGAAGTAAGAGAGGCAGTTTATTCAAGCTGCATTCATTTTTCTTAGTGATGCTAGAACATATATTAATGCTTAAAACCTGCTTGCTAATCATTTTAAGCAAACACTGGAGAAAATTCAATTGGGATGCTTTTAAGCAGGCACCACAGGAAGCTCATTTTGGGACAAGCTCACAAACAGTTGGAGTTATTTTCATCCACTTTGAGACAGAAAAAACAACACATGACGCAAAAGTCCAGTCAGAGGCAAACAACATAATATAAACTGCAGATCATCACAGTGCGACAGACCTCCTTTGCCATAAAGATACCAGCTACCAACACTGGAAATGTGATGCAGGACAAGCTATTCTACACACCTCAGAGGTGTGGTGTACACACCACCTTAAGGATACTTGTTTTCTTGCAGGTTTGTGCCATACATTTGGGGTGCTGCTCCATGCCTACCTTAACAGTTGAAACCTGTCTTCCATGCCTCCTGCTCCATGGTTATACATTCCTCCTCCATGTCCTGTAAACCCTGTGTTGCTCCCCAGATCTCTCCTATGTCTCTCAGCTAAGGATTATGCTTCACTAGATAATGTTATGACCAGATTCAGACTTCACTTGTGTGTGGCGGGCATAATGGTTTATGTTTGTTTCCCTTTTATTAGGCACTAATGAGACATTTTCTCAACATCAAGTTTCACTCAATATGTAGGAAACCATGCTTTTGACACATCCCTATGTTTATTAAAGGTAGTGAAAGTTTTAAAGAGTTTCAGAAAATAACCCAATGGTTCTAATTGTAAAATCATGCAAAAATGAGCTATGAAATCATCAGTGAGCTACAGACATTTCTTGCTTAATTGTCGGATCAAAACAGGAAGATAGAGTCAGTGAAAATTGATTTTGTCATTAAATTAATCTCAGTATCTGCAAGCAGGCTGATATATATACATGCATATAGCCTAAACTGTTGCACAGTTTTCATTAATTAAACTGGCTTGTTTTTCCTTCCATACAAGGTCTTAGAAAAGCCCAGACTTTGTTCTGCAGCCTGGGATGAATTCAGGTGTCCTGCACCATAGCCCTTTCAGCAGCTGCTCCCCAGGGCCACACAGAACTTCACCTCAAGTGTTTACATGCACACAGTCTTCAGATACCTCCACTCACCTGCTTTAAACCAGAGAAATAGTGTCAAGCAGCACTAACCCTCTTTGAAAAAACCAAACCACTTGGAAATGTTGGGTTTTCATAAGTAATATTCCATTCATTTAGGAGAAATTTACTAGTTAAATGTAACTGTTTATTAGCTGCAACTGCAGGGGGTGGTTGTAACATTTTTTCAATAACAGAATTCTGCTCTGAACTAGCAAAGGCCACTGAATTTTTTCTTTAATGACTAGCATTTAATCCCTGAACCACTGTGCTGGTGTTTTTCTCCATCCTATTTAAGTGCCTAAAAATATTTGAGCTCTAAATGGAGGAATTGCTGTGGGGTTTGCTGAATTTCCCCTGGTTTTTAGCTGTCTCTGTTTCTTTAGCTAGCTCTTGAGTCACTCCAGAAATATCCCATATTAGGGGTCTTTTGGACCCCACGATCGCAGCTGCAAAGAGAGAAAGAGAGACGTTTTTCCATTTTCAGAGAGGTTTCATCCATTCCAGGTTCAGGAAGTGCTGTTATTTCCTCTCTGCCTTTATACTTTCTCATACATACCTATATGCTTCTCAGTCCTATGCCTCTCCAGTGGCATAATTCCTTGCGTTCTTCAGCACAGGCTGCCTCACATTTCAGGCATGAGCCTCTTGCCTGATACCACAGAATCAACTCAGCTGGCATCTCTAGGTATTACTGCCATGGACACCACCCAAAGGAACATGGATGAAGATGTGCAGCCACTATCATTTAGAAGAGCTTTTTAAGGGCACAGAGAATACAGTGGCATTTCAGATACTTGGAAACCAACATATTTTTAGCTTAATTTAATTGGAATTTTCTGTTTAATGAATATGCTAGTTTCTAAGTGTCTAAAAGAAAAGGATTATTTTCCAAGCCAGTCAGAATATTTCTATTCATCACTTTAATTCATGTTTTCTTTGCTGAGTTAATATCTTGTGATTTTTAAATGTTCTAAAGTTTAAAAACCATTTGTCCCCCACTTTAACTGCTGCTAAATGAGATTCCTAGGAGCTTTAAAAGCCAGAAAAGGATTGTTGTTTCACCAGTACTTTACTATCTATTGTTTAAATCCAATTATTTAGTATTCCTGGAACAAAGATAATAGATTTACACATATAGTAGTTGCTTTACGTTTAGCTCCTTAAACCTATTTTCATTATCGCCTTAGCATTTAACAGTCACTGAAAAGCCATTATCCAGTCACAGGTTCACAACACATAATTTGATTAAACATATTACAAAATTAAAGAAAGGTTTTTTTTCCATCATGCTTTACCAGAACCATGAAGAGATGCCATGCACAACAATTCCCTCCTCAAATCAATCCGCACAGACATGTTCTTTGTTTGCAAAGCTTCTTTGTCCTGTGATGCTTAATTAAGGATATAATGGAGAATATTATAGTCATTTTAGAATCATTTGGAAGTAATGATGCCTGAGGCCAAGCATGGAGCTCTGTTTAACTCAGCTAAACGTAGAAGTGTTGGCAATGGCCATTAAAAATGGACCCTGTTGCTATCTCAATTTTCAGAAATAACTTGCTGTTCCCTTCTCCTCCCCTCTCCCCCCGGCTATGCTTTTTAATTTCTTGGGTGCCATGCCTCTCAGCAGCATAAAGTTGCATTTTGTAAGAGCTTATCTTTCTCCTTTATTAAACAGCATGCCTTGAAATCATTTCATGCTAGCACAAAGTTCCCAGAGGCATGTAACTCCCATCACAGGTTGTAGCTGCCTCTATCAAGTTAGTCACGTGCATCACAGAGGCACCATAGCTGTTTACGCTAAATAAAAAGATCTAGAGGTGAACAGCTAATTTCCATGAAAACTTACTGTGGTTTTATGGGTTTTCAAGAGGAGCTCTCACCAGCTCAGTCTAGTATCTAAAGAAGATCAGGGTGGAGTTGTTACACATCAAGCTCTAGTGAGGCTAAGAGGAATTATTTTTGATATGCACAGTCTTACTACAAAGGTTTCCAACACATGAATGCTTTCATAAACGGTATTTGGACTGCAGTAAAATAATGATTTTTCAGGAGTATTTTACAGAGACACTATGTACCATGTAGATTAATGTGTGGAAAATAAGGTACTTCTTCTAAAGGAAATTTTGAATTTTTCTCAAAATCAGTTTTATCAATCTTCTTAACAATGTATGGAATCAGAATAAAAACTTTAAATATGAAAGTCTGTTCCCACAGGAGAAGGAGTCCTGGACTGTGGTAAGCCAGGTCAGATCCTGGAGCAATGAAAGTTGGACCATGCTCCAAAATATTTGCTTAAACCCAAGGAAGATCTCTCCAGGATAGCTCAATGTTTCCCATTCATTTAATTTCTCTATTGAAACTGGTAAATTTTGATGCATAAATCTGTGCACTGTGAGCAGGACTGTTGCCTTAAGCTCCCATTCCCCAAAGCAAGGCTGCCAGGCATAGAACAGCAAGTTTCACTCTCTTTTTTTCTACTCCTAGAGTTAGTACCTCTTGAAATCTTTTGTAAGGGAAACAGTACATGCAATGGGCCCATTTGAAACTAGATCTAGAGAAACAGAGGAATTGGAAAATTTCTCCAAATTCTTTTCCGCAGATAGGACAGTACATTAAAATTATCAGCAACTCAGTGAAAGTAGCAGAGAAACCTCCAGAAGTCTTTTTTTTTTCAAATAAGTCCTTAAAACTCTCAACATTTTGTGCTGTGCAAAAGTTATGTTATTTATCTATCACTCCCAAGCACAAGTTTCTAGATGACTATCCCCAGCCTTCTGGACGTGCCAACATGAAGTGAGCTTCTGCCCAGCACAGCTAAGGTGTAAAGTGAATGATGCAAAAGGAACAAATTTAATCATAACTATGGCTGCTATGTATTTTTCTACCTGACCTTCCTTATGAGCTTTGAAGTAGTCCCCTCCAAAGCCATGTATTTATTTTAATTTTAAATTTTTTTCTTTTTTTTTTTTTTCCCCAGACTGGAATATTTTTTCTTAGGCTAAAAAAATAACAAAAAAAATAATTTTAGAGCCATGCACTCCAGGACACTTCACATTAAACTGCAGATACTACAGGCAACTAGATAACACTAATAGCACCTGAGGCAATTTCCCTTCCTATGTTTCTTCTCAGTTGGCAGCTGGAGTCTGGGCTAAAAATAACCTTGTCATGACAGAATAATGAATCCCAGCAATAAATGTATTTCACAGAAATGCAGTGAGGTCATTATCTGAGCCTTAATGGATGAACAGGGTGGGAAAGAGAGGGAAGGAGTATACAATAAAAATGCAGAATGAATGAAAGAAATGTGAACAAACGTTGTTCAAAAGCTCTGGAAATCATAGCCTGCTTTCCTGTTTATGTTAGTGTACGAATAATTTACATGACGTTAAAAATTGAAAATACTCTTAAGAAATTCTTAGCTGGCAATTTGTCTGCATAAACAATTACTGCTTCCCAGGGTCTATGAAATTATTCTCTTTTATCTATAGGACATTTCATTAATTGTACCATATATCTGTTAGTTACAGTACCACTAATAGTAAGGGAAACAGATTCCAAAGATAATCTACTTAAAAAACCCCCAACCAACCAACCAACCAACCAACCAACCAACCAACCAACCAACCAACCAACCAACCAACCAACCAACCAACCGCTAAGTCATCCAAATCCAAGACCTCTGAACTAGTTGTTGCCTGAAGTATTTTACCCCTCAAAGGTACAAGTAAATAAATAAACAAAGAACAGTATATCTACATTCTCATTATTATGATCTGTATCGAAGCAGTAAATCTGCAGCTAGCTACAGATGACTTAGGGCATGAATTTCAGACTAAAATTACTTAATGAAAAAAAAAATCTTATTGCTGCTGTAATAGCTAATTTTACTATGCCCCCCAAAAAACTAGTCTTTTTGCCTCCCAGACTACCCTTTTGACATAATTTTCTCACTGGCTGTTTCATCATTTCCTCTCTTTAGAAACCATCCAATCATAATGTCATGGTTTGAGCCTGGCGCAATGCCAGTGCTCCCCATGAAAATACTCTTTCCTGGTGTCTGCTGTGAGATGTGATCAGAAATAGAGCAAAGCAGGCTCCAACTTAGGAATAAAGGGGAAAAAACTTTATTAACCTACAACTATTAAAGAAAAACACACAGAATTCAGGACGAAAACCTTCCAAAAACATTCCTCCTCCCCCCCACCAAATTTCCAATGCATTCACCCCTCAGATCACCCACTCTCAGTCCAGCACCACCCTTCAGATTATCAATTCTCAGTTCATCTAGGAGAGAGGAGTCCCTCTTGCACCATAGGCTTCCCCAGAAAACACAGTCGAAACCTCTTGTGTTTCCATGTCACGTGCGGCACCGCCTGGAGATCATCTGCCATCGTGACATCTTCCTTACATGTACAGTGCTCTCACCACTGCACATGGACCAGAGCTGCTTCTAGGGTTTTCCTTTTTAAAGGGTGGTCTGCCCAGTTCCAAAAAGAGCACAGTCTCTCACTTTTGGGACACCTGTCCCCCCCCTCACCCCCCAATTTAAACCCCTGGGGCCGAGGGGTCTTGAGAACAGAGATCATCTTCTTCTTTTTCTTCCCTGAAGATGGAGGGCACCACCACCACCCTCCTCACCAGTCGTCTCTGTTCACGCCACTCCCTCACATCACATCACTGCACTCTCTTGGCTCCGAGCCATTGCCTCCCCCTAAATGCAGTCTCTGTGTCACAGGAAAAATGGTTCTGTCCATGGCCATTAATGAAAAGTCCAGCCAAAGGCCACTCCATCATCTCCTCCCACCCAAGATTCTTTTCAGCTTCCCTCGTGGCCCACTTCCTCTTATCTCATCTCTGTCTCTCTTCTCATTCAACTCCAGGAGGAATCAGCATTTGCAAGGTTTCCAGCATCCAAGAAAAGGGTTAAAAGTCTCAGGCTCTGCCTGTCCAGAACTCTCACACTGCCCAGCTGGCACCGACCTCCCCCCCTTCTCCTTCACTCCAGCCGTGCTATTTTCAAGGTGGCACAGGCACAGACACCAGCTCTCCCTCTCTCTCTCTCTTCTGGGGGTGGGCCCGATGTCTCTCAGTGCTCCTCCACCCTTCGATCTTGCAGGGCCCTTCACCTCCCTTTTCTGCCCAAGGCCCGGCCTGGCGGCCTACCTCCTCCGGCTGCATGGCTCCCCCCCCCTGCCCAGCTTGGAGCTGGGCAGGGGAGGTTTGTTCTCTTCCATGAACCAGAACCCAAGAGACTTTTCCCCTGGGAGTTCTTAACTTTTAACCCCCTGTGTTCTCAGAGGCATATCCATGTCCTCAGTGGCCAAACCAGGTGCCAATATTCAAATCTGAGCATCTATTGGTTTGACCACAGCATCCCAAAAAACTGACTTCCTCTCAAACCACGACACATATCTTTCTTCAATGTCTTTAAAGACAGCACTTAGAGAAAGTACATTTAATACTCATATTTTAAGCCAACTCTCCTTTCTCTTCATTGAGAAGGAAGCAGAGAGGTTTCCACTTAGGAAAAACACCCTCCCTCCACCTGAGAGACACGTTGTGTGACACTGCCCGAGAGAGACGGGATGTGTACATAAACTATACACGCCAAATACCAAGAAAGTTGCTGAGAGTTGGCAATGAATAATATAATATAGTTAGTCCAGCAGGTAGAGAAGGGGAACTTGCACCAGAGCATTCACGAGGAGGCCTTGATCAGGAAAACCACAAAACCTGCTAAGTTTGAATCAAACCGCCTGCTTGGGCCCAGCACAGCAAAGCTTAATTGCTTGTTGTGCAACACCATCAGAATGCAGATTTGCTTGGTTAGAGCATTTAGTAGAGCATAGCTTAACATTCTGGACTCCCATGCATTAGGAGAGAAAAGCACAGCAATAGTTCTTGCATAAAAGTTTGATACGTTAAAAGCAAAATAAAAATAATTTTGAGGCACACCAATTCTCTTTAACATGCAATATAATGACAACACTTCAGACTACAGAACAGAGGCAGCCACTGATCCTGCAAGCCTTTATTGGCCTGCACTTCCCTACCATGAGTAATTTCTTCAGGATTCCATGAAGCTGCATAATAGAAAAATGAAACCATGTATCATCATTTCAAAAGCACGCATCTGAAACAATTACCATCTACAGTCTCCACTCTATTTGCTGATCAGAGGAGAGAAATGAAGGAAAAAATAAAGTGGAAAACTTCTCTCACAAAGGTCTTGCTTTCCTCTATGGCTGAGGAGAAGAGAAGACATTACCACCAGAAAAATTGCACAAATATTAACAGTCCAATGATCCCAACATTTTCAAGTTGAATAGGTCAGGATAGATTGGCCTAATAGAACTGGTAGGTCCAGACTCATCCTGTTTTGTGTCAGTTCACATTCTTTTGAGGGAGGCCAGGATATTGAGCCTTCATACATGATTCCCAAAGGTAAACCCCTAAAACTGACCCAAATTACAGCATTTGTGTACACACAATGGCTACTTGCAGCTTCTAAAGTCTGGTTTCAAGTACAACTATTGAAGTCTGCATTTACATCTCCTTTTGATATCTACTCCAAATATGGGTTTGGGGTTTTTGGCTTGCCTTTTTTGTTTTAGATATGACTGGGTTCAGATGGGGGTTCAGACTGGCGTCTTGGCTAGTCTGCTTGTAGTGGACTATGACCCAGCCAATATCTCAGAGACAGCAACCACAGGGAGGACGATGGATATGGCCACAAGCTCTGCCCCACACTTTGGATGTGCCATTTCAAGAGATACAGAGACTATGAAATGGAATGCACAAGCAGCGCCTATCATAGTCCAACACTATCAGAGGTGCTTAAGAAAGGGATGGCTGGAGGTTTAGGTATGAAATGGATTGGCAATCTTTTTAAATTCTAGGTATACACCAATTTGGTAGTTTTGCAGCCAGGCTTCTCAGTCTTCCCAGGCTTCCTGGCTTTTTAAAATCCTGTCTTTAGGATTTTAACATTGCTTTTTCCTCTGTCATCTTGGTGCTTTTATCCACTCCTTTTTTCTCCTGCACTCTTGGGTTACTAAATATATTATGGTAAGAATGGAAGCACCAGTAGTGAACAAGAGCAATTACTAAAATTTGATGGCTAAGGAGTTTCTTCTTAGCCATCAAATTTTAGTAATTGCTTGAAAAGGCAAGTTTTCAAATATTTGGTGCAGTTGTAATAGATGACCTACCCACACATTGCAGCCACAATGTCAGGAGGGACAGTTCACCAATACACAATGCAAACATACATTTATAAATTGCACTATAAACAAGATCTGAGATGCAAACCTTTAAAAGCAAAAGAAATTGATCAATTTTTCATACATTTAAGCATGAATTAATATTTATTAACTATTTCCAAATATTTGTTTAGTACCTTCAAACCAGCACCGATTTTTACATTTTAAAATAAGTAGCAAAATACCAATTAAAAGAATTTGCTGGCAAGCTAACCAAACCCCTCAAAGATATTAATACTCAAACATTCTTTCTTCAAATAATTTGAGGACAAAACCCCCCAACAACCTAGACTTAATTTTAGTATTTTCTAGGCAAATGTTTTACATAACAACAATGCAGTTTGGAACTGGAGAACAGCTTCTAGAAAGAAAGAAAAAGCTTTGAATTCATAACAGCTGAGAAGGGGTTAAGTAGAAATTTACTGAAACACAACTGAATTAATGCTGTGCACAATGCAGCATGAAATAAGGGACTGAGAGGAAGGAAGCATATTAAGGATTTAAGAGTTTCCATTATGGGCTCATATTAGCACATATCAAAGATTTATCTTCCTCCAGAAATTTTGCTCCCAAGCATACTGCTTAGTATGAAAACAAAACAAAACAAAAGAAAACCAAACAAAGCCTGCTTCAAAAATACTTATTTCAATATTTTCTGTCCCATATGCATCTCAGGCAATAGTAGATATGATCAAGTTACATTTTTCTAGAACAGCAAACATATTACATATAGAATTGTTGTTGCTGCTAAGTACCAGAGGCATAGGATCATGCATTAGTATTATTAAACAGAAAGATACTTTCAATACTTTCTTTCCTAACACTCCTTCAGAATGCAGCTGCCACTTCCCAACTTTGTTTTCTGACATCCACATGTCTCCTCTACACTCTGTTCTACATGTGAAATAGTTTCAGGGATGGCTCCGCACCAAGATACATGCCAGGCCATCTCTCCACTATCTCAGATACTAAACACAGGCTCCTTTATCTTAGTTTCTCCAGCAACAACATAGAAACAGAAAAAAGCAAGAATACTAACATCGGGCTAGGCAATATTAATTATAAGGTACAAAACCTGCTGAGATAAAGAAAGCACATTCCAGAAAAAACGCACATATGCTTCATAACTGGAATAAACACAGCATATCCCAAAACTACTTGCAAATTGAGTCAAATATGAACACCAAAAATACATCCATTCAGCAGCATGCAATTTCTCTTTCAATTTAAGGATTGTGTCCTTGCTGCTGAAATTTTTTAATTCAAGCTACTTGATTAAAATTCTGTGACTAATACATGCTTAGAGTAGCAGCTCAACTGCATGCAAGGTGTTCTTCAAAGCAGATTTGGATAGATGTATCTATATTGCATTACAGATGCTGTTGCCAGACACTAGCAATAGCTCCCATTTTGAGCTTGTGCGTCAGTCAAGCCCTTATTAAAAGGTGAGACCGTTTGGGGAATTTTTCTTCAGTGACAACAAACCAGTGCACTTTCAATTTCTCCAAATAGGTTTATTTTCCCAGTTAAACTCTGTGACTTTATTGCTTCAGAAAATATAATATTCTCCAGTGTTTCTAGAAAAGATACCACATATCCCACCTGCTCCCACAGGTATTGAAGCCTGACAAACAGACCAACTGAAAAATGTCAGGAAAGCAAGACAAACTGAAGAGACCTCACATCATCACCTGATATATTGCCCACATGAAAAAGGTACATGTGGCAACTGCTGCTGTGTCTTCCCTACAGTACCAAATCCTAATGATTACAGAAATGCACAGGTAAAGCACAGTCAATATAGACACTATCAGAAGCATCCCCAGATCTTACCATGAGGGTAGATGGATGAGATGAAAGCCTGCATAAATAGATTCATTCCCAGTGTATTGCATGTCCACAAATTTCTTTCTTTCCTCTTAAACTGGCATAAGGCATAGAAATTAGAGCAGTCCTGGAGACAGAGCATTTTCTGACACAAAGCTTCATGTAGCAGACACAAGTAATCCTCTCTCACTGGCAGGCTCTCATCCAGTTTAGCTCAGCATGTATTTCTGCAAGAGGTGCATTACCACTTGCTGAGAGAGACCACTCACAGGGGCATTTTTCCTCACAGTCTGTGTAGATTGTGATGTAAAACTGGATAAATCATCATGACATTGAGTTGTGACAGCTGTTCCAACATTCCTTTCTATACCATCAAAACACTTTGAAGCAAGAGCCCCTGGTCTGATCTGAAGATAGTGCCACACAGCTTTCAAAACCTATACCAGACTCACAATAACACTGACTCAACTTTTGTCTCACATACCTGATGCTCCGGGTCTGCTACAGCAAACCTCTACAACCAGTAACATGCTGTTTGTAATCTGCTTCTTAGGTAAACATTAATGTGCCAAAAAAAGACACATAGCACGTGGAAGAAGCTTTTGGCCTATGCTTGTAAGGTTTAATTTATTTTTTAAAATACAAAGAAAGAGAGAGAACGTGAGAGAGTGTGACTTGTAGCATCAGCTAAGCATTATGAATCCAAATCTACTGTCATTTTTGAGAATATCTGATTAAAATCAAGAAGTCTATAATAGCAGTCATTACTTCAATGTGGAAATTAGGGGTATTGTTAATTCTTTTCATCATGTATCAGCTCCCTTCTAATTGGATCTATATTCATTACTGAAGGTGAAATTAAAGAACAGCTATGAAAGGCTTTTGATGTCAGCTGTATATATCATGTCCTGAATTAAGTTACAAAAATGGTTAATACATTATGTGACTTCAAGCACCTATTTCACTCCATTTAGTTGCACAGGTCCTGAGTACTGGCTGAGGTACTTCACTAACACAGCAAACTTTTAGGATGGGTAAAAGAACTCATTCCATTTGAATTGCTGAAAAATGCATGGATCATGGCACCAAACCTCCCTCAAGTCTGTTGGTTTACAATTGATTTGTCTGCCAGATGCAGGATCTGCTCAATAAATGAGGTGTAGGACAGGGAAGAAATAGACCCTTTCAGTTACTTCCCACCAGAAATGCCAGAGGAATACCAAGTAAAAGCTGTCTAAACTTGAGTAAATGTACTATGCCATGGCCACTGCAAACATTTTTTTCCTAATTAAACTGTGGAAGAAAAGAATAAGGGAGGAACAGTTTGTGCTCAGTTTCAGAAGAGTTTTTTCAGAACTTCCCATTCTGTCTCACACAGCTTAATTTTTTCTTTTATTTTGCACTGGATCTAAAGGAAGGAAAAAAAAATGTATTGTATCAGTCCCTCAGACTGTTAAAATTTTCTCCTTCTCCTACTTTTTGCCATAAACGAGTAGTACATTTATTCTCATGCCTTCAAAACCTAAACCCCATTGCACTCTTCCTACTTGTTCTGTGTGGCACAAAATCATGTGGGAATAGTTTTCCTTACCTTAACTAATACAGACTGGAGAGGGAGAAGAGGGAAGAACAGGTTGCCCTAACACTTTAATTTGCTCTCTTTTGAATGCAATCCTGTTTTCCAAGTATCAACAACAAAGGTTTAACTAACTGGAGTAAAGGGATGAGCTCTTTGTATCTCATAAAGATAGATAACATAAGGAAAGACAATGCAGAAGCTGTTACAGGATGCAAGTTTGCTGCACTCTGAGGTATAACAGAGAAAAAGCTATCAGGGAAACAGAGGGTGTAAACCAGTGTTTCCCAGTAGAGACAGACCATAGAGCTGGGTTGTAAACCAGTGTTTCCCAGTAGAGACAGACCATAGAGCTCCTACTCAAATGAATACTCCTTTTTCTTTAGGTTAGAGTCTTTAGCTAGTGCTTACAGGCCTCTAAGAGGGGCTCTTAAGAGCTTTAATAAGGGTACTAAAGCATGTTAAAACATGTTACACTTGAATTTCTGAATGTGGAATTACTAGACAAGGCTATGTCTCTGGAAAGGACTGTTAAGTTCCATAATCAAAAGAGCATTTCTTTTGTGCAGGTGCATTCTCAGAGAAGGCTGGGGCAGACCAGCCTTCACTGGACTTTAAAACAACTTAAAAATAGTAATACACTTCTTACAAACAGATTATTTAAAAAAGGAAAATCTGCAGTCCCCCAGCAAGTGTGAGCTATCCACTAGTAAAAAACAAACATAATTTCCAAAATGAGCATCATTTCCTTCCAGAAACCTATGTCCTCTTTTCTGTGGGAATTCTGCCAGTCCTTATCTGGACTGCTGCAGGTTTAACCTTTCTGCCTTCTCAAAACAGCACACCTGACATTTGCTCAGACTTTCAGAAAAGCAGACAAGCCACTCAAATTTTATTTGACCAGAACAAAACCTTAAAGTAATTAATGTCAAGTAAAGTAAGGGATACCTGGCTGAAGAAGAAGTATATTCCATTTATTCCAATTATCTTGGCCATAGTTCACCAGTTTGCAGTGATAAAAAGCCATTAATGAGCTTTGTCACTGATAGCATTACTTTCTAATCTTAATTCTTTTAGGATTATTAGCTTTAGAAAGAAGATAATTTATACTAAAATGAAATTGAAAAGTAATGCTTAGATGCAGCAGTATCTACACAATAAAACAGCTTTACAAACATTCACTTGAATAAACATCACTAATTCACTTGTTGTTATTCACAAAGCCTTAAAAAACTGCGAGAAAACAAATTTTTAATAAATCGCAGGGACACATATGGAAGTAAAAATATCACAGAAAAGTTAATCACATCTCCCAATTTCTTATTGAGTTCGACGTTTGCCCGAGCTCTCTTTGATTTCTTTATCATGTTGAGCATTTTTTTTGGTTAGTCATTGTGTTTCTCATGACAGATTTTAGAAATTCCTCTTCCTAACTCAGCAGGCCCTCTTGGGTTAGAGATTTGCATGGGGAAAATAACCCAAATCACCTTTTCTCTCCAAGAAACTCATGACAGAAATAGTTTTAATAGGGAGAGTTGGTTAGAAATGTTATTAAGATCATGAAGCAAGTAGCTGCTGGAGGCACTAGTGCGGGGCATTTAAATCAGGTTTGGTTTGAGTTTTTTCTTTTTCTTGGCTGATAGTTGAATACTTATATTAAATGAGAAATGTCATCACTCCTAGCAACAGAGGCTTCTCTGGAGTACACCTGATGAACCTGAGGGATCCTCATATCCTTATTAGCAGGGACCCTGATATCCTTATTAGGAGCAGTAATAGTTACCACTAAAGGCTCTATCCAAGAAAGGCATAAGTGAGTTGCTCACCAATCCCACAGTAAATTAGACTTTAGACCACAGAAGCAAAATCCAGAACAGAGACAGAAACCTCCATAGTGGGATCCATATGTCTGTATATAAGGATCTACCATCATTTTAGACATCCCTAGGCTTGAGAGGCATCCATACATAGTTAGTAGATATAAAAGGTGAGTTTTACTTGGCAAGATTCTTTAAGTAACTGCATTATTTTTGGTATCTTAAGACAGTCCATGAGTCCACCTACATTTACACTCTTGATTTTTGCTTTCTCCCACCTCCTTGCTCACCACACATAGTGAATTAGATACCTAAGAACAAGATTCAAACCACATAAACTGCATAGAGAGATCTTAAGTAGTACCCCCTGCTCCCAAAAAGGGTCAGTACAGGGAAGAATAGAAACAAGTACCTTAATCAGGCTTTAAGCTCTACATGCATGTATTAATAAACTACAGTACAGCATCTTTGCCTAGGATTTACCTGTATGCTGAGTTCACAGAGAAGATTTTTACATTCCTGTAGGCTTTCCTGGGTTTAAGTCAAAGACAACTGTTCTCCACCTCTTCCATTCTTGTATAAGTGCACACATAGCTCCAGCTGTGTTGTGGGACCAGCTTTAATTTGTTATTCAATGCCTCCCACATCAAACTCCCTATGATCCTGCAACCTGGCAGGACATCCCAAATCAGTGCTTGGCCACAGCAAGCCTGGGAACATTCACATTAAGCATGAGTGGCTTGGAAAGTTCAAGCACATTTAAAATTACATGGTACCATTTCAGGAGAGATGGCTGTGAAAATGTCTTGCTAAACTAATTAGGGAAATTATTTAGGTTAGAAAGATCTGCTTGGAAACTTCTCTGCTGCAAGGAAAGTGAGGACTTGTAAAGTAAGTACACAACAAATAGTCTTTCTACCCCCTTCCCCACAAAAAAAAAAAGAGAGAGAAATGCAATAACAACATATGTGATGCTGACCAAAATACTAGCTGGACTGGCTGGCACAATTTCTCACTTTCACAGCTGGAAGCACAGGTGCTGTAGATATGGAGAGAAAAGGGGGAGAGGGGAACCCGTTGAGCTGTCAATACACTCCTAACCCACAGATGTGCACTTAACTCATGATGTTGCAGAATGTTTCACTGGCTATGTCAGAAGAGCCCTGCTGGTTCCAGGCACCACTGCAGAGGCACAGCACCCTTCTAAAGGCAGTGCATCTGAATAATAGAGAGGGATTGTAAATTCCGCCCAAAGGAATCACTATCAATCTTTTGCTGATAGTTATGTTTAATAACTTGCAGAGAAAAATGGATTTGGGGACAGGAGGAATTTTCCTAGGCAAATGTCTTGCGGCTTTTTGCTTGTTAATATTCAATAATGAAAAAGAATCTAGTATTAATAAGTGGATTAAAGGGGAAATGGGTATATTTGCTGCCTATATGTCTTGATCAACAAATCACTCCCACATTGAGAGCTACAGGGCCAGGTCCCTCTTCTTTCCAGAGGCAGAAATCCTCTGACCTCAAAGATATAAAACTGAAATAAAACCAGGAGAGGTTAAAGCCTTAGTCAGGATTAGGGAAATATTCAGAACTCTATCCACATGGGTTTTGCTGTATATATTCTCAGAGCCTCTGGCAAGAAGAATTTCATTGCTTCCTTCCATACACATACAGGTAATACAGGGCTGATGATCAGGTATGGGGTTTTCAAGACTGTCCAGTTCAGCTACAGCCTTTGGCAACAGCAGCCCTTCTTACCTGTTAGAGAGAGCAGAGCTGGGACAGTGCTAAGCACTTCTGTAACTCCCATCTGCCCAGGAGAGGGGATGGAAACAGGAAGGGATGAGAGGATTGACCCCTCTGTCAGGAAATAAGGGATTTCAGGCTACAGAAATGTCAGATAGGAGGTCTACCAAATTTGCCTCTTGAAGACCAGGGAAGGAAAGAAAAGCCCCTTTAAAAGTTTGCAGTTATATGTGGGATGCTAGATACAAGGCAGCTCTTTTTTAATGTATCAAAATGTGTAATTAAAAGCCCTTTAGACCCATCATTTATCTAACAAATATTCAAAACAAAACACCACAATATAGAAAATAATAAAAAAAAAACCCTACTATAGAAATAGAAATATTTTTATTCTTTATTGTATTTCGTAATTATGGGTAATGATTTGTTTTTCATATTTATGAGATTACAATACTGCATCAAGCCATTCAGGTTTGCTTTTATCTTTCTCTGGACATAGAAGATATACGGTTTGATCACAAACTTTGTACAAAATCTACAGGAAACACTAAAAATTCTCTCTTTTCTCAAATTCCTTGTCATAATTAAATAAAAGGTGCAGCTAAAAATTAATTTTGGACAAAAAGTATAATTAATTAAATCAGTACTTTTAGTTGCCTAGTTTTCCCTCTAGTTTTCATCAATCTGTCTGCTCTTTTCTAACTTGATGCAAATCTGACAAAGTAGCAGAAATCATAACAATAGTTGTGTTCCTGAAAATTTAATACAAATTATGTCTGGATGGATTGAGAAGAGAGCCAAGTGAGTTCTTCCCAGGAGGAAAAGGGCTTCAGCATGAACTGAGCCATCATCTGTTGTGCATGACCTCCCAATATCCACACAGCAATTTACGTACTACGTGACTTGTCAGCACATGCACCTCTCAGGTCTATCCCTGTACCTACAGCTTTTCTTGCTCAGTGAGTGGTCAGGGGACATGAGAATGAACCAAGGGAGAGCAAAACCATGAGAAGCCAGGGAGGAGCCCCTGCAGCGGGTAGGAGCACAGAGGTCAGTGTGTAAAAACACAGAAAAGTTGGCATTTCCAGTTTTGCTCCTCAGGAACAAACCTGAATGTTGTTTGGGAGGCTTTTTTCCTTAAAAAGACATTTCTGTCCTATTTGAAGGCTCTCACTCCTTTCCAAGTAAGTGGTGCAGGACACTGTGGGATTTGTGTACATGTGTGCCATTCATTGGCTGTTCAACACAGTGGGACAAAATAAAACATTTGCTTCTGTTCATGGCTTACATGTTGCTTACATGAACCCCACCAATACCATTGGCTGCTATTTTTTAAACCCAAAATGTTTAAAAAATAGCAGCCTGGGAGCCACAGATACGGCTTTAGTGGAGAGCAACAGTGGTTGCTCAACAACAGTGGTTAGTCCTGAATCTCTAAATGGGGGCTCAAGTCTTCTTTACAACCAGGAAAACAGATCTAGGAAACATCATGTGCCAGGGCTACCTTGGTTGCATCTGCCCTACAAGTAAACAGAGAAATTCAACTCTAGGGGCATCAACAACCTGGCAATTTTCACTAAACTTTAGCTCAAGATAAATCTTTTAGCTAGAAACTTGGCTAGAAAATGAAAATAAATGCACTTTGATTTAAAGCTGAACAGTCTCTTCAGTGACCTGCATCAGAGTTTTTTCTTCTCTCTGGCCACAGGACAAACCTGAAAAGATTATTTTCTTTTCCTTGAGGGAAGAAGTCTAAGATTAAGTAATAATCAATAGCAGACAATAAATGAACCAATCCCTTAATGGATTACAAAGGGACTTCAGAGGTTTTTGTGCTGCATGGCAGCCACTACCAAAAGAGCAGGCAATTGCCTTTAAAGAGTGGAGACAAAGTCTTTAAAGAGTCTGTGCCAAAGAAAGGTCACACTCAACAACAAGAATACATCCTAAACCTATGAAAGCCTAAAAGCAGCAGAGGTAGGATGGATCATTCTCTCTCTAACTGGACAATGCATCTTGAAGACTGTTTGCCACTGCTCTGCTGTACATAAACCATTACAATTCAAAAAGTCAGACCTAAAGAAAGTAACAACAATCAACAATAATACAGAGACCCAAATGCTACAGCTTAACATTTTTTAAGATCCTAGAGAGTTCAGAAATAAACTTTCTGCTGGTGAAAAGCAGTCTGAGGCAGTGCTGATGATCTGACACAATGCAGATTTATCTGGTTTTGCAGAATAGAAACAGTTGTCACAGAAACAAAGGATTAGTGACCGATTGCATCAAAACATAATCACAAATGTTTAAGATTCATAGCACTAATATTCTTAAAATTGTATCCCAGTCAGATCAGATCACATAATTTGCTACCCCTTTGTGAGAGTCTGTCCGAAATATCCTCCAATCTGCCTCACAACTGTCATTGAGAGACCACTCAGAAGACCCCCTTTGTCCCACCCCTAGCCACAGTGGAAAGTTACCCACCAAGCCAGGGGGCTTCATGACCTGAAAGCATTGCTAAGTCATTGTTTCCACAGGTGCACTCTCCTACATGCTACACCGAGCTCAAGGAGAAGAAGGGGGCACTGTGCCCTCTTAACAACAATAGCCTTGGAAGCTGTCCCACCTCTTGGCCCCAGCTGGACTTCTCCTGAGCTTTTGGGTGGTCTCCCACAGAAGAGCCTTCTTGTTCAACTACAACCACCGTGACAGACAAGCGGAGATGACAGAAGCCTCTCCACCAGAGAAAACCCCTAGAAATGCCCATGTGAGAAAAGTCTCCCTCACACTCCCCACGGACTGGGACTGAATCCCCTAGCCCAGGGGAGGTGCGCTGACCAAAACAAGATGGATGATTGCAGGTGCAGGCATTGGACCACGAAAACAATGGCTCTCACCCGTTGCGAGGTGGACTGTGTGTACCCCTTTTCCAAATACCATTCTTTTTACCAGAAGATACAATAGATTCAGTTTTAAAATAATCCCCTTCCCCCTCATCAAGAAAAGTATAATTAGGGTGCAGAATAGACTGCATCTCTGAGATCTCCCCAGACGTGATCTGCTGAACCTCTTCAGCTGGACAACGAAGGACCTCCGCCATTCTCCCTTTTGGTAGCTATATACCCTTTTCCTTTTTTTTTCCTTCCTTATTTTCCTTACTCTTCCCTTTTTTCCCCTTATTCCTCCCCAACGCATTTTTGCTGTGGTTGTTTCAATAAAGTCCATTTGTGTTGATTAATCTGCAAACCCCCTTGTACCATGACAGTTTTTGCACCTTGAAATCAATCTAAAGAACCTCTACGAAGCCCGTCTGCAGGGACAGCTCGTAATACCCTTGTATCCTCTTTTTATACCTTTGTTCCCTCCCAAGCTCTTCTCCCTTGCCACCTTCACTCCCTTCCTAATAAACAGACAGTGTCTCTTTGCACTTTCCAGTGGGCCCAGTTTGGCTGATTTCACGCTCCTATTTGATGCTTGTGACACGATAGTGTTACAGTAATTTCAGTCTTGGTCAGCAGCTCTGTTATAAGCTGCTACTCCACATTTTGTTTTACTTTCAAAGTCTCTCTTGGCTTCTGCTTCTCAGCAACTGGAAGACATGTCTGGCCTTTTGTCAGCACAACTCAACAACTTCCATGCTTTAGTTCCTTATCCACTTAATGGATGTATCTTTTCTAATGCCATTTTCCTGCCTTGTCCATACAGACAAATAGACAATGGACATCCCTTCATTTAAGCACCTGATTTCAGATGAAGGCATTCAAGTAATAGTGACGTAAAATTAGGCAAGCAGACAAATAAGAGCATAACCACACAACCCCTCTAAACACTTCTCTTAACCTGTGTCTCCTTACCAAAACACATCTGGAAAGTGGAGTTCCTGTTATGCCCCAAAGTGAAATAGAAAATAAATCTCAAGATTATTATACCATTCAGTTATACTCTTCCTCAACTTACTGCATCAATTTGTTCTTCTCAGAAAGTCTCTACTTTTCACATTCCCAGACTATTTAGTCAAAAATAAACTGAGACAAATGTAGCTGGAGTCCACAAGACACAAAAAGTGTAGTCTTATCCCCCATATTCTTATAACAGTTTTGCTGTTGTGGCTCCATGGAAAACAGTCATGGGGTTCCTGCGGCTGCCTATGTTCATACAACATTCAGCAGCTGCTGTCCATCTCTGCCAAATACCCAATGAAACCACACTTTCTTGGAAAGTAAAGAGAAATACATTCAAGAAGAGAAGCTGTTGTTACTATATTGCAAAGGTTCCATATTGCTAGAGTTTCATGCTTCCTTGATTTTTCTGGTAGGCAGGTCCTCTAAACACTGACTCTTCCTTCTCACAGTAGCCAACTGATTCCAGATCCCCCTTAACCACCCAATCCACTCTTTTATAACACTCTTCTTATTATTATTGGCTATAGCTGTGGTCTGTCAGACTCAGGCCTGTTCCTAATCTCTAATAATTGGCTCAGCTGCAACTCCTTAGGGGTAAGATTGCTTTCTATACTACCTTTAATTTCTTATATTGTATACCCCTACAAGAATCAGCAGTAGATCCCATCTTTGGATCTGGACTGAAGAGTTGCAAGAAGATGTAGTAGTTTGAAAGCCAATAAGCTAGAAAGCCTTATATTTTGGCTAAGTTTCATTTTCTCCTTTCAATGGTCTACCTGAAGCAAACAACTGTTTTTCTTGATTAAACTAGAGTAGTTGAGTTTTCCTTGGTGAGTACCTATCTCATGCCATAAATAGACTATCATTCAAGCCTGGAGATTTTATTCTGATGAATTACACTATGGATGTAAAAAATAGAAAGTAACAGTCAGGAGCTGCCTTCCCACTATATATTGTTGAGTTGCACTGATTGGTTGCTCAAAAGCAAAACCTATTTAAAAAATCAAAACAAAATAGTGCAAATGAAATAATTGGAGGAGAGACAAGAGGAGCTTAAAATTCAGTCTATCCATTCTGTATACTTTAGGTTCAAATGTTAAAAGAAATAAAAACCACTTCTGGCTAAAAGTGATACATGACTGAGATGTAGCTCTAAATTAAAAGCTTTGGATTTGATAAACTGCATAACGATGTCATGAATATTTAGAAGTATTACCACTTTTAGCAGGGGGAAGAAATCTCTATGATAGCATGCCCTTCAGCTATCATGGTGCTAAACCAAAAAAATCACGGATTATAAAACAATTCATTAAGCTTAGGATAAAACTGAAATCTCTAGGTTAGGCACTTTTTCTTTTGTGTTGTTTTGGAGTAATTTTTTTGTTGTTTTTTTTGGGGGGTGTTTTGTTTTATTTTGGTTTTTTTGCTGATGTTCTGCTCCATTACCTGTCTGAGAAAGTAGCAGATGGTTGTAAAAGATTCAGATAAGTATCTTGCCAGGGAGAGAGTAAATCCAGCTGGGTGATTTTAGCATCTGTGCAGCTTCCAAGAATACAGAGAAATGCACTGAAGTAGTTAAAAAAAAAGAAGCTGGAAGGTTGGAACAAGGGCAGGCATGGTGTAGAGCAGGTCCATTTGAAAGCAGCCTGGAGATCCATTGAAATTCCTCCCATTATTCTGGATCTCTCAAAATTTCTTCACATTTCTTCTTCTGACTCCATTTATTTTCTAGATTTACAATAGGACAGTCCTTTCTTGGTGATACTGGTGTTCTAGGGGCTTTGCTTCTACATGCCATTTAGAGCCTGATCACCAGTGTGGGTTCTTTGGTTTTAATGCAGATACCAAACATTCCTAGAGAAACATACAGCTTTAGGACATAATTTAAAATGTGATGAGCACATGGGAAGCTAAAACTTGAAGACTATAGTTGAGGTAGCAATGTGTTTTACTGTGTAAATTACTTCGTAATACTTTAGCTTTAAAACCAGAAACATTTTATTTCTTTTAGCATGAATATTGAATCTGATAAGGTTAAATCAGACAAGCTATCAGAGCTGAAGGATTACTACTAAAAGCTAACTTATAGGTCTGATAGGGAAGTTGGAGGCTGGCTTTGCCTGAATTTCAGAAGCTGTGAAAGACACTGAGAAATGCGGGGACCAAATACACCAAAGCCAACTGATCTGCTCACAAGTACTAGGCCGTCAGGGCACATTAAACAGGAAAAACAAAAAGCACAGAGAATGGATATATTAGCAAAAGAAAACAAATTTTGACAGGAATGTTTTGGTTCATAAAAGGTAAAGACAGCATTGGGGCTGCAATTTAAAAAGCAGGCAAGAAAGCTAGCATTAATTAAGGTCTTTTGTATAGGCATCAGAAATGTGATGAGAGTGGTCAGGAGGCCATGGACACCTAAACTGAGCTGGTGGAGAGAAGACAGAGGAGAGCTGTAAATTCAATCTTCTGCAAGGAGAGAGATTTCATGAGCATAAAGTGGGTATGACTTCAGGTGGCTGGAATCTCCCTCGGAGCTGCCATTCCCATTGCTCATTTACATTTATTGCTTTTACTGATACTCCTTTTCTTGCTCTCCTGTTGATTTCTACCATAATGTTCTCATTTGAGCCTTGCTGATTTAAACACTTGTGCGTTCTGGGAGGACAAAAGAAGATGTATTGATGAGACCCCCTGCTTCATAAGGAGAAGAAATATACATGAAAATGACGGTACACTTAAGATAACTTAAAGTTTTCTAAGTGCATGCATATCTGCAAATGGTGGGCAAAGGCTCTCTGTCTTTCTACTATAGAAGGCACAGTACCTGAACATTTAGAAAGGAACCACTTAGAAGTCACATCCTTTGAGACTACTGAGAAACAGCTGGGAGAACAAAGAATATGACAAAAATTTATTGTGTAAAACTACACAATAAATCAACAGGCAGTAGCAGTCAGGTGAGCAATAAGCCATGACAAATGCAGGTATGAGAAATAAAGTCATACAGATCAGAGACAGACATCCCGTGTGTATCTCAGCAGGTTTTTTTGCAGAATAAAGAGCAAAGAAATACAAATAAATAGCTCATTTGTGATCTAGTTTAACAAATAAAAAGCATAATAACAATGAAATTTCCAGATGCCAGTAACAATGTCTCTAGCAGCTCAAGTCAGGAAACTCACCAGCTTTCTATCTAAAAACAGCTTGTTTTATATGACTGTTATTTTTAAGATATTATTCAATTGATTTTCATAGGGGTTAATTTAAACTTTTCCCTAAAAAGTAATTGTGTTTGGTATTTGGATGGAACACTTCTTGCTCTCTGAATATAAGGAAATAAGAAAAGAGAAGTTACAGTTGGATCATTGGGCCTTTGATTTGCCTTCAGAGAAAGCAAAAGTGGTCTGTGCTCTTCAAGCTGAAAATCAGAAATCTGTACATCTTATGCCATCTTTTTTCTGTGTTCCTCGAACTAGACATTTCATCAGATGAAATGTCTAGTTAATACACAGAATATATGAAAAGGTGTTTGGGTTTTTTTGTTTTCTTTTGGAAAGAGGAGTTCATGGTTTCAGGGGCTTACTCTGCTGAGATTTAGGTATAGAAAGAAGAGCAACGAGTGAGGGAGAGTAATGACAACTCTGAACATAAGGTCTCTTCTGTGAGCATGCAATGGGACAGACTCATTTCATTCAACTAACACAGCACCTACTCCAAACTCTGTAGGATAAGCTCCATGAGAAGCAGGTGTGTTGTATTTCCATCCATAATTCCTTAAAAAAAAAAAACCACTCAACAAAACAGATGCCAAAAGAACCCTAGAAGCAATGAAGAAGACCTAAAAAGATTGGACTGCTCTAGGAGTGAGTGAGCTACTTTCTGAGTGAGGTTCTTCCTTCCTGTCTCCCCCAAAATGGAATTCCCTGTGGAACTGGCAGCTCCCCAGATTTTTTCAGCTGTTAGGCTTAGTATCTTCACAGGGACTGCTGTGCAGGATGTTGGCTGTTGAACAGAGCCATCTGTATAACCTGCTGACATAGGTCTTAAGTTAAAGAGTCTCTCTGGGGGACTCTGAACAGCCCACTGATCATTCCTATCCTGCAAGAAGGGAGTCATCTGGCAGGAGCATCAGCATGTGCTTTAAGCAATGATGAGTGTCAAATATTGACATTTTGAAAGAGCCCAGGCTGAAGAACTGCACGGAGACATAGACTCCCAGCCTGTCTGTTAGAGTCATGTCTGATAGGGATTGACTTATCCAAAGTACACTGTGCTCTCTCCTCACCCATGAGAGTTACCAAAGCAATAAATATGTATCTTTTCATTTGGGTAATTATTTTGGCACGCAGGAAATCTCTGTTGATGTCATATTGCCAAAGTAAGAAGAACAGGTGGAAGCTTTTTGTTGTAGAGTGCAATAATCAGTAACTAGACAGAGACATGGTTCTTTAGTTTAAATATTGAAGGAGACACATTATTTGTTCTTCAAACCTATATAAAATTATTCTTACATCAGGATTATGGAATTTTCTAATTAAATTAATTGCATCCACATTTGAATGATGCACATGTTTGGGGTTTTTTTGTTTTTTGTTTTTTTGGTGTTTTTTTTTTTTTTTTTTGGTTTTTTTTTTTTTTTTTTTTTGGTTTTTTTTTTCTGACCAACAGTTTCCCAAGAAATGAGAAGCCTGAGCAGTGGCAGGAGCACATAAATGAAAAGCACCTCCTGATAAGCTATCAGTTGATTTTAGGTTTCGTCCTTAGGTATGACAGCTGGAAGAGTTTACTGTCTTGAAACTGAACACAGACTCACAGCAGAGAATTGTCAGCACCTTCTACAAGGAGGAGAAGAAAAGTAAGTGAAATGGAGCAGACAGAATTCAAGCACTCATATTTCTGAGTTTCATCTGAAACTGTCCTGTTTTGAATGTATCTAAAGAGACTCTCCTGTAACTGATTTTCCCAGGCATGTAGTGTACCATTAAAAAAAATTATTAATACGTGCATCTCTGGAAACTAATATTTCCTGAAAATGCTTACCTCTGGTTCTCCTCTTACAAAAATCAATTAAACCCATGTTTTTAACTACTTCCCCCCTCACTGTTGCAAACTGGGGTTCCCAGATTTCCTCTCTCTCCCTCCAAACCCTCTTGAAAACAACATCCAGAGGAAGAAATAGAGTCACCTACATGGAGGACCCATATGGAAATAAACCTTGTCAGGCTGGGCAAGAAGCTCATTTCCTGGTAGCTTTTGCTCCAACCTGTCTCCCCTTTTTTGTTCTAGAAAAACAGAGCCATGAACATTTTTTGATCAAGTCATGTATTCAATGGTTTCAGCCCTCCTTCCTGGTTTTAAATGATTCCTTTTGATTCGCATTAATTTGGTGGATACTCAAATAAACCAAATGAATGGTTTATGCAAATTTGACTGTTGCTTTGAGAGATTTCTCATTATTCATGCTGTGTGATTGATTGTTGAAGTCTCAGGGTATTGTTTCTATTCCAGGAGTGGAGAAGTCCTACAACCAAGAGGAGATTTCAAGATGGCCAAACACCATCAGGGCTGTTCTTCATAAAAACATCAGTTATTACCAGTGTCTAACATATTTCCCCTTTCTGCAAAAGAAAAATTTATATATAAAAAAATTCAAGGCTTTTGACATGCAAAGCAAAGGGGAAAGGATAATTTAATGAGCCTGCTACTTTTCCCCTGTAGAAATTTCTGTAATTATGTGGCACTCACCCAGGAAAAATCTTTGAAATTATTTCGCAATCATTTGCAAATACATAAAAATAATTTGTCATATAGGAGATCTTCAGAGGAAATGTCTTTAAGACTTGGTTAGTGGTTTTGCTCAGCTGATAAGCTAAGCTACCATAAATTCATGTTCTTTTGTAGGTGATTTTCTTTATAAACAAGTGAATATGGTATTGTTCACCTGGTATTGACAGCTAGACACTGACAGTGGCATGCACTGAAATCAGAAGCTCTTGAGAAAAAGTGGTCAGAACAACCAAGTATACCTTTTGTGAAGTCCACTGCTTAAGATCATACCTAAGGGGTCTGAAAGCTGGATGAGAGGTACTTAAGCCTGCTTCTCGTCACTGTTCCCTCTTCTTAAGCCTTACAAATTTGCTACTTGTGTAGGTCTTCTCTAAAAAAAAGAAAAAGCACCTAAAGCCCATTTTATCATAGAGACTAATAGAAAAAGAAAGAATTCATGAGGGAAGGGAGTGTTCTCTACATTAGTATGTATAGAGATGAAATCCTGGGTTGGACAAACCCTTAGCACACTCTATAAAGTAATTATTTTGGTTCACTCTGTGTTTTCCTCTGTAATGGTGATTTAGGGTATTTTTCTTTCACAGCTTTTCTTTCTTTAAATACTACACATGATTCTTTAAATACTACACACATCTCTTTATACAAGGCCCTTACATTATACTACAGCCAACATGACAGCACAGGGGAACAGTCTCAAACAGCACAGCTCCCAGAAATCTGGCATTTCCCAATCTTCTATCATTTAGCCCTTTTTTTTCCCCTCCAAATAATGATCTCATAGGAAGTGCTGATATAATACTCTTATAGTCAAATGCACTGAAGATCCCCTTAAAGACATGTGGATACTGGCATTCAGCAGGAGACTTGCCCTTCCTAATACCTCTGTTATGCCCCCTTTTTGAACTCTTCCTGCCCTTTTATCACAAACCCAAAAAGTCACCTTATCGCACCCTTCTGCAGTCCCTCTCTGCATCAGCTGGCCCTTACTAATTTGTCTTGAAGCTTCCTTTGTTCTTTTTCCCTGCTTCAAAATAATTTTTATGCTCTGCTGCCTTTATAGGAAAGTATATTGATTCGAATGGAAAATCCATGTTGTTACTTCCTCCCTCTGACCCCTGTTTATTGACACTATTTCAATGGATGGGAACTTTGTACATGTGGAAAGCACCTACAGCAGAGATTCTCAGCAATAAAATCTCCACAGAAAACAAGAGACCTGAATAGTGTTTCAAGAAAATATTCTGGTTTCTGTGAGCCAGCACTGCATCTTCAACAGCAATTTCACTCCCACTCTAAGAGAAAATTTTTACCCTCATGAGTGAAATGTGTTTCCTCTTGTACACTGAATAACCTTGGTCTTTAGTCTAGATCTGAAAATGCTGTATCTGCGGCACCAAAGCTCTTTACTTCACCTAATGACTGAACTTTCTGATCTCAGACATTTAATCTCTGTGTGTAAGCATGACAAGCTGGCTCAGAAAATGAGAATTGCAAATCACATTCTCCAGAAGAGAAGTAAAATTCTCACATTATGTGAGCAACATGATTGTTTTATCTAAAAGGACAGATACAAAGCAACATTGAAAAATCTGACACCAATTAATATTGCCCCCTAATTTCTCAAAAGAAAATTAGTGCACATAATTCTTCACACATTTACCCAAAAAAGGTCAGATCATTACCTGGTATTTTCTGGCACAGTCCAGTTAAGAAATTAGGGCCATGCTGATTTATACCAGCTAAGGATTTTGATCCCATGCTTGCTAACTCTGCTCTGGTATTTTTCTTCTGTCTGTTGACTTTTTCGTTAGTTAACTAATGTGTGATTTATTTTGATGAATAGGACAATTGTCCTCAATTTGCTTTTGTAATTAAGGTACATGATCAACCACTTGTTTTTCAAAAGTATGTTGACCTCTTAAGGTCAGTTTAAAGGAAAAAAAATGTTACTTTGCCTCTACAGAAACATGTGGAGTCCTTGAAAAAGCTGTAGACATCTAGAGAAAACAATTCTGAAGTCCTTACAAGCTAAGTACCTTGCACAGACACATTATAAAACTCTTTTCCATTTCTCAACAAGAGCAACTTTGTAATAGAAATAAAAGCACAAAAACATTAAAGTTCTGGTGGCCGTGGAAGACATTCTCTGCACAAATATGCACCATATTAATTGAAATGTAGTGACTGTAAAAATGTTAAACCTATTCTAAGGTAGGTAGAGAGTAGAACACTGAATTAAATTACACTAATGATTTATTTCTTTTACAGGTATATTGCATTTTATTCCCACTGAATTCCAACCTGCATGAATAACTGAATTCCTCACATGTCAGAGACAGGCTAGTTTTGTGGCATTTCCACCTAGGTCTCTAGCAGGAGAGATTACCTCATGAGGGAGCCTGTTCCTAAGTATACTGCAGGTAGATAAGATATTCAGGAGACTCAACTCTGTTCCTGAACTTCTCCATGCTTCACTCTACTGGAGTAGCTTCCAAACTTTGTATTACATCATCATATTACAGCAGCACAAGGAGAAAGGCCTTGGCATGTATGTGATAAGATTGCTTTCAGATATGAGCAAAAGATAACCAAAAATATAGCAGGGTTTACCCTGCCCAAATATTTATGGGAAAGAGCAAATGCTTTAAAAGGCCAACATAAATAACAGGAGGAAATTATAGTTTACATTTTTATCTTGTGAGATAAATCATGAAAGAATTCAGCAACTTGCTTAGAGACCTGATTCTTGATCTGATGCTACTTGCCACCAGTGCTTTGATCGGTGTTAACTCACAACTTCCATGTGAAGCTCAGTCTTTTCTTTCTCATTCTTTCACTAGAAAGCATTGAGAGACGCTATTGGAAAATTTTCAACAAAAAAATCATCGAGAACCCATTTAAAAAAGACCAATTTATCCATGACAGTGATCTTCACTGTACTGACACAATTTGCTAAAATCCTGTTGAAAGAACAAGTTTTCTTCATTAAAAAAAAAAAAAAAAAAAAAAAAAAAAAAAATTCTTTTATGGCGGAAGAAGATGGGAAAAATTTGCAGCTTCCAAAACATGAGGTTCAGGCCTACAGAGAAAAGAATACCAGGCACCTACACAAAAAGTTGTAGAACACATACTTTTAGTAGAGGAGCTTACATGAGCAGCAGAAGCCACAGACAAGCACAAACTAGAGATAAAGTGATGGTAATGGACTGAAAAAGGAGTGCAGCTCTGAAGAATAGCTAGAAAGAGAACCATCTGGCAGAATTATGTCTAAAAGATGTTGGTAATGAAATATGCCCTATTCCATTTCTTGAGGGTTTAGGAAAATGGTTTTTTTTTCATTTTTTTAAATAAAGATTTTTTTTTTTTTTTGCATCTTTAGTTTTCCACCATTTAGCAGAACCTCAAATCTGACTTTTCTAAAAGGGGACAATGGTTCCCGTTTACTAGACAAGCATGGTTTGTTTATGTCATAAACTTCTTAAAAATAAGTACTGTAAAGTTTTTTACATGATTTTAGATAGATTTTTAAAAGTATGGAGAAGTGGTGATAAATCACCACTGATCAAAATTCAGATATTAGACATATATTAAAGCAGGTAAATGAGCTGAGTCATTTAGGAATAACTCAGCACCATTTCTAATTTAAGATACCTTCAAATGTTTAACACTGAGCTCTGATGTCTAAAATGTCAGTTTCCTGCCTCAAGAAAGAATATTCTTCTCAAGCGTGGCATATCTTTCTTAGATTCACTGTTAGAGTTGTTCCGGAACTTTCTTGCTCAATATGAATGTTCTGTGATGAAAGGAAGTTCACTCTAACAGGGGCATTCCAAACTGGCATGCAAGTAACCTGAGGAATGGTATGGAAGATGCAAACACCTTGAGACAATACTGATCTTGCATATCAGATTTGCTCCCCTAATATTTGCTAGGACATTTTCCAAGTACACTGATCTCAGTCTTCAAAGAATTTTTCCAGCTTAATTTTCAGGGTTCAGTGAGTCTGGGTAAGATCTGGATTACTTGAGGTGCACCTTTGAAGAAGTAAAAATCTTCTCAAACTCAAAAGCAGTACTGATTTAATATCTCATTCCCTTTAAAGAATTTAATAAAGAAAAGCCAGACTAAGACTATTACCATTGACTCAGAGCAGCAGGAAATATGGATTCACTCCATCAAAACTAAAAGCCAATATGTTTCTTTTCTACTTGACACAAACAATATCTCACAAGCCCCAAACCTGACGTCAGTTTGGAACCACCCAGGTTTACCTACAGCTTATTACTCACGAATATTCATAGATATTTGATGTCCCAAGTAAAGAAACTGTATTCCATTTTTACCCCTTGCTCACTTTGAAGTTGTCAGCAAAACTCAGATGATGCCCACTTGGTAATGTTAAGGACATAACGTCTCTCCAAATAAATTTCCATAACCATCCACTTCAGGTTACCATCTTTTCCCTTACTGTCAATCCATTCATATGCTTTGTCTCATACTTTTAATTATTTACTCTTTTCTATTTTCAATGTTTGTTTCTTTTTTTTTTAAATTTTGCTAATTTGTCTTTATTGATGAATGCTTTGCACTGTTTCCCCTCTACATTTTTGTTCGTTGTTTTTTCTTCAGTCTTTCAAAGTATTTCAGCCATCTTTCAAATGGCCTTTTATCCTACTCTTAGATCATTTTTAGACTCTGCTCCTTTCAACTTATTTTCTTCTGTTTTGTTACCCATTTTCTTTAGATTTCTTTTCAACAGATCTGACTTTCTCAAAATGTTTCCTTGGAAATACCTTTGACATACTGGCAATGTTTGAACCAGGATGATTTCCTCTCTATAGGTGAAAATATCATGAAAGAATGGAATGGACTTGACATCAAAGGCCCCAAAAGACACTGTCTCTGTTAATAGCCCATCTAAATGTCCAGAGGAATTTCTAACTAAAATAAGAACTGATAGAACTGATTTTTTGCACATTTAGTGCTATGCCCCGTTAATATATGTTATGCTGTCTGTGAGAAATGAAATGCCACATTAGACAGAAGTAGAAATACTCCAGGGAAACACAATTTAGGAGACTAAATACTCCAGGGAAACACAATTTAGGAGACTATCTGGACTATCTGTGATGTTTCTCACAGATTTGAATAAAAAATGTCCTATGAGCATCAAACTACAATCCTACTGAAGGGAAAAAAAATGGATAAACCCAGCACTAATAATGCCTAAACTCTGAATTTCTCCAGCACTTCCAGATAAATAGCAGTTTTACTGTGAAAACAACTGCATATCTATGCATGCATATGAGTTTGGTCTGGCTCTTATGGAATGCAATATTTAATGGTACACAAGAGGCATGGTGTCCTTATGGTTGCAAATGTGGGACTCAATATTGTCAATACTGTTTTTTAAAGGATACAATAATAATAATAATATGGAAACTGACTTACCTTTTTGTGGGTCATGTGAATCAGAGGACTTGTCACCTCAGTCATAATTAATGTGTATAGAAATGCTTCAGTCTGGCTTAACCTGGCTTGAAAACATTTTGGCAGCGCCTTTAGCCACTGGTTTATGTTTAGCTGCCTGAAGACCCCTGTAGATCTGGGTGTGAAAGGGTACCTCCAACATTGAGACCTCACCTTATTCTGCTCACCTCAACTTGTCTCCTCACCTTGTTCTGCTTTTTGTTGCTTTTTATCCTTTACAGCCACCTCAGCTTCTCTTCTTCAGACTTGCAGAACTTCCAATAGGATGGCAATGAGTGGCCAAAGCACAGGAAAAGTACAGGGTCACTGATCTCAGCTCCAGTTTGGGAGAGTGTTTCAGCACAAGTCCTGATAAGGCGACTTTGCTAGACAAGAGAAAAATGTGACCTAATCCATTAGTTGCTTCTACTGATTCTGATGGACTCCTATTTTTAGAAAACTTATATCTTTCAAAACTATGAAAAAAGTGTTCTGAGAAGACTATTAGTGGAAATGGGTTAAGATATGGGATGTCTAGACTCTGGGATTTCTCTGGGTATGCCTTTTAACTGGTAATGCATTTTAACTTACATGCATTGTGAGTATATCCTCATGAGATAGATATAACAGGGTAAAGAAAATTATGTTTTTCTTAAGTATGCTTAAGACAAGCACACATGTTATGCAGCCAAGAGGAAAGGAAGTGCGACCTATTTTCTAGAAAGCCTGAAGTAGCCTCACATTAAACAAAGAGAAATAATTTATCCATGTTTAGAGTTCCAGTGATGAGCAATTCTGTGCTAGCAAACAATGATATTTTCACCCCTTTCTTCATGCTGCTTCTCTCTTAGGAATAGCTGGCACATACTGATTGCTATTAGAGAGCACTAAAGGAGCACATGACTAAACGAACAACATTAGCAACAGGCAACGCTTTGACTGTTATTTTTTCCTTAATGACTCTGAAAACGGTGTAGGAAGGATCAGCTGTGGAAACAATTAAAAAGGTGAGAAACAAGACACTGTGTCCCCAACTCAAACTCCTCTCCCATCAATGTAGTTAATATTCTCTAAAATAAATCCTTGATGAGGAGCTTGTAAAGATATAATGTTTTGTCACTTGAGTGTGGGATGAAATGTTAGAGCTCTTTTAAAAACTAAACAAAAACAAACACTAACAAAAAGCCAAACTGTTTGAATATCTTGTAACTTTATAAACCTCAGTAACTTTGGAGCCTATTTTACCCACTAATTAGGTACAAACTTCTTCCAGCTTTGTCTCAATGTGATTTAAGAGTGGTTTCAAGGTAGCTAGTGGACAGAATGGGCATTGGCCTCTACATAGTAGCATGATCTGTAAAACTAAGGTAAAACTTTTACTGGATGCTCAGCATCCAAATATCTCTCTCAAGATATAACCAGTGTACATTAGAGCAAAAAACACACACAGAAAAGTGTGTTCTCCATGAAGACGCACAAGCTGGTCATGCACATGTTGTATGCAATTTCTCCTGGTAACATTTGCTGGTTCAGAGTTTGGTTAGGTTAGGAAGAAGAGTATGCCTGGAACCTGAAGGGCTAACACTCAAGTTTGTGAGAGAGATGCAGCTTGCCCTATTTGTGCTGTTCTTTACCTCTTCACCAAACTCATATTCCATTTCTGAATTTACCCACAAAAACTTTGAAAACATATTGGAAATTCTTGTGATTATTTCAGATAAAGAAATTAAGTTGCAGAAATTATGAACAGTATTCTTTCAGCTTATAATGTGCCTTATTTTGAAGACAAATGTAGAATAACAAAGATATTTAGAAAAGTATTTTGCTTGGTCTATCCAAGTAGTTTTGAATGCTTAGATTAGAAAAGCAGCAATCATCAATTTAGGACAGTGGGGCACTGTCTACTGCAGAGTAAAGACTGCAAAGTTAGCTAATTATATATGATCAACCAGCCTGAAGCTTTCAGTGAGTTCGTTTCAGCACACCATGCAAAACCCAGCCTAGCCAGAAGTGCTGATGTGGCTGGAAAAAAAAAAAATAACCAACAAACCAATGGCTAGTTCAGGAGGTGGACCAGAATAAAAAAAAAAGTCTGATGGGACAAAATCTGCTTTGGGCACATCTGGAAACCCGGACCTTTCTGTCCATATCGTTTAGCAGCACAGCATGAGAAGCTGGAAGAAAACACAGAGAAACAGGAGCCTGAAGCCACTTTAAGGGATCAGAGGCAACTCAGTGCTAAAAAAGCATCTGAAGATGAGCACAAGAGCCAGCTGCAATTGTGGAGACAGGAAAAAGCAGCTGGAACAAGACTGCAAGAGGGAAGCCAAGCAAGGGCTGCTGAAAAGGCAGAGGCAGGATCCAATATCCCATGTTCTGCTTGCTCACCAGACTTTACAACCTTGAGAGCTGTGTACTCACCTTCTCTAAGAGATCTCTTCTCCTGTGGAGACTCTCATATGTTACATACTAACAGAGGTAACAGAAAAAACATTGCATACCCATTCTGATTTTTAAGTGTGAATGAGGAAGACAGGAGTGAGAATGCCAGTTATTCTCAGGACTCCAAGTCCAGATGTTATGACAGATGTCTGAAGAATCACTGTTGTTAAAATTTCAACAGATTTATCTGAAAGCAAGTTTTTGAAAAATTTGCTCTGAAAAGAGAGGGGATAAAGAATGAAAGAAACAAGAAGAAAACACCAAAATGCCTAAACAGAAAGACTGAGAATTTTTCAGCTAAATGGTTTCTTTGTGATTCACTGATTCACAGAAATGAAACTTTTCACAGCAGACTGTTTCTAATCATTTCTCAGGCAGAGGCCCACGGGCACAGTGCAGACCTCCTGAGCTGACAAGAGAAAAACTCATTGCACACAACTTAGTATTGCAGGCTGAAATATTACTTAAGTTCAGCTCATGTGCTCTGGGCTTATATTTCTTATTAAATACTCTCACCAGCAGACTACACAGCAGGAATTTTGCCACTGTCTTTTCTTACAGGGTCTATATGTGTGCACAGACACACATAGACAGGAAAACCATGAGAATATCTGATATTTTCCTTGGGTGGCATAGGAATTCTCTTCTTAAATTCCAAACTTCAGAGGCTGAGGCAACCATTTGCTAACCTGCTTTACTAAAAAGTTAAATAAAAATTATAATAATATCTATTAAATGCTAAACACCTATTAGCTTCTTCCAGATAAGTGGTCTGGAAACACATCTAAATTATAGATGGCTAGTGCAAATGTATTAATTCAATAGCAGCAATATGAACATCCTTGTAAATCAGAGCTGATCAGGTGCCAAGTGAGCTTGAAGATATTTTACAGCTTTCACCTTTGCTTTGCTCAAGTTAGTGTGAAAAAGAGAACTCATATCCTTGACCTTATGAAGCAGATTTCATCCATAAATATGAAGATTTATAAGCAGAGAAAATAATCTTCACTAAGATGAATTTGCTACTGATTGTATAAAAAATTCATCATATGGGTATTTCCTCAAGGGTGAAATATATTTTTAAACAGCGTGCATCAAAGAAAAACACTTGTAGATCTTCCCGTTCGGCATGGAATCTTGGGCTTCTATAGCCAAATGGAAAAAATATATCAGTGTGAAAAGAGTTGAAGAACTATATGTATTTAAACAGACTTCTCACCCATACATCCAAAAGCTTATAAGACGTAAGAGTCATATTTTCGTGACATTTTATAAGTGTATCTATTGAGAAAAAGCAACATATTTCTTATTTGGTTTTACATTTCTAGAAAAAAACAAAAAAAAATCTCTGAATTTTCAGAAGCTTGAATGAGATCAACATCCTAACACTGAACACAGAACTAGGCTCACAGAAAAAAAAAATTAACCTGATTGTCTATTTTGCATCATGTCTCCTTTGCATCTTTGGGAAGCTCAGAGTTGTTTTTTCATCCCACTCAATGACAAAAGGAGGTATCACATAGTGATTTAAGATATTTAATCTAAGCGTAACAACTTATCTGTTATTTGTAATATTGCTAATGAGTTGCTTGTAAGGGAGTGGAAAAATATCTTTACAATTAGAGGCTTGACTTCAACTTATCTTTCATCTGTAATATGTTGTAGGTCTGAACTGAAATTAATGGCATTATGGGTAGAATTTGGATAAAAGAAAGTTGAGGTGAAATGTAGCCAGATTGTTAGTAGGAAGGGAAATACAGCAGCAGCAGAACAATTCAGTTCTCAGTAAGTCATTTTAATGCTCACTTTGACAAAAACAGAAGTCCTGGGATGTTGTAAGGTGACTGAAACTGAATAATGAGAAAATTAGCTTAAGCCCATACAGCATCTGGAAAGAAAAGGTAATTCTTTGTCCACATTACAAATCCAACCATGTGGAGAGAAGCCTAAATACAAACAGATGTATGTCCTGGCAGAACACCATTAGCCATCATATTCTTCTTCAGAAAAGACTGAGGACACTTAGATGACTGTCTTCATGTCTGAAAGAAAAGTCAGAAAGAATTAATATCCCTAAATGCTTTAATTTTCTTTTGCTGTTTCTAGAGCTAGCTGAAAATTTCCAGGTCAGGCCTCACAAATACTTGAGTCCTGAAATCATACTTTGTTCCTTTCTTCTCTTTTAGTCATTGCTTATGAACATTCACACTTGTAATTTTTTGTTTGCACATATGTTTAGAGAACATCTGTTCTTTGTTCCCATCTGGTTGAGATTATCTATGTATCTATGCATGAAGAAGGCAACTGCTTATCTGCTAGTGTCACTTATTTTTATCTAATTTTATAAGCCAGAGGGAGTAGGGATGGAATAAACAAGGAGGAGAACCTCTGCCTTGCATAATTGCTGAAATGCATGACTTTCACATAACTCATATCCTCAGCAAGTAAATATCAAGGCACTTCAGTGACGGAGGCCAGTATCATTATCATCAACTTGGAAACAGAAAAAAAAGACAAAGAAAAGATACCTGACTTGGCGGAGGTCTCCAGATCAGTGGAGGATCTTAACATAAGTGCCAGTTCTCCTGCATCCTAGCTCATGTCTCTCTCCTTTGCTGCACACCATCTTCTTGTAATAAGGGCGTGAAACAATTTTTTTTCATATAAATAGTTAGAAACAAGTAGAAAAAATAAGAAGGGGTTATTCACAGTGGGATAAATTATATTGGATATCCTTGGGGCAATAAATACTTTTATCAGTACAACCTAAGTAGATGAGTTCTTTTGAATGATGATTTATAAAGAAATTTGGACATCAATCAACATACAGAACCCTGCACCTGTTACATCTCTTTTTTCCATCACTGAAGATGGCATTATTTCCTACAGGTTTAGTGTTTCAAAAAGACAGAATTTGGCTTCAATAATATATTCTTTAAAACTGTGCAAGTTCTCACAGATGCCCATCATAAGTGAGCTACAATATACTTGGTAATAACATTTATTGGCTACAAGTCATGTCTGTGATTACCTCTCCTGTCAGGCATAGTGTAAGAATATGTTTAGCTACAGATTTGATGTAGGCAGCCAGGCTTCTATAACCAAGCGGGTTTTTAGTTCTGAAACCCTATTTTTCAAACTGTCTTGTATTGTACAGCAGAGGCAATTGTGGCAGAATGAAAGTTCCTGCTTTTTATCCCCATTTCTATTTACCTATCTGCAAAACAATCTAAATTTTCACTGCAATTCTCCTTGACATTTCCCTTATCTATTTTCCTTTCTCATTAGTCTGCCTCATGAGAAAATATGGGTACAGAATACTAAATCAACTTTATGGTCAACACATCTGGTGCCTATTGACAGACAGATTGTCCCAACATGAAAGTCTTGGGCTTGAGGGTTTTTTTTACCAGAAACATAAGAACATGCTCTTCTTGAACTGGAATATATTCAAGAAAAACCCTTGCAAATAAAAGACTGTTATTCATGTAAAGGAAGCAGGTGGCATCATTATAAGGAAGCAATGCAAGCATACAAATGAGAGGAGAAAGATGTGTTTTCTTTCCTTTGTCTGAAGATTTGGCTGGTTCATTTGGTTTACCTTTTTGATTATATATATGAAGAAGTTTTCAATAAGAGGCAGCCCAGGAGGAACTGCTCTATGTCCAAGAACTTACAATTTTTATTTTAATCTTGACAAGGCAGAATACAGTATTGCCAGAGGTCAAGACCAAGCATCAAGATTTGTGATTTCATTTCCTAGGGACTGATTCCGTTGATCATTGTATTCAGAAGGATAGGATTCTGATCTCAGCTGCAGGTCACAGGCATTTCCATGATACAGATAAACAAAATATTAAATTGACTGTATTTACACAATGACCCACCTGGGCAGAGACGTTCAGCTCCTCATTTGTCATCTGCAGAACAGAAACCGTATGACTTCTCTGTAGTCACACAGAAAGTAAGAAGTAAAGGATAGGACAGATCTTTCCCTACTGTAGATACTCAGCCAACCCTTGGCTTTGACAAAAGCATAATTTCTCTTCAGCCAAAGATTCAACCAAAATTGGTGGCACACATCAAATATGGCTGCTGCTTCTCCACTGCTGGCAGTTTTCTGCAAGTGCAGTGTGATGTGGTGGACCCCTTTCCAAAGTTCCTGCTATCCACCAGCAAAAAGTATTTTTGCATTATAGGCCCTTAGGTTTTCACAATTCTTCTGCAAATAGGATGTAATGGGAGAATCCAGACAGCAACAATAAAATTATTGAAAAAATGAGAAGGGAAAAGAAGGCAGAGCAACTTAGTGTTTCTAATACTCTAGAATGTTTTTCTGTAGCATCAGTGAGTCTGAATGTTTAGTTAACTCTCTCCAAAAACTTACAAATACCAACATGGCACGAGATACAAGTAAGTGAATATGAATATTCTAACTAGATTCTGCTCTTCTCCCACTGGACCTATTGGTAAAGGTCCAATGCAATTATTATAACTCTATGGAAAATCCACACAAAAGCACAAAATGGCTGAGGTTGGAAGGAAACTCTCAAGGTCACCTTGTCCAACACCTGGCCATAGCAGGATCCCCTAGAATTTGGTGGCTCCAAATTTGACCAAGTGGCTCCATCTGACCAAGTCAGGTAGCTTTTTGAATATGAGATGGAGTTACCCTCAGAGTAAAAATATGTATTCTAATGTTCAGAGGCACCTGCCTGTGTTTCAGTGCGTGTCCGTCACCTCTGGTGCTGTCATTGGTACCACTGGCAAGCGCCTGGCTCCATCCCTTGTGCATCCTCCCACACATTAATGAGGCCCCCATGAGACTTCTCCAGGCTGCAGAGACCCATCTCTCTCAGTCTGTCCTCACAGGAAACATCTTTGTGACCATTTGCTGGACCTCAATGCATCCATCTCTCTCTTGTACTAGGGAGTCCAAATCTGGACACAGCTTTCCAGGAGTGACCTCACCAGGGCTGAATAAAGGGGAAGGATCATCTCCTCTAACCTGCTGGCAACACTCCAACACTCCTAAGCAGCCCCAGACACCATTTCCCTTATTTTTTGTGATGCAACTTTTCTGGCTCATATTTAATTTGGTGTCTTCTGGGATCCCCAACAGTAAATCTAGGCTTCAAATCTAACCTTAGTAGAAAATCTACACTCTAATATAATCAGCATTTCAGAAACAAATATTGACTTAATTTGCCTGCCATCATCCAAAATTCAGATATCCATTTATTTTAATAAGTTTAAAGACTCTAGAAAAATATTTATTATGCTACGTATTCTTTGTTCCACAAAAATACTAATTTGTCAAGATTCAAAGATGAAAAATATTACCTTCAGTTTATTTTGACAGGACACAGATGAAATAGTTTAATTTCAGTATTATTGTACAATTTTCTGATTCAAGACCAGAAACATACTCAGTCATTGTCTGCAACTCTCTAAAAAGAGTCTTTTTTACTAGACTGCTAAGACAATTTGTTGCTTTGCCCAAGAAGTGGACAAAAGTTTCTGATCCTAAGACTTGCCTTCCATGATTTTAATCTGGCTGTGAAATTCCAATGTCCACACTTCTCCTTTCCCACCCACGAAGTGAAACCCTCAGTCCCTTCACCTCTTGTTCCCATGATGCTATTGATACCATTTCACGGCCTTGGTTCACTTCCAAATCTGACACAAAATACTGGGAAGCACTCAAAGAGTTCAGAAGCCAAGCTGTAGTTATCTGACATCTCAGCAGCCTCTTTCTCACTTTAAAATCCATCTTTGGTTGGATGTAGTTGTGCAAGCAGTGATCACAGCCTTCTTTCAGTGTTTACTGCTGGCTGTCAACTCACAGTGGAGCCAGACTGAGAAACAGAAGAATTCCAGAGAAGTATGTTGGAAGAATGTAAAACAGAAGTAGAGAAGAAAACATGCATCTTATTATTAAATACATTCTTTTAAACGAAAGTCAAACACATCCAAAAATCACCTGCCTTTTTCATTTCCTACAAAGAGTACACCAAAGTTCAAAGGCTTTTTTAGAAAACAAATACAAAGCTACCTACAGATACATTATGATTTAAATGTGACAGATCTACTGGAGCTGATAAGAGTGTCATTTCATACATCACCCTGACTGGGACTGGAAGGGGGTTTTGGGTGACTTCCCAATACTATGTGTGTCTTCTTCAACACTGATGAGATTAGGTAATGCTAGCAACTTGGAGGAGATGCTCAGCACTTTGCAGACTTTGAGACTTTGTGGACACTGATAAGCCAGTGTCTAAAAAATACATTCCTCAGCGTGATTTGTATAGGTGTTCTCAGAACATGTCAGAGCTGTACAGAATCTCAGCACTCTGAGTTAATGCAGTTGTTCAGATCACAGAAATGGCTCTGGGTTTAGCATACAAGTGGGTGTGTTCTAGCAGCACAAGAGTGGAAAAGAGAAGAATAAGGAGAGGATGAGGTTAAGGAAGACAAGGAAAAAGGAGAAGAAAGAGAAAGAAGAGTGAAAGAATATTTTCATTGGCTCAAATAGAAAATATGCAGAAGATGCAAAGAAGAAGAATATAAAGAGAAAGAAATATAATCGTATGATGACAGCTTTGTAAGACCATGAATATATACCAACAACAACACTGCAAGCTAACATGTTTCTTTTTTAAGCCAAATCTTGCAAATCATACTAAGGCAAAAAAGTATATTACCTTAAATACTGAGTAGGATTTTCAGATTTCACCATTTCCTAGAAGAATTTATAATTATTATTCTCTTCTGTTTTCATTGACACTGAAATTCCATATGAAATCCTAGTTTCATTGACATTATTGTCAAAACTCTTTTTTACTCTAATGGACTCAGCATTTCTTCATCATTAGGTATTACTACATGCATTAAGTAGCTTATATATCAATATATTATATATATTATATATATTATAGATAATAAGTTATACAGATGTATAACTTATGACACTGGAGACATATTTTCAGTGGTCACAGTAAAAGAGCACAGGGTCAAAGAAAACACAAGACTTTTTTATCTCTTATAATTATCCTATTAACAAAACTATACCATATTTTCATGTACACTTTTGAGATGGTGCAGGTTCTGCTGCCCAGAAGAAGTCAACCTAACCACTTATAGTGGACAGTTTCTAATGTGAATTTGTTCTCTAAATCAACTTGCTGAGTAAGCTTATCTTGAAGAGAAAGGAGAGAGATGAGAGAGAGGGAGAAACACAGAGTCAGGAATTAATATCTGCTGCTGTCCTGAGGGATAGGTCTCTTAAAGCCTCTATGATGTTCAGGCCCCCACTGTGGAGGCAGACACAAATTTGCTCTGCCCAAGCAACTCCAAGTTTCTGACTGTAGATATTTATGAAGCAGAAGCACATAGCTACCTCCAGCCTTGCAAGCACCAAATTTACATCTAAACATAAAATAGCTCCTAATCCACTTGTAACACAGGTGGAGCATGCTTATGTCTGCCTGCAAAAGGCATTGCAAACATAGTCCTCTCTCTGTCTTCTGTCACTCATCACTGATCTGGTTTATTTGCAGTGGTAGATCTTCTCAGAGCAACATTCTCTTACTTCAGATCTTGTTTGAATCCCTCAGTTCAGCAGAGCACCAGCAAGAGTTCTCCACTCTTTGCTCTAGTGAAAGAAGTTTTAATTTGATGTGTTTGAATAAGCCTGCACTGCAAAGCTGCATGCAGCAGGTAATTCCCTCTCCATTAGCAGATTTAATTCCCAGTTTCCAGGGAGTGGCAATTGAGGGTGAAAGCCACAGCAGGTAGGAAGAAGGAGTGCTGTGAATATGAACTGTGTGGGGGCACAGATTTTCTTGCTCTCAGTACAACACAACACCATATTTTCTAGAAGCAGATCCAAATGGCAAAGCACAGTGATGTCTCTGGTGACTCTACTGGAGACAGGAGATCCCCAAGAACATTTCAGTAGAGCTCCATTGATTTCAATACGCCACAGAAAGACCTGAAGAAGTTCACCCACTGAGAAACTAATAATGGAGAGGGCTTCTTTTTACTCCACTTCCTATTCTACCTGTTCTTAAGTTACTTACATACAGATAAGAATGTGTGCATAAAAGTGAGAGAGAAAAAAAGTGGGATTTGGAGGAGAAAAAAAAGTGGGGTTGGAAGTAAGGAAGGAGCTAGCAAATGAAATCTTTCCCTAATTATGTCATACTTCTAATGATCTGCAAAGCAGGGTTGGAAAGAACAAGAAAGAGAATAAGGAGCTTAGAGTAATGAACTAATTCATTGTTTAGACTGTTTTCTATTCTTCAGCACAGAAAAAGAAATCAAGATTAAAAACAAAAATGAAAGTTATTAGAATAATTAAGACATAATTATGATGATGTACTGATTTGGCTTTGTTCTAATTATGAAAAAAGAAGCCAAATGGATCCTGCTTCATAAAGTTGTATTATTTCAAAACCAATAAAGTTCCTATTTTTCAAAGTAAAAGCTTTTGAAGTGTGCAATTAAATACCTTTTGAAAAATACAGGAGTATTGTACTCAAACTGAAGAGATCAGCAAAAAATATATATTTTATATCATGCTAAGAAATTATGAAAGTCTGCTCATTTTGGACTGCTCTATGCAAGGCATTGCATGGTAAGGGACACCTCACTTTCCTCACATAGCCCCTACAAGAAAGTGCTCTCCTAAGTGTTTCTGGTGCAAAACTGGAAACATGGCATGCATCTGAATTTCCCAAAGCTAAAAAACACTGCTCCCGAAGGGCTGACATTTCCAGTGTGTGATCATGGAAAGCCTCTACTCTGGATGACTTCTGCCAGTGCAGCTCCTCCAGTGTAAGAAGTGAGAAGTGTGAGGCTCCAGCCCACCTCAGCACAATCACTCTGAACAATGCAGCAGGAGATCTGTTTAGCTGCTTCCTGCTAAAGGAGCAGAAGGGCAAAATAGTGACGGCCCCAGCTGACTTGGGAACCGCAGACTGCTTCTCCTCACAAGTGCCCTGTGGGGGGCAAAGCTGTCAGGGACTACAGGTGGAGATTCAAGCAGGAGCTGATCCTGACAGAGAAACCGCTCACGTGCAGCCTTGGACAGTTTTAAACCTGTTAGTAAATCTGAGGGAGGTTACCCATGGGCCTTATAGTGATTTGACAGCATGTACAATATGCATAATGTATGTGACTAGCACAGAGACAGGGAGGATGCACTAAACAAATGAGTGCTGTAGGGGAAAATATATGCATCAGTTTGACTCATCGAAATTAAAAACACGCTGGAGCCACCGCTGAACACACAATATACTGAGCTCCCTCAGCAGCAGCTCAGAGATGCATGATCTAGGGCAACAGCTAGTGCAGCTAATTCTCTGAAATACAAAGTGACCAAACTTGTGAGGATAAAAATACTGTGGTACTGTGGTCAGCCTGGCTAGCACAACTCAAAGAGAGAAGTAATATTATCAGATGAGGTTGATGTCTGCTAATGCAGTGATCAGCCCCACAAAAGTTCTATACTGGTTGTCTGGAATACACAGGATTTTGTTTATTACATCTGGTTACATTATTTCTTTTAATATCTTTTAATTTTTGTTGTTGTTTTGGCTATGTTACTTATAGTGGTATGTATATTATTATTATTATTATTATTATTATTATTATTATTATTATTATTATTATTATTATTATTATTATTATTATTATTATTTCAACTACTATAACATTACTATTATAATTATCATTAGGATTATCATATACCTCTATAGCCCCTGCAAATACTGAAGCTGATAAAATGCCTACTTTCAGAAACACTTTTAGAAAAAGTTGTTCATCTTGATCATTGGTAAGTTTTGGCCTTTTAGTCTTTCTTAAATGAAACTTACAATATGGAAATTTTTTTCTCAGTAATCATGATTGTTGGATATTTCATTTCATCAACAGACTACTCAATTGCCTAGGCTGCATTTTCCAGCACTGTGTCAAATTTGACTTGATGTGAGGATTTCAAGGAAATGGGGAAGAAGGACTTGAAAGGAATGAGCTAAGGACACCAGCCGAATGGTGTATGATACAGTGAGCCAAGATTTCAGATGATGTAAATAGTCAATGTTTTGCCAAAACTAGCAGACCTGTACTAGAGAGTAACAGAATATCTTACTAGACAGAAAGAGTATTTAAGGGGAACTTTGATTTTCCAAATAATCTATCCTAGTTAACTTGTTTTGGGGATTTGAAACCTGAGAGAAGTATTTGAGAGACTTCAGAAGCAGGAAAAAAAAAAACCAAACAAAAAAAAAAAAAAAAAAAAAAAAAAAAAAAAAAAAAATCCCAAAATAGATGCTCTATCATGCGAGTTTATTATTGTTAGTAGACTTGGTACATATTAAAAGTTGTTCCATAATGCAGTCATTTTCATTTCAGCTATTCCTCTGCACTCTTCAGTTATTAAAGTTTAATGCACAGAAATCCTCAGGGACTTTCACATTTATTAACAAAGCATTTTATGTGCTAACAGAAAATCCCAAAATTAGGAGAAATCATTTACAAGCAGACAACAGCTGTAACAGCATTAAAACTTTAATTGGCACCCCCTAAATGATCATTGGGTATTTCAGTCATCCTCTTAAGGATGTGATAATCTTTATGATATTCAGAAAGAGAACAATTTATAAGGATAGGGCTGCACATTAGCAAAGATTGAGTGTGTATGCAGATGCAAATATATATCTGTTCAAAACAAATGGTACCCTGAGAAGACACTATGTGTGAGTCAGGAACCTGAATTCGGCCATTTATCCCTGATTTTATACAAGCCATTTCTCTAATTTGCTTCAATACCCATTTCTTGCCAGTACATCTTTAAAATTCTTCAGAACCAGGGTCAATTGTCACTATTCCTCCCATTAGACAGAACTTTCCACTACCTTGATGATGCAATTAATGCAATTAATGGGTATGATTTGTTAGCACACAAGAATACAAGAAGATGATTACTTGAGTGCTGTGCAAGAGCGAAAGATGATTTTTGCTGAATATCTTGCACTTGGAATCTGTACCAAAACAAATAAATCAACTGACAATGCATCCAACTCTTCTATTGTGAAAACAAATATTTGAACAATTAGGTTAGTGACTGAGAGACAGAGAACTTCATTGATGAAACTATTAGTGGTCTGGCTCAATGGCACATTTGGAAAAAAAAAAATTAACAGGTTAATTGGTAGAGTAAATGATGTCTGTATTTCAACATCCATTTATCTAAAACCTGTACATGAAAACAGTACAGGAATGAAACTGAAAACTCATGTGCTTCTCCTCAGGGATTTTTTTCCATCTGTGAACAACATTGTTACAAAGTTTTCTCTGTTTCCTTCATTCCCAAGCACCCTAAATAAAACAGTAAATGAGAATTCCAAAGACGATCAAAAGCAGTATTTAAAAAAATGCCTTGGGATGGGTTTTCATCTCATAAGCAGCTGCTTAAGTGTTTTGTTGATCTAGAGTCTTAGAGGAAGGTTTTCTCCAGTGGTAGGAAATACAAAATGGTTTCACAACTTAGCCACACTAACAAAATACATCAAATGTTTTCTTCACAGCATAATTAAAAGATACTTCCTAATGCTCCTGAAGGTTTGACTTTGAAAATTATGTGGCAAACAGAAGGCTAAACAATAATTATTATTAGAATAGCAACTCAACTATTTAAAGCTGTTTCAATTAACTTTAAATTTAAGCATGAAAAAAAGGCAATGATTAAACTAAGATTTCAAATTGTTGATTCTAACTTTAAAAAAAAAAGGTAATAAAGCGTAAACAGAGGTAAGAAAAACATATTTGTAAAGACTTGTCCTTATCTTGTTTTCATGGGCAACCCTCTTATTAACTTTTGTGGTGTTATTTCATTGTTGTATGTTAGAGCTAGTTTCAGGCTTCTGGTCAAAGAAAATACCCAGTTTATCCTGCAAAGCATAAATGCTAAAGGACTGAATTTGGACAAATATAGAGCTAATTTAGCTCTAAGCAAGATGAACACTGAGGAACTTTTGACTCCACAGAGTGATTGTAACAGGCTTCCACGTATCTTTTGAGAGCCTATTCTGAATACAGGAAAATCCTTCCTAAATTCTAGTCATCCCTTTTTAACCTGTACACAGTGGCACAATACACTCTCAGGTCAGTTTTTCCAACATGCATCAATTTTTTAAAATAAAATATCTGGATTACGAAAACTGTTCCTTGTAATAATCTTAAATAAGTTAAGGAATTCATGTACACCTTGATGCAAAAGGAGATCTTTCACTCAAAGAACACAGTTACAAATGACTGACACCTCTTCTTCTGCATTGTTAAGGAGATGCTGCAGTGAAATTTGTATTTGGTGTCACTCTCACAGCTACTACTCGTCTGTGCTTATCAACTGCAAAACAAGTCCATCATGAATTGCTCAGAGGAAAAAGCTGACAAGAAAGGAAAAGGTATATCAAAACATGAGTGACAATCCTATTGGCTTAGCCTCAATCACTCTTAACACACTTTATTTTGTGTATACATATATGTGTGTGTGTACATATATATATATATATATGCCTGGAAAAGTGTTTGCACTTCAATACAATGAGAAAACAGCCAGGACCAATACATTTCAGTTTAGACACAAAATAAATTATATTGCAAGAGTTTGTATTGTGTAAGACCACAGTACTTCAAAACTTCAGCATGCGTTGCCATACATATGGCAATCAATACCATAGACTGCAGATTATAACTCTTGTTTTACAAAGTTTCTTCTGGCTTTCTGTATGCATTTCTATACATGGTGCTGTCCATCTTCAGTATCATTTTAACAGTTTGGATGACATAACACGAATGCTATAATCACTAGACCTGAACCTCATCTACCTGCACAACATTTTTAATAAGATATACTCCCTGCTTGAGGTAGCACTACTTGGCAATCCCTCTCACACCTGTCTCTGCCAGGTCAAAGTAAGACAGATTAAGAAGCAAGGGTTCAGCATTTGGATGCATTGGAAGGACCACACCATTGCTTCACATTTACCTGACAACAAGGCAAGGAGCCAGACAGTCTCATGCCAAAGCTTGCAGAGGTATTAATGAAAATAATGTGGATTAAACACATAAATTCACATAGTGGAAAGGCTTACTTGCAGGTTCTCCAATATGAATAAATGCCAAAGAAGAAGTAATCTAAATGGTTATTAGCATAATTTGAGTGCTGAGTGCTGTTCTGCTCCAGCTACAAATGTGATTGAGACATATGCTTGCTCTGATGAAGGAAATTAGCAGAGGATTACCGTTTTCCCTAAGAAGATTAAACTCAGAAGAAAAAATAATTTGCTTTCCATTGCACTGCTATACCATCTACCATTCAAAGAAAGCAGACCCCATTAAAAAGGACTATCAGTTTAATGGAAAGATTACTCTGAGAGTTGCCAGCTTTACAGCCTGTTTAGTCATGTGAGTCAAACCCACATAAGAAGCAACAGCAGAAGCTGTTACCTTAGCCCAGACAGTAGAAATGCAAAGAATTCCTAATGACATCATTAAACAAAATTAGGAGATCAGGAGTTTGTTTTAGATTCCTGCCTTGTCAACATCATAGCATTATCCTATGATCCCATCCCATCCCAACAGAGGAACCTATTCAAAACTGCCAGTTATGGGAACTGAGGACATGGACAAGAACAATCATATTCCCTTTACCCTTCCCAAGCCTTCAAGACATATTACAGAGTTCAATATCTATGTGTTCTGATTGAAATTTGAAGTATGTAGGAATAGTGTAAAACAGTCCCTCTTAGTATCCTCAAATCCATATTTCATGTCCCATACAGTCATGTGCCAGTCACGGGCTGCACAGTCCAAGGACACTGCTAATGAAGATGAAGGCAGTGGCATGTGAAAAAAGTCAAAGAATGTGGCAACTTTAACACAATGGGCCATAACATCTTTCCTCATTACAGGATGAAACACACCCTCTCCACTCACAGAACTGCACAGGATGCTGTTACCAGTGCAGACAGAGAAAATGTAAGAGTTTTGCAGATATTTTTAACTGTTTCACTAGCAGGATCTACAGTTTCTCCCTTTTCTGCAATTGCCATAGCTCAATAAAGATAAGCAGTAACCTTCCTGTATCCAAATGTTTCTTCGAGCTACCTGGGTATTTTCTTGAATAAAACCATTTGGACTAGAAATACCACTGATACATCCTACTCATCCTCATGAGTAGGATGTATCAGTTTCCCTCTGTCTCATTCAAGCTCTTCAAGACACAGGAAATAACAAACATTTGGCTCAGGAGCTTACCTGGAATTTTGCTCTGGTGAATCTGAACCCATTTTCCAGCTCTCTAAAGAGCCACAGTTTAGGCACTAATTTATGATGCCTATTTGTATTAATTCCTGCATTTCTGTTCAATTGAAGCAGTCAATTGCACTTAATCTTAGTCTTCAATTAAAAGCAGTCATATCTAAACTGGTTGAACTACTGGTTACTACTGCCATGTTAAGGAAAACTTTAACCTGGCCTTACACAGCCCACTCATTTGTGAAGCAGATAAATGGAAGCATTAGGAGGCAAATATGCATTAAGTTAGTGACTGACTTGGGTCAGTCCCAAGCAAAAACACAGGTTGCATGGAGAATGGATGGAGAGGAGCCCTAAGGAGAAGGACTGAGGGGTGTTTGTGGACAAGAACATTGACATGGCTCAGCAATGTGTGCTCACAGACTAGAGTGCTAACTGTATCCTGGGTCGCTTCAAAAGAAGGGATTCTTCTCTGCTCTCATGAAACCCCACCTGGTGCACTGCAACCAGTTCTGGTGCCCCGAACATGAGCAGGATGTAGACCAGCTGGAGTGAGTCCAAAGGAGGCCTATGAAGATTTTTAGAGGACTGGAGCACATTTCCTATGGAAACAGGCTGAGGGAGTTTGCGTTGACAAGAGCCTAGAGAAAAGAAGGCCCTAGGAAGACCTTAGAGCAGCCTTCTGGTAGCTAATGGGGGCCTGCAAGAAAGTTGGGCTGGGACTTTTCACAAGGACATGTAGTGACAGGACAAGTGTCATTGATTTGAAACTGAAAGAGGATAGGTTTAGATTAGACATTAGGAAGAAATTCTTTACTGTGAGGGTGATGAGACACTGAAACAAGGTTGACCAGAGAAGCTGAGAATGTCCCATCCATGGAAGTGTTCAGTGCCAGGTTGGATGAGGCTTTGAGCAACCTGATCTAGTGTAAGGTGCTTCTGCCCACAGCAGGTGGCTTGGAACTAAATCTATAAGGTCCCTTCCAACCCAAATCATTCTACAATTTTAGTCACAGCTCTAAAAAAGTGCTAGAAAAAACAAACCCCTAAACCCCTGCTCCCTAATGGCATTGGCAGAGCGGATTCAGGAGGTGTTGTGATTCAGACACTCGTGGCTGAGTCACCATTCTCCTGTGCTTCCTCATTGCTCTTGCCTGGCAGTAGTTTATGGATGGTACAATTATTAGGCAACCTCTTTGCTTACCCTGTACCAGATTAGCTGTTCTTCCAACTGAGTGCTGACAAAGGGAATGATCTGAACATTTTGAGCAATTCACTTCAATATTTCTGGATTACACACAGGGGAATTTTCCTTCCCTCTGAGCCTGTTTTTTGGATATGCAACTCAAAACAAAAGATGGCTATCTGCCACTTCATAAGTTCAGTGCAGAATCACAAAAAGCAAACAAAAGGCAAGTCTTATCCTCACCTCAGTAATGTAAATATCTGGTCTTGTTAGGCGGGTGTAAGACAAATGTTTGGGTTTAATTAATAGAATGTATCATACAAATAGATGCTTTTGAAGGCAAATGGGGGAGATACGTTTTGCAGCAGGAAAACGTCCTTTTCTAAAGGATGAAAAGAGCTACCTCCATTACATACTCAGAATGGTTTTGTTTACCCATTAAATGCTTTGTCTTGCTCCAGTTTCAGCCTCTGTATAAGTGTTCAGTACCTGTCTTACTGGTTATCTATGTTTTCTGTTAATACAAATCTTTTATCTGTCAGTGTGCTATCCATTGAATGCCAGCTGGGTTCCAGTGGCAATGCCAGGGAGCAGAGGGCAGGATCAGGGGACAGGCCAAGACAGATTGCCCTCTGACCAAGCAAGTATTCATCATTTACAGACAGCACAAAATAAAAAGGCTCCTGAGAAAACCAAATCATTTGCTAGAGGTGACATTTAGCAGCTACTTTAACCCCAGTTTTGATTTTAGCTGTCAGTTCATCCAAGCACAATCAAATTGTCCATAGCAAAATCGCCATTATATCACTAAAATGAAATTACCTCCTCCAGACTGAAGATTCAGGTGCTGCTTGTACCCAAGACATGTGAGACACACTGAGAGAATGCAAGAGCTCAGAACTGCCTGTTTGGATTCAGGAAAGGAACTGCCTATATAAACAGATAAAGATCATCACAGATCCAAGTCCTGCAAAGAAGGAGGAAACTGCAAGGGCACAAAAATCTCTTGCATGGGCGGCTGTTTTGGACGTAGTACAATGTGCATTGAGACAAGACTACATCAGGGAGATGACAATGATTTTCTTAAGGAAACTATAATTGTCATGACTATAAACTGAAATATTTCAGTAACAGAAAAAAAAAAAAGAAAACTTGAAGCTACCTGGAAGATTTATAACTCTACACAGTGAAAATAAACAATACTTTGTTTGCATCATCCTTCTCCTGATTTCTCCTGGCATGAGTTTTAATTGACCACAGTTATTTGCTTCTTGATAACTACTTCTCAGAACTGCATGGTATCAACTTTTCCAGTGCCAAAACAGACTATGACATAAGCAAACTAGATTTTGCTTTCAGAAAGTAATGCCATTAGATTTACACTACTCAACAGACAGCTGTCTTTTACCCAAAGACAGCTCGGACTTAAGTAGTAGGTCTTTGCCTTTCTGATCTGATGAAATGAAACAAAAGCTATCAAGGAGTCATTTTTACAACATGGAAGGCACTTTTTACATTGCTTTCAGTTCTGTCAATATGGATGTCATTCTGACCCCATGGTCCTTTTAGTCTTGCTTTCTTGATTGTCTCTGGTTTTTTTTCCAACAGTTCTCCTCAACCTTTCCTGAAGGAATTCCATGACATTTCAGTCCATTCAGGCTGAGGCAGTCCCTTCATGCTGTCTAGACATTGTGACTGTGGATGCTAGATGATTTCAATAGTAAGTGCCCTCTCTCCACCAGGCAAACAAACCCACCCAGGACTGATCTCAGCCTGCACAGCTGGTATTATCAGTCCTCAAGTCTCTGAGTAAAGACCGCAGGGTCTTTACATTCATCTTCTCCTTGCATGTTTATCAACCCAAATGTCTGAAGCAAGACTAATTACAGAAAGAACAGTCATTCACTATGTCTGGACAGAATATCATTCCAACCTGCTCCAATAGCAGCTTATATGACACAGGGGAAGCTGCCAGTTTGGATCTCAGCCAGAAGTACATTCCTTTCCCCTCTTTAAATCAACAGGGATTTGGCCACTGGCTGCAGTGGGAACAAGAATAAACCCTTAGTGCTGCTGTGCTTGCAGCAGTGCTCTCCATGCTATTGCTCTCTCTCTGCTTCCTCATTAACAACCTCTAATTGCAGTGACTGTTTCGGGCTGGTTTACACTGCCCAAAGCAAATGAGAAAATGCCCACCTTTCCACCAGAGGGTCATCTGCATAACAATTAATGAAGAGTTGCGGCCCTCAGCTAATGTTCTGTCTGTCAGGTTGATATAACCTAGGGGTAGTTAGATGTTCTGAACAATGATCACTTGCTGTTAATGCTCCACTTGACTATTAAACTCCTGTTGGCAGGCTAAAGCATCAGGCAAACGCAGTGGGCATCTTTATTAAAATATTGAAAAGACTGCATCCTGCTGTCAATAATGGTTTTGATATCCTAAAAGAAGAAAAATACCTTGTGGCAGAAATGTAATTACAAGAGAAACACTGTACTTCCTTGATTTAGAGCAGATGGAGAAAAGGTCAGCTATCAATTAAGATATAGGATAAAATATTCTCATATAAGGATAAGAAGAGAATGAATGAAAATAGACTCCTCTGTATGAGAATAAACATGTTTTCTGTTTCACTTTTACTGCAAGAAGGTGCCTACACAAATTTAGAAGAAATACTACTTACAGCCCCATGACAACATTTTAAGATTAAGACAAAACCACAGAAGTTTAATGGTGGGGGTATGGAATCACCCCTAAATCTGTACAGTGACTGGCCCAGGTAGCACAGAGAGGACAGCAAAATTTGTCATAGGTAGGTGGATCCCAGAAACAGAAGGACAGACACATTAGATGAAGTAGTTGCATTTAAATCACCAGGTTAGATTTGCCCTGGGTGCAAGTCCGAGCATGCTTGGCTTATTGAAGTAGGACAGGAAAAAGTCACCTTCTGTAAAGTACACATGAAATTTTTTTTCCCAAGTGAACCACACATTTTTGATTTCATTCCACGTAGTCTTCAAAACCTGAGACCTGTATTTAAGCAAGACCTGTCCTGTACAAGGTTTTGTATTCTTTTTTTGCATCTTTTGTTTCCTTTCAGCACTGCCTCAATTTAAAATAATGAGGTTTTTTTCATTCTGGCAGAAAGGATATTTCTCGAACTATTATTATTAAGCATGCATTTTATGTTTAAAGTTTGATGTTATTAATAGACAGAGATGAGTCAAAGACAAGGATACTCCTTGTGATGAAGGCTAATTGGAGGAAAAGAGTATGATTTTAGCTAAACAATTTCAAAAGCACCAAATATTTCAAGAACTGTTCATTAAAATAAACAGTAGTTAGTTTCGTTTGGCTCTCATTAAAACAGCCTTTAAATGTCTTTTTTTTGACCTAATTTTTTGAAAGACCACATTACAAGAGAGTAAGAACAATTTTTACATTTTTACCCCTTTTCTGTATATATGGAGAGGTCCTGTCCTGAAATTGTCATGCTAAAATAAGGCCTCTGCCTTAGATATATACAAGTTCATTTAAAAAAATGACTAGAAATTATCATGGTAAAAGTATTCTTAATCTTTACTCATTAATAAACTCTTCAAAAGAAAATAATTTTTATGTTCTCCTGAAATACCCACGAGATTGCAAGTTTCATTTAGAAACATTTTTAACAGATGTTCTGGGCATCTTATACATTATAAACATGCATGTACAGCATGAGCCATGCAGAATTAATAAATTATAAATAATCTTCTTCAGAGTTTGCCATCTTTTTTTTCTTTTGTTCATGGACATTTATCCTTATGAGATTATTACAAAAAAAATGTTGTTTAAAGTTTAAAGGATCAACTAGACAGTTCATTACTGATTAATGGCAGTTTAACTGCCATAATAAAACTGCCATTTTATATGCCTAAAAATTAAAGTCATATATTACTTGAAGTTCTCATGTCTCCAACTTCTGTCATATTTACCACCTTCACTCTCACCCAATGTATTTCTTTCATGGGTCCAAATAATGCCTAAGACTCAGAAATACAACAGTGCCAAGCACTGGTATGACTGGTATGCACAGACAGGGCTGAAGTCCTTTGTATCATATAAGCTACAATATCACCAATAGCAAAGTTTAAGTACAGATAATTCTCAAGGGGAAAGAAATTAGGAAATGTGTCTACACTTTGAGGACATTAATTTCTTTCTTATTGATAATTGCTCTGTGAGCTAAACCTAATTCAGATCTTAACATATAGCTGGACTCTGCTTGTTTTGAAAGAAAGACTTCTTTTCCCTGGTTTCAGTAGAATATGAATAGATATTAATTCTTGTCAAAACATCAGAGTTGCAGAAGATCATTTTCCTGTTGCTCGTGCTGTGATTCAATAAGCTTGTAAGCTTTTGCTGATTTAATTTCACACATGCCAATCACTTTCAAAATTTTGACTCAAGAAGTTAAAACCATGGTCCATCAATGCCTGCAAGCTGCTGAGAAATTATCTTGCAGCTACTACATTCAGCACACAACAGACTTCTGCTTACTCTAAAGAAACATTCACGGTCACAGAAAGTGTACATCCCTGAAAAGGGTCTGAGAAAGTAACATATATAAAAAGATGGAAAACTCTTCTATTTCCATTTCTAAGAATATTTCTTGTGCAAATAACAGGTTTTTTTTCTTTAGTGATACAAACTAGAAATTTAGTTTTAGGCTCTTTTTTTAAATAAAAGAAGTATAAAAGTCATCCAGCTAAAAAACAGTGCTAAATATTGTAATCTTTGACCTATAATGAATTTCACTCCATCCTCCTCAACCACTACCCAGTTTCTTCACAAAACATCAGTGAATTAAATCTAAGATTTCCTTTTACATTGACTAATAAACTTTTTAAAAAATATTCACTGCTAAATCTGTCAGTAAATTCACATTCAAAGCTATTTCCTAGCCTTCATAAATTCAAGTTTAACACTTTAAGGTAAATTTATACATAGAAAATAGTCAAAGCTATTCTACTAAATTCTAAATCTACACATAGAGAATTGAGGATATGTTACATTTTTGGCACCATTGATATTTACAGTGCACAGGTTGACTTATTCCATATACTGCATTTATACCAAACATGTTAAAACTCTCATCTCAATTTCTGAGATACTAGATCTCTAAATTCCAGCCCCACCAGTGCAATAATTTAAATACAGGACTATATTTTAAATTAAGATCGCTTCATTTTTTATAGTACAGAGCAAACACAACAAAAAATTCAAACTAATTGTAGCAGGGATGAATAAAATGCTTACAAGGAGAAGAACAATGTCTGAAACAGTAATCAGGTTTACCTGGCAGAAATTAACAACATTTATTGGATAGTATTCTACTACTGATGATAAACCAGTGCAGTTTATAATGCTGCATCTCTCACAATTGTTTGGATATGCTATTTTTTGGTGACTTAAGTGCCTTGTTTTGCATATGTTTCTGAGCAGATGGAGGGTGAATTCTGATTTTGGTAATTAGTAGATGGGTCATTGAAAATAATTTTTAGTTAGTTCATATATTAGATCTTGAAAAATAAAGGCCTAATGAACTAATTTACATCTAATGATTAATAATTGTAATGGCATTATTCTGAGTAGGCAAGTTGCATAACTCATGTACTCAGCAAAGGGATACATACAGCTCTAGTCATGAAAAGCTCTTGCTTTATTCAGTAGAGAAAGAATCACCTACGTGTAGCAAATGCCAGTTTGTTCCTTCTAAAACAGCTTTGTATTTCAAGATGCAAAAATATTAAAAAGAGAATCCTATTCTGTCATTCTCAGATCAAAAAGGCCCGCTTTAAATGGAGCAGAAAGCTGTCAAAGGTCAGGAATCATTAGCAGAACTAAGAGCAGACCCTGTATGCCTGAGCTCAGCCCAGCCCAGGTCTCTGAAGCAGCACGCTCCAGGATCAAGCCATAATAAGAAACCTTCGAGGTCACAGGCCATCAGCCCTGGCTCACAACAATAACTGTTCAGCCATGATAAAGGATGAAGATATATCTTTCTACTTGTCCATTTCTTCCTCTCTCTTTTCCTTCCTTCAACTCTACTTTGTCCAAGACAGACTGCTGGGCTTTTCCCCCTCTACTAAAGTCACCTCCAGGAGGAAGAGGAAGGGGGGCAGAGGGAGGAACCAAAACAACAAAGTAAAATCTGAAAATAATCCATAACTTACTTAATGCTTTCATCATTACACTTTATTCCAGAGCTGTGAACTACATGGAAAAGGAGAAAGAATCAGCTGTTTGTCGCCCATTGTTGCATCAGTTCCTCACTGCTTAGTGTAGGTCAGGGTAATCTAGACATGTTGGAGCTGCTCTAAATTATTCTTTGGACCTGGATCATTCTTTATAGCACTTAGGACTATAGCAAGAGGTCACTTATTTCCTCAGTCATTTGGGGGTACTTTGGGTCTAACATACCTGAGGACCCTGAAGAAAATCTCCAGGAAGGGTCAAGGAACTCCAAGCATCATAGAGGAAAAGCAGTTCAGAGGTGATCAGAGAACAGAGAAGTCTCTGAACCAGGGTGGTGGTTTTTCCTGTTTTAAAGATGGATTTAGTTTCTGACAATCAGAAAATGTCCTTCAGTTTGGGTTATTTCTTGGGATCTAATTAAATTATCCTGAGTGTCTTTTTCTCTGTAATGTTCATCAGGAGGCTGACAGATTTGTTTCCTGCATCTCAGGAAAAATTGCATGCATATGTCAGTGGACAAATCACAGTCTTCAGTCATGGTTTCTAGCAGTATAATATAAATAAATGAATTCACGTAACTATTTTCTGTGAGATCTCTCTCTTTTCTCCCTCTCATGTTTACAGATTCCTCACTGGGCATGAGGCCTATGCAAATGCAAAAAATTACTTTAGGGATACAAAGTGCATCCTGCTTGCTCTGAGGTTTTCAGACTGTCTTGAACAGATTATTCATGATTGTATGAAAGCCAAGAGAACAATATGGAAAGCAGATTGGCTATGCACCTACAGCCCAATGCCAACTTGGTTCTGTGTTTAGAGGCTGACATCATTTCTTCAAAGAGCTGGAGCGACAAGTCAGTGTAGTTTGAAGAGGACACTCCACGAAGCTGTGGGCAGATCACATCACATCATGTTCAGGCTTCACGGCCCATTATTAAATACCTATGACCTGCAGTTATAGGGGAGTTTACCTTCAAACCATTGATATTACTTTGACATCAAATGTATTCTGTGCTAGACAGCTGGTATTAACTCAAAGTCTAAAGCACCCATGTAGAGAAGACAGACAGAATAACAACAAACAAACAAAACTACAGAAAAGGGCTCCCACATGGAAAATGCTTTAAATCTCCACAGAGATTTAAGATCTCAACATATTCATATTGTTCCCAAAAAATAATTTTTCCAAGGAGCAAAAGTGAAGTTAAAATCCTGGAAATTAATAGGAAGTATTTCTATAGTTGAACAGCTGGCAATTGCAGTAATGTATTTTAAGAAACATTCAAGATTACCCCATTTTCCTTCCCTCTTACTTTAGGAACTATAAAGAAATAAGAGAAAGGAAGAGTGAGTGAAGAAGCAAGCTGTATGAATTGAGGACTCTGAAGCTGTTGAGGATATAATTTCTGAGTATTAGGGATTCAGCCTTATGAAAAGGTTCATTATGGGATTCCAGGACTTCAGGAGTCCAGAGGAACCTTGGGGATGCTTTTAGATCCTGTATTCCAAGATGCCGTTGCTACTGAAACCTAGGGATGACCTTGAATGCTCATAGATGGACTGAGAAATAAGGTTGCTACACAGCCTGCCTACAGTGATTTCATAGAGTCATAGAATTGCTTAGGTTGAAAAAGACCTCTAAGGTTATTGAGTTCAGCTCTAAATTTAACAGTGCCGATTCCACCACAAAACCATGTCCTCAGGTGCCACATCTACACATCTGTTAAATACCATCAGGCGTGGTGACCCAACCCCTTCCCTGGCAGCCTGTTCCAATGCTTGGCAACCCTTTTAGGGAAGACTTTTTTTCTAGTAGCCAATATAAAGCTCCCCTGGCACAACTTGAGGTTCTGTCTTCTCCTCATGTCACCTGGGAGAAGAGACTGATCCCCACCTGGCTACAGCCTTACTTCAGGGGGTTGTAGAGAGCAATAAGATGCCTCCTGAACCTCCTTTACTCCAGGCTAAACACTCCCAGCTCCCTCAGCCTCTTCTCATCACACTTGAGCTCCAGACCCTTCCCAGCTCTCTTGCCTTTCTCTGGACATGCTCCAACCCCTCAAAGTCTCTCTTGTAGAGAGGGGCCCAAAAGTGAACACAATGTTTAAGGTGCAGTCTCACCAGTACCAAGCATAGATGGACTGCCCTGGTCCTGCTGGCCATGCTATTGCTGACACAAGCCAGGATGCCTTTGACCTTTGAGGCCACCTAGGCACATACTGGCTCATGTCCAGCCAGCTGTCAACCAGCAGGTCCAATCCTTTTCCAACTAGGCAGCTTTCCAGCCACAGCTGTTAGTGAGAATCCATTAAAGAACAACTAGTTCACATAACCAAAGAACAACAACCTATACTTAGTAATAGAGTGACGAAGACATTGACCTAATTGAGCAATCAACCAACATATGCCAGGAGAAGCCAAAGATTCTTAGGCACTTGGATTTCTCTTCTCATTCTCAATGTTTCATTCACCTTTCACATGCAGGTTGATGAGCCAAGCACTGGTCTGCCATGTGCTGAAGCTCTCATCCCACTAAATTTCATAACAAAACTCCTGTTGGCTCATTGGATCAAGTTTTCACTATCAAACTGAAATGACACAACACTTTTTGACCTGCCCTTGTCTTTCCTCTGAGGAGAAAAAAGTCTCCTCTACTTACCCACAGCTCCGGTAGGCAACAAATCTGAAGGTAATATTACAAATGTCATTAAAACAAGAATGAGTAAATGTTACCTATGAAATAGCTAGCTCAGCTATTATTTTGACTCTGCTTTTTCTCACAGATTCAGTACTAAGTTGGGACAATCTAGTTTCAAGGAGATCAGTCTGCAATACCATCCATAGGAACTGACTGCACTGATTTCTTGTGTCTTGCACTGAGCTGTGTGCTGGGATTTTTGGGGCAGATATGATGGAACTGGTGCCACAGTGAAATGAGCTACCCCATGAATCTTCTCCTAGACTATCGAAGGAGAATTTGATTGCACTAATGGGTATAAATAATCTTGAACCAGCATCTCTTTTACACAAAACACTTCCATGATCAGATATTTCAGGTTTCAATGCTATGACTTTGTTTTTGGTGGGAAGGTGCAGTTACAGTCCAGACCAATGAAGCAAATCAATTATTAGCACAGAGGAAGGGACAGAGGAAGGGAAGAAAATTTCACAGTGACTTTCTCCTGTGGCTGGATAATAAGAGCAAATAGAGACATCCTTTCCTGCAGAGATCCCACATGATGGCATGAAGAGATATACGGGGAGAATGTTTACAGAAGTGCTGATAAATTTGAAAATTATTTATTCTGGGTTGCACAACAAACAGAAGAGTACCAAGACCACCTTATCTCATGCCAACTAGCCACAAAGTCAGATCTGTGTGAGGAAGGTCCCATTTTGGTGGTCTGCGAGAAATATGGTGGTGCTTAGCTCTAGAAGAGGGTGAGCCACGTGACCTCACTCCTGTCAAGGCACATGAAAGCAAGAAGCATTAATAGATTTCTACACGTCTGTAATAATGCTGCTGAATCAAAATTAAAGCAGTCAACACCACAGACACTCACCAGAAAGGAAACACTGAGCAAAAGAGAATGAACTTTTTTTTCACTAAGGACCTTCTTGGTCCTTCTAGAGCTGCAAAAAGGGTGCCCTCCAAAGTACAGGTAGATGGGCTGTTTTGTAAAAACTGCAAATAATTTCTATCCACCAATCCAAATTGCATATATTAAAATGCATATCAGAATTACAAAATCACAAGTACTTTTGTTTCCTTTTTTTTAATGTGTGATCCTATTGTGAGTCATTTCAGAAATCTCAGTAAATACAAATTATATGCAATTGTCAAATAATCCTGATTTCTGAAATACCTAAAAAAGGCATTTATATGACAAGAAATTAGGCAGTAAATGCCATCTGATACTTACTTTAGCTGTAACTGGCAACAGAAATGCATATCATATAGGCACACACATGAAAATGCCCACCCCTTAAGCTTCCATCTCAGAGTTTATTATAGATTCTGTGTAAGACATAGCCCTGTGTAACATATAAACAGCTGTGTTTCAGCACTATTTACAGCAAAGCTTTTATTTAAACTAAAATGATCTGTCAGGGTTGATGTCACAGTTAATACAACAAAGTAACAGGAAGTACTGTTCTCAATTTAAGACAAATACATATTTGTGAGTGGGTACATATTTCCCCAATAAACACCTGAACAGAACCATGTATTTTTTCAAGCTGCATACAAACTTCAAATCTACTTAGACACAGCTGTTGGAGTAAACTGACTCTGCTTGCTTCAAAAACAAAAATAATTAAGAAATTGAGTAAAACACATGCATCAAGTTGGAGACATCATGCTACAGCACTCCCTGGTAACGAAAAGCAAAAATCCAGAGGGAAATCATTCCAGATTCCACCAACAAGGAAATTTTGACCCTGAAGCTGCTCTTCTACTACTTTTAAAAGAGAAAAGCATATTGCAACCTGTCTGTTGCCATCTTGTACTTTTGAACCCAGAGGTAATTGATTTGTTTGATTTTCTCCAAGTTCAGAAAGCTGTTGTGTAGCTGCAGCTAAATAGAAGTTTGAATAAATAAATTTCTGAGTCATCAATCAACCTCTCATTTACTCATTTAGTGGGAGGGCAAATGTCTTTTATGAGTCTGGTGGAGCAGCACGGAGGTTAGGAACATGCTCCATCTGTTTGCTCACTGCTCAGCAGCACTTCCCAGCGCAGGGAAGGGAGGAGGTTCCTGCCCTGAGCACGGAGGGAATGTGCCAGCTTTCTGCTAGCACGGCTCCATTTGACCTCTCACATCCCCGTTCTCGCAGCCTCCGAGCGGTGCCTGCCAATCACACCGAGCTGCAGAGTGGGTTTGCAACAGTCCATAATATCAGCACATTTCAAATGGCAGGTGGAGACATTTCTTTGTCAGCACAGAGAGCTGAGAGGGTTCTGGTATAAGCAGAAGTGATATAACATGCCTCTTTGTAAACTGCAACTCACAGGAAGCAATCAAACACTCAGTACCAGATTCTCATCTCCCTGAAATGAACCACGTTCCTTAAAAATGAACACACTTACTGAAGATAACAACACATTTTATGGATTACACTGTGAGCAGGCATAGATCTGAACATGCTAATCCACATTTGAATTTAGGAATTTGTGCTGACTTTGATTGCATATAGGCAGAAGATGGCCTCTTACCACTTACATTAGGTCTCAGTAGCTCAAAGCCAGCAATGCAAAACAAATGTCGTGACCATAATTTACTTCTTAGGAAAGGGAATTTTCAAAAAAGATTAAAGGAAAAAAAGGCATCCATCTGTCAGACACAGGCTTCTCATCTCTTGAAAGAAGAAATAAAATGATGAACGGGAAGGGAAAGGAAGCATAAAGAGCAAGGTGAAGCCTTTCTTCACTGCTGCTTAGTATAGCTTCTTTGAAACCAGAGCATTCATGTTGGTGTGCAGCACTTGAAAGGGCCAGAGCAGGATGAAGGGGAAAAAAACCCAACCCAATGATGGTTCAATGGATATCCTGAGATAACAGATGTTTCTGTGCCTTCTTCACTGACTAAAATACAAGTCTGCATGTTCTAATGGTCTTAAAAACTACTGAGGATTGCAAATAACAACAAAATATTTTCTTGTTATTACCTGCAATTTCAATGTTCTTTGACCAATAGGGCACCACAGAGTGTCTACCTACAACACTCAGAAGCTACAAATGCCTTTATAGTTTCAAATGATTAATTAAGCTTCAACAAGTGATACCTAAATCATTCAGGATCCCTCTAATATACTAATGTACTGCATCCTTTTCTGTGAACAAAATTAATACAAAGATGTGAAGTTAGTAAATCAGGAAAAAAAAAAATAAAAAAAGGAAAGGAAAAAAAAATCTATCTGCAATTCCAATATGTTAATTATTTGCAATACCAACCAGATTGGTAAAACCTTCCCTTGCAAGAGTCCTAGGTGCAGAAAATTAGTTTTTATCCATATGCACTGTAGCTTTCAAGATTCAACTCTTATGCCCAGAAAAGTTGCTTGAAACCTCTGCCTCCACTCTCTAGTCTTGAAATCCTTTGGCAAACAGTTCAGAAAATAAGATCACTGAGGGTGAGGAGTGGTAATGCCTAGATATATTTTAAGATATATTTTCTGCTTTTCTATAGCATAATGACAGAGAGAAACAGTAAAGTGCCAATCAAAAAAAATGAGAAATTATGAGGCCCTGGTTTTAAAATCATTCAACATACAATTAATTCTTGCATTTGTATATTAAATAGGAAATACAAATATATTTAGAAATTACATTTATACTTCCATTATAGAAAGATTAAAATCTGTTTTCAACAAGTATGAGAAATGTTAATTGGGAGAATGTGTGAAAGTAAAGATCTGGTTGCTAAAAGAATTTTGGAGACTGGGGGACCATTGGATTTTAAGGAGAGAAAACCACTCCATTTTCTGTAACAGTTTTATGATTTTTCAAATAGACAAGTAAAATGAACATCTAGATTCCACTTAAAATATATATTGACAGTTTCTCTCACCCAAAAGATTTGGTTTTTGAAAAGGATAATGGACTTATAACACTATATGTAACATATTCCCTGATATAACTCAGTTGTATTTGTGGGAGATGTAAAGATTATTTCCAATATCTTTTTAACAAGTAGTTTTGCATTCTTTATTTTAGATTGTACTATGAGATGCAAATGTTTTCAAGTGTATCTTCTCTGAATAGTAAGCTATAAAAAAAATTCTCATCAAAAAAATTTTAACTACATTTAATTGACAGAGAGAAAACTGAGAAAATGCTAGATTTGTCTGTCTAGATAAAATTCTGGAGGACAAAATAGTATAGTGCCTAATACTGATTGCCCTAAGGTCCCTGAAGATTTCAGAAAGTTTGACACATAATTGCATTTCCATCCACTCTAGAATGAATGCAATGTCAAATTGGTTCTGTCAAACAAATCTGACATGAATTACTCAAAAGTGAGGTCACAAAGCTTCCTAGCTGCAACATTTTAATTGAAATATCCACTGTATTTTAGACAGTGCAGAAAAATGAGCTGAATCATCATGGAAGATCCTACTGGAACATCTATTCTGCTAAAAAAGACAAGAAGTTGTCTTTTTTAGCAGAATATGTGTGCAGCTGATGTTATCAGTCTCAGTGTCAGAAAGCATGGAATTAAAAGAAAATGTTTCTTTTTGAATGAGATATACCAAGCAAATTGATATATGGGACATCAGGATGAGGACTTTAGAAAGAAAAAAAGCAGAATTTGATAGATCTATGACAATACACAGGTTTCAATTAGAAACAATAGCAACAATGAAAGAGTTAAATCAAAGAGTAACAGATCACCAGGGTTTTAGAACTGAATTTTTTGGCTCCACTCAGGTCACTAGCAAAATTTTCATCAACTTTCATAGTATCAGAATTTCACCCATTATTAACAAAGGAAACACAGCAACTACCATTTATGAAAACTTCTAAGCTCTTGCCCCTGTTCCAACTCCTCTTTGAACCTAGAATCTAAAATGTAAATGGGACAATAAAATGATATAGCAGTTAATTCTTCATTTTGTTTGTGTAATAAATGACTGACACTTCTGTTTCCCTTTTTTTCATCAGTTATAAGCTATTTGCTGACCTTTTTTTAGCTTTACTACCAAGTTGAAGCCTGAGACTGTGGACTTAGGTGATCCCGTGGGGGAATCTGAAAAAAAACCTGAAAAACCACGGAGACTGTGGCAGACGTGCTCTGGCTGCATTCTCAGAGCAGTTTCCTGCATGTCCAGGCATAACTGCCATTATTTCTTTTAATTCTTAACCTTTACCTCAGAGCATCTGGAATTAATACAAAAATGGTTAGTTTTAGCTCCTAGTATTTTTTGTAACCTGGTTTGATCTTTCCTTACCACAATTTTTAACTCCAAGGATATGTCTTCATTGCTGAGTTAATTCAACCAGTTAGCGTAGATCAAGGTGAAGGCAGATACATGTGACATAAATCTTGAGCAGCACAAGGCAACCAGATGACCACACAAAATAATCAGATTTGTGTGGGGAGTATAAATATGTCAGGATCTGCTGAGCTTTAGCCTAGACTTGTATTAAAAAATCCTCAGCTCACAGCTGAAGGGGTATTTGTGTGGATTTCTGATATGAATGGTCTTTAGTGAGTGACAGTGCTTGAGTTATAACTTGAGTTATATGCTTTAAGCTCACTGATCCCATACATTATTTGCCCATGATGACAAAACAAAGGTATGTCTAGGCTCTTCCCTCCGTGAGACTGGGGATTGGAGATACTTCTTCCTCTTATGTCTTACCTGGGTTCAGAAGACATCCCAGCTCACCTTTGCTGCCTTCCATCTCAAGGCATAAAGATACTTCTCTTTCAATTTGATATCATGAGCTATAGGGCTCATTTACAACCAAAATTTGTGTTCCCTCATTACTTGTAATTGTTCAGCTCAGCACTGTAATTTTAAATCTGCAGCTTCTGTTAATCAAAGCAGTGAAGTATGGAACTTGCTGTCACATCTTTTACGCTGCAGTCTAGACGCACCCCAGATCACATCAGGGATCTGGCAGTTGCCATGCCTTAGCTGTCTTCTGATCCATCTGTCTTAGTCGCCTCCCATGGAATCTGGGGAGAAAGAGCACCAGGGAGGGAAAATGCTTGTGTTCTGCTCAAGGTGCCATACTAGCACAAAACAGTGATGCAGATGGAGCACAAACATGAACCTGACAGCTGGATAATTCACCCAGCAGCTTTGGGAACCTTACAGAATCACAAAACCAGCTGCCTTTTTTTTTTTTTTTCTCCAGGAATTGATAGTTTGTGGACAGCTAAATGTAGGACAGAACCATTTTGATTTTGAGGACATTTTGTTTTGGTGCATTCTGGGAATGCATCGTTTTGATTATCCATTTTCAAACCAAATTTTCATCTCAATTTCCATTTCCTTTAATATATCACATGAAAAAAATAAATCAGGAAAAAACACTGCACACAAGCTCCCCTCTACCCAGCTCCCCTTCTAAAATTTCATTTTTTTAGCTTCTCACCACTTTTTGCATTCATTCTTCCTAGGATTTTTAAAGGGAGAAGACAAAAAATAAGTTCACAAAATTGGATTCATATACATTTGGATATAAAAACAAGCAGTTCCCCCCTATACCTTCTTAAAAAGTGACTGAAGATACATTATTGCATAAGAGACCCTCACACAATTTTTAAATTTTCTCTAACTCTGTTTTCAATGTGGGGGCTTTTTTTCTGTGCGTTTTTGAGTTCCCTGACTGAAACGTGTTGGACATTGTAAACCCTAGTGCCATGCACCTGAGGTTTGACAAGCTTTGCAATGCTGTAGGTTTCACTTCTTTTTGACATCCTAGCAATCCTTGCTGATGGTGACAGGAGAGGCCAGAATGGAATATGAAAAGCAGCTGTGACCACACTGGGGTAAGGAGTCATTGAAGTCTTGTCCAGACACACTGAGTTTGGTTTCAGATTGAGGCCAGCCTTTGATCAACTCGTGGCTGTAATTTTCAAAAGAACATATGCAGTTTTATTCAGGGTTTTATTTTATTGTCAGATCTTTGGTATTTAAATCCCTCCCTGATTTTTTGGTCTCTCATAAGGAGGGAACAGGCCAAGAGAAAAGAAAGCTGACCTGCTTCACTAGATACTTTGCCCTGTTGTTGCAGATGAAGTGGCAGGAGTGGTGCCTGTAGTATAAGGAGACAGCTTTATTTAGAATCCAGTCTACTGTACCATTCAGACAGTAATTTGAGCTTCTTCAAGACACCTGCCCCAAGTCTTGCAAGACTCAAATGTCAGCAAGCAGGGACAGAGAATAAATGCCTCCCCAGTTTTTCCGTTTGGTGAGCTATTCTTCAACTCCCTTCTTGCTTTTCAGGTCATAAAGGTATATTCCTTGAAGGCAGGAAGGGTCTTGGACAAAGGAATATATACAATAAAAGATTGCAAGATGAAAAGTCAAGTATTTTCAGGGGCCTGAGTAAGGAAGTGTGCAGCAAACACTAAAGGAAAGCTAGAATGATGCTAGCAGCACTGCTGGCTCTGACAGACCATTGCAAACCAGAGATGAGTCATGGGGAGTAAGTGTGCAATTCACACAGTCTGAACTGCTCCAGCAAATAACACACAAAAAATTAAAATCTTTTCCCCTGCACCCTGGATACAGAGAGACAAACAGAGTGAAAGCATGTAGTAATGGACCTGGCAGTACTCTGCAAATTGAAAGGCTATTTAAAAGGGGATGTATGATCTAAACAATCAGAGAGAATGAAATGAAGTTCAATTCCTCCACAAAAGTAAAGATCAGTCACTGTTAACCCCACTGAGAAGAACAGTTCAGCAACACAGAATAGGGTGGGCAAGATCTCTGACCTCGTACAATGGGACAAGTGCCTCTGTCTCTCTATCCAAAAGCATTATAATCTCACTTAAAGCTGGCAAATAATTTCTGCTGATCCATAAGGAGACACTTTCTTATTCCACTGGCATGAAAGGTGAGCTCCTGACTTAAATATTGTAAAGGAAGCTTAGTATTAGTCCAGGCTGTCAGAAGTCCCCCAGGAAACAGACATTATTGCTGCAAGTTCTTTAATAGCAGCACATCTAAAATGTGCAAGGGAGTATACCATTGATCCATGGAAATTAGCTCAATATTGGAGTAGTTTGTTTGAATTTCTTCATGGACTCAGAGCCAAGAAGAGCAGAAACATTCAGAGACAAAGGGATTCCCCTCTGTCCAGTGCAATAGGGACTCACCACTAGGGTAGACTCCAGACACTATTCCCAAACTACCTTTTCCAACAGTCTGAGAGGTGTTTTGCCTCTTTGGTATGACATGTAATCCTTCTACAGGAAAGAAAATATATAATACACTTAAAAGGGTATTATGAGTCAAGAATTAAAGGCAAAAGTACATTCCAATTCTGGATACAAATTAGTGTTCCTGGGTGATGGTAGGGAAAGGATATAAAAATGGTTGTTTGAGGCACCAGACTTCTGCATAGCACAAAGCTGTAATAAAGCTGGACACTGTGACTGTTCAACAAGAATAAAGGGAAGAAGTAGTATCAAAAAATTAAACAGATCTCTTTCTCAGAAAAACACTTTCTCTAGGTGGGCTTTCAGTTGTGAAAATCCTCCATTGCATAATTTGGTATAAACACTAATGCCGTCCTGCTTCAAAACCAAATGAGAATTTACTTATGTTTTTCTGTACCGTTACATTCTGGGAATTACTGGAACAAAATCTATCACTTCGGATCAGTATTTCCCTTTACATCCATGAGAGTCACAATACTGATTAGGAGAGCTGCAGTTCCTGGATTCACATGCCCCTGTTGATTTGCTTTCTTGGCAAACTACACCTTGCCCAATTTATTAATATTTCGGCAGACGTTTCACTTCCTATTCTGTGACTAGTTTTAAGACACAGACACTTCCTACATATTTGAGATGATCACTGCCCTCCATCTCTTCACACTGTAATGAAAGGGGTGGTGTGGAAATTATTCAATAAACTCCTCTATCCGTCCAAAATCCTACACATGGAATAAATTACTGCAGAGGAAAGATACCACGTGCCCAAAGACTATCTATAGTCTGACACTATAACAATGCTTTTGAATAGCTCATTCCAGCAAAGAGCAAAACATACATTAGCAGAGGAAATCTTCCCTTCCCTTGCAATAAGCAGGCAAGCATTAGAAACAAAAATTTTAAATTGGGTGCTTTTTTTTCTCTCTTTCTGAAAGGTTTGGTGTTCCTCTTTAGGTTTTTTCTATTTCTTCCTACACTAAAATATGTCTCTAAATTTTGCTAAAGCCTTTCTCCATGGGGTCCTCATTCCAAAACCATTCAATTCTCCCTTCATTAAGTAAAATGGCTGTTATGACTCCTGTTCCTTCCTAATCCAGATGTTCATCCCTCACCCCAAAAGACTGCTGATCTTTGCTTCTTCCCAGGTGCCATTCTTGTCTGTGTTCGTTTCCTGGGCTGGAGGCCATCAAGGCCATCAGGCTCACCCGGCAGACTCAGTTTTCCCATTAATTTTATCCTCCCTCAAATACAATCCATAGGCAAAGTAATTTCTGTAGTCTGAGATGGCCATCTTTGGAGGGAAAGATACAGTTTCAGTTTATGCTATATTTATGACTTACAAACAAATACAAGCAAAAATCAAGGACTTTGACTTCTTTCCATCTTACACAGCCTTTGCTTAGAAGAGAGATACTCCCACACAGTGAGAGAAATTGCATAAGGCTCTTACATATCCCATAAGTACTAGATTTTGTGTATAAGAAGTGGCAAGGGTGATTAACATTGGAAGCACTGTTAAATGTAAGCAATCATGAATGTAATAAAAAGTCCCCTTGGGGCCTTTTGGGGGAGTTAGCAATAAATACAGCGGATGTTAGCAGCTATCAGTAGACTCAGATTTTCTGTCGTAGCTGTAGACTGATGGATATCATGTTTTAGTCTACAGCCTGGCATGCTTTTCTTAGTCCCCTTATGCCAAGGAGTTGGAAGTAATTAGCAGATGTCACCAGAGATCCCTATTCACACTTTTGAAACTCCTCACTGCTGCCTCTCTTTCCTAACACATACTTAGCACAGGTGAAGAAGAAACTCCAAATTATGTCCTTTAGGGAATTGTCTGATTGGCCAATCTCAGATGACCTCCATCACACATTGCTGAGTTCCCCTTCTCTTCCTATGATTAGGAGGACAGCTGCTGCAATGTAGCTCCAGCCCTGCACCTGGACCCACACATTAAGCAGAAGGAAATATGATGGACACCACACAAAATAATCCTCATATTTTCCTTCCTGGGCAAGACACATTTGAGGCAGCATCACCAATGTCTTTCACATTGTCAGTGTCACATAACAGACCTCTCTGTATTTCCATGGAAATTACTTCATGGCTTCTGTTTAACATTAAGAGTTACTCATTCCCATCAGTCTTGGTGTTTGGGGCCTTCACTTGATTTGTCCCACCACTGCTTTACTTTCCTTCCTTCAGGTCCTATTTTATAAGATATTAGCTACACAAAGAACCTCCTTCCACTAAGATTTCTGCTATTCCAGTTGCCTGACTGCTTAGGCTGGCAGAATGCCTGCTACAACATATACCACATGAACACAATGCTGAGCAGCCTCTCTCTTTATAGAGCATGCAATAAGCTGCCTGCTACCCACAGATCAGCAGTCCAGATTCAGGCTGCAAGGTCAGGGCAACCCAACCCACATGACCTTTCCCTCTAATCTAGATGGTTCTAGAAATCTTATAATCATTATGTCCACAGCCACCTCCTTT